>NC_052154.1:123595025-124208093 GCF_902713615.1 Scyliorhinus canicula | reverse complement strand
CACCACCCCCCCAAATGCCGGAAGGGAGAACACACCACCCCCCCCCCCAAATGCCGGAACACACCACCACCACCCCCCCAAATGCCGGAACACACCACCACCCCCCCAACCCCAAATGCCGGAACATACCACCCCCCCCCCCAAATACCGGAACACACCACCACCACCCCCCCAAATGCCGGAACACACCACCATCCCCCCAAAAGCCGGGTCTGTCTCTCTCCTCCTTATCCTCCAAAAGACGCCGGGTCTCACCACTTCCGCAGCTGGTGAAACTGACGCGTATCGCGTCAGTCAGCTGCTAGCCCCTCCGGGAACGGAGAATAGCGGCCTTAAAGAAGGCCCCGACGCCGGAGTCATTAACACCGATTTTTCTCGCAGGCAACCCGCGTTACGAAGGGCTACGGAGAATCCCGCCCCAGGAATGAGATACAGAATCTGGTCAACAAATGAAGGAGATTGTCACCGACTTCAGAAAGCGTGGAGGAGAAGGTGCCCCTGTCTACATCAATGGGAACAAAGCAGAAAGGGTCGAGAGCTTCAAGTTTTTAGGTGTCCAGATTACCAACAACCTACCTTGGTTTCCCCATGCCAACAGTACAGGTAAGAAAGCCCACCAATGATTATACTTTCTCAGAAGACTGAGGAAATTTGGCGTGTCAGCTACGACTCTCACCAACTTTTACAAATGCACCATTAAAGCATTCTTTCAGGTTGTATCACAGCTTGGTATGGTTCCTGCTCTGCCCAAGACCAAAGGAAACGACAAAAGGTCATGAATGTAGCTCAATCCATCATGCAAACCAGCCTCCCAGCCATTGACTCTATCTATAATTCCAGCTGCCTCGGAAAGGCAACCAGCATAATTTAGGACCCCACGCACCCTGGACATACTCTCTTCCACCTTCTTCCGTCAGGAAAAAGATACAAAAGTTTGAGATCACATACCGACCGACTCAGGAACAGCTTCTTCCCTGCTGCCATCAGAATTTTGAATGGACCTAAGTTGATCTTTTCCCTACATCCCAGTTATGACTGTAACATTACATCCTGTAGTCTCTTCTTCCTTCCCTACGTACGGTATGCATTGTCTGTATAGCATGCAAGAAACAACACTTTTCACTGTATGCTAATACATGAGACAATAATAAATCAAATCAAATATTTATCCAATACTACCAAAACTGGCTTATCAGTTTTGAATGCATTGATCCAATAGATATGTATTTATCAAAAGTGATCTCCATCATTTGACAAAATCATGACTGATCTGACGATGGCTTTAATTCTGTTTTCCTCTCTACCCCTATAACCTTTGATTCTCCTGTTAATCAAGAATCTATTAAACTCAGCCTCAAAAATATTTAATGACCCTGTCTTAACTGCTCTCTGTAAAGAGAATTCCACATTCAAACGACCCTCGTAGTCATATTAACTTTATTGAATACTTCACAATTGTGAGCCTCAGTCAGATGTTTTGTCATGGAGGTTCAAAATGACTATACCTCAGGGGAAGCAGAGGCACTAACATTAAAAAAGTGCCTCTGATGGTGAGGAGTGTACAAGACCCAGGAAGATATTTTCTGATGAAACTAGAGGCAATGAAATTATTTTAAAAGTGAAAGAGAAGATCATCATTGAGACGTTAACTTCATTTGTGACACAATAATAGTACAATTGCAGAGTAGAAGTGAACTTTGAAGAAGACTGTTGAATTATTTTGCATGCTTTATTGCAAAGGTTTGGATGAGAATGCTAAGAGTCTCTGCAGTAAAAAAATTATTGAATTCCCCTGGGAGGACATAGACACAAATCATTTTGAAGATGAAGTGAAACAATTCATTTATTTAATCGATAATCATAGAATCATAGAATTTACTGTGCAGAAAGAGGCCATTCAGCCCATCAAGTCTGCACCGGCCCTTGGAAAGAGTGCCCTATTTAAGCCCATGCCTCCACCCTATCTCCGTAACCCAGTAACCCCATCCAACCTTTTGGACACTAAGAGGCAACTTAGCATGGCCAATCCACCTAACTTGCACATCTTGGGACTGTGGGAGGAAACCAGAGCACCCAGAGGAGACCTATGCAGACACGGGGAGGAAGTGCAAAATCCACTCCGACAGTCACCTGAGGTCGGAATTGAACCCAGGTCCCTGGAGCTGTGAGGCAGCAGTGCTAACCATTGTGCCACTGATGGTGAGCTCTGAGCTTCAAGATCACCAGCTGATTTATACAGATTTGTACACTATAGTATGCAGGCAACATTTCCAAACGTGGAAACCATTTGAAGATCTTTTCAACAATACCTGTCACAAATGCTTCTGGTAAATGTCTTTTCTCTGTATTGAAAAGAATGAAAAATGATCTGTGAAGAATGATGATTCAGGAACATTTGACAAGTTCAGCAATACTAACAATTGAAACTGCATCCTTACAAGACTTTACCTCCGATGATGTGAATGATGACTTTCTGAAGAAAAAATACAGAAGAAAAGCCATTTAAGTTGCCAGGCTTGCAGACAATGGATAAAGCAAGGAAATCTAAAACATCTGTCCCTCTTCCATATTCTCCAGTCTAAATTCTGTTCTTCAAGAGAGAATCTATACTGGTCTTATATAATGGCTGGTGGTCACATGCAGACAGTTATAGCCAATGAGTAACCGTTATCCCCCATCACCCTTTACTGGCCTTCAGAAAGTCACTTCTTACTCTTCTGGACAAGTAAAGAATGGAATCCTGCCAGGCAGTCGGCAGCAAAGCCACTGATATTAGACTTGAACTGGACATTCCACCTTATTGGAGCATTTGCTCCTGCACTGGACTTTCTCTGGCTCCTTCGGTCCTGCACTGGCTTGTGCTGTGCTGCAGTCATATCATCAATAAATTTCTCCATCCCATTGCTCATCAGCCACTTGATGTTTGCTCACTTTGAGACACAGCGATCGCAATATACTACTCTCTACTGTCACGATGACAACAGGTACGCTTGGATTTAAATATCTCTATTAGTACAGGCTTATTGTTGTCATAGGTTAAAGAGCACTACAGCAGTCTGTCAACCAGTGATTTTGAGTTTGTGTGCTGAGGGTGGGCGTGGTCAGGAGGGCATTGACATCATTCAGGGTGGGGTTCAATGTCATTGTGGGTGGGGCTTGATGTCATTGGGGTGCGGCTCGATGTCATTGGGGTGGGGCTCGGCATCATTGTGGGCGAGATTCAACATCATTGGGATGGGGCTCGGCATCATTGGGGGCAAGGCACTGCATCATGGGAGGCATCACCAGAGGTTGGGATTTGACGTGGGACCCCTGAAAAGAGTGAGAGTGTGGGGCTCCCAGAAGTGTAAGTCTAACTTGTCTAATGTCATCTCTCATTGTTGTACTAATGTCATCCTTAATTTACAGATGTGGAGATGCCGATGTTGGACTGGAGAGGGCACAGTAAGAAGTCTTACAACACCAGGTTAAAGTCCAACAGGTTTGTTTCATAGAATTTTTTTACAGTGCAGAAGGAGGCCATTCGACCCATCGAGTCTGCACCGGCTCTTGGAACGAGCACCCCACTTAAGCCCACACCTCCACCTATCCCCGTAAACCAGTAACCCCATCTAACCTAAGGGCAATTTAGCATGGCCAATCCACCTAACCTGCACATCTTTGGACTGTGGGAGGAAACCGGAGCACCCGGAAGTAACCCACGCAGACACGGGGAGAACGTGCAGACTCCACACAGACAGTGACCCAAGACGGGAATTGAACCTGGGACTCTGGAGCTATGAAGTAACTGTGCTAACTACTGTGCTACCTTGTTGCCCCTAATCACTAGCATTCAGAGCGAAGCTCCTTCCTCAGGTGAATGTCTGCTTTCTTGCATATTTGGAGAAACTTGATGTTAGTGCCTATATGCACGATCTTCTTCGAGATCCTCTCCACTTAGAGCCGGCCGTTTGCGGTGTCGATGGTAGCCATGATGTGGAGATGCCGGCGTTGGACTAGGGTGGACACAGTAAGAAGTCTTACCACACCAGGTTAAAGTCCAACAGGTTTATTTAGAATCACTACATTATGGAGCATCACTCCTTCATCGGAGTGAATCGCATTCACCCAAGGAAGGAGCTACACTCCGAAAGCTAGTGATTCGAGACAAACCTGTTGGACTTTAACCTGGTGTTGTAAGACTTCTTAATTTACAGAGCAACTGCATCAACCTTGTCTAGCTTCCTGTCTTTCCAAATTGTCAGGTAGCCTTGAATACTCGTATCCCAACCTTGTAGCGTGGAATTGCTATCAAATCATACATATTTATTCCGATTTGAGTGGTCAAATCACCTGTTTTGTATTCCAACGCAGGTCCATTTCTCTCTCCCTCACTTTCTAGCCTAAATTTCTCCACAGGTGTGATTCTGGGTGGGAGTCTTTTTCCAGCAATGCAGGAATCACGAAGCACAATCATGCAGAGAATCACATGTCAGCTGAAAATCGAGGCAAGCGCCAGATGGAATGCTATGCTCCGGTGCCTCGATAATGGCATGAATGCAATCCACGGCGCACGCTGGCATGAGCATGCAAATTGTCCAGTAAATAACATTGGCATAACATTAACAGGCCTGCCCCAGCATTCTCCGGGCCTCCCGCGATGCTCTGTCTCTGCCTGGGCAGCATGGCAGCACAGTGGTTAGTACAGTTGCTTCACAGCTCCAGGGTCCCAGGTTCAATTCCCGGCTTGGGTCACTGTGTGTGTGAAGTCTGCACTTTCTCCCCATGTCTGCGTGGGTTTCCTCCGGGTGCTCCGGTTTCCCCTCACAGTCCAAAGATGTGTAGGTTAGGTGGATTGGCCATGACAAATTGCCCTTAGTGTCCAAAATAAAGGTTGTGTGGAGTTGCGGGGATAGGGTGGAGGCATGGGCTTAAGTGGGGTGCTCTTTCCAAGGGCCGTTGCAGACCCAGTGGGCCGAATGGCCTCCTTCTGCACTGTAAATTCTATGATTCTATGAATTACTGATGGAGAGGTTCACTTGTGGCATTTAAAATCGGGAAACAGGCGCCATGGTTGCTGAAGGACAGAGTGGAGGCACAACATGTTCCCAAAAGCGCAGCCTTGGGCTGGCAGGCCTTCCGCTGGCTAGAGGGTGCCGCCAGGGCCAGGAGATGGTCTGTGGGGTTGGGATAACACCCGGAACTGGGGTGTCCAGGAACTGACCGCCATTGCCGCAGCCTGCAAGGTGGCCATCTTGCAGCGCACTCCACTGACCGCATATTGTAGCCTGCAGTTGCGCAGAGCACCACCGATCATATGGGTGCCTCCCCTCCCCCCCCAAGGCTTTCCCCCCAGGGGAACACTGACTCCACGTCCCCCAATCACCAGGCACCACCCTGCTGGTGGGGCATCCACATGCCCCATCCAAGGGGGACACTCAGATTTGATTCCACAGGATGGCACAGGACTGGGACCACAGAGCGTACTGCTGACATGGGTAGTGCCAGCCACCGGGACCCCTACCAGCAGGGATGGTGATGGGATCAGCGTTTCCCCCCCCGCCCACCACCATTGCCAGCACCGACCAGGCCAGGTGCGGAGGGCGACGTGTCCAGGGGGACTGGCCAAAGCATTCCACAGGGATGTGTCCAACGCAGCTAAAGGTGGTTCAGAGAGCGCACCTAACCAGAACCCGAATGAATGGGTTCTTTCTGGAGGTGGAGGGCAAATGTGAACGGTGTCAGGGAGGCCCGGCCAACCACACCCACATATTCTGGACTTACCCCAGACTTGCCAGGTACTGGATGACCTTTTTTGGGGCAATGTCCAGGGTGTAGGGAGTGAGGATGGAGCCATGCCTAAAAGTGGCAGTCTTCAGGATTTCAGATCAGCCAGAATTCTTTATGGAAAGGGGAGCTGACGTCCTTACCTCCAAGGGGGCAGACACAAACAAGCCGTGAGGGCAAGCTGAAGCTCGAACCAAGATGTAAATAGACACTTGTAAATACATGCTTCGGCCATACTGGGACTGTAACACATGCAAACCAAAGGGGGTCGCGGCCACAGCGGGAGGGAAGACAATTGCCTGTAAATATAGATGCTGAGTCTTATTTGTCTTTGTTATTATCCTTTTGTTTATGCGTGGTTCTTTTGTTCGGTCATATGTAACCTATGAACTGTGAAATACAAGGGGTGCGACTCTCCTTTGGCTGCTGCCGAAATTGGGAATCGCCATTGGGAGGAGAATCGGTTCCGACGTCGAACTAATGGCGGGCACCAGTTTCACACCAAGTCGCAATTCTCCATCGCCTCAACAGCGTCAATGCGTTCCAGAGCGCAAGTACATTAAATACCCTTGGCATATCATTAGCGGGCCTGACCCGATATTCCATGGGGCCTCTGCGATTCTCCGCCTCCACTGGAGTTAATTCCTGATGCCAAGGTTCACTTGTGCTTTTAAAATTCGTGAACAGGCGCCGTGGCTGCTGAGGGAGTGAGAGGGGGTACGGGCTGTGTCCTCCATTGCCATAGTGTGCTGACAGTTGTGCCGCTGGACATGGGCTTCTGCCAGGGCCGGCGGGGTAGCGGGGGCTGGCCAGGAGGTGACCATGGAGTCAGGGTGGATGGGCATGGAACACCAATGCCGCAGCTACAAGGCAGCCATGAAGCTGCGCATGCCGCTGGCTTTCACTGTGAACATAGGGCCACAGGTTATATGGGTGTCCCCACTGGCCACCCCCCGAGGTATCCTCTGGCCCCAGCTCACCCATCAGTGGGATGGGCACGCTCCAGTGCCACCTTGTTGGCTGGGCTGGTGAGAGTGGGGAGTGAAGTGTGTATACGCAGCTGCAGCTTGTCAGCCTCTTGAGTGTCAATCACAAATCCGGCGACTCCAGCACCATTCTCATTGGAATTGATTGTGTTTCACATGGAGTTGGTGCTCGCCCCTGAACAGTCACTGAATCAGTCCAGGTGCAGTACAGTTTTGCTGTCATTGAAGTCCACAAATCCTGTCCTGGCATCAACACTTGATGGCTGGGTTCTCTGCTTCTGAGGCGAAGTGTTAACGCTATTGTGGTGAATGTGATTCACACTATATATAGTTGCCAATATCACTCCATGTATATATGTTCACTATCCACCATTGTAAGTGCAGTTGCACTATCCGACCACAAGGGGGAGTCACTCTGGGAGTACGCGAGAGTTTGTACTGGGCTCCTCCCTTGGCTCCGCCCAGGACTCCTCCCCCTGGGATCGATGTATAAAGATCAGTGCCTTAGAGCCAGCCTGCAGTTCATCTGAAGTTCAACGACGAATAGGCTGGCTCTGTTGTAAGTGTATTAAAGCCTCTGTTCAGATCCAACTACACGTGTTCGCTGAATTGATGGTTCCATCAGCTATATAACAGAAACACCTGCACAAATTCAGCTACTTTAAATGGGCTAGCACTGTCGCCACGTGGAACGCAATCAATTCCATGAAAAACGGTGCCGGATGCATCCGTGATTGGCACTTATGAGGCTCACAGGCTGCAGCCAAACTTAAACGATCCATCCCCCCCCACACACCATCCCAGCCAACAAGATGGCTGGAAGGAGAGCAGCGCCACGGTTCAGGGACGCTGAGCTGGACACCCTCATGGACGCTGTGGAGGAGAGAAGGATGATCCTTTACCCCTGCCCGGGAGGAAGGCCGCCAGACGCAGCCGTTCGCCGTGCCTGGGTGCAGGTGGCAGAGGCGGTCAGCAGAGGTTGCCAACATCATCCAGACTGGCATGCAGTACCGCAAGAAACGCCATGACCTCCTCAGGGCGGTCAGGGTGAGTTGGTTGCTCCATGCCCCGGCACAAAGCCCACCCCCTCCCACACACCCGTAACCTGGCCCGTCCCCCCAGAGGTACAGTGGAACCCCTACCCTGCCCCACATGCCACCACCCATGACAGCCAACATGGCCGGATGCCCTGGCCACTGAGGCCACCAGCTTGCCAACTCCTGGGCTGCATGCGCGGACCGTCTAACGGTGTCGTTGTTTGTGCACCCCCCACCCCGGAGCGGGAGAAGACCAGAGGGGGACCAACAGAACTGTGGGCCCTCACCATGCCCGAGCAAAGGGCCCTGAACATGGCCGGTGGCCTAGAGCAAAGGGATGTCACCGGGGTGGAGTGCGGTCACGGGCGAGCAAGTGAGACCCCGGTGAGTTTTGTTTTAAGAAAATATTTTATTGAAGCATTTGTAATTTTCGAGACCCCGGTGAGTTCCTGTTGCCCATCACCCCCACCCCCTCATCCCCTCGCCCCCTCACCCACCTCATGCCCACCGGACACTGTCTAATCATACATGTCGTCTTTTGTTGTGCAGGACCTACCGGAGATGGGACTGATGCACCCTGAGTCCCCCACCCCCAGCCGAGCACTGATGGGGAGAGATGCCTGAACACAGCCCTCTACCCGAGACTCTGGACACCCCAGAGCTCAGTAAGAGGTTCACACTGACTTTCCATCACAGCTGTCTTCAACACCCTCCACCATTCCAGAGGCTATCACCTCGGTTGGCACTTTAGTGAAGGGGCTCCTGGGACACTATTTGGCGCGCAATACACATCTCATCGATATAGCAGGTAGGGGCAGCCGATGGGTTGGATGGTGGGAGGGCAGATCAGCCCCAGGAACCAGCTGCCGTCCAGACGGGTCCCGGGCTCCTGAACATCCTGTCCTAGCCACAGTGCAGATGCAGAGAGCCAGGGACTACAAGAGGGGATGATGGCGAGCATCCAGCACCTGCAGGTGCAGGTGGAGGAGTCCATCCATGTGCAGGAGCCGACAATGCGAGCCACCCAGGCCGACACCGCACGGGTGGCTCTGAAGTGGAGGCACTGGGGCCGACGGTTTCGGCTATGGATCAGCAGGTCGAATGCCTGGGGCATTCTTCAGGCACTGGCCAGGGCCCAAGACAGACCTGCCCTTTCACAGGGAGCCATGTGCAAGAGCCACCTGGACATTGCAGCAGCGCTCCTCAGCATGGCCCAGTCACAGCAGGCCATGGCTGGGAACGTTGGCGGCATTGCCCATGCACTGGCCGGCATGGCGCAGACACAGAGGGAGGTGGCGCAGACCCAGAGGGAGGTGGCCCAGTCACTGGCTGATGTAGCACAGACCACAAGGTGGAGGCACAGTCAGTGAGCGATGTGGTGCAGTCCCAAACGGAGATGGTCCTCTCTCCGTGCTCCATTGCCACGAGCGTGCGGACCCTGGACGAGACCAGATTGGGCCTGCAGGATTGGCAGCACCAGGTGCTGGGGGGCCTCAGGGGATGGCTCTGCTCACACCCCTGTCCCATTGAGTAGCCCAGGGGCCATCGCGCACCCCAAGGGAGGAGGAGGTGGTGGGGACCGTGCCGGTGATTCCCGCAGGGGAGGTGTCGGAACACAGCAGCACCCCGGACTCAACATCCCCCACTCCCCCCTGTCCCTGGTGGGCAATGGGCAGAAAAGGGTGCCACCACGTTACCGGAACACCTCAGCAGTGGCTAGGCCCATCCAGGCCTGGCCTCCCCAGGAGATACGCACCAACGGGGACCCTTGTCCCAGGCCAGGAGTCACAGCAGGCCACCTCCATTCTTGCTGTACTGTCTGGGGAACCACCTAGTCGTTGTGTTAGGGCCCATAAGGCCAGGAAGTCAGACACCAGTTAGGTTGGCATGAGTGCAGGGCACAGTGTAATTATAGGGGCTAGGACACAGACTGCATATAATTCTTCACAATAAACACCTATTAAAACCTGCCTCGGTGCTCTATTTCATGGCCGTGGGGGTGAGCTGGTCAGTGCTGGCTGCGGGGAAGGGGGCAGTTTGGGGGCAGGAACCAGTGCACGCACTCTGGGAGGATCGTGCTCCCCACAATCCCTCCCCCCATTCTCCTGCTTTTGCTGCAGATACGGGCTCCCACACTTCTGGGTCATGTGCGCGGTGGCAGCCTCCAGCGGCCACGCAGTGCTCCATGATGGACTCGGACCCCGGAGCTGGAACCTGAAAATAAACCTCCCCCCCCCCCCCCCCAATCAGCCACGCACCCGACCCTGACTGCCCACACAAACATTGCCTGGCTGAGTATAAGGTCCCCCTGCCCTCCGTCGGGACTTCAGCCGGTCTGGGCTGGAGAATGGCGGAGTGAGCGTCCATCAATGGCCCCAGGCTGGGCGGCGCGGCGTACTCGGGCCCTCAGAATCGTGGATCCGGTGCCGATCCCGAATTCCATGCGGGGAAATGGATTCTCCGCCCCTGCGCTGGCCAGGATTTTGCCGTCGGGATGCGGAGAATCCAGCCCACTGTACTTCAACCTCGCGCAGCGAGCGATGCATTCATGCCATTTTCGGGGTGCCGGAGCATCCTGATTTGTCATCAAAACGGCACCTCCTGCAATTTTGGCATTGGAGACTCTTTTCTGACCAATCGCGTTTCGTAATTTTGGTGTCGACAGATGGAGAATCACGCCCTGTGTCTCAGGAATGGAGTATCCCACTAAAGATGTGAAAACTCAATAAAAACACTTATTATGAAAAGGAATTGCACTAGCTCCAAGTGGCGCGAGCGTATGTCCTGAATGGCTCCGGCAGTTGCACCCCCATCGAGACCATGGAACACCTCCCAAGTAGTCCCGCCATCAGCGATGCCGAAATTACGAAACGCCATTGTGCAGAGAATCGCCCGTGAGGCAAAACTCATGTCTGCCCCAGGGCGTCCGACAATGCAATGCTCGGGTGCCTCGGCAGCGATGCCAATGCATTCTACTCCGCACGTACAGTAAATAGCGTTGGTAGATCATTAACGGGCCTGACTCTGTATGGTCTGGGGCTCCCACGATGCTCCACCTCCGCCAGGAGGAATTACAGATGGCGAGTATCAGCTGTGGTTTTAAAAATCGGGGAACAGCCCCGTGGTTGTTGAGCGGGAGAGAGGAGGTTGGGCTGGTAGAGGCGGACCGTGGGCTGCCAGACCTGCAGCTGGCAGGGCTGGCTGGAGGGTTGTGCGGGGTGGGTACCTTCCAAGGCCGGGGGGGAGGGGGAGCAGCGGGGGAGGGTGAGGGGTGTGATCAGGGCATGGGCCGTGTGGTCAGGGTGACCCCACCTGGATCGAGGTGTTCGGGGACAGACCGTCATTGCTTCAATCTGCAAAGTAGACATCTTGCTGCGCACCCCATTGACCGCCCATCGAGACCAGTGGTTTTGCAGAGTGACACCGGCTGTATGAGTGCCCCATCCCACACACTCCACCCCCTACCCTGCCCCCACGACCCCCGCACTCCAACCCCACCCTGAACCCACCACCCCCGCGCTCCACCTCCCTTCCACCCACCAACACCCCCACCCAAATGGGTGCCATCTGCCGGTGGGGCCCACTCAAGGGCAACGGCCACAATAACCCGGACAGGAGGGCTCCGGACAGGCCCGTGGGGCATACCGCTGGCATGGGTCGGGCCAGCCACTGGTACCCCTGCCAGCAGGGACGGGTGCCTATCAGCAGGGATGGGTACTGTGGTCTGAGGCCCCTGTGGTGCTGGGCACCAATGGGGCAGCGGTGTAGTCTGAAGGGCAGAGTGCCAGGAAACCTCAGCTGGTGTGCCTGGGGATGGTGGAGGAGGGAGGGAGGGAGATGGACATGCTGGCACAGGGGCTGCAATGTAGGCTGGGACCACCGTGCAGCCCATTGGACCTGATTGGGCATGGAGGCATGGTACATGTCTGCCTTTTACCTCCTGTGGGCAATGGCTACCGGAATCCAACCAGGAATGGGGCCCTTTATCCTGGCCGCCTCAACCCTAGGGGATGTACTGAGGCTGTACAAGCGGGTGCTGCTCGAGGGGGACTCTGCAGCAGCTCAGCCTGCTCCAGAGGAACAGGAGGCAGCCAGTGGGGATGGAGAGCCATTGGCATATCCACAACATTGCGCAGCAGAGGGGCGACGTGCTGGAGGAGGGGGCTGAACGCCAGGCCTCGTCCACCAAGGAAGATGCGGGTCAAAGCGAGGATGGGCAGGTCATGGGACCTGTACATGTAGGCACAGGAGGCTGCACAATGTGTGCGCCTGGGCCATTGTGTGCATGGGACACGCAGAACAGGGTCCAGCTAGTGAGGCTGGAGAACCGGCCCTCCAACATGCCAAGGAGGAGGTGGGAAGGAGGCGTTGCATCAGGCCTCATGTACATCGACAGTGCATGTCAATCGAGAAACTGCCAGACAGAGCATGCTGCCGTTGACAGCAGTTGCACAGGGAGACCTTGCGTTATCTCTGCCAGATTATGGCGCACCTGGAAACGTGGGAGTATGGGGGAGGACACCCACTCCTGGTGGCCGTAAAAAGTGATAGTTGATCTGAACTTCTACACCGTGAGATCCTTCCAGCCACCGAGTGGGGACCTGTCCAGTGTTAGAATATTGTTGTAAATCCTTTTGTCTGAATGTGTTCCTTTTTATCCCCGACCTGTTGCCTGCTTTCATCTACACTCTTCTGGAGAACTGCTACAACATTACTGCACCCTGAGGGATTCCTGTTAAACTACAGATTTTAGGCAGAGCTGGAATAGCCTGTCCTGTTTGACCAGGCCAAGATCTACCCTCTACGTTCTGTGGCAGAACCGGTGATGTCGATTTGATAGACCTGGCAAGCAGCCAGTCAGTGTATGTAAGATTCTCAGCCAGCTTCTATCATTGCCTGCAATTGGTGAAGCCAGTCAGAAACTTTCAGGATAGAAGGCGGGTCTTCTGTAAAGTTCCATCTTTTAGTTTCAGTTCTGTGAAGGAAGCCAGCTGGCAAGGACCTTGAAGACTCTCTACTTCAGTCTCTCTGCCAGATGATTTTAAGAGGCTAAATCTAGGGGCAAGCTGCGCTGCTGCAGAGTCCCCCTCGAGCAGCTCCAGCTCATTCAGCCTCAGTTCTTGTTTAAAAGGGCACAGGCAGCCATCAGATCTGGGAAAGAGATCTCTTGAATGTGAAAGTACCAGCTGTTTGCCACAGGTCGGTTACAATGTATACTTTGTGTCTCAGAGGCTGGGAAGAGCTCAAGTATGAAGCTTAAACTGAGAATATTCCTTAAAGTCGCACCAGATTTTGGGGATTTGCCGTTTCGCTGGCTGGTCAATGGGGTTTCCCATTGTGGGGCAGCCCCAAGCCATCGGGCTGCCGCCAAAATGGAGAATCCCAATGGTGGAGAACTCAGCCCTTAATCTCAGGAATGGAGGACGGGATTCTGTGATCCTGAGGCTAAGTGTTGACGCCGTCGGAAACGCCGTTGCGTTTCCTGATAGCGTCAACATGGCCTCAGGATCAGCAATTCTGGCCCCTACAGGGGGCCAGCACGGTACTGGAGCAACCCTCGCCGCTCCAGCTGCTGATCCGCCGTCAATTGGGAGCCGCGGGGTCTGCGCATGTGCAGTGGCTCCCTTCTCCACGCCGGCCCCGACGCAACATGACATAGGGCTATAGGGCGCGGTGTGGAGGAAAGGAGGCCCCCAGCCCAAGAGGCCGGCCCACCGATCGGTGGGCCCGATCGTGGGCCAGGCCACAATGGAGGCCCCTTATCTCCTAAATGTTTATAAATATTGTGGTTAGCTTCACAGCAGAGTACTTGAAATTTATTCAAGCATGAAGGGAAACTAAAATATGAAATACAGATACACAACTGTCCCTTTTTGTCATCGGGGGTGGGGCAGAATTTGCATTGTGGTGGGAGTGGGGCCCATCGCCTGACCTTGGTATTGTGCTGCCCATTGAAAATGGCAGCCGATACTGGGAATCCAAAAGAATCCTCCAAGCTTTCTACCATGCATAGATCAGAAAATGTGCATGGCAAGGGTGAGGGAATCACGCCTTGGCACCATTTTTAGCACCAGCGCAGACCCGAAGCGATTCTCCTCTGTCGGGAGATTTTAGTATCCCAAATGGAGAATGCTGCCCCAGGTCTCTGAATTACTAGTCCAGTGATATAACAACTGTGCTGCTGTGTTGATATGACATGCTGCTATAGTTAATAACATACAGTTAAAAGCAATTGGTGTTGGTACTCAAAGAATGACCATATAACAGCACCCCTGTAACCCAAGTCATATAGGACATTGCAAGTTCAGGGACAGTGGTCTCTTTGGGAACTGAACATTGGGTTTGTTACAAGGAGTCCTCAATGAATGGATCGTTGAAGTAAGTATCTTAAGTTCATGAAACATCTTTTCTGAAATGTTGCTTGTTAACATTTGGCATCACAGGTGTTTATAAAACATTCAGTTCACTGCTTTGTGCTGCCTTTAATGTTGAGTCTCTATACAAACTGAGTGCTTTGAAGAAAAGGTTGATTGCACCTGGTGCCGGCACGATGTAGCATTCAGTTTTCCCAGCTCCCCGAGGAATTTACATTGGAAGTAATGTATAGATTGAAAACAGTGCAAACAGATACACCCTTTCTGTAAAGATAAAGCATAAAAAGACTGGGGCCTGTTCAATAGGCCCTTGCCATTGCACCTTTGAGCAAATGTCAGGGGTGAGCACAAAACAGCAAATTATTACTGTAGTCTTTTCCCTTTCCCAATGAGCAGATTGAAATACAAATGTTTATGAATGATTCAAAGTATGAGCCAGATTCACCTAAATGTTCTGAAGGGTCAACACAATATCATTTTTTTAAGCGGCTAAAGGAAAACAACCTTTACTTAACCTCCTCATTCTGATTTACTTGTTAATCCCCTTGAAGAGAAAAGCTTTGCTTGGTTGTGGTGACAGACATTTGATTTCAAGTTTAAGTTCAAGATAACAGTTCAGTCTTGAACCAGTTCAGCAAGGTATCAGTTGGCCCTTGGGGCAGGTGTTTAATCTTGAAGCAGTCTTTATGAATTTGCGTCTTGAGGCAGCACTAACTGATACACGACCTCTGTTTAACAACTTTCCAATTGTTTGATGGACCAGCTGAGTACTTCCAGTATTTCTCTGCTTCATATCATTTTTACAGCCGTGTAAGGTTCAAGCTGTCGGCGTTGAATAGATTGATTGATTGATTTATTGTCACATGTACCGAAATACAGTGAAAAGTATTTTTCTGCGACCAAAGGAACGTACACAGTATGTACACAGTAGACAAAAAGAATAATCGGCAAAGTACATCGACAATAAGTCATTGGTTACAGTGCGTACAAGGACCAAGGGACAAGAGAATAGTATTGAAAAATTCCTTGGATTGCCCATAAACATTAAGAGTTAAGCCCTGTGGATAAATGAGCAGTTAATAAAACTCTTCAATTCTCAATATAAATAAAATTTTCCTCATTACAATATTCACGATAAATAACATGATTAAAAGCAGTGCCTAGATTATCCGCAGACTTGTATCTCCCTGTTGCCTGTTTTAACTCCAGGTTTGCATTAAACTGAACATGCTTGACATGTGGTTAAATCACCTACAGCAAAAGACGGTTATTTTGGTGCTCAAGAAAGGAGAGCCCTTAATGGAGTCCACATTTATGTTGTTTCCTCACATTGTTCCATTCAAGGTTAGAACTCAGTTTACTTGTTTAAATGAATTGTGCAGTGTACAAGTAACCTAGAACCAACACAGCCCTTCAATACTCAACTGACAAGACACAAACAAATAAACATTGCTACTGATTTACTCTTATAAATCAACACTGAGGGCAGCACGGTGGCCTAGTGGTTAGCACAACCACCTCACGGCGCTGAGGTCCCAGGTTCGATCCCGGCTCTGGGTCACTGTCCGTGTGGAGTTTGCACATTCTCCCCGTGTCTGCGTGGGTTTCGCCCCCACAACCCAAAAATGTGCAGAGTAGGTGGATTGGCCATGCTAAATTGCCCCTTAATAGAAAAAATAATTGGGTAATCTAAATTTATTAAAAAAAAATCAACACTGATGTGAACACTTAAGATATGAGAGTCAAAGAAAAGAATGCTTACATTTGCTTTTTTGATGTTCCGTGGGGAATAAATTCTCCCAGCGATTCTCCTACTCCTCAGTCAACTTCATTTATGCGGTTTTTCTGGGGTGCCCACAACTCTTCTTATAAAGTTGCAGAACTGCAGACGTTCACCCTCAAGTTTTCTGCCTTTTTGGCTCTTTGATTCGGCTGGCACACCTCTTCCCCAACACATAACTTGCACAGGGGCAATGATGGCGGACAACGCAAACTGACTATTGTCTTCTCTTTGCATTGACTTGGATCCATCTTGGTAAGTTTTGCCACATCACATTATCTTTCAATAAATCTCCCCACTAAAAAGTTGTTTCAAACTGTAAGTATCCTGGAGAAACCTTCCAGTGAGATGGGGAGAGTGTGGGTGCAGGGTGAAGCAGCCAAGAAACTACAACTGAACTAGACACAATTTTCAAGTGGGCAGAGCCATACTAACAAGATGCTACTATTTTGAAGATACAAAATGGGAATCAGCCTCAACAAATAATGATCATACTAGTCAGAATGAAAGCTAAAAGATCTGGGCATGGCAGTGGGATTTGACATTGATCGTATCTGTCATGGTTTTAAAGTTAAGTCTGCAGGCCTCAGATTGCCTATTTGCCCTCACAATTATGTTACATAATCAGTCCCTTAAAGTGCCCCAGCTTCATTACAAGGGTCCTAGTGAGTAAACACTGGAAATACCATGAATACACAACACCTTCCTCCCTCTTTAAATCACAGGTCCCTGACACAATAGACAGTATAACATTAACAATAAATCAACAACTTTCTGTACGTTAGATGCTTCAGAGACCTTCATTCTGTGTGTCGCTGCCAGTGAACCTCAGGCGTCTGCCTTTATTCTGCAACCTCTGATGTCTTTGGCTTGGTTTGGACATCATAGGTGGTCATCTTAACTGGAATCGACGTAGGGTTCTGAGGTTGACTCGGTGTCTGGTTCTCAACTGAGGTACTGCTTTCCCCAATAGGTTTGATTAGTATCAAGTTCTCGGTAATGGCTTTGACTTTCGAAGACGACTTATGCTGTCCCTTGGCATCAAAGTCATGATACAGATATTCAGTTGAAGGCTGAAAAAATTCATATTTGTCTTTTTGGACTCTTAATCCATAATCTTCTAGTCATTGGAGTGTGGCATCCAGGTTGCGGAGTCTGCACTGTGAGCGCTTGTTGGTTAAGTGAGAGGCTTTTGGAGTTAGGTGGAACTGGGAGTTAGGTGGAACTGGGAGAAGAGGCTACAAGAGAGAGTTGATTGGTAAGTACTTGGTAAGGTTGGTAAGTCTTTACAACTTCTATCACTTTTATGGTTTGAAAATCCATATTGTAGTTCATAATCTGCAAGGACTATACTTGGTAGTTATGAGGACAAGGAAAGAAGGGCCCGAGAGACTTGTGTATAATCTGATATTAAGAATCTTCTCAAGGTTTAATTTAAAGGGTGACGTCATGGCAGGAGATCTCCAAGCCTCTGGTTGCTCTTCTTGCTCCATGTGGGAGGCCGGGAACATTTCCAGTGCCCGGGACCAGCATGTGTGCAGGAACTATCTCCAGCTGCAGCTCCTGGACGCTTGGGTTTTGGAGCTGTAGTGGTGGCTTGGGACACTGTGGTGCATCTGCGAGGTGGAGAGTGTCGTGGATAGCACATATAGAGAGGTGGTCATACCGCAGGCTCCAACTCGGCAGGCAGGAAGGGAATGGGTGACCGCGAGGCAGAAGAAGAGAACTAGGCAGACAGTGTAGGAATCTCCTGTGGCCATTCCCGTCAAAACAGACGTACCCTCTTTGAGTACAGTTGAGGGGAATGACCTGTCAGGGGAAACCAGCAACAGCCAAATTCATTGCCCCACTGTTGGTTCTGCTGCAGAGGGGAGGAATATTGGCTGGGATTCTCTCTTCCGGGAACTAAGTCCCCACGCCAGCGGGAAAACCAACGACAATGACTCTGGCGTCAACAGGCCCCCAAGGTGAGGAATTCTCACCTGTCTCGGGGGCTAGGCGGATGCTGGAGTCATTTGCGCCACTCCAGCCGGCGCCGAAGAGACTGCACGAGTTCGACCATGCGCGGAACCACCAGCGTGATTCCACACATGCGCAGACTGGCCGTCATATTTTGCCGCATGTGCAGGGGGTTCTCTTCTCAGCGCTGGCCATGGCAGAGCCCTACAGGGCCTGGCGTGGAAGGAAGAAGTGCCCCTACGGAACAGGCCCGCCCGCAGATCGGTGGTCCTCGATCGCGGACCAGGCCGCCGTGGCCCCCCCCCCCGGGTTGGATCCCCCTTCGCCCCCCCGAGGACTGTCCACACCGATTTACCTGCCAGGTCCCGCTGTGTGGCACATGCGTAACCCATGCTGGAGGGACTGGCCAAAAATGGATGGCCGCTCGGCCCATCGGGGCCCAGAGAATCGCCGGGCAGGCCGCTGCCAACGGCCCCCGATCGGCATGGTGTGAGTCCCTCCCCTGCCCGATAAACGGCACTGGAGAATACGGCAGCTGGTGGCAGGGCAGGATTCGTGCCGCCTCCCGGGGATTCTCCGTCTCGGTGGGTGGGGGGGGGGGGGGGGGGGGGGGGGGAGAATCCATTTGAAAAAGTGTGAGAATGCCATAGTTATAAGGGGTTCAATTGTAAGGGGAATAGATAAGCGTTTCTGTGGCCACAATCGATACTCCAAGATGGTATGTTGCCTCCCTGGTGCCAGGGTCTAGGATGTCTCGGAGCAGTTCCAGGATATTCTGGAGGGGGAGGGAGAACAGCCAGTGGTCGTTGTGCACATCAGTATCAATGACAGAGGTAAAAAGAGGGATGAGGTCCTAAAAGCCGAATAAAGAAAGTTTGGAAGAAAGTTGAGAAGTTTGACCTCTAAGGTAGTGAGCTCAGGATTACTATCAGTGCCACATGCTAGTCAGAGTAGAAATACCAGGATATATTGGATAAATATGTGGCTGAAGAGATGGTATGAGGGGGAGGGGTTAAGATTTCTGGGGCAATGGGCCAGTTCTGGGGGAGGTGGAACCAGTACAAACTGGATAGGTTACACCTGGGCATGACCGGGACTGATGTCCTAGGGGGAGTATTTGCAAGAGTGGTTGGGGAGGGTTTCAGCGAATATGGCAGGGGGATAGGAACCTATGCAAGGAGTCAGAGCAGGAGGAAATAAGGGCAAAAGTAAAAGATAGAAAGGGGAATAAGAAAAGAGATAGGCAGATAAATAAGACCCAGATTCAAGCAGGGCCAGGAAAAAAAAAAGTGGGAGCGGGACTAGTAATGTTAAAAAGACAAGCTTCAAGTCTTTGCCTCAACACATGGAGCAGTCACCATAAAGTGGATGAACTAATCACACAAATAGATGTGCACAGGTATGATATAGTTGGCATTACAGAGACATGGCTGCAGGGTGACCAGGGATGGGAACTGAATGTCTAGAGGTATTCGGTATTACAGACAAAAAGGAAAAGATGATGGGGTTGCACTGCTGGTCAAGGAGGAAATTAACACAATAGTGAGGGAGGATATTACTCCGACAATGCAGAATCTGGGGTAGAGCTGAGAAACAGCAAGGGGAAAAAATGTAAGTCGGCGTCATATATAGACTCCCAAGCTGGAGTGATATTGTTGGGAATGGTGTTAGACAGGAAATTAGAGATGCTTGTGATAAAGGAACAACTGTAATTATGGGTGATTTTAATCTGCATATAGATTGGGAAAATCAAATCAGCCACCATACCATAGAGGAGGAATTTCTGGAGTGTATGCGAGATGGTTCTCTGGATCAATATGTTGAGGAGCCAACTAGAGAATAGGCCATCCTAGATTGGGTACCTTGTAATGAGAATGGAATGATTGGCAATCGAATTGTGCGAGACCCCTTGGGGATGAGTGACTGTAATACGACAGAATTTTTCATCAAGTTGGAAAGTGAAGTAGTTGAATCTGAGACTAGGGACCTGAACCTTGACAAAGGAAACTACGATAAAATGAGGTGTGAGTTGGCTATGATCAATTGGGGAATATTACTTCAAGTGGATAGGCAATGGCAAACAGTGGATAAGGCAAAGAGCGCATGGAGGAACTGCAATTGTTTATTCTAGTCTGGCACAAAAGTAAAATAGTAAAGGAGGCCAATCCATGGCTTACAAGGGAAATTAGGGCGAGTATTCGATCCAAGGAAGTAGCATATAAATTGGCCAAGAAAAACAATAGGTCTGAGGATTAGGAGCTGTTTAGAATTTAGCAAAGAAGGACCAAGGGATTGATTAAGAAGGGGAAAATAGAGTACAAAAGTAAGCTTGCAGAGAACATACAAACTGACTATAAAAGTTTCCAGAGGTATGTGAAGAGAAAAAGTTTGGTGAAGACAAATATAGGTCCCTTACAATCATAAACAGGTGAATGTATTATAGGAGACAAAGAAATGGCCGAGCAACGAAATACATACTTTGGTTCTGTCTTCACAAATGAGGACACAAATAAGATACTAAGGGGCTGGTTTAGCACACTGGGCTAAATCGCTGGCCTTTAAAGCAGACCAAGGGAGGCCAGCAGCATATTTCAATTCCCATACCAGCCTCCCCGAAAGGCGCCGGAATGTGGCGACTAGGGGCTTTTCACAGTAACTTCATTGAAGCCTACTCGTGACAATAAGCGATTTTCATTTCATTTTCATTTCATTTCAAATGTTAGGGAATGCAGGGTTTAGCGAGAAGGAGGAACTGAAGGTGATCAATATCAGTATAGAAATGGCGTTGGGGAAATTGATGGGATTGAAGGATAATAAATCCCCAGGGCCTGATAATCTACATCCCAGGGCACTGAAGGAGGTGGCTCTAGAAATAGTGGATGCATTGTTGGTTATCTTTCAGGATTCTATAGGCTGCGGAACCATGCCTGCAGATTGAAGGGTGGTTAATGTAACTCCACTATCTAAAAAGGAAATTGAGAGAAAGCAGGGGATTATAGACCAGTAAGCCTGATGTCAATAGTGGGAAAAATTCTAAAATTCATTTTCAAAAATTTTATGGCGGAGCACTTAGAAAACAGTGGCAGGACTGGACAGAGTCAGCATGGATTAATGAAGGGGAAATCATGTTTGACAAATCTACTGGAATTATTTGAGGATGTAACTAGTAGATTTGATGAAGGAGAGCCAGTGGATTAGGTGCATTTGGACTTTCAGAAGGGTTTTGACAAAGTCTCATATAAAAGATGAGCGTGCAAAATTAAAGCGTACAGGATTGGCGGTAGTGTATTGAATAGATATAAAACTGGTTGGCGGACAGGAAATGAAGAATACGAATTAACTGGTTTAGTGGGGTACCACAGGGATCGGTGCTGGGACCCCAGGTATTCACAGCATCTATTAATAATTTAGATGAGGGAACAAAATGTCATATCTCCAAATTTGCAGATGAGAACAAGTTGGGTGGAAGGGTGAGCTGTGAGAAGAATGCAGAGATCCTTCAGTGTGATTCAGACAAGTTGAGTGAGTGGGCAAAGGAATGTCAGATGCAGTATAATTTGGATAAATGCGAGGTTATCCACTTTGGTCGCAAAAACAAGAAGGCAGACTATTATCTGAATGGGCATAAATTAGGAGATGGAAACTTGCAATGAGATCTGGCTGTCCTTGTACACTAGTCACCGAAGGTAAGCATGCAGGTGCAGCAGGCAGTAAAGAAGGCAAATATTATTCTGGCCTTCAAAGCAAGAGGATTCGAGTACAGGTGCAGGGATGCCTTCCTGCAATCATACAGGGTCTTGGTGAAGCCACACCTGGAAGCCACACCTGGAATATTGTGTGCAGTTTTGGTCTCCTTACCTGAGGAAAGATGTTCTGGCTTTCGAGGGAGTGCAGCGAAGATTTACCAGACTGATTCCTGGGATGGCAGGACTGCCGTACAAGGAGAGATTGAATCAGTTAAGATTGTATTCGCTGGAGTTCAGAAGAATGAGGGGGATCTCATAGAAACCCATAAAATTCTAACAGGACTGGACAGGGTTAATGCAGAAAGGATGTTCCCGATGGTGGGCATGTCCAGAACCAGTGGTCACAGTCTGAGGATTCAGGGTAAACCAGAGCCGAGAAGACATTTCTTCACCCAAAGAGTGGTGAGCCTGCGGAATTCGTTACCACAGGAAGTAGTTGAGTCCAAAACATTGTAAGGTTTTAAGAAGCAGTTAGATATAGCACTGAGGGCAAAGGGGATCAAAGGATCTGGGGGAAAGCGGGATTAGGCTATTGAGTTGGATGATCAGCCGTGATCATAATGAATGTGGAGCAGGCTTGAAGGGCCGAATGGCCTCCTCCTGCTTCCATTTTTTGCTATGTTTCTATGTTCTTCCTCATTCATTCCAGTCACCAAGATGTCATAAGTAACACTAGACTCCACTATTCCACTTCAAATTTGGTCCATAGTTTGTTGAAACAACGCTGGTGTAGAAGTGATGCCAAATAATCTTTTATAATGAAATAACTCTTTGTGTGTGACAATTGTTGCCAATTCGCACCGGAGATGCCAATAATGTTGCTCTTTTTAACTGGATATTAATATGACAGTTATTAATGATGATATTGCTTTTCAGAGTCGCCAGGTATCAAATGATACCACCACAAGGTTTTACCGGATATCGATCAAAGACCAAACAACCAGTTGGTTAGTTCAAGTTCAATGATAGTTTTTTTACACACAAGAATTACTTCGATATGCAACATGAAACACTACAAGCTAAATTACACCGAACACTACCACAGCCTGTACTTAACTTCAGGCACCTGGCTTTATGGAGAAGAACAAGGCCTTTGTCCGGATCTTGCGTGGCTGGGTCTGGAGAAGTGACTTCGTTTCTGCTGGGCTCATCCATCTGGTAGCACTCGTTGGTCTTGAACTTGTCTTCTGGTCGTGATGCTGCACTTGGTTTTAGGCGAGGTCGGGGCCAAGAGAGACCGAGCACCGGGGCCAAGAGAGACTGAACACATGGCAGTGTCTCTCTTTATCATTCTGGCGTTTTGCGCTTTTTTTTGGGCGGTCCTTAGCTTTGGACCCAATAATTCGTGAGGCTTCGATTACTGCCTTCGATTTTGGCCAATAAAGGGGTGGGTGCCTTGATGGCGGGGCATGTCCTGAGCAGTCATTGACCTTGACTTTTATGACTCCCTGAGCAAGGGGAATGGCGCCGATGAGTCTGTTTCGGTATCTGTTACCTGAGTACAGGTCTTTTATTCTGGGGAAATGGGCCATGAGAATGCAAAGTAGCTGGGGGTTTCGATAGCGTCTAGTTATCTGAGTTGCCAATGTACATAAGCTCTGAGCGTCTGAGTCCTGGGTTTACCATATTTACCATGGTCCTTTGCAGGTAGCCATATTTCACGGGATCCTTTGTAAGTGGCAATCCCAGATGACTACACAATCATCAAGCACTGTTGTGAATTTGGATCCCCGTTCATTTGAAGATATGCTTGACTGAGGTCAATTGTGCTTCCCAGCTCACTGTTGTAGAAAATGACATGTTTCTTCAAGATTTTGATCGGCCTGATTCTGAATCAGATATGAGATTTACCTTAGCCTAATTTAATTTGGCCGTTACCAGCCAAGTTCTTCCCATTAGTGGTGCAAGGGCAAATCTGCCGTCCATTCAATTGCATTGTTACATCAAAATGGATCGTCAATTGAACCATTTCTCCAATGTAGGTTTTTTTTTTTTAATTTTAATTTCACTTTTTCCAATTAAGGGGCAATTTAGCGTGGCCAATCCACCTACCCTGCACATCTTTGGGCTGTGGGTGCGAAACCCATGCAAACACGGGGAGAATGTGCAAACCCCACATGGACAGTGACCCAGAGCCGGGATCGAACCTGGGACCTCGGTGCCGTGAGGCTGCAATGCTGGTGAATGGGCCACCGTGCTGCCCAATGTAGTTTTTTAAAGCAGTCTTGAAGGGTTTCAGAGCAATATGTCGGAGCTATTCTTAATATACAGTCTCTGTATATTATATTCTCTTCATCGGTAACCGTCCAGTAATGGAGGGATACATTGATGATGGTTTGTTTCAATATAGCCAGTATCTTTAATGACAGTTAATCTTCGGACTGTGAATTGAGTTTCTTCTCACATCCTTCTTGCATCACGAGGACACTTTTTCCTCTATTCAGTTTCCCATTTTATTTGGCTCTTGCTTTTTGCTACTTTTACCTGAAGCTTGTTTCTATTTCCAACAAGCAAGTTCAATGTGGCTCTTTCTGCCACAATTTCTGCACGAGATGTCTTTGCACCAACAATCTGCTGCTGAGTGCCTGGTTTTTGCACACCTGTGGCAAGCCTTATAGGTTCAAACAAATGAAGATCAGGAGATGTTAACCCTGCAGGATCCTATGTTCCACTGCCCATTTACCTGCGCAAATGGTCACTGATGTAATTTCTGATGTCACTTGATCAGTCACTGAAAGTGCCCCTGCTCCACTGCAAGGCTGCTCATGAGGAAACACTGGAAGCAGGATTTTCCCGAATCCCCGCGATGGCCCGATGCCGGCGTAAAAAGCAGCGCGAACAACTTCGTCGTCGGGCCGACCGGAAGTTGGAATCCTCCCCGTGTCTGGGGGCTAGGCTGGTGGCAAAAGGCTTGGCGCCGGGCCAAACGGTGCCGAAGGGCCGGCACGAGTTCGCACATGCGCAGAACCGCCGGCGTGATTCCGCGCATGCGCAGACCGGCTGGCGTATTCCAGCGCATGCGCAGGGGTGTGTCTTCTCCGCGCTGGCCATGGCAGAGCTCTACAGAGGGCGGCGTGGAAGGAAGGGGTGCCCCCACAGCCCAGGCCCTCCCACAGGTCGGTGGGCCTCAATCGCAGGCCAGGCCACCATGGGGTCTCCCAACCGGAACCGGATCCCCCCGTGCCCTGCCGAGGACTGCACCAGATGGTCTACCAGCCAGGTCCCGCTGTGTGGGACAATGTCCAATTCACGCCGTGGGACTGGCCAGTAACCGACAGCCGCTCAGCCCATTGGGGCCCGGAGAATTGCCGGGAGGGACCGCTGCCAATGGCTCCCAACCAGCGAGGCGTGATCCCCGCCCCCGCCCGAAAACTGGCGTCGTAGAATACGGCAGCCGGCGTCGGAGTGGAGGGGCGGGATTCACGCCGCCCCACCCGGGGATTCTCCGACCCGGCGATGGGTCGGAGAATCCTGCCATAGAATGGGAAGGATTCTGCTGCGGCATTCTCCCGCACTTAGTGTGGTGGCCTGACGCGGAGGGATTGGTGTCGCGCTAACCGGCGCCGAAGGGCTGCTGTGGGCCGGCGCAAGTTGGCACATGCGCAGAACCGCAGGCGTGTTCTGGCGCATGCACAGGGGGTTTCTTCTCTGCACCGGCCATGGCTGAGCCTTAAAGAGACGGGCGCGGAGGGAAGGAATGCCCCCACAGCCCAGGCCCGCCCGCAGATTGGTGGGCCCCGATCACGGGCCAGGCCACCGTGGGGCCCCCCCAGCGGCGGATCCCCCCGCACCCCCCTGAGGACTCCGCCAGCCGCCCTCCAAGCCAGGTCCCGCCGGGATAGATCATGTCAATTTCACGCTGGCGGTACTGGCCGAAAACGGGGTTCAGGGCCCGGAGAATTGCCGGGGGGGGGGGGGGGGGCTGCTGCCAACGGCTCCTGACCGGCGCGGCGTGATCCCTGCCACCACCCGAAAACCGGCGCCGGAGAACTCGGCTGCCGGCATCTGAGCGGCGGTTCGGGATTCACGCCGTCCCTCGGCAATTCTTCGACCCGGCGGGGGATCGAAGAATCCCACCCCATGAGTACACAACAATATCCAATTATTGCAAAGCAGCATTAAGAAATATTGAACCACATAAATAAACCAGTATAGTTCGACCTGAGGACATTATGCTAAATCGAGTTCATATTGAATTAGTTCTGGTCAAAGTAATGCAATAATAATACTTTCCCTGACAGTGAGGCAGGGAAAAGTAATGAGGCCAATCTCCAGCATTGGAGTGCTGTAGTGTGTGTGTGGGGGGGAACTGCAATGTTGGGGGAGTTTAGTGTTGACAATATTGCGTCAGAGGATAATGCTGTGAGCAATGATTAAGAAAGCTTCGAAAATTCTGCCCTGAATGCAAAGAATAAAACACCTTAAGGAAATATTTAAGATACTAAATAGAATAGAAAAGTTCGAACAAGGGTGATGTAGATACAAATGAGCAAGGACTATAGCACTTTACCTTGACAAAATGGAGTCTGGCGGGGTCAGGTGACTTATTTTGTGGTTTCGGTACAGGCAAGAATTAAGCCATGTCTGAACATGCGTCTGGAAAGTTATTAAAATGTAAATGACCTTTTGAAACATCAGGATGCTTGTGCAATTTACAGACACGGGGCTAAGTCCTACGTCCAGTCTCGGCAGTGGAATTCTCTGTTCCCACTGCAGTGAATGGGAGGTTTGGCTGAGTGCCAAATTCTCCATCCTCTCTAGTAGTGGCAGCAGGGCTGTCTTGCAATGAAGAATCCAGAAGACTATTACCTGATTGTTTACAAAAACTCAAATCAAGTGGTCATCCTGGCTTGGTATCTGAAAACTCGAAATCCGACAAAGAAGGGTTTGAAGGAACCACTTTACCACGCCTCATCATTATTCCTAGATCCCTCCTCTGAGCTTTCCTCGACTTCTGCATTTTAACTGCAACCGTTTAAGTTGATAATTTCTTTGCAGTTCCATTTTTCAAAGTTCAAATCATTCTCTTTTTCTTTTGCTTCTGCCATTGTCACTCTCTTTATTTCTTTCTCTGCCCTCTCTCTTTGCTTTTCTTCCATCATTGCCACTCTTTCTCTATCTTTTCCATTGAATTCCAATTCAAGCTGTATTATTTCTTTATCATGTTTCATTTGTAATTGAATTTTAACTAATTCCAATGATTCAGACTGTCTCACTGGCAAATTTAAATGCTGAGCTATCGCTTGAATTATCTCCACCTTACTCGCCCCTTCAAGCAATGTTAACTGCAGCTTGACCACCAAATCCCAAATCATTGTTTTAACCACCCTTTATCAACCACCCAGAGTGACCTATTCAACACCCAGGAATCACAGCCACTGAAAGAGCCATTTCAACAGTCACTTCTCATTTAAACTGACAAGAGTATCAACACCTGAAAGAAAGGACCAGCCCCACATACTCGCTGTCATTAAGATCAATAATCCCAAGCCAAACAAAGAATAAGACTTTTAAAACCCGGACGAGCCGCCAGTTTTTGTTAGGATACCAGACCAGACCCCAATTTATATTAGGATACCGGACGAGAAACCCCAACAATTTGTGATTCATAAAACTGTGAGAAGACGATACTTCACCCCAAGGGTGACCAAAAGGTATCTTTTATGTCAAAACAAATTTTAATTTAAACACAGAATTAACCACATTAACATCAAACAAAAAGCTTTACAATTCACAGTGGACACTTCTGATCTGAAGCTCATTTTGTTCTGGATTTATCCTTTCAAAAAGGAATTATTAGCGGCAGATTTGTCCTTGTCTGTGTATAAACCTGAACATTCTTTTCATTGTTTCATGGGGTGTGCTTATTGCGAGGCCAGTATTTATTGTCCAACATTAATTGTCCTTGTGCCGAGATACCTTTTTGAACCACTGCAGCCCGTGTGATGCAGGTACATCCACAGTGATGTTCGGAAGGGAATTTACAGGAATTCAGTGATGTCATGCTGATATCTCTTCAAAGGATATTCCAACAGGATGGAACTGTGGTAAATTCTCAAGTTGGCATTGCCGATCAGCCGACCTATCTTATAAAAATTGCCTGGTGTTCATTTCTATTCACGTCAATGAAAGCAACAGTCAGGAGGTTTCTGCAACCAGTGGTCAATTCTAATCAGCCAGGAGGGCAGCAACCTCCCACTGTTGAAGAAAAACCCTTGACTTTGGTTCCTGCAGCTCTTGTCACATCAGCATTTCATAAAGCAGCTGCATTAACACAGATCTAATGTATTATTGAAACAGTTCAAGATACTCTCACAATGATAACCACCTCTTTAATACATCCATGTACTTCGCCAGATTTAATCAGTTCACTGTCCCCTAATCTAGAATAAAGTAAATCAAACCAGTCATTATTGTTGTAATGAGTAACAAATTTAATTGAGCAACCCAGCTACAGCTAACTACTTTAAATGTGGACTTTAGTTGTACATTAATTGGTCTGCTTTCAATCTGCCAAGATTTACTGTACGAGTCTCATTCAAGACAATAATGAAGTCTTATGAATTGGAAAAACACCTGCTCCTTGTCCACACAGTACCTGCATTTATGAGTTATTGTAGACTCGTCCAAATAAACACAGCACTACATAAGGGGAGGTTTTAATAGCAATTTGATGTGCCTTTTGAGACAGTGAAACCACTCCTGCCAGGGAAAAGGTAACTGGATGTGAAGTGTGCGGCCAGTCTGATGATCAAAGAACGATGACTTTCTTTTGGATTTGTGACTGGAGCTCGGCCAACAAGGCTCCAGGAAGAAAAGACAAAGCACGCCACCTGCTCCGTAAGGCATTTATGTAAATACAAACTGTTACATTCAACATGTTCGCAATCCAGTAGAAGCACTTCTATGAATTGCCTGTCAGTCTTTATCACATATCGGCAAATATTTAATTACCATTTATTTAACTATTTCCAGTACCAAAAGTCCTCTAAAGGGTTGAGTCCTGAGAATACCAAATATGGCCCTTCCCTAGTTTTCCTTCAAGAAGTGAGATGTCTTTGTTCTTACTTTTTCCTTCAGTCCTGTTTTCTGTTTTGCCCAAGACACTAACTCCTGCTGGGTGGCTATTCGATCAGTCAGCTGAGCTGTCGCTCAGCTAGTCGCACTTTCACCAATCAGCACGTTAGGAATTCACATCCCATGCCAGATATTTGAGTACATCATCTCGGCCAGTCATTTCAAAGTCAGGGTGGCAACCCGCGGGTGGATTGCAGGCGGGTGTTGGGATGGTCATGTGGCCATCAGTCGTGGCATTCCCGATTGCAGGAAAACGTGCCTAACAGCCGCAACTGGCTTTTAAAAATGCTGGCGACAACCATCCTTCAGAATGACAGTCATCCCGCGCATGCGTGCCCCCTCAGCAGTGCGCAGGCCTGGAGCCCATTGAGGCAGGCCGCCTCCTCCTGATGTCAGTGCGCTGACCCAGGTGCAGATCCTTTTAAAAAATCGATGGTGTCTTCTCTCCACAAGCAGCAGCAGAGAGCTGGTTACGCTCCTCGTACACTGATGTCACGTGCTGTCGGCAGGAGTGAGGGTCCTCTATTTTGTAGCTGCTAGCAGTGCTGGTGCGAACTCCAGGGCCTCTGGTGAACAACCCATGAAGAAGAAGATGAAAACAGGAACAAAGCAGCATAAAGATGATTTCTTGAAGTAAGGGTTTATTAATTGTGCCACTGCTAATCAGGATGCAAAGCTTGTGTGTGCTATATGCACGGACGTACTGGCAAATGAAAGATTAGAACCCTCAAAACTTCAAAGACATTTGAAGCATGGTGAGTTCGAGGACAAACCTCTTGATTCTTTTCAACAGATGCAGTGCGATTTTAAATCATCAGCTTAAGTCCTTAGCAGTAACATTGAATGACAAAGCAAGTGAGATTGTGAGGACCAAGCAGACTCACCTGTCCCATTAAAAGTAGACGGAAATGGTGGGGCATGAAGTCCGGCCGGCGTGGGTTGCAAAGATTGGCTGGCATGGGTCCGAAGAGTGGCCGGTTGGTAAAAATGGGTCCCAGACAAAAAAGTTTGAAAAACTAATCTAGGCTGAAACTCTCATACAGTACTGAGGGAGTACAGCACTGCCAGAGATGTTGTCTTTTGAAAAAGATATTGAATGACATGCCACCCACCCCCCAAAACCTCTGCCTGCCCTCTAAGGTGAGTTCAAAAGATCCCAAACCACCATTTTGAACAGAATTCATGGATTTTCCCCGTGTTTCCTGAGGAAAATGTGTCCTTCAACCTGGTCAACCTGGCAAAACTCGCCATTATCACACTGCAGTTTATGAGATCTTTCCAAGCGCAGGTTGGTTGCTGCATTTCCTGAATGACAATGTTCATATTTCAAAAATACTTCACTGGTTGTGAGGTGCTTTGCTATGTCCTGGGGCTGTGAGTAGCGCTCTAGAAATACAACATTCTCTTTTATCTTTGATACCTTAGCCAAGCGACCACTCTTCCTGTGGGAACTAAGACAGTGATTGCCAACGGTGGGCTTTTCCATCAAGACTAAGGGGTAGGGGGCGGTGGAGGAGGAAGAGGATCATGGTTGTGTCTGACCCTGTCCTTGCCGGATGTGAACTTCTCATAGAAGAACTGATGCGGCGATAATTGGGAACAGAGGATGGATGTTGCCTGAATTATTGCCTCTTTACACCGGGATACAGTTGCTCATGAAAATGTCCCAATTCCCACAGCCGACATCAGTTACCTCAGCACTAACTGAGACCCAAATCTGAACGACCCTGATCCTGCCGCTTACTTTCACACTGCACAGCACATTTACCAAACAACTAACAAGGGGAGTTAATTCATGTATTGCTTCCCCCATCCGTGTGGCATCGGAGGTTTGTGATGATTACAACTGTACGGCTGCCAGGTATCGGGCAATGCTGCTTTACCACCAGACACGTTTCCCTGAAGTTACTGCAATAGGAGTTCCATTTCCCAGTGACCATTTTTCCAAATTGATGAGTTGCAGAGAAAGTTGGGGAAATTCTGGGATCATGCTGGCTGGAAAGTTGGCTGGAAGTTTCTTTCCTGCTGATTATCCTCTATGTCTGAGTGAGACGGTGGAGCAATTGAACCACCTGTTTGTTCTCTCAGCGACATTTAAAAAAAGCCCTGCATGAATACGCATCGAAGTACAATCCTTAAACATAATCCCCTTTTTCCTCAATCCCTTTTCGTGGACAAATGATAAAACAAGCCTAAAATGTGAGTTTACTTGTAGTTGGATAACAGTCTTCTTTTTACAACAGGGCTAATGAGGTGCAACTTCCTAAACTCTGCTTCTGGTAGAACAGCGCCATTCTGCACTTTTATTCTCCCTAATATTCAGTCCTGTTCAGTCATTCACCTCAACAGCTCGTTTGTATCTGTGTCAGATGGTTGAAAGTTTGACCTCTATTCTCGATAAAGTATTCAAAGCGGGCAGATTACTAAGGCAACACCACTGGCATAGGTGGCATCTCTCAAATGAGGTGTTAAACCGTCCAATCTGCCTTTTCAAGGTGGGTATCATAAAATCATAGAATTTACAGTGCAGAAGGAGGCCACCCAGCGAATCGACTCTGCACCTGCTCTTGGAAAGAGCACCCTACCCAAGCCCACACCATCACTCTATCCCCGTAACCCAGTAACCCCACCCAACCTTTTTGGACACTAAGGGCAATCTCGCATGGCCAATCCGCCTAGCCTGCACATCTTTGGACTGTGGGAAGAAACCGGAACACCCGGAGGAAATCCACGTAGACACGGGGAGAACGTGCAGGCTAAGCACAGACAGTAACCAAGGCCGGGAATCGAACCTGGGACCCTGGCACTGTGAAGCAACTGTGCCAACCATTATCTATTGTGCTGCACCTGTAAATGTTCCCATGGCACTTTTTCAAAGCCATGATGTGGAGATGCCGGCGTTGGACTGGGGTGAGCACAGTAAGAAGTCTTACAACACCAGGTTAAAGTCCAACAGGTTTGTTTCAAACACGAGCTTTCGGAGCACGGCTCCTTCTTCAGGTGAACTTTTTCAAAGAGCTGGGGAGTTCTGCACGATGTCCTGGTCAATATTTGTTCCTCAATCAACGCCACAAAAACAGAATATCAGGTCATTATTATGTTGCTGTTCAAGGGGGTTTGCTGTGAACAAATTGACTGTTCCGTTTCCTGCTCGACAACAGTTCAAACGTTCTTGTCCTCGGATCATGTATGAGGCGCCATAAAAGAAAGTTGTCTTTCTTTCTTTCAAAGCACTATATGAAAAATAGGAGAGAGGTTTTTTTTTGGTGTCTTGGCCAATGTTCCTCCCTTAACCAAACAGGTGACCTGGTCGTACACTAGGTGCCCTGTTTAATTGCACTGACAAAGTAATCAATTAGTTGTAATTCTCGCTTTGGAATGTCCAGAGGATGTGATATCTGCAAGAGAAATGCAACTTCTCTCTTTATTACTTGAGTGTCCTGAGTGCATCACTTGTGGGTGCTTGCTGTAAGGCTAGCTTGTTCTGTCTCCTGAGCAGTTTGACTTGGCGCAATGGGAATGGAAAGATACCAGAATGCTAGCTACCCTCTCTCCACCCCTGTCCCCCCTGTAAAGAGGATTTACATAACAGAGCAATACACTGTGTTGTTGTGCATGAGTGCCTACCTGTGTGACATCAAGTCAGTGAGCCAGGAAAGAAGAGTGATGAATGGATGGTGTCTGCCAATGTTATCCTTCCTTGCTCCCAGTATGCATTAAATCTTATTCCCAGTTATTCTGAGTGCTGTCTCATCCTGAAGGTAGAAGGTTGTGGGTTCAAGATTCACTTGAGAGACCTGAGCACAAAACCTAAGCTAACATCCCAGTGCTGTCCTGAGGGAGAGCTGGGATGACAGAGGTGACAGCTTTCAAACAAGACCATATGTGTGCTCTTAAATGGTCATAAAAGATGCAATGGAACTACTTGATGAAAACTATTGACGTTTTCCTGGTGATCCTGGTGAATACTTATCCCTAGACTGACAACTAGAAGAGACAACCTGGTTCTTTATCTCATTTCTGTGAGTGGAATCTTGCTGTGCATAAATTGGCTGCAGTCCTTTTCTACATTACAACAGTGCTTATGCAAAAATACCGCATTGACTGTAAAACACTTTGCGATGTACTGAGGTGGTGCAATGCGTTGTATAAATGTAAGTTATTTCTTCACGGATCCTTGTAGGATTGATAGTTCAGGATTATGCTTCCTTCTATTACAAACTGCTTTGACCTGCAAAGGAATTTTGTGTCATTGGAACTGTCAACGACACAGACAGTGACATTTGTGTAGCTGCCCTGCATCCCAGTCTCAATTTAAGTTCATGAATATCCATCATGTGACTAGGTTTGACAGGAACAATTACTTGTGCGCACAAGTTTAAAAATATAATCAATACAAAAATAGCTCATTTTAAATTGCAGCTGCGATGCCCTGTTGTGACAAGGCCTATTAAACAGTATAAAAAGGAATGTTACTGAAGTGATTTGGATTTGAGGAAAGTCTCGCTGGTCTTTGTTACCTACTGCAGGAGTTATGGGAGTGAGCAGGGCCAAGTTAGATAGCAACTGATTGGCTCCCACAGCAGGAGGCCTGAGAGATTCTCATTCCAGCGCTCAAACTGCATCGGCCCCCTCACTTGCCCAGGCAAACCTGGTGGGATATCTCGCTGGCCAGTGGAATATCAGGCTTCTCTCCCCACCCCATGCTCAAATCACAAGCCCACAATTGCACCTCTGCTGCCATTGAACGAAGAGGTTGATCACAATCAAACTTCAGGCAAATTACAACATTCCCCTGTGAAACTTTACATTGTTGCAACAATGGTGGAAATCCTGTCCCATTTTGTAAATTCCCAGCCATAAACCGACCGGATGCCAGAAACTTGGATGGAATTTGCAAATACCAATAGAAGCTGGTGAAACCCCTCATGTCAAATACTCCAGCAGAATTGGTTCTCTCCAGATATTTCCTCTTCAGCTTTTCATACGTCTTTCATGTTTTTGCAATAAATGTAACAATTGGTACAGTTGGATTTGTGCTATTGCATGTAGTTTGAAAAGTGAAGTGTCTGAATGCAGTTGGTGTGGATTAAAACAGATTTATTCCAATTCCATTCAGACCATGGCGGAAAGGGGTGTGTGTGCTTCCACTGCCACCTTGTGGTGACTGCAATCATTACTCATCATCTGCTGATTACTCTTATTGGATAGTAGGGATATTCAATTAACAATTTACACAATTCAAAGAGCTACTATGCTCAGAGATAGTGCCGATGTATATGTACAAACAGAGCCGATCAATCCTGAGCAGGATGACCTGCATTAACAGATATGTTAAACTGTGATTCACCCGCACTTGGAGTAATGTGAAGAATTGTCACTAATGTCCTTTAAGGAACAAATCTGCTGTCGTTTCTCAGTCTGGCCTGTATGTATCTTCAAATCCACAATATAGTTGATCCTTAACTGATCTCGGAAATGCCCTCAACAATCCACTCATTTGTGCCAAATTGCTCCAGTAGTTTAATGGAATAAAGTCAGAGGGTGCGATTTAATGCAAAAACAGCGTCCCATTTTGGGCGCGTGTAAGACCATAAACCATAGACCGTAAGACAAAGGAGCAGAATTAGGCCACTAGGCCCATCAGGTCTGCTCCACCATTCAGTCATTTAGCGGGGTGTTTACTGACTCTTGCAGCACTGAGAACGACCCCACTATTAAACGGGACTCTGCTTCTTTTCGGGCCTCGGCGAGGAATGCCCAGCAAGGCAACATTTAGACTCATTTCCTGCATTAACGACCTCAGCTCGCCAGTGCAGGATGAAATCTGGGCTCGTTTTTTAAATGGTGCCCTGATCTCTTGAACTCCTGCTGCGACCTCGGCCCCCAACTTATCAATTAGGGGGTCCTACATCCCTCCCTACCTGCATGTCACCCCATAAGGGCCCGATTCCCAGCACGGACAACCTGGCACATAGGCACCTGGCAGTGTCCATGCCAGCCTGGCAGTGCTACCTGAGCACCCTGGCAGTGCCCTGGGTGGCAGTGTCTAGGTGCCTGGGTGGTATTGGGAGTGCCAGGGTACCATCGTACCCAAAGCCTGACCACCTGAGGGCCTCCAATCACAAGTGCTGTTATGCCTGGAAATGTTTGTGGAAACCAGTGTTAAATGGCATCATGACAGGGACTCTGAGGCGAGGCTGCTCGATCCCGGGCCTTGGGTGACTCTGGCATCGACATATACAAGTGAGACTAACTACTCACTTAAATATGCAAATACAGATCACGGGCAGCACGGTAGCATTGTGGTTAGCACAATTGCTTCACAGCTCCAGGGTGCTAGGTTCAATTCCCAGCTTGGGTCACAGTCTGTGTGGAGTCTGTACGTTCTCCCTGCATATGCGTGGGTTTCCTCCGGGTGCTCCGATATCCTCCCACAGACCAAAGATATGCAGGTTAGGTGGATTGGCCATGCTAAATTGCCCTGAGTGTCCAAAAAGGTTAGATGGGATTGCAAGGATCAAGGGGATACGGTGGAGACGTGGGGCTTGAGTAGAGTGCTCTTTCCAGGGGCCGGTGCAGACTCGATGGGCTGAATGGTCTCCTTCTGCCCTGTAAATTCTATGATTCTATTGTATGATTCTATGATCATGATGTCTCGCAGACATGATGAGGCTGGTAAATTGTACCCAAATAGACAACCTGTTATCAACCTCAGCCCAGATGCAGGGTTGACAAAGGTAACTCAATCCAGTCGGATCGGTAAAGTCCTCCACACTAACATCTGAGATCTTGTGCCAAAATTGGGAGAACGGAACCACTGACCAGTCAAGCAACAGCCTGACATAGTCAAACTCACAACTTGCAGCCCATGTCCCGGAAGGATGACCGACTGCATGTGATTTTCTGGAATTGTTCTGGAATTTTGCTTCCTGTTCTGCATCCTGTGCTTGGGAATTCTTGGGATGCAATTCATCCCAGATTCCTCCGGCAGTACCTATAGAGACTGTTCAGTGTCTTCTCTTGCTGCTATCTGAGCATCTTTGGCATTTGCACATGTATACGGTGTTGCTGGGTGTGTCCAGAGCTGCCAGTGGCCCTATACAGACTCCAGCCCACACAGCCACAGTGGAGCAGGAGAACTAGCCAACATTCTCCACTGGCACTTGTCCAGCTTGGGAAGGTGGGTGCTTGGGGTCAGGGCTAGGATGGCTCAGCGGCGACAGGTGGGGTGATACAGCAGCACTCAGATCTGAACTGGGGGTGAGGGAGGGGAGCTTGGGGACTGGAGTCTGAAGTCGGGTCTGGTGTCAGTTGCATTCTCAGCCCCTGTCTGGTGGGGGTCAGCTCTGGCAAAGGCCTGAGGAGGATTCCAGCACACGCCTGAAGGTGGGTGGTGTCCAGGCAGGCCTGAGAAGGAGAGGTGTATGAGGAGACCTGGCATGGTATGGAAGTACAGGCAGGCCTGAGGGGGAGGGTTTGGAGAGGGACTTCTGCAAGAGTGTGACGAAGGGGGAATTGGACAGGGCGGATCGTGAGTGAGTCGGGGGAGGGGGAATTGGCGAGAGGGTATTGTGAGTGAGTGGGGGAGGGGGAGTTGGGAAGAGGGGATTGCGAGGGACTGGGGAGGGGGAATTGGGAAGCGGGATTGTGTGTGAGTGGAGGAGGTGGAATTGTGGAGGAGGGATTGTGAATATGTGGGGAAGAAGGGGTGAAGGGATTGTCAGTAAATGGGGGATTAGGGAGAGGGGATTGTGAGTGAGTGCGGGGAGGGGGGACTGGGAAAAGGGGATTGTGAGTGAATGGGGGAGGAGATTGTGAGTGACTTGACGGTCCACACCATCCCTTCTGCTAGTCGGTTTGACCTTGGATAGTGTGACTATGTCTTGCGATTTACAGCCCACTTTACACACTTGTCTTGGAATGGATTACCGATGTCCTGTGGCCCATTATCCAAAACTATCTCCACCTGGGAACCGAAAAGACTGAAAATTGCACATTGTGTTTGCTACTGACATTCTCAATGTATCTCTCAGTCAGCAAATGATAGGAAGTTTGGAGAGATTGTCGGTAATAAGCAAGTACTTCTTTTTTCGTTCCTTTGACTAGGTAATCTGCCTAGCACTGATTTCTGTCTTCCTCCCTGATCTCTGGATCTTTTTCTGTTCTTTAGTTTATGGTCTGCTCACTGCGGATCTTATGACACCCCTGCTCCAGCAGATTCTGTTCATGGTTCCTTACTTTCAGCTTACATTCTTTCAATTGAACTCAAACTGCTTTTTCTGCCTGTTTCGGTCCCTGCTTGCTGAGCAATAGCCTAGCTTTTTACATCCTATGTTTGCGTTAGAGTCGTAAAACCCTTTATTAAAATGCATGCATCTTTTAAATTAAACCTAACATAGAGGTCTTCTTAATACACAACTACAGAAATGTTAAGCTTAAATCTAAAGCTATTAGGATGTGCCAGCATACAAATATAAATTACTTTAAGCTATCATGCGATTCCACCCCCGCCCCCCCCCACCCCGCCCCCCCCCCCCCCCCCCCCCCCCCCCCCGCCGCATTGCACCTGGCACCAATCCGGGCACATCGGGAACATTGTGGGATTGGCCCAAAAAAGTATTAGCACCAGGCAAAAACCCTCGCACAAGTACCTAACTCACTGCACCCAGCATGATCTAGAGCACACCATCACTGGATGTCATCCAGATAGCGATATTTACATGAGTCATTGGGCTCATTTAAATATATATGGCCGCGGTGAGGCCGCATTCTCCAGGCGCTCGGGAGTCACAGACTGCACGGGCAAGGCCTCACCCAGGTGCCGATTAGCACCAGTCTTCACAAACGGATACCAGGAATGATGACCACTCCGGTGTTAAACATAGAACGATACAGCGCAGTACAGGCCCTTCGGCCCTCAATGTTGCACCGACATGGAAAAAAAAAACTAAAGGCCATCTAACCTACACTATGCCCTTATCATCCATATGCTTATCCAATAAATTTTTAAATGCCCTCAATGTTGGCGAGTTCACTACTGTTGCAGGTAGGGCATTCCACGGCCTCACCACTCTTTGCGTAAAAAACCCACCTCTGACCTCTGTCCTATATCTATTACCCCTCAATTTAAGGCTATGTCCCCTCGTGCTAGCCACCTCCATCCGCGGGAGAAGGCTCTCGCTGTCCACCCTATCTAACCCTCTGATCATTTTGTATGCCTCTATTAAGTCACCTCTTAACCTTCTTCTCTCTAACGAAAACAACCTCAAGTCCATCAGCCTTTCCTCATAAGATTTTCCCTCCATACCAGGCAACATCCTGGTAAATCTCCTCTGCACCCGTTCCAAAGCTTCCACGTCCTTCCTATAATGAGGCGACCAGAACTGTACGCAATACTCCAAATGCGGCCGTACCAGAGTTTGGTACAGCTGCATCATGACCTCATGGCTCCGGAACTCAATGTTCTCAGAGGCCATTAAAATCTCTTGGCTGGTCGATGGTTGCAGTACCCTGGTGCTCTCCGATGGAACCATCAATTCAGCGAACACGTGTAGTTGGATCTGAACAGAGGCTTTAATACACTTACAACAGAGTCAGCCTATTCGTCGTTGAACTTTAGATGAACTGGCAGGCTGGCTCTAAGGCACTGATCTTTATACATCGGTCTGACGGGGAGGAGTCCTGGGCAGAGCCAAGGGAGGAGCCCAGTACAAACTCTCGCGTACTCCCAGAGCGACTCCCCCTGGTGGTCGGATAGTGCAACGGCACTTACAATGGTGGATAGTGAACATATATACACGGAGTTATATTGGCAACTATATACAGCATTGATCTTACAACGGGTAGATAACGAACATATATACATGGAGTGATATTGGCAACTATATATAGTGTGAATCACATTCACCACACTCCCCCTGGCTCTTGGGCTCCCTGGCAATGCCAACCTGGCACCCTGGCTGTTACCAATACTGGATAAGTCAAATTCCGGAGTGAAACCCGATTTGATAAGTCTTAGCTTTTATTTATTTGGAAACCATGGGAGAAAACTACTGAATAAATTCAGAGGATGCTGATGAAACTTTAATACAAATAATAAAGTTTTTATCGAAACAAGAAAATTGAACAATATTGCACCAGGCAAAAAAATGTTAGAAAGATCTCAATGCAAACACAAGATGTTGCAAATACCCACTATTTTTATACTCCTGCATTATCATTACAGACACATAACCCAGTGAAGAGTTACCACTACTTTGACACAAAGATTTTTCACTTGGGAATGGTACAGTTGCAAATGGTTTCCTTTCAGTGAATTCCTGAGCTTCTCACCCAACTCCTATCTTTCGTCAAGACAACCAAATACCAATTTCTAAATTCACTGTTTCTTCAGCTGCAGAGGAAATAACTGAGATCCCTAAACTCAGTCTTCCAACAGCAACTCCACTAAACTGATCACTTTACTGAAGTCCATAACAGATTATTCAGTTGCAGTTTAGTCTCCTCATAGAGCTTCAAACTCCCTGTCTTCTCATTCTGACGTACAATGCCTGCCTTTTCCTGTATCTGTATCACTGGATCCCTGTTGATAGGTAACTGGAAGAACAGAGAGATCTTGGGGTTCATGTCCACAGATTTCTGAAGGTTGCCACTCAAGTGGATAGTGCCGTGAAGAAGGCTTATAGTGTGTTAGCACTTATTAACAGGGGGCTTGAGTTTAAGAGCTGCGGGGTTATGCGGCAACTATAATGTGGTGAGACCACATTTAGAGTATTGTGTGCAGTTCTGGTCACCTCATTATAGGAAGGATGTGGAAGCATTGGAAAGGGTGCAAAGGAGATTTACCAGGATGCTGCCTGGTCTTATGAGGAAAGGTTGAGGGAGCTAGGGCTTTTCTCTTTGGAGCGGAGGAGGATGAGAGGCGACTTAATAGAGGTTTATAAAATGATGAGAGGGTTAGAGAGAGTGGACGTTCAGAGACTACTTCCTCGGGTGGATGTAGCTGTTACAAGGGGGCATAACTATAAGATTCAGGGTGGGAGATATAGGAGGGGTGTCCGAGGTAGGTTCTTTACTCAGAGAGTGGTTAGGGTGTGCCTGCTGTGATAGTGGAATCGGACACTTTAGGAACTTCCAAGCGGTTATTGGATAGGCACATGGAGCACACCAGAATGATAGGGAGTGAGATAGCATGATCTTGGTTTCGGACAATGCTCGGCACAACAACATCGAGGGCCAAAGGGCCTGTTCTGTGCTGTGCTGTACTGTTCTGTGTTGTTCTATGTATAAAACATTTCAAATTTGTGTTTTGTTTTGCAGAATCACTGAAACTTCAAACCCTGTTAACCCATCTCTTTAACGTCAGGAGTTGTAAGATCTCATTAAAATGCTTGTATACAAACAAACCCAAAAGACCTGAAACCTTTCAGAGATAAATCTATGCAGATCCCCAGGCACCAAGATTCAAAAACAAAACCCAAATGAAATGGAAAACCTTTTAACAAGGTGATGGACCGTGTGCTGGCAAATGGGATTAGAATGGGTAGGAATTGATGGCCGCCACAGGCAGGATGGGCCGAAGGGTCTCTCTCTGTGCTGTAAAACTCTATGACACAAATAACTTCAAATTAAAAATCATATATTGTTCATAACAACATCCCATGTCAAACACTGTAGCAATGATTGGTAAACTAACTGAAGGGTTCTTTGTGAAAGGATAACAAGATTCAGGAGAGCTCTGCTATACACGTGCCACCAGCTGATGAACACCACTCCAACAAGTGTATCACATGTTAGCTTGCATCACTTCCTGTGATGATATATGCTATATTATTTACATATTTTGCAATATGTTAATCAGTATTAAACTAATCAAAGTAAAATTAAAACAATATCTACTGGACTAAACTACCTACTGGAGCAGGTGGTGAGGGACATCGCCCTCATCAATCTAACTGTCTCAGATGTACATGGCGGTGTCAGTAGAAGTGACCACAACTTAATACTTATGGAACAAAAGTTCCATCTTCACTTTGAGGATACCCTGCATCATGTTGTGTGGCACTACCATTGTGCTAAATGGGATAAATTCAGAACAGAGCTGTTCAAAACTGGACATGAATGTGACACTGTGGGTCAACATCAGCAACAGGATTGTATTCAATCACAATCTGTAATCTCATGGCCTGGCATATTTCCCACTTTACAATAACCATCAACTCGTGGGATAAACTCTGTTTCAATGAAGAGTGCAGGAAAGTAGGAGGCATTCGTAAAAATTAAATGACCACTTGGTGAAGCTACAACAATAGACAGAACTAAGTCATTCCATAATCAGTGGATCAGATCAAAACTCTCCAAACTACCACGTCGAGTTATTTTACATAGAATTTACAGTGCAGAAGGAGGCCATTCGGCCCATCGAGTCTGCACCGGCTCCTGGAAGGAGCACCCTACCCAAGGTTAACAGCTCCACTCTATCCCCATAACCCAGTAACCCCACCCAACACTAAGGGCAATTTTGGATACTAAGGGCAATTTAGCATGGCCAATCCACCTAACCTGCACATCTTTGGACTGTGGGAGGAAACCGGAGCACCCGGAGGAAACCCATGCACACACGGGGAGGATGTGCAGACTCCGCACAGACAGCGACCCAAGCTGGAATCGAACCTGGGACCCTGGAGCTGTAAAGCGATTGTGCCATCCACAATGCTACCGTGCTGCTACCGTGGTTATGAATCGTGGTGGACAATTAAACAACTAACGGGAGGAGGAGGTGTACATCTTTACTCATTAACATCTGGGGACTTGTGCCAAAGTTGGGAGAGCTGTCTCACAGACTAGTCAAGCAACAGCCTGACATTGTCACACTCACAGAATCATATCTTACAGACAATGTCCCAGACACCAATATCATCATTTCTGGGTATGTCCTGTCTCACTGGCATGACACACCCAGCAGAGGTGGCAGCACAGTGGTACACAGTCAGGACGGAGTTGCTCTGGGAGTCCTTGAGATTGACTCTGGATCCCATGAAGTCTCACGGCTTCAGGTCAAACATGGGCAAGGAAACCTCCTGCTGATTACCACATACCGGCCACCATCAGCTGATGAATCAATACTCCTCCATGTTGAATACCATTTGGAGGAAGCACTGAGGGTGGCAAGGACGCAGAATATATCCTGGATGGGGGACTTCAAGTTCCATCACCAAGAGTGGCTCGGTAGTACCACCACAGACCGAGCTGGTCAGGTCCTATGGACACAACTGCTAGACTGGGACTGCAGCTGAGGGAAACAAGAGGGAAAACACTTGATCTCATCCTCACCAATCTGACTGCTGCGGATGCATCTGTCCACGACAGTATCAGTAGAAGTGACCACCGCACAGACCTTGAGGAGGCAAACCCTCGTCTTCACATTGAAAATACCCTCTATCGTGTTGTGTGGCACTATCACCGTGCTAAATGGGATAGACTTCAAACAAATCTAGCAACTCAAAACTGGGCATCCATGAGGCGCTATGGAACATCAGCAGCAGCAGAATTGCACTCTACCACAATCTGCAACCTCATGTCCTGCCATATCCGCCACTATATCATTATCTCCAAGCCAGGGGATGAACCCTGGTTCAATGAAGAGTGCAGGAAGGCATGCCAGGAGCAACACCAGGCATACCAAAAAAACGAGGTGTCAATCTGGTGAAGCTACAACACACGACTACTTGTATGCCAAACACCATATGCAGCAAGTAATAGACAGAGTTAAGCGATTCCACAACAAACGCATCAGATCTAAGCTCTGTAGTCCTGCCACATCCAGCCATGAATGGTGGTGGACAGTTAAACAACTCACTGGAGAAGGAGGTTCAACAAATATCCACATCCTCAATGATGAAGGAGCAAAAGACAAGGTTGAGGCATTCATAACAATCTTTAGACACATGTGCTGAGTGTATGATCCGTCTCGATCTCCTCCGGAGGTCTCCAGCATCACACAGGTCAGTCTTCAGCCAATACGATTCACTCCACGTAATATCAAGGAATGGCTGAAGGCACTGGATATTGCAAAGGCCATGGGCCCTAACAATATTCCGACAATAGTACTGAAGACAAGAAAGAGAAAATGCTGGAAAATCTCAACAGGTCTGGCAGCATCTGTAGGGAGAGAAACGAGCTAACGTTTTGAGTCCATTCTCTCTTTGTCAAAGGTAACAGACAGAGAAAGTGGGGAATATTTATACTGTGGAGTGAGAATGAAAGATGAGTCATAGCCACAGAAACCCAGGGAAACGGGATGCTAATGGCCACAGAAACCAAGGGGAAAGAGTGCTACTGGCAGTCGCCAGAGAGAACAAAAGATGTGAAAGGTCAAACAGCAGGGAAACTAACATCAGAGGGTAAACTGTAACAGATTTGGATGTGGGGGAGGGGAAGGGGAAGCAAAGGGGGGAAAGGGTAAGGAAAGGTGGATAAGATGGGGGGGGGGGGTTAATATATATTAAGAAAGACAAGAAAGAAAGAAATGGTAAAAGACAGTTAAAATGAAATGGAGTGAGAACAAATGGGTCAAGGTGGGGTAGGGCTAATCATCTGAAGTTGTTGAATTCAATGTTGAGACCGCAAAGGTGTTGCGTGCCTAACTGGAAGATGTGATGCTGTTCCTCCAGTTAGCGTGGAGCTTCACTGGAACATTGCTGCAGGCCAATGACAGGCATGTGGGCATGGGAGCAGGGTCTTTTGTTAAAATGGCAAGCAACGGGAAGGTCAGGGTCCTGAATGCGCACAAACCGATCACCCATCTGCGTTTTGTCTCTTCGACATAGAGGAGACCACATTGGGAGTAGCGAATGTAATAGACCAGATTGAAAGAGGTGCACGTGAAACGCTGCTTAACCTGGAATGAGTGTTTTGGGCCTGGGATGTTATAAATAATAACAATAATAGTAATTGCTTATTGTCACAAGTAGGTTTCAATGAAGTTACTGTGAAAAGCCCCTAGTTGCCGCATTCTGGCACCTGTTCAGGGAGGCTGATACGGGAATTGAACCCACGCTGCTGCCTTGTTCTGCATTACAAGCCAGCTATTTAGCCCAGTGTGCTGAACCAGCCCCTTGTTAAGCATGGAAGAGGTAAAGGCGCAGGTGTTACACTTTCTGCAATTGCATGGGAGGTGCCATGGGTGATAGGAGAGGTACTGGGTATGGTGGAGGAGTGGACCAGATTATCTCGGAGGGAACGGCCTCTGGGGAATGCTGTCAGAGGGAGTGAAGGGACGATGTGTTTGGTGATGGCATCACGCTGGAGTTGGCGAAAATGACGGAGGATTTATGCTTTGCATACGGAGGCCGGTGGGATGAAACGTGAGAACGAGGGGGGTCTTTATCCTTGTTCTGGGAGGGAGTGGAGGGGGCGAGGGTAGTGGTGCGGGAGATGGACCGCACACTGTTGAGGGCCCTGTCAACAACTGTAGGTGGGAAATCACGGTCGAGGAAGAAGGAACACATTTTCGAAGCACCATTTTGGAAAGTGGCATCATCGGAACAAATGCGACGGAGGCGAAGGAGTTGAGAGAAAGGGATGGAATCCTTACAGGGCGTAGGGTGTGAAGAGCTGTAGTCCAGATAGCTGTGGGAGTCAGTGGGCTTGTAGTGGATATTAGTAGATAGTCTATTGCTGGAAATGGAGACAGAAATATCAAGGAAAGGGAAGTGTCCGAGATTGTCCAGGTGAAAGTGATGGAGGGATGGAAACTGGAAGCAAAGTTTTTTTTAATATAAATTTAGATTACCCAATAATGTTTTCCAATTAAGGGGCAATTTAGTGTGGCCAATCCACCTACTCTGCACATTTTTGGGTTGTGGGGGCGAAACCCACGCAGACACGGGGAGAATGTGCAACTCCACACAGTAAGAAGTCTTACAACACCAGGTTAAAGTGGACTTTAACCTGGTGTTGTAAGACTTCTTACTGTGCTCATCCCAGTCCAACGCGGGCATCTCCACATCACAACTCCACACAGACAGTGACCCAGAGCAGGGATCGAACCTGGGACCTCAGCGCCGTGAGGCAGCTGTGCTAACCACTAGGCCACCGTGCTTCCCTCACTGGAAGCAAAGTTGATGAATTTTTTCAGGTCAGGACGAGAACATGAAGCGGCACCAAAATAGTCATCAATGTATCGGTAAAGGAGTTGTAGGAGGGGTACCGGGTAGGCCTGGAACAAGGAATATTCCACAAACCACAAACCTCATAAAAAGGCAAGTGTAGCTAGGACCCATGTGGGTACCCATTGCTACACCTTTGATTTGGAGAAAGTGGGATGGGTTAAAGGAGGAGTTGTTGAGAGATAGAACGAGTTTAGTCAGGCGGAGGAGAGTGGTGGTGGATGGGAATTGTCCAGGCCTCAAGGAATGTGGAATGTGGAACATTCTTGTTCCAGGCCTACCCGGGTCCTCTCCTTCATGCTCTCGTTGGTGCTTCATGCCTCTCGATGGTGACCCTCAATGTGGTGCAGGCCATTCAATACACAAGAGGCCACTTAGAATGGGCGTCAACAAAGATTAGAGACATGGACCCCATTAAAGACCCAGCGAAGTCCACATGCAACCTCACCCAGGGAAGCCTTGGTCTTTCCCACGGGTGAAGAGAGGCTGAAGGTGGGAGCTTCTGGCTCTCCTGGCATGCTGGGCAACTTAGCATGACTCGCTTGATGTCCCCATCGATCCCTTGCCATCAGACATAGTTCCGCACCAGCATCTTCACTTTTGAAGCCCTTGGGTGACCACTGTGCACATCCTATAGGATCACGGCCTGTAGGATCAATTCCCGGCCTGGCTGTGGGATGACCACGTGTGCTCCCCACAGGAAGATGCCATCTTCTATGCTCATTTCTTGCTGCTTTTGGACATAAGGCTGCAGGGCTACTGGGGATATCCCTACAAACTGCCATGCAGTGACATTTGGCAGAACTTCGTCAATGTGGATCTTTCTGCATCCACGTGCATATCTGTACAGCTATTACCGCAGAGTGTCCATAAAATTTAAAATCGCCACCATTTCAGCTGCCCGTGGGTTACTGAGATCATGGTGGTTCCTGTGGTGCTCAGTGGTAAGTTGCCAATCTGGCCTTGGAGTCACGCAGGTTTAGTGGCAGGATTCCTGTGCAGAGTGGGTGGCAGGTCTGCTGACCAATAATAGAGACCGCGGCCATGTGTCCACCTCCATTATTAGGGGGTGTCCATTCACCCACAGTTTCACATGAATCGTTCCCACCTTCGGTGCCACAATGTAGTTCAATCGCATCATGTTGTCCTCCTCAGGTGGGGCCACATGCAAGGCCCTGGGCTCGGGGTGACCTCATCATCTGTCCAGGGCAACGAGCTTTCTGCCACTTCTGGTAGATTTGATTGCCACATGATCTACGCCCATAAGCCTGGCAATGTTGGTGGAACTCCCCCTCGTCCTCAGGGGAAATGTCCCACTGCTCTGTGGCATCGTCAGAATATTGAGCCTGGATACGCTGTTGTAACCTTTGTTGTCGCTTTGGAGTGACCTGGCCATTCGGTACTGCCCTGGGGTGATACTGAAGTCCAGTTTGGAGGTCGAGTAACACAATGGACACTATGGTCCATGAAACCTTGGAACTCCTGCATCCCTTTTTCTACGTTTTCGTGGGGCAGCACTAATTCAATGGCCTTTTTAAATCCAATGTAAGCTCTGCCAACAGCTTCCTATGTGTGGCCATGTTGTTGATCCCTCAGCATCTAGGATAGTGGTGGCTCAAACTCGCAATGTCGGAGTCCGGATAAGAAATCCGTTACTGACTCCGCCAGAGTTTGTACAGCCATCTTGAATCAATACCATTGCATAATTATTGATGATTTCGGGTCATGGTGGTTCGACACCCACGCAACTAATTCTTCAAATGATTTTGAATCTGGAGCAGCTGGGTATGTGAGGCTTTTTATAATCCTGAAGGTTGGGGCCCTGCAAGCTGTCAGGAGAATTACCTTCCATCGGTACTCTTCCAAGATACCATTGGCCTGGAGAAAGAGCCTCATATGCTCTGCGTACTGAGGCAAATCTTCCAGTTTCCCGAAAAGTGTCATTTTGAAAGTTAGTTCCACATGTTACTTACAGCAATCTCCAGGAGCGGCTGGAGTGATGTTCTCTGTTTTCTTTGTCTGGATGTCTTGAATCATTGTCATCTATTTGAGGCTTTGTGTTCAAATTGGCTAAGTCCAATTGATAATCAAATTAGCACGAGCACCGGTATCCAATTTGATGTGGATGTTGGTTCCATTCACCTCTAATTTAATTATCCAGTCATTTTATTTTTAAATGTTTTTTTATTGGTTTTTTTGCACATGGATATTTACAGGTGTACAGAAAGCGAAACAAAAATAAGGATAATAAAAACAAAACCACTATGTAGGTACAAATATCACATATATAAAAAAATCAAGGGGTGGGAATGCAAAAGCTGGAGAAAAGTATATACATAAAAGCACTAGAAAGACAATTGCATTTTACATGACTGGGGGGGCAAAGGGAGTACATACAACACCGGCAATACAAAATAAAATGTGTGTATGTTGGGGGGGGGGGTCAGTTTTCGCTGTTGTTGTTGTATGTTTACCTCCGCTCCGGCCATCCGTCGTTCCTTCCTCCTGTACTTTCTTACTCTCGGTTGTTGTGCTGTGTTCGTTATGGTTGTTGTCATTTACCGTGCTCTCCTCCCAGTTTGTGGTTCCCTCATCTTTCTCCCACTCTGTTGTTCTTTGCCCCTATCCTTCCTTAATCCCTCCCCCCTACCTTGCCACCATTTCTTTCCCCCCTCCCTTCTCCCTCCCTGCAGCTCCCCTTTCTTTTCTGTTGTGTTTGGCTACCCCTGCTTACACTGTCTCCCCCCCCCCCCCCCCCCAACCCGGTCGTCCACCGCTTCATTTTCTTTTCTCATGTTTTGGCTACTTTCCACTAGCTCTTGGCTACATGATTATTTATTTGTTTGCTCGTTGGCCACAAACAGGTCCGGGAAGAGTTGGGTGAATGGCTCCCATGCTCTGAAGAAGCCATCCTCGAACTCCCAGATGGCAAATTTTATTTTCTCTCCATTTGGAGAAATTCCGATAGGCTGGACAGCCAGTCTGCAGCTTTGGGTGGTGCTGCTGACTGCCAGCTGAGCAGGATTTTACAGTGGGCGATCAGGGAAGCAAAGGCAAGGGCGTCCGTCCTCCTCCCCATGAAGAGATCTGGCTAGTCTGATACCCCGAAGACCGCCACTTTCGGGCACGGCTCCACCCTCATCCCCACCACTTTGGGCATTGCCTCAAAGAAAGCTGTCCAGTACCCAGCAAGTCTGAGGCAAGACCTAAACATGTGGATGTTGTTGGCTGGGCCTCCTTGGTACCGTTCACATCTGTCCTCCACCTCCGGGAAGAACCTACTCATTCGGGTTCTTGTTAAGTGGGCTCTCTGTACCCCTTTAGTTGTGTTAGGTTCAGTCTTGCGCACGTGGAGATGGAATTGACCTTATGTAGTACTTCACTCCAGAGTCCTATTTCGATCCCCAGGTCTTCCTCCCATTTCTTCCTCATCGCGTCCAGTACAGTGTCGGCCCTCTCTACCAGTCATTCATACATGTCGCTACAGTTTCCTTTACCTAGAATGTTTGCTACCAGTAACTCCTCTGGTAGCATATTTGTCCTGTCATCTTGATTGTGAACAATCGTGATTGGTTTCAAGTTTTCCGCTTCGGAAATCACCTGTGGAATTTTTCTTTTTTTTTTTTACAATGCCGACAACAAGAGCGTCTTCTAAGTCACAGTCATCGTGGACAGTGTCAGGTTTATTCGCTTTAATTTCACATTTGTTTGAATTTACTGCCTGTATAACTCTGTGTTTATTAGCTGTATGCTGTATTCCTCTTTTTAAATTGATGCAATGTAGTTCCCTTCGACACAGCGACACAAAATGATTGAGTCTGTCACACTTCGCACAGGTTTTACCGAAGGCAGGGCATTTTTTACTGGGTGGGCGTGGCCACAACGTTTTGCACGTCATGCCGCTCATTATGGGCATCTTCTGGAGCGTGCTGTTCTTTCAAGTGCACCACGGCATCAATGTTGTTCATTTTCCCACCACTTTCACAGACCAACATTTCAGAATATTGATTTTTAGCAAGTTCGCTTGCACAACATACATTAATAGCATCTTCTAATGTTAACTTCTGTTGTCTGAGCAATCTTTCACGCAGCTTTTCATTTTTTTACACCGAATACAATCTGATCACGCGGAAGTGAGTCTAATGATATTGAAAAATTATAGGTCTGCATTTTGAGCCTGAGATCGGTAATAAAACAGTCAAGTGTTTCACCTGCTTTCTGGGCTCTTTTCCGGCATATATATCGTTCAAAAGTTTCACTCATTTGAAGCTCATAGTCACTGTTGGACCTTTCTATAACTTTGTTATATATTTTTTTGTCAACCACATTCTCATAATGGAATGTGTTGAATATTTCTAAAGCCGGTGGTCCAGTCATTGTTTGGAACAGCGCTATCTTTCGCTGAGCACTGGCCGCTTTGAGATCTAAGGCTGAGATACGCAGTCCAAACTGTTTTCTGAAATTTTTCCAGTTTACATCTACTTTAGCCGATGGCCTGAATTGCTTTAGAGTTCGCAAACCCTCCATGAAACTTTGGCTGGACAGTTTTCTTTTTACGCTGCTCGGTTCCATTAGGTCGTTGTGACCTGAGTCTGGTTAAGATTTTTTTTAGATCTTCCAAATTTGTTTTGCATGGAGATTTTTCTTTCTCTCTAAACTATTTTACTTTAGGAAAATCACCTGGTACCATGTGATGTTCTCTGTTTTATTTTTTTGGATGTCTTGAGTATGTCGTGTTGAACAAAGAACATCAAGCTAAGTAAATTAACAAAGCTGATTTAATAACACTACTTAAATAAGTTTCAAATGTATTCCTAAGTACAAGGTTGCTAAAGTAAACTATGCTATACTCTAACTACAGAACTCTCAAATACACAACTACTCTCTCTCACACCTAAACACCTTCACCTCAAATCAAGGGTCATCATGTGATATATATGTGACTGCTCTTGATCACCATTTATCTCCCTTACAATATCCATATTGTTACAGCTGGAACATCCAGAATCAGAGTTTGGATTTTCCTTTATCCCCATTGCCAGTTTTAAGACCGAGGAACCCTGTGGTTAGAGTAACATAGATTTTAATCAAAGTCACATAAAGTCTATCCATGACAGTGAACTGCTTACCCTACATGGTGCTTTTGAGACAACCAACATGCTGGTCCATGTCCGAGCCAGCCTTAATATTCAATTCTTATGAGCCCCAGCTGGGTGGGCAACCACCCACTAGTGGGGAGGTTTGTATTCCACGAGCCCCATGGGGAGATTAATCATAGTATTCCCGTTGGATTTGAGTAGATTGTAACATTATGTAGAATGTTGAGAATATGAAGGATTAATGTGCTATCATAATTGACCACTAGATGGAGCTAGATGCAGAACTATATGAAGCACTGATTCCTAGGCTTCTGGGAGAGGGCTGGAGAGATGGCAGAGGAGAAGTCTAGAGATTGTAGAGTACAATTATAGATAGAGTGTAGAGACTAGTGTTAGTAGAATGTAGATTACTAGATTATTGCTTGCTATAAGAGTAAGTGGCTAAGTTTTAATAAGTACTGTAAGAAATGTTAGCTTTGTTATTGAACTTAGTTTCTGTGGTCTTTTTGAACACTACGACATCCATCCTGATAATAAGAATCACAAAGAACATCACAGAGATTATTAAAATCCCCGGGCGCGATTCTCCACTCCGACGTCGGGTGGGAGAATCGCGGGAGGGCCGCTCTGGCACCCTCTGCGATTCTCCCACCCCTCCCCCCCAAAGACACGCCGCTCGGAGAATCGCGGGCCGCCGTTTCTCACGGCGACCGGCGATTCTCCGACCCGGATGGGCCGAGCGGCCTGCCGTTCCCGACTGGTTCACGCTGGCGGCAACCACACCTGGTCGCTGCCGGCGTGAACAGCACGCCAAAGGTGAGTATGGGGCTTGTGGGGGGTGGGTGGAGAGGGGAGTGAGCACCACGACTGTGCTCGGGAGGGGACTGGCCCACGATCGGTGCCCACCGATCATCGGGCCGGCGTCTCAAAGGGACACACTCTTTCCTCTCCGCCGTCCCGCAAGATCAAGTCGCCACGTCTTGCTGGGCAGCGGAGGGGAAGACGGTAACCGCGCATGCACGGGTTTGAGCCGTCAGCCGCCCATGCGCGGGTTGGAGCCGGCCAACCTGCGCATGCGCGGCTGACGTCATTAGGTGCGCCGGCCGCGTCATTCTTGGCGCGCAGGCCTTGACGCCAGCAACAAGGCCCCGCAGCCGAGATTTACGGCACGGCCCTCCTAGCCCCCCGAGGGGGGAGAATCGGGGGCAAGGAGCGGCCTCCGATGCCGTCGTGAACCTCTCCGGGTTTCACGGCGGCGTCGGGCCTTGCGGAGAATTCCGCCCTGATGAGGGAGTCCAGCATGTCAGTGCAAAAGACAAGCCTGTAACACTTGCAGCCATCTTTAGCCAGAAATGCCAAGAGGATGTCCATCTAGTCCTTCTCCTGGTTCTCCTCCAGAGATCCCCAGCATCACAGCAACAACCCTTCAGCTAATTCAATTCCAATTCATTACACATGATATCAAGAAATGGCAGAAGGCACTGGATTCAATAAAGTCCCTTAGCCTCAGCAATTCCCATTCAACTCTTTCATTTAGATCACTGTACTTTGTCCATTCCTAAGTATCTATTATTTTCCTTTTACTCTGTGTGAAATAATGATCCCGTGGGAACTGAAATTGTCACCATTGAATAATAAAATCCTAAAGCAGCTGGACAATGGATCAGGTTTAATGCTCGAGGCGGAAAACACAAAATAACAGAATATCTCCAGTATTTATAGCAGATAAAAGTCAGATGTGTGTTGTCTAAGTCAGACTTGCAGGTTTACACTACAAGTTTTAAAGGACAACGAAGCATCATAAATTACCAAACCAAACTCTCTGGATGCTAGTAAAAGATTCCAAAGTCAAAGGGCATTGAATGTCAGGAAGTGGCTAACAAGGGAGATGTCATGTGTACTCGGAATTTGCCAGTTAATCTGAAGTGACATTAACTGAAGCTGATTGCTCACCTGTCAGTCTGTAGCTGGTAGCAAAAGGTTTTCAGATGAATCTGCAGCCTTCAGGCAACTGTTTATGTGCCTGAATCAGTCATTGCCACTCAGGGTCCATGTTTTGATATGAGGATTACCATCCAGGCCCATCAGCAATGGGAAAAACAAAACAAGTCAATGTAAATTTACGATAACCATCTTGTAACCGACAATCAGTGAAATATTTACCAGATGACGGATACTTTCTTAGCCTCTTGGGATTGACAATTGTGTGCGATGGGTCTTTTCATGGACATGAAAGAAGCAAAGCATGTTAGTTTGACAGAAGAACAGACTGCAGCCAATCTGCACAGATGTTTGTCCCATTGCTAAATCGTGGCCCACTTTATGTGGGTGTCCTGAACAGACGTATAAAACAGGAGCTGAGCCCTTGAACCATGTAAATCAAAACCTAATGTCTCTTGAAGGACTCCATCTGGAAGTTAGTCAGTGATAAGTAGAGAAAGTATTGAATCTGCCCCATTCAGCTTTCTTCCCCAAGGACAGCAAATCTAGGTAAGTTATTTTTAAAAATGTTCTGCTGCAATATGCATCGCAGCTCCCAATTGGAAACCACTTCACCCAGGAGCTCATCCTAATCCCCCCCCCCCCCCACCCCACCATCTTGAGTCATCCCTGAGAATCGTTGCTGGGGCAGGCTACCTGATATTAATGTGTTTGTCCAGGTGAGATCCTTCGAGATGTGCAACTAGTTCGTGCCAAATATATTCCTGAGACTCAAGGACCAATTACAGGTCAATCTTGGTTCAGGAAAGCAGTATCAAGTCTGTGCTTGAAAATTGATTAATTCCTCATTCAAAGACTAAGTCAGCCCTTGTCTAAAGTGACTAGTACAACATTGTGAAATGAGAGTCAGAAACGGAGAAGCGCTCTTCAAAGACAGCGAGGCAGTCGACGCCCGTTGGAAAGAGCACTTTGAGGACCTCTTCAGACAAGATGCAGCCCTTGACACATGTGACCTCGACACCATCTCACAACACACTACCCGCCAACATCTCAGCAGTACCCCAGGTCATCATAAGGTCAAAAAAGCCATCTGATAACTGAAAAACAGCAAGGCCTCCGGTGCAGGTGGAATCCCCACTGAAGTACTAAAACACTGATGATTCGAAACAAACCTGCTGTACTTTAACCTGCTGTTGTAAGGCTTCTTACTGTACTAAAATATGGCAGAGAGGAACCCTTGACATGAATGCATGACCTCATCACCCTTGTTTAGAAGGAAGAGGGCATGCTGAGAGATCTCAGCGATGCTGTAACTGTGACCACCTTCAAGAAAGGAGATAGGTCCAACTGCAGAAATTACAGAGGGATTTCCTGACTTTCTGCCATGGGGAAGGTCATCATGAGAATCCTCCTCAAACATCTCCTCCCAGTGGCTGAATAGCTCCTCCCTGAGTTCAATGTGGCATCTGTCCATCAAGAGGCATAATGGCTATGATCTTCAGCGTGTGACAAATCCAGGAAAATACAGGGAGCAGAACCATCGGGAACAATCTTCCTGCATCTACTCTGTCTAGTTCTGTTAGAATTTTATAGGTTTCTATGAGATCTCCCATCATTGTTCTCAACTCCAGCGAATGCAATCCTGACTGATTCAATCTCTCATACGTGAATCCCGCCATTCCAAGAATCAGTCTGGTAAACCTTCGCTGCAGTCCCTGTAGAGCAAGAACATCCTTCCTCGGATAGTACATTCTAGGTGTGGCCTCAAATTGAAAGAAACACTGTACAAATCTGCAGAGCTCACTGATCGGTCAAAAGATTGGTGACGTTTTAAGAACTGAACAGAATACTGAGAAAAATAATAAACAGAAAGAGAGTCTGAGCAAACGTTAGCTAGTAATATAAAACACATAGTAAGAGTTTCTGCAAATATTTAAATTGGAGAAGAGCAACTAAAGTGAGCGTCCTTTAGAGAGTGAATCTAGGGAACATATAATTGAGAACAAGGAAATAGCAGAGGTGTTGAACAAGTATTTTGTTTCTTCACTGTAGAAGACTTAGAAAACTTCATAAGTGGTGACAGGACAGAGCAAATTAAATCAAATCATCGCCAGGGAAAATGTGCTGGGAGAACTATTAACCCTAAAGGTTGACAAATGCTAAGGACCGGATGGCCTGCATTTTAGGGCCTCAAAAGAAGTGGCTGCAGAAATTGTAAAGGTATGTGAAGAAAAAAATGTAGGTCCCTCACAGTCAGGAACAGGGGACTTTATAACAGGGAACAAAGAAATGGATGACTAACTAAATACATACATTGGTTCTGTTTTTACAAACAAGGGCACAAATAACGTACCAGCAATGTTTGGGAACATAAGGGTTTAGTGAGATGGGAGAATTGAAAGTAATCGATATTAGTCGGGAAATAGGGTTGGAAATTGATGGGATTGAAGGTCGATAGATTCCAGTGGCCTGATAATCTACATCGCAGAATACTTAAGGAATTTAAGGTTAGCACTGGAGTGCTGACTGGGTTGCATTAGCGTGTTAAAGTGAGAGTTTGGTGACTGAGGGAGTTAGGACAGGAGGGAGCAAGGTTCTCCTTTCATTTCATTTTCTACACTTTCTTAAAGAGCATGAAGGGAGCTGGGTGTTTACAGAGAGTGCAGCTGACTGGGGGCAGAGTCGGCGGGCCTAGTTCCAGTTAGTTCACAGGCAGCTACATTCTGTAAGGTAAGAGTTGTTTTTTTTGTTTTGTTTGTTTTTGTTTGTTGGGGGCAGCAAGCTATCTTTGTATCATTTAGCAGCATTACCAATTTTAGAGGGTTCACTTGAGAGAGTAGCGGCAAAATATATATGATGGAACCATCAATTCACCAGACACGTGTTTCCGTTATGAATCTAGGCTTTAATCGACTTACTTCAGAGCCAGCCTGTTACCCGTTGATGAACTCTTAGTGAACTCAGGCTGGCTCTGGACAAGGATATTTATACAGCTGCACTAGGGGGAGGAGTCATGGGTGGAGCCAAGGGTGGAGCTCAGTACAAGTTCCTGAGTACTCCCAAGGCTACTCCCCCTAGTGGTAGGATAGCGCTACTGCGCTTACAAAGACAGTGAATTATCATATATATATATATTACATTCACCACATTCACCTGCTGCAAAAAAATCAAGTCCGGCGGGGGTGGTGGTTTACAACGCCAGTCTGTCCGGTGGTCGAATTGTCCGCTATGATCTGCGGAGCACCGGGGTTGCAGCCTCTTGCGATGGCTGGATGGGTGTTGCGTGCTGGGGTACGATGGCGGACTCCAGGGAGCGTTGTATCCGAGCTTCATACTCTACTGGTTCGACCGGGGACTGGGGGCTGGCCGGCGCGGGTGTGCGGAACTGGTGGAGCGAGCTTGTGGGCTCAGGAGCGCGAGGGGGCGGCAGCATGGGGAGAGGTCCTTCTGTGGGGGTAGAGGGGGCACTGGATCCGGCGGATGCCAGATCCCGGAGGGATACCGTGTCCTGACGGCCGTCAGGGAACTCGACGAATGCGTACTGGGGGTTGGAGTGGAGCAGGCGCACCTTTTCAACAAGGGGGTCGGTTTTGTGCGCCCTGACGTGTTTCCTCAGAAGTACGGGGCCCGGCGTCCTCAGCCATGCCGGAAGTGAGACCCCCGTGGTAGTGCCCCTGGAAAAATTGAAGAGCCTCTCGTGAGGGGTCTGATTGGTCGCCATGCACAAAAGGGACCTAATAGCGTGGAGCGCGCCTGGGAGGACTTCCTGCCACTGGGAGACTTGGAGCTTTCTAGACCAGAGGGTCAGTAGGACGGTCTTCCAGACCGTCACGTTCTCCCTCTCCACCTGTCCGTTCCCCCTGGGGTTGTAGCTGGTAGTCCTGCTCAAGGCAATGCCCTTGTCGAGCAGGTACTGACGCAGCTCGTCGCTCATGAAGGACGAACCCCGGTCGCTGTGTACGTAGCTGGGGAAACCAAACAGGGTGAAGATGCTATGCAGGGCCCTAATGACTGTGTGGGAGGTCATGTCAGGGCACGGGATAGCGAATGGGAAACGGGAGAACTCGTCTACGACGTTTAAAAAGTAAACGTTCTTGTTAGTTGAGGGGAGTGGCCCTTTGAAATCAAACGTGAGGCGTTCAAAGGGCCTAGAAGCCTTGACCAGGTGTGCCCTGTATGGTCTATAGAAATGTGGTTTGCACTCCGCACAGATCGGGCAGTCCCTGGTGACCGCTTTTACCTCCTCGTTGGAGAAAGGCAGGTTTCGGGCCCTGATGTAGTGGGCGAGCCGGGTGACCCCCGGGTGGCAGAGGTCATTGTGGATGACTTTTAATCGGTTGATCTGCGCGCTGGCGCATGTCCCGCGGGATAGGGGATCCGGAGGCTCGTTGAGCTTCCCGGGTCGATATTTAATATCGTAATTGTAGGTGGAGAGTTCGATCCTCCACCTCAGAATTTTGTCGTTTTTAATTTTGCCCCTTTGCGAGTTGTCGAACATGAAGGCAACCGATCTTTGGTCGGTGATGAGGGTGAACCTCCTACCTGCGAGGTAGTGCCTCCAGTGACGGATAGCCTCCACAATGGCTTGTGCTTCTTTCTCGACTGAAGAGTGTCGGAGTTCTGAAGCGGAGAGGGTACGGAGAAAAATGCAACTGGTCTCCCTGCCTGATTTAACGTGGCTGCAAGAGCTACATCTGAGGCGTCGCTCTCTACCTGAAATGGAGTGGATTCATCCACCGCCCGCATGACCGCTTTGGCGATGTCCTCCTTGAAACCGTCGACGGCCTGGCGTGCCTCGGCTGACAGGGGGAATCGTGTGGCCCTAAAGAGTGGGCGGGCTTTGTCTGCATATTGAGGGACCCACTGGGCGTAGTAGGAAAAGAAGACCAAGCACTGTTTGAGGGCCTTGGGGCAATGGGGGAGGGGGAGTTCTAAGAGGGGGCACATACGGTCCGGGTCTGGGCCCAGGAATCTGTTTTCCACAACATAGCCGAGGATGGCTAGTCTGGTTGTGCGGAAAACGCATTTCTCCTTGGTGTACGTGAAATTCAGTTTCTGTGCCGTCTGGAGAAAACGGTGGAGGTTGGCGTCGTGGTCCTGCTGGTCATAGCCGCAGATGGTGACATTGTCCAAGTACGGAAACATGGCCCGCAGCCCGTACTGGTCCACCATTCGGCCCATTGCTCGTTGGAACACCGAGACCCCATTAGTGATGCCGAAAGGGACCAAGAGGAAATGGAAGAGGAGGCCATTGGCCTCGAATGCCGTGTAGTGGCGGTCCTCCGGGCGGATTGGGAGCTGGTGGTATGCAGACTTCAGATCCACCGTGGAAAAGAGCCGGTACTGGGCGATCTGGTTTACCATGTCTGCAATCCTGGGGAGGGGATACGCATCGAGGAGCGTAAATCTATTTATGGTCTGACTGTAGTCGACCACCATACGGAATTTTCCCCCGGTCTTAACGACCACCACCTGAGCTCCCCAGGGACTATTGCTGGCCTCTATAACCCCCTCACTGAGTAGCCTTCGGACCTCTGCTCTGACAAATACCCTATCCTGCAGGCTATACCGCCTGCTATGAGTGGCTACGGGTTTACAGTCCTTTGTGAGACTGGCGAAGAGAGGAGGGGTGGGTATTCGCAGCATAGCGAGGCTGCAGAACGTGAGGGTGAGGCTCTTGAGGTTACATTGGAAGTCGAGGCCTAATAAGAGTGGCGCGCAGAGTTCGGGCAAAACGTAGAGTTTGACTTTCGAGTAGCTAGCGCCTTGGATTTTGGATTGTGAGTGTCGCGGCGATGCGCCCCTGGATCTGGACCGAGTGGGAGCCTGAAGCGAGTGCGATAGTTTGCTGCGCGGGGAAAACAGGGAGCGAACAGCGTCTTACCAGGTCTGGATGTATGAAGCTCTCCGTGCTCCCAGAGTCGAAGAGGCATGGCGTTCTGTACCCGTTGATATGGACCTCTACCATCGAGTTTCGTAGATTCTTTGGTTGTGATTGGTCCAGGGTGACCGCGCTGAGTTGCGGGTAGTCGGCGGCTCGATCAGCTGTGCTGGAGTGGCCCCGTGATGACTGCCCTCTTAGTTCATAGTCAAATTCTTCCGCAGAGTTGTCCGAGAGCGGAGATGCCGATCGGGCCCATGGATTGCACGTGGCGGGCGGCGAGGAAGATGGCGTCCAAGATGGCTGCCCCCATGAGTCGCACGTGGCCGGCCGCGTGGTGGAGGTTTTCCAAGATGGCGGCCCCCATGGATCGCATGTGGCTGGAGGGGGCGGGTCGGGGCATAGGCCGCAGCGTTTCGGGCCCCGTGGGCCTGTGAGTGAGGGGAGCGATTACTTCGAGTAGCTGGGGAGTTGGAAGCTGGGGCCCTTTTAGCGAGGCACACTCTTGCGTAATGGCCTTTTTGCCCGCAGCTGCTGCAGGTTGCGTTGCGGGCCGGGCAGTGCTGCCGCGGGTGCTGGTTCTGGCCGCAGAAATGGCAGGCTGGAGCAGCATGGTGGCTGGCTGGGGCAGCATGGTGGCTGGCTGGGGCAGCATGGTGGCTGGCTGGGGCAGCATGGTGGCTGGCTGGGGCAGCATGGTGGCTGGCTGGGGCAGCATGGTGGCTGGGCGGCCGCGTAGCACAGGCCTGGGGGAGTCGCTGGTCGGGGGCCCATGATTGGGTCATGGTGAGCGTAAACTTCGTTAATAGGCCTTACATAAATTTTATCGAGAACTGCTAGCGCCGCAGTATATGAACTGGCCGAGTTTAGTTGCGTAGAGATTCTGTGGCTCACCCTCGCGTGCAGTAGACTTAGCTTCTGATCCTCTGTCGTTTCGGCTGTGCTTGCTTCTGCCAGGTAGGCCTTGAAGCACCGCAGCCAGTGGGAGAAGATTTCTTCAGCTTCTGCAGCCTGCGGGTCGAGTTCCAGGCGTCCAGGCTTGAGGGCCGATTCCATAATAGATCTTTACTGTTCTTAAGTCGATTAAATTGATGGAACCATCAATTCACCAGACACACGTTTCCGATATGAATCCAGGCTTTAATCGACTTACTTCAGAGCCAGCCTGTTACCCATTGATGAACTCTTAGTGAACTCAGGCTGACTCTGGACAGGGTATTTATACAGCAGCACTAGGGGGAGGAGTCGTGGGCGGAGCCAAGGGTGGAGCCCAGTACAAGTTCCTGAGTACTCCCAGAGCTACTCCCTCTAGTGGTAGGATAGCGCTACTGCGCTTACAAAGACAGTGTGAATTATCATATATATATATATATATATATTACATTCACCACAATATATATACTTTTTTTTAAGGGCCTAACAGGTGGTGAATCTTTTTTTTCCTTTTAAATAAGGGAAATGAACTTAGAGCATAGATCAGTACTTGGATCGACAATGTTGTGGCCATTACGGAGACATGGATTTCACAGGGGCATGAATAGTTGTGACATGTTCCAGGGTTTAGATGTTTTAAGAAGAATAGGGAGGGAGGTAAAAGAGGAGGGGGAGTGGCACTGTTAATTAGGGAGTGTGTCACAGTTGCAGAAAAGGAGGTAGTCGAGAGGGTTTGTCTACTGAGTCAGTATGGGTGGAAGTCAGAAACAAGAAAGGAGCAGAGCAGTCACTTTATTGTGAGTTTTCTATAGACCTCCCAATAGCAGCAGAGAGATGGAGGAACAGATTGGGCGGCAGATCTTGGAAAGGCGCAGAAGTAACAGAGTTATTGTCATGGGTGACTTCAATTTCCCTAATATTGACTGGAACCTCCTTACTGCAAATGGTTTGGATGTAGCAGATTTTGTCAGGTGTGTACATGAAGGATTCCTGACACAATATGTAGATAGGCCGACTAGGGGGAGGCCATATTGGATTTGGTACTCTGCAACAAACCAGGCCAGGTGTCAGATGTCTCAGTGGGAGCACATTTCTGTGACAGTGATCACAACTCATTGACATTTACCATAGTCAAGGAATGGAGAGGGATAGGAACAGACAGCATGTGAAGGTATTTAATTGGGGAAGGGGAAATTATACTCCTGTTAGACAGGAGCTGAGGAGCATAAAGTGGGAACACTTGTTCTTGGGGAAATGCACAACAGTAATGTAGGAGTTGTTTGAGGAACACTCACTGAAAGTGCTGGATAGTTTTGTCCCACTGAGACAAGGAAGAAATGGTGAGGTGAAGGAGCCTTGGCTGACAAGAAAAGTGGAGTTTCTTGTCAAAAGGAAGAAGGAAGCTTACATAAGGTTGAGGAAGCAAGGGTCGGGCACGGCTCTAGAGGATTTGTCAGGTGGGTGTACCTTTAAGAAATGGGTGTTTATCAAATAGCTGCAATTATGTCAGTGTGTGGGTGGAGCTGGGTTGTCTGTCTGTCTGTCTTTCACTTTTGTTTTGAGATGTAAAGCTGCTCTGTGGCTCTGTTTTTGGTTTTGGTTTCAGAGTTGGAGAGCTGTATTCAAAGCAAGCAGATGTGCAATGATCTATCTCTGCAATCTAAAGAATGTCTCCAGATCACTTGATGATTTCAAATTAATACCTGTTTCTGTAGAGAATTTAAACCTGCTGTCTTTGTTATAAAAGGGGTTTAACTTATGGATGTTGCTGGGAAAGGCATTAAGCGTTACCTATAGAGTATTGTATCTGTGGGGTTACGCATGTTGGTGGATGATAAGATGTTTACTGTGTGTTTATAAAATGTTAATTGGGTTCATAGAATACACATTCTTTTGTTTTTAGAATACTTAAGGTCTTGGTTGCATAACACCTGGAGAGTGGACCCTTGTGCTCCCCATATCCAAAATCTATTAAAAGTCAGAGGACAGGTGAACTCCATGATATACTTTGTAGTTTTCTAAACCCTGGCCCATAACAGGTTACAAGGTAGCCAGGAAAGGAACTCAAAAATGGACTTAGGAGAGCTAGAAGGGGGAATGAAAAAGCCTTGGCATGAAGGATTAGGCAAAACCCCAAGGCGTTCTTCTCTTATGTGAGAAACAAGAGGATGATCAGAGTGAGAGTAGGGCTGATCAGGGATAGTGGAGGGAACTTGTGCCAAGAGTCTGAGGAGATGGGGAGGCCCTAAGTGAATATTTTGCTTCAGTGTTCACTAGAGAGGGAGACCTTGTTGCTCATGAGAACAATGTGAACCAGGTTAATAGGCAGATTGATATTAAGAAGGAGGATGTGTTGGAAATTTTGTAAAGCATCAGGATAGATAAGTCCACTGGGCCTGACGGGATATACCTCAGGTTTCTATGGGAAGCAAGGGAGGAGATTCCTGCGCCTTTGGCGATGATCTTTGCGTCCTCACTCTGCACTGGAGTAGTACCAGATGATTGGCGGGAGGTGAATATTGTTTCCTTGTTTATACAAGGGAATAGGGAAATCCCTGGGAATTACAGACCAGTCAGTCTTACGTCTGCAGTGAGCAAAATATTGGAAAGGATTCTGAGAGGTAGGATTTATGATTATTTCAAAAACATAGTTTGATTAAAGAGAGTCAGCATGGCTTTGTGAGGGGCAGGTCATGCCTCACAAGTCTCATTGAATTCTTTTGAAGATTCAACGAGACATATTGATGAAGGTCAGACAGTGGATGTGGTGTATATGGATTTCAGTAAGGCATTTGATAAGGTTCTCCATGGTAGGCTTATTCAGAAAGTTAGGGGGCATGGGATACATGGCAATTTGGCTGTCTGGATTGGCTGGCCGAAAGAAGACAGCGAGTGATAGTGAATGGAAAGTATTCCGCTTGGAGTTCGATGACCAGTGGTGTCCCGCAGGGATCCGTTCTGGGACCTCTGCTCTGTGGTTTTTATAAATAACTTGGATGAGGAAGTGGAAGGGTGGGTTAGTATGTTTGCCGATGACACGAAGGTTGGTGAAGTTGCAGATAGTGTTGAGGGGTGTTGCAGGTTACTGACAGGATGCAGAGCTGGGCTGAGAAGTGGCAGATTGAGTTCAACCTAAGTAAATGTGAAGTGATTCATTTTGGAAGGTCGAATTTGAATGCTGAATACAGGGTTAAAGGCAGGATTCTTGGAAGTGTGTGTGGTGATCACAAGTTAACCAGATGCAACACAACTGAGCGACCACTAGAGGGAGCACGGGAGAGCCATATAAATAGATCAGGACAGGAAGTGAGGACACACTTCACAGCAGGCAGGCTGGTAAGCAGGACACACACAGCAAGCAAAGCTGGTAGTTAGCACTGGAAGGTCGTTCTAGGTCGAGCTCTGGAAACTGAACGAACTCACAATAAAGCATCTTCTCCACACTTGAGACTACGAGCTTTATTAAGACACGAGTAGCAACACATGGTTCCAGGAGTGATTTCAGACGCTTATGACAGGACAACTCAGCTGCAGATACAGAAAACAAAAAAATGGCATGGAAATCTCAACCAAGAATGGCATGGAAATCTCCTACTGGACATTCGACTTGGGAAGACATTGCTGATGAGAGGATGTGCCTTGGATACCCACTTCACCTGGACACGACTGGAAAAGTAAGAAGTGTCTGGGAAAGGTTTAAACAAATGTTCGATTTCGGTATCATAGCATATGATGCAGCAGCAGCCTCAGACGAAATTAAAATAGCAATTCTCATCGAAGGAAATGAAGCTACGAAAGTTTATAATGGATTTAAATACTCAAAAGGTGAAGACAGAAACAGCTTACAAACGGTACTAAACAAATTTGAAGAGTACTGTGAGAAATTTGAACAGCAAGACATACTCAGAGTCCAAACTGCACAGAGACTGAGTGATGCAAAACTTAAAAAATCACGAAAAGAGCAAGAAATCGCGAATGAAAAGTACAGATCAAAAAGAAGAAATGACAAGAATTTCTCACAAAGCCAAAACGCTGAAACCCTGTCCAAATCGGGAAGAGAAAATTACTTACGAGTTTTGGAGAGAGAGTCCTGGTGGGCAAGAAAAATCCCTGAAATCCGCGAAAAACGCCAAAAAATGGCGTTGGAGCACATTTTGCAGTCTCCGGTAAGCAAAGAACTACAAATGGCGTCTGCGCATGCGCCGGAACCGGAAGCCGCGCATGCGCAGTTTAAAAAATATCGCGGTGCCGATCGTTATGCACATGCGCAAGCCGCGCATGCGCAACAAAAAAAGTTTTGGTCGCGGATCGTTATGCGCATGCGCAAGCCGCGCATGCGCAGTCAAAAAAAGTTTTGGTCGCGGATCGTAATGCGCATGCGCACGCCGCGCATGCGCAATGGAAACAAAACCGCACAGTGAAGGAGGAAGGCCGATTTGCGCATGCGCAATGCATTCCTGCGCGTGACGTCATGACGTCTGAGCATCCCGACCACGCCCACTTAAAAGGGAACTGCCCGAAAATTGAAAATCAGACACTTAAAGTGGTAAACACAAATTTTCTTGCCTCAGAACACAGAAAAACGCCTGAACTTAAACCAACAGTTAAAAACAACTTGCACAACACCCTGAAAAAAGAAGTCTGCCCCACCCAAAGTGAAGAGAACAAAAAGAATTCCGAAACAACAAAAGATGATTTGTTTTTCGAAGATTACCTCTCAGACATGGCTGAGTCAGTCGGATATGCTTATCACAGCATCAGCGACACGGTCGCAAAGCACAACACGAACCAACTCGTGGTAGAAGAATCCAACCAGGATGATTTGTTTTTCGAAGAATACTACTCAGACACAGCTGAGTCAGTCGGATATGCTTCTCACAGCATCAGCGACACGGTCGCAAAGTTCAACACGAATCAACTCGTGGTAGAAGAAGACAACGTACATCTCACCACTGACACCATGCATGCACAAGACCATGAAGGTCAACCCGCAGTATCTGAGCAACCACAAGCAGACTATGAAAGTCTAACAAGCTCACATGAACAAGAAGAAGACAATGCACCTCTACCCACTGCATGCGAAGACAGTGACAAGATGATCACACTCGACGTACAGGATCACAGCGAGACTGACAGTTCTCAGCCTGTCTGTACCGACGCACAGAGCGAGAACAGTAACAAGGTGATCGCACTCGACGTACAGGACCACAGCGAGACTGACAGTTCTCAGCCTGTCTGTACCGACGCACAGAGCGAGAACAGTAACAAGGTGATCGCACTCGACGTACAGGATCACAGCGAGACTGACAGTTCTCAGCTTGCCTGTACAGAATCACAGAGTCGGGCCACCCAACAGTCCAGAGCGACGATGCCGAAAGAAAACATGCAAGTTTTGACTCCAGAAGAGGAGCACCTGGAGTCCAGAGAGACCAAGCCAAAAGAAACCATGCAGATTCTGACTCCAGAAGAGGAGCACCTGGAGTCCAGAGAGACCAAGCCAGAAGAAACCATGCAGATTTTGACTCCAGAAGAGGAGCACCTGGAGTCCAGTGAGACAACATCAACGGAAATCATGAAGATTTCAACTCCAAAAGCGGAGCACCAAGAGTCCGGAGATACCACGTCAACTGAAATCATGCAGATTTGGACTCCAGAAGAGGAGCGCCAGGAGTCCACAGACACCACGTCAATTGTAATCATGGAGGTTTTGACTCCAGAAGAGGAGCGCCAAGAATCCAGAGACACCGCGTCAAATGAAATCGAGAAGAATTTGACTCCGGAAGAGGAGCACCAAGAAAGCAAAGATGAGGAATCCAATTCTCCACAAATGATTGATGTCACCTGCACCGATGCAACATCAGATCATTCGCACCACTCTCGAGACGAAATGCTCAATGACTCAAATTATCCACTCGGGACACGAATAGAGTATAACAAGAAAAACAAAAGTCAAAAGAAGCACAGCAGAAACGGGACAAACAACAGCAAGAACAAAAGCAACATGAAGCGCGACAAGACCAACAACAATAGCAAGAAGCACAGCAGAAACGAGAACGACAACAGAAAGAACAAAAGCAACATGAAGCGCGACAAGACAAACAACAAAGTCAGGCACAAAGATAGCGACAACGACAGAGACAGAAACAACAAGAACGGCAACGAAAACAAAAAAGTCAGGAACAAAGATAGCGACAACACCAAAGACAGAAACGACAAAAACAGTAACACGAACGGCAACGAAAACAACAAAGTCAGGAACAACGACAGTGCCAACACCAAAGACAGAAACGACAAAAACAGCAACAAGTACGGCAATGAAGACAACAAAAACAGGAACGACAGAAACAACAGCAATGAAACAACGACTTGTACACAATGGTACTACTCGGCACATGAAGGACAAGGCCACAGCACACTGCAAAACGATGACAAGACTACAAACATGTCATGGGATGACAACGAATCGCACAAACTCACGTCTGCTCCAGAACGAGCAAGCACACCAGCATCCAAGGCGGATGAGACAATAAATCAACACCACAAGCACAGAAAAAAAGTCCATGCCAGTCAACATCAGTGAGGTGACCATGCAAACACCTCGGGATGATGCATTGGGTACTTAAAATAACAAGGAACACCAACAACATTCACAGAGGACTTGCAATATCAATATCACCACGTCATCAACAACAAAAAAAGAAAAAAAGCTCTGAACAAATTCATCAAGTTTGGACTCATAAATGTTTTTATTAAGATTGGACATATAACTACATTGGCTTTGTAAAATATGCAATAGCACCATCACCTGTATAGATACGCATATCATAAGTAACTGTTTTCTATAATTTTCTTTAATGATGTACAGAAACTATGTAAAGAGAAAAAGGGGGATGTGGTGATCGTAGATTGACTAGATACAGAACAACAGAGCAAACACGAGCGGGAGAGCTACAAATACACCGGGACAGGATGTACAATTTTCTTTAACGATGTACAGAAAATATGTTAAGAGAAAAAGGGGGATGTGGTGATCACAAGTTAACCAGATGCAACACAACTGAGCAACCACTAGAGGGAGCACGGGAGAGCCATATAAATAGATCAGGACAGGAAGTGAGGACACACTTCACAGCAGGCAGGCTGGTAAGCAGGACACACACAGCAAGCAAAGCTGGTAGTTAGCACTGGAAGGTCGTTCTAGGTCGAGCTCTGGAAACTGAACGAACTCACAATAAAGCATCTTCTCCACACTTGAGACTACGAGCTTTATTAAGACATGAGTAGCAACACAGTGTGGAGGAACAGAGATCTTGGGGTCCACGTACATAGGTCCCTCAAAGTTGCCACTCAGGTTGATAAGGTTGTTAAGAAGGCGTATGGTGTGCTAGCTTTCATTAACAGTGGGATTGAGTTCAAGAGCCGCGAGGTTTTGCTGCAGCTTTATAAAACCCTAGTTAGGCCAATTTGGAATATTGTGTCCAGTTCTGGTCACCTCATTATTGGAAGGATGTGGATGCTTTGGAGAGGGTACAGAGGAGATTTACCAGGATGCTGCCTGGACTGGAGGGCATGTCTTATGAAGAAAGGTTGAGGCTTTTCTCACTCGAACGAAGAAGGAAGAGAGGTGACATGACAGAGGTGTACAAGGTGATGAGAGGCATGGATATAATGGATAGCCAGAGGCTTTTCCCCAGGGCGGAAATGACTGTCACGATGGGACATAATTTTAAGGTGATTGGAGGAAGGTATAGGGGAGATGTCAGAGGTAGGTTCTTTACACAGAGAGTGGTGTGTGTATGGAATGCATTGCCAGCAGAGGTGGTGGAGTCAGAGTCATTAGGGACATTTACGTAACTCTTGGACAGGCACACGGACAGAAGTAAATTGAAGGGGTGTGTGTTAGGTTGATCTTAGATTAGGATTAATGGTCGGCACAACATCACGGACTGAAGGGCCTGTAATGTGCTGTACTATTCTATGTTCTATGAAACTGTCCCTAGAAATAGTGGATGCATTGGTGGTCATCTTCCAAGATTCTACAGATTCTGGAACAGTTCTTAAATGTTGGAGGGGAAGCTAATTTAAGTCCAGTATTTAAAAATGGATGTAGAGAGAAAACAGGGAATTATAGACCAGTCAGCCTGATGTCGGTAGTGGGGAACATGCTAGAGTCCATTACAAAAGATGTAATAGCAGAGCACTTGAAAAACATTGGCAGAATTGGACAGTCAGCATGGTTTTACAAAAGGGACATCATGTTGACAAATCTATTGGAATTCTTCAAGGATGTAACGAGTACAGTTGATAATGGGGAACCAGTGGATGTGGTTTATTTGTACTTTTAGATGGCTTTTGACAGAGTTCCACATAAGAGATTAGCATGTAAAATTAAAGAGCCGTGCGGGGTTAAAGTTCAGCAGGCATATCATTAGGGGCCTGACCCCTTATTCTCTGGGGCCTCCGATAGTCACTACCTCCGATGAGGCAGAGACAGCAGTCAGAGGCCTGCTGGATCCCAGGGTTCCAGCCTGATGCTTAGCCTGTGGGACACGGTTACCCAGAGCTGATGGAGATGATACGGACCAACCTGGGCATTCAGAGGGAGATGTCCGGGTTATCCGGCAGATTCATAGCCGCTTGCAGCAGTCCCAGATGCAACGGGTACAGGAGATGGCATCTGCAATGAGTGCACTGAAGTCAACACTGGTCGGGTGGTGACCACAGTGGAAAGCCTGGTGCATGACATTGGCACCATGAGTGAAGGTTCAAGGCGTCCCACAGTCGGTGACAGCCATGGCTCAGGGTCTTGACAGAATATCCGCCTCGCTGGGGGATGTCACTTAGGCCGACCTTGATGAGGTTCTGCGGGACATGTCCTGCCTCGGATGGGCATGGCTGAGGTGCTGTGGAGCCTGTCCTAATCACTGAGGAGCATCGCTGAGGATGTCTTCCCTCAACGGACCATGGGGAATCGCCAGGATTGGCAGAGCCACATGATGCAGTTGCAGCCAGGGCTCGCACCAGCTGCCACTCCACCCCAAAGTGAACCCCAGGGCCCTATGGGCACTGATCGGGAGGAGGGGGCGCTGGGTGCTAAGCTGGACCCGACCCATGGACTGGGGATGGTGACCACCAGCTTCCCCGAGTTCCACCCCTCTGAATAATCACATGTCACAGTCAGCACATGGAACAGGGGGGTTATGGCTGTGCATGTGCTGCGGTCAAGTGCGCCACAACACTTCAGCCCCAGAGCCCCCAGAGGATCCCCGTCAGGGCATCGAGGGCCACAGGGCGAGGTAAGCAGCTGGTGCCACCACCTCAGATGTGCATCTGGGGAAACACCCAGACATAGTGGTAGAGCTAAGAGGGCCAGGCACGTTGAGTATCACTGAGGGCACCGGGGTAGGGAGGAGGGGGGAGGGGGGCTAGGTAGGGGCTGGAGAGGGGGGTTGGGGGGGTCGGCACCATTGGGAGTGGGCTATTACACAACACATTAAACAACATTTTGCACAATCATTATGATGCTTCTGTCACTTTCTTCCACAATGCGGTCTGATCCCCGGACCCTTTTCCCATCTCTCCAGACATTCTCTCCCCCCTCCCCCCCCCCCCCCCCATCGGAGGCAGTTGAATGACAAGAGACCGTTGGATATGGGGTGACTCTAATTGATTGTATGGAAATGGGGCTAAAGCATTGATAATTGGTTTCTCATCCGGCTACGGTGAGATCCCGGTTTCGCCTATGGGAGCGGCCCGGTTGCACGTAAACTGTTTGGCGCCTGGCACGAATCTCGTTTTTGGCCCCTCTCACTATTCAACGGCCTCGTTATGCTTGTGCGAGAGCGCAAAGAGGCCGGAGAATCATGCCCATATGTGTGTATAATTGTGTGTTAGAGAGAGACAGTTTTTGTATTTTATTTTTATATACAGGGCAAGGGCGAGGGCAAATGATGCCAAACACTGAAGGCTAGTAGGGTGGCTGGATTCGTGTATTAACATGAGTTCTCATTGTAGACTTGGCGGTGCCGAGTGAATCTCGGTGAATCTTTGGAATCAGCTGGAGAGGAGTTGGTTCGGTTGGTTAGCTGGCAACCCGCGTGTTGGCCAGGGACAGTGTTCTGCCTGACAACAGTCAGTAATTGGTTTCTGTGTGATGCTCTCCGAGCGAGAGCTTGGCAGGAGTATTTAGACCCGGGAAGTAAAAAGGGCAGTCTCTCGCAAGTGGGGCTGGAATTGACCACGCACTAGCACAGGGTATGGTAACAAGATGGGCTTCAGATCTGAAAGGTCAGCTTTAAAAAAAAATCTGAACTCTTTTTAAAGCAGGTTTCTCAGGTTAGATTCACTGACAGTTGCTGCATTGCTGCTTCTGACCTCTGGGTAGCTTGTGACTCTGGTTACCTTTTGAAAGCCCTGCCAGAAGGCAATGAAGCTGCCCAAAGACCAACAGTGTTATATTACGACTTTGTAATGTATATATATTAATCTTTTTGTCCAACCAAGTTGTTGAAATATAGACGTAGTCTTCCAGGTGATGACAAAATAATTTAATGAGTAATATTAAATAAACTAGTGAGTTCGTTTTACTTCAATACTAAACTAGCAAAAAATCAAATAACTATAGATTATCTATTAAATAAGATAATGCAATATACTAAGATCTGTTAACTTCCTCTCTCTAGCTGTTTCTCTTCTGTATTCTCCACACTCCTAACACGCTCTCTTTGAGGAAAGAGCGGGGAAACCTTTTTATAGGTCTTGGTCGTGTGGCCATCTAGTGATCACTTGCCTGTACTTGCTCAACATTACTTGATCATGTATTACCACATACAGAGATCACTACAAACAGCACAGCAACTGATAGTGATTTTCATTGTAACACGGTAACTCATTATTTTAGAGGCAGTTGGATGCTAAAGAGGGTAAGGGAATGCCAGGTATGTAGGCCATGTGTCCCAACAACTAGAGGTTTTGATCAAACAGCATGTTTGTTCGGCTGATTGCAACAGACAAAGTACTGATCGTGCCCAATCAGCCCGTGCTTGTAAAACTCAAAATATAGTGTCCAACATTCGATGTGATTCCATGATTGTTTAACACTAGCAAAAAATCCTAATAGTGCCAAGAATTACACCGATAACCAATTTAAGATTATCAGTCAGGCTCCCGGTGTGGCTCACTTATGCGTGATTGAAGCTACATATATTCACACACAGGGCCTTGTCCTTTGCAGACAGAAGGAGCATGTCCACACATTGTACCTTTTTCAACTGAACAGGAACTTGTGGGTCAACCATTACCCATGGCGATGCCGTGACCAATTAAATCCAGGCTGCCTGGTTTCAATTTAAACAAGGTTAACTGTTCTCTGATGCATTCTCCATGGCAATGTGTCTACCAATCAACATTCCATAAGACCAGAAGGTAAAGGAGCAGAATTAGGCCATTTGTCCCACCAAGACTGCTCCACCATTCAATCATTGCTGATATGTTCCTCATTCCCATTCTCCTGCCTTCTCCCCAAAACTCCTGATTCCCTTATTAATCAAGAAACCCACTGATTAACCAAGAACACCAGATTTGCGACGAACCAAGAGTTGGAAGGTGGAATTAGACAATAGTTCTTTCTTAGAACATAAGAACAAAAGAATTCGGAGCAGGAGCAGGCAATTAGCCTCTTGATCCTGCTCCACCAGTCAATACAATCATGGCTGATCTCATTGCCTTGTGGATAGCACAATTACTTCACAGCTCCAGGGTCCCAGGTTCGATTCCGGCTTGGGTCACTGTCTGTGTCAAGTCTGCACATCCTCCCCGTGTGTGCGTGGGTTTCCTCTGGGTGCTCCAGTTTCCTCCCACAGTCCAAAGATGTACAGGTTAGGTGGATTGGCCATGATAAATTGCCCTTAGTGTCCAAAATTGCCCTTAGTGTTGGGTGGGGTTACTGGTTAATGGGGATAAGGTGAAGGTGTTGACCTTGGGTAGGGTGCTCTTTCCAAGAGCCGGTGCAGACTCGATGGGCCGAATGGCCTCCTTCTGCACTGTAAATTCTATGATACCTCCACCATCCTACCCGTTCCGCTTCAACCTATTACTAATTAAAAATCAAATAGGGCAGCAGAGTGGCACACTGGCTCGCACTGCTGCCTCACAACACCGAGAACCCGGGGTCAATCCCAGTCCCAGGTCACTGTGTGGAGTTTGCACATCCTCCCCATGTTTGCATGGGTCTCAGCCCCACAACCCAAAGATGTGCAGGTTAGGTAGATTGGCCATGCTAAATTGCCCCTTAATTGGAAAAATTAAAAATAAATCTGTCTAACTCCTCCTTACATTTATTCCCAAAATCCATCGCATTCTGGGGTAGCGAATTCCAGATTCATGACCCTTTGGGAGAAATAATTTCTCTTCATCTCTGCTTTAAATTTGCTACCCCTTATCCTGAGACTATGACCTCTCATTCTCTCTTTTCATGCAGTATAAGATGTTTGTTTCCATTGCAGTTGATATTCTTGTGAATCTGTTCTGATAAGGGCAAGACAAAAAGCTTCAACACCATGGGCGCGATTCTCCGGACTCACGACGGTTCGGAGAATAGCGGGCGTCGGAAATTTTTACGGCGACGCTGTTCCGACGCCCTCCCGCTATTCTCCGAACCCCGCAAATTGTCGGAGTCGCGTTTCCCGACAAACGCCTCCTTCCCGCCCCTGACACGACCAGAATCGCCACTGAGAGCCCCCCCGCTATTCACCGGCCCGGATGGGCCGAAGTCCCGACGTCATGGCGCCCTGTTTGGACGTCGTGAAACACACCTGCTTTTTAAATTCGTCAACCAGTCGGCCTGGCTGACGACTGCTTGGAGGAGGTCAGGGCACCACTCTGCGCACCGCTCAGCGCACCGTTCAGCGCACCGCTCGAGTCTGGCCACAACGGGGAAGGCATCCCTGGGAACGGGAGGGGGTCCAGAACGGGGGCAGTGGGGGGGTGACGGGGGAGGCAGTGGGGGCGACGGGGGAGGCAGTGGGGGAGACGGAGGGGGCAGTGGGGGAGACGGAGGGGGCAGTGGGGGGGCGACGGGGGAGGCAGTGGGGGAGACGGAGGGGGCAGTGGGGGAGACGGAGGGGGCAGTGGGGGAGATGGGGGAGGCAGTGGGGGAGACGGAGGGGGCAGTGGGGGAGACGGAGGGGGCAGTGGGGGGGCGACGGGGGAGGCAGTGGGGGAGACGGAGGAGGCAGTGGGGGAGACAGAGGGGGCAGTGGGGGAGACGGGGGAGGCAGTGGGGGAGACGGAGGGGGCAGTGGGGGAGACGGAGGGGGCAGTGGGGGGGCGACGGGGAGGCAGTGGGGGAGACGGAGGGGCAGTGGGGGAGACGGAGGGGGCAGAGGGGGAGACGGGGGAGGCAGTGGGGGAGACGGAGGGGCAGTGGGGGAGACGGAGGGGGCAGTGGGGGGGAGACGGGGGAGGCCAGTGGGGGAGACGGAGGGGGCAGTGGGGGAGACGGAGGGGGGCAGTGGGGGAGACGGAGGGGGCAGTGGGGGGGCGACGGGGGAGGCAGTGGGGGAGATGGAGGGGGCAGTGGGGGAGACGGAGGGGGCAGTGGGGGAGACGGGGGAGGCAGTGGGGGAGACGGAGAGGGGGCAGTGGGGGGGAGACGGGGGAGGCAGTGGGGGAGACGGAGGGGCAGTGGGGGAGACGGAGGGGGCAGTGGGGGGGCGACGGGGGAGGCAGAGGGGAGACGGAGGCAGAGGGGAGGCAGAGGGGAGACGGAGGGGGCAGTGGGGGAGACGGAGGGGGCAGTGGGGGAGACGGGGGAGGGGGGGGAGGCAGTGGGGGAGACGGAGGGGGCAGTGGGGGAGACGGAGGGGGCAGTGGGCGGGAGACGGGGGGAGGCAGTGGGGGGGAGACGGAGGGGGCAGTGGGGGGGAGACGGAGGGGGCAGTGGGGGGCGACGGAGGGGGCAGTGGGGGGCGACGGAGGGGGGGGGTTAGGTAGAGAGTGAGCCGTCCAACCCCGTAACAAAATGTCTGTCACCATGCCATGGTGTGCAGGTGACGAGGACACGGCCACTGGTTCCCCTGTGGCTTCCGGACACAGGCCACTGACGCACCCGTGAGGAGGCCATAGTTTACTGGCCGTTGGATGCAGAAAGTGACCAGGGGTTAGGCTGACCGCGTGTCAGCAGCGCGACCAGGCCACCGGGACACACTGGTATCCCATGGCTGGCGGCTGCCGAGGTGTCGACTAACGTCCGTCTAACATGTCCCGTTTCTCTGCCTCCTACCACCCTTCTGTAGGTTAGCACGATGCATGGGAACAGAACGGCTATGTTCTGCGCAGTGGTTGGGGCCGCTCTACTAGATTTGGAGATGCAGCAGCATCCACACCCACAACCCGCAGTGGCTGCAGGGCCAGCTGCAGCAGCAGAGGGAAGGGCCGAGGAGTTGCCAGTCGTCGAGCAGCATGGGGGGGGGGAGGAGGAGGAGGAGGAGGAGGAGGAGGAAGAGGAAGAGGAAGAGAGAGTGAGGGTGCAGCCACGGCGTCAGAGGCGACGACCAAAGCCGAGGGTGTACCGTGTCCGGGTCTCTTTCCTAACAATGCCGGACATCACTTGCAGGAGAAGACTCCGGCTGAGTAGGCAGACGGTGATACATATCTGCGAACTCCTGTCGCACCTCGCCCCATGTGGAACGGGGGGAGGACACGCGATCCCGGTAGCCATCAAGGTGACGTTCGCTCTGAACTTCTATGCTACCGGCTCCTTCCAGTCTCCGAGCGGGGACGTCTCTGGGATCTCCCGGTCATCGGTGCACAGGTGCATCCGGGATGTGACCGACGCCCTCTATGCCATCGCCGATCGCTACATCACCTTTCCCGAGGACCGAGCAAGTCAAGACTCACGAGCCCGTGGATTTGCCAATGTGGCCGGGATACCGAGGGTTCAGGGGTCAATCGACTGTGTTCACGTCCCCATGCGCCCGCCTGCAGGGGACAGGGACGTGTTCACAAACAGGAGGGGGACATACTCCATTAATGTCCAGGTGGTATGCGACCCCCACATGAGGTTCATGAACGTCTGTGCAAGGTTCCCAGGGAGTGTGCATGACTCCTACATACTAGCGCAGTCGTTCATCCCTGCGATGTTTGAGGGACGTCCCCCCCCGGCTGAGGGGCTGGTTGCTAGGTGACAGGGGTTATCCGCTGAGGTCTTGGCTGATGACGCCTATACGGAGGCCTCAGACCAATGCGGAAACACGATACAACGAGGCCCATGCAGCAACCAGGGGTGTGGTGGAGCGCTGCCTTGGCCTCCTGAAGATGAGATTCAGGTGCCTTGACCGCTCCGGAGGGGCCCTGCAGTACCAGGCCGACAGGGTCGCTCGCATTGTAGTGGTCTGCTGTGTGCTGCACAACATCGCGATGCAGAGGGGAGATGACCTGTTGCAGGATGCGGAGGGAGAAGCTAGTGGCAGTGGTGCCAGCACAGAGGAGGAGGAGGAGGAGGAGGAGGACGTTGGTGGAGTGGCGGGCGCAGCACGCAGACACGACCCAGGTGCTGGTGATGTCCAGGAGGCGGCACGACGGACCCGGCAAGGATGGCGGGCACGCGACGCCATGGTGGCAGCACGGTTCACGCATCGCATGTGACGTCCCCGATGAACACCAAACCACCACCTGCATTGCTAGTCATGCAGAGGGTCACCACACAACTGCCACCACCACAACCCCCCCCCCCCTCAGTGTACACTGCTCCACTTCGACATGACGCTTATCACTGGGTACAGACGGAATGGCACAACATTGATGGCTGTGTCAGCGGGTGTGATCAGTGCCATGTGGAATGATGACAGCCCGCTCTGCGAAGAGCTGTGAGCTCAGAATCGTTAGAGAGAGTCTGACCCATGGCATTAGCTGAACCATCCACCTTGGTGGCCGCTGAGTTCGTCACTGACACTCCATCACGTGCCCGCGTGGGCTAGCTGTGGGAGGGGGGTAGGGGCAGGGACTGCACACCCGGCACCGAGGTTTCACCACCCGTCACCCCCAGCGACACTCGGTCACCATCACGATTCCTGTGGCTGTGGAACAATCACACGGTATTACAAGTAAGGTGCAACAGTGAGTTTAATATTAACAATTATTTACAGGTGCCCTAGCCCCTACAACTAAACTGTGCCCTTCACCCGTGCCAACTTACTCAGTGTCTATCTTAGTTGCCTTACGGGCCCTACCACTACGTCTAAGTAAATCCCCAGATGATACAGCAGGAGTGGAGGAGGATTGCTGCGAATCGCCCCCCTCAACTCGTTTCTCCTTGGCCAAGCGTTTCCTGGGGCGACTCGGCCTTGATGGGCCAGGCTGCTCTGCGGGCGTCTCGGGTGACATTGTGCCACCCTGCTCTGCCTGCTGCCCACCCGATGCACCAGGGATGGGACGGGGGGAGGCCGAGAATTCCGGGACGTCCCGTGATGGAGTTAATGGGACGGGCCCCGAAACCTCCTCCTCCCTCGGGGAGCCCGGTGGCCCCCGGGCCTCACTTTGGGGACAGAGGTGCGAGCGGGGAGGTTCCCCGTCGCACCACCGACACCTGGCGCTGCCAGTCCTGGAGGCCTGCAACGGTATCCACCAGGATCCGAAGGTTTGCAGAGACGGAGTCCAGGGAGTTAGACATTCCCCGCCAGGGACTGTGCGATCTCAACCTGTGTGTGCACGACGCCATCCAGCACATGTGTCAGGCGGTTGATGGTCTCCGCGACTGACAGCTGGGACTGTGCCAGCGACTGCTGGGACTGTGCTATCGACTGCTGGGACTGTGCCATGGCGTGCTGCGACTGGCCAATGACCTGCTGAGACTCGGCCATGGCCCGCAGGGCGCCGGCAATGTCGGTTTGGATCTGGCACATTGCTGCCTGTGAGAGGGCAACCCTGTCCAGGGCCGAGGATGACCCGTGCACATTAACCCCAACGTCTTGCATAACCTGACCCATTGCCTCCACCGCGGATGCCACCCGTGCGGTGTCGGACTGGGTCTCTGCCATGAGCGGCACCACTCCCTGCTCTTGGACGCGGTTCGACTCCTCTAACAGCGTCTGCAGAGTCTGGAAGGAAGCCCTCATCCCGTCATTGTTTCCCTGGGTTTCCTGAGGCATCGGCTGTGCGGGTGGGTTGATAAACTCCAGGAACTCAGAAAACGTCTGGGAAGCCAGCTGCATCCTGGGCCTGGTCTGGCCTCCGCGAGTCCGGGCCCTCTGTTTGCTCCGACCCTCCACCTGCTGTACCTGCTCATCTGTGATGTGCCAACCAGACTGTGCCCCAGGAGACTCATCACTAATAGGCCCGCCGGGGTGTGTATCTCTGGGATGATGGATGTGGTGGGAGAAAGCAGTGCCGCAAGCCCGACGCTCTCAATGGTTAGGTCCTCGTCCATGGTGTGGGGCTGCTCAGCGACAGGAGGGTTGTCCCTGGCCATTTCTGGTGGTGGTGGTGGACTTCGAACCCTCTGTGCGTCCTGGTCCGCAGATTGGGTTGGGGCGGATAGGGCTGCCCGCTGATCGGGCACCCTCTGTTGTGAGGCCCCGGGTGAGGTGGCGGCAGATTCCTGTCTCCGTCTGCAGCCAGACGGCCCTGGTCGTTCGGCATCACGTCCTAGGGAAGAGAATGAGACGGGTTATTTCGATTTGCTCGGCAGGCCGCTGGACGGTCCCAGTGGGCAGGGGTGTGTGAAGGGACAGAGGATGGGGAGGTGTCCCAGTGGGCAGGGTGTGTGAAGGGACAGAGCATGGGGAGGTGTCCCAGTGGGCAGGGTGTGTGAAGGGACAGAGGATGGGGAGGTGTCCCAGTGAGCAGGGTGTGTGAAGGGACAGAGGATGGGGGAGGGGGGGGTGTTTGTTCAGGGAGGGTTGTCTCACTTGCTGCAGTTCCGCCAACCTCGCATTGCGCGATATCGCGGGTGGCAGACCCCCCAACAAGGTCCAGTGCCCTCTGTTCAAAGGTGCTGAGGGGGTGCATGTTGGGCGAACCCCCTCCAGTCTTGTGCCGCTCACGGTGGTTATGACCGGCCTTGGCCTGTTGGGGGAGGGAACATAGGTAGATCATTACAAAACGGTAGGTATCAGCAGTCCGTTCAGATACTGGCACAGTTTGGGGGGGGCAAGTTGTCATCAGATGATTGCATCTCTCCTCGGGGCCAGAGCGCTGGGTCTGTGACAACTTTGTGAACCACCCTCAAATAACCCTGCCCCAATCCCCACCCCCCCCCCCCCCCCCCCCCCCCCGGGCAGTTAAGGGGGAGGGATGGTTGTGACTAGGGGGCACCCTCATGGCACTTACCCTGGCAGACCTGGTGAGGTCGTGTAGCTTCTTTCGACATTGCTCTGCTGAGCGAGGGGTCTGCCCCACAGCACTGACGGCAGCAGCCACGTCACGCCAGGCCTGGCGTACCGTGCTGGCAGGTTGGCGATGCCCTTTCCGCGGGCGGATGATGCCCCTCCTCTGCTCCACGGCATCGAGCAGCGCCTCGACGTCTGCATCTATAAAGCGAGGAGCAGCTCGCCTAGGCTCCGACATCCTGCCCGACAGATTCTGTGGTCGCCCGCGCCTTTTTACGGCGTCGGACGGCGTCACATGGGCAGGTTCGTGTCGTCGTCGCGTTCCGTCGTCATCACGCACATAATTGACGCGGCCGCGCTACTAGCCCATTTCCAGGAAGTGAATCCGTCGGGAAATGAAGCCTTCGCGACCGTCGTAAAACGGTCCCGATTTTTACGACGGTTTGCCGACTTTCCGCGGGTGCGGAGAATTTCGCCCAATGGGTTGGATTCTCCGTAGCCCGAGGCCGAAATTAGGATTGGTGACCAGACGGAGAATGGATTCTGACGCTGGAATTGGGCAGGCGGCAGTTTGACGCTGGTCCGCCATGCGCCGCCACACTCATCGAGGATCCGTGCCACTGGCCCGGGAACTTCTGCTAGGGCTGGAGGGCCGGGTGGGGGGTGACCAGGAGTGGGCTTTGGGTCACGGTTGGCTAACCCGGTTTGAGCATGGCCGGCGCCATGTTTTCCAGCGCGACCGGTGCAGGTCATCAACGCGGCGATTCTCTGGCCGTTTGCAGCTCGATTCATGGGCGTCTCACGTGCCGCCGGTGCTAGCCCCTCACCAATACCGGAATCGGTGAGGGGTTCGCGCAGATTTTCCTGTCTTGAAACTCCCACAGATTCTCAGTTCGTGCCGGCACTTAGCCTCAGGAATGGAGAATCCACCCAATACATTTTTAAAAATTGCCCATACAATACATGTTAACCAGTGGAGTACCAGAGGAAATGAATCTTCAAAAATACCTTGAAGGAGATTATAAGACTGTTAAGAACAACTAAGAAATGTTGTGGGCAAAGTCACAACAAAGGGTCAAATTTGATCAAATATTAAAATATCTTGGGTTGGGTTCAATAACTGTATTAGGACCATCTTCCACAGTGAACTGTGACATATAATATTGCTTTATCCCCAAAAACGTTTTAAAATTCCTCAGTTTTTCATTGAAAAGTATCACATCATACTGAAAGCCATGGCTTATAGATAATTATCTGTGAAAAATCTTCAATAGAATGTCTAAATTTACAAATCAATACAGGTAAACATATGAGACCTTGCCTCAATTTTCTGCTGGCTCTGAGCAATAAATTGAAGAATGCTGGGATGAATGTATTTTAAAAATATCACAATCCCGTGTCAAAGTGTCATCATTTATAGGTTTAGTTCACAGAACTGGTGCACAATATTAAAGGCAGACAATTGGAGACACTGGAAAAGATTCCAATTTGTCAGAACAAGGTCCACTGTGTGAGCAGACAGACCACTTGCTAAACTCCTGTGACGTTTGCAGCTACACAGTATTTCATCTGGTGGCATGCAAAACCTTTTCATTCTGCCTGAGTTAATGTGATCACAATAATAGAGATTCCGTTTAAATATTAGCTTGATAATGGAACAGAATGCGTCAGCGAGGCCAGTAAAAGGGCAGCTTCCTTCCCATCTTGTGCTGTCAATTACCAAGAGAAAACATCCAGCATTGAAATTACATCCTTTATGGTAATAATTGTTTGTACTACACAAGTGCTCTTGTCTGATAGTGCCATGTTTAGCATTTAGAACATTTTGTAAACTCTGCTTTTATTAGCTTTTATATCCACTTTGTGTTGAATCCAATAGGGATCTATATTATCTACAAAACGTTTGTCCACATTGTTTTGTTATTGGTGATCCATATCACATTGCAGACAGAAAGATTCATGAAAACATGGCACACTCAAATAAAAACCACAAAATCCCCCCCAAATTGCATCAGTGATATTTTCACTGTATTCTGCTCATCATTGTTGGGTTCTTTTTGTTATCAAAGATGACCATTTCTTGTGTGTGGAATTATTTTTTGTACATTCGAACGTGGCTGTGGAGCCTGACTGTAGACCTGCAGAACTTTCCATCGTGCGGGCAAAAATGAATTGTCTGGTTTTGTAGGGACTGCCAGACTTTCAAACTTGCGTTTTGTCCTTTGCTGCCTGTGTTTGCCGTTCAAAGGAAACAATGGCAATACTAGAGATTTCTCCCCAGGTGGTTCTTTCTTATGCATCTTTCTCCCAGCCTGTGGTGGGCATGCCACATTTTCTAATATTCACCTTGAAGGTGACCGTGAACCTCAATCTCAGTTTGCCTTTCTGCTTGTGTTCAAGTTTAGATTGTGAATAAATGCATGTATATAATAAATGATTGGGATTTGGGGATCGGTGGTGCAATATCAAGTTTTGTTAAAAAATGTAGTTACCGTGAGAAGATTGTCGAAACCTTGAAGAGCATTTGGAGTGGCCAATAGAATCAGTATAAATTTTATGTACATGTGAGGTGGTACATTTTGTGGTTGTTATGCCACCCTGGGCAAGTACATGGCCAATTCCAGCCCCACATGTCCCAGAGTCACAACAGAAGTGAATTAACCAATAATTTGTATGAAAATTCCCCAAGTCTTTGGCCCTTGGCTGCCCAATAATTACAGTCACTAGGTTTGTAAGTTTAAACACAAATACTGTTTATTTATAACAAGAGCTTTGGTGAAATATGCAGTAAATACAACTGGATAACCCCCCCCACAGAGCCACAGCCCAGCTCCACCCACACAATGACATAATTGAAGTCATGTGATAAGGCAAAAATATTTCTTAAAGGGACACGCCCATGACAACATCAAGGCAGCATTTGACCGCGTTTGTCATCAAGGAGCCCTCGTTAAACTGGAGTCAATGGGAATCGGAGAAATATCTTCGTTGATTGGAGTCACACCTGGCATAAGGGAAGATGGTTGTGGTGGTTGGAAGACAATCATCTCAGCTCCAGGACATCACTGAAGGAGTTCCTCAGGTAGTGCCCTAGGCCCAACCATCTTCATTGGCTTCATCAATTACCTCCCTTCCATCATAAGGTCAGATGTGCACTGATGACTGCTGTAATGACATCCATGAAGACTGCAGGGAAACTTCGATTGATCTCACCATGGGGTTTGTGGAATCAGAGTTCCCTTATTGAGCGGGCAGAGGCGCGCCCTAAGGGGACTGATCAGCGGGACTTTAAAACCTGCAACTCAGAACCGGACTGGTGTTTCTGATGGTCCCGGGCTGGGGCACTAGCTTTGTACGCCACACAGTGGCTTCTTTTAGTTACAGGAATAAATCTGAGTTTGTTAATAGCCTGGTTCTGCTCTTTTTCAAGCAGATCCAGTACGAATCAACTCCCATTAAAGGAAGATCAGACTATGGAAATGAATGATGCCATTGACCCCAAGGCATCCACAACATATCCCAACTCATAATCGGCACAATGGCTGGAATTGCCCGATTTTTTTCCAATTTGTTGGTGGGAAAAGCGGAGGGCAGCCATTTGGATGCCTTGTCAGGTTTTCCCGTCGTATCTTCATACAATTTGTGAAACAAATGGAAGGGGATTTCACAGCTTAGGCTTTTGAAGGGTCAGCGCACCCTGATTTTAAAAGGTCAAAATCAAAATGCAAACGCCACATAAAACCATCCCTCCCCCAGCATGAAACTCCCCTTCCCACTGAATTCCACCTCACCACCACCACACACCCATTGCCCCTCCCCCCATGAAACACATCCCTCAGCACTGCCCAATCACTGCCCCCTGGGCACTGCCCATCGGTGCTGCTCTGGCAGTGCCAAGAGGCAGTGCCAAGAGGCAGTGCCTGTGATCAGTCCTGGGGAAGTGCTGTGGCATGACCCTATTCCTCCTGAGGTTGTACTCAACTGTTCGCCTCCAGCATGTTCTTTTCCCCTGGCGCACGTCATGGGTATACCTATCGTGATTCTCGTCGGCATTCCCTCACACCGATGTGAATTGACAATGTAACAATGTAACAGGAGAGGAACTAACAGGTGTAAACATCTGATAATCATATTTAAATTAATACAAATAGTGATCTTTTAAAATCTGGATTCCCGCTACCTCGTCGGGCAGGCAAGGACAACTAAGCAAAGAAATCCCGCCAACATAAAAACTGTTCTTGCGTTCCCGCTGGATTACCCGCCCCCTGAAAATGGCGGGGGGGGGGGGGGGGGGGAAGAAGGGGTTTGGGGGGGAGGGGGCAGTAGCAAATCCTACCCCTAACTAAATCTAAACGATGTGACACATTGTCCACATCCACTGCATTGCATGATCAGACCGTGTCAAATGCTGTTGTGCGGTTCCATATCCTGCTGCTTCTGTTTATTCCAAAGGTTCTCAAATTGAAGTTATATTCAGAGACATACTGAAAAAATATCAAAGGTTCACTATCGAGCAACATTATACTTTTTAATCAAAAATAAGCCCCACATTAATCTTATTACCCCTGGGACGTATCGCAATGTTCTGCAGAAACAGCACAGTACATGCTGGACAAATTCATTAGTGAAAAGACAGAAAACTAGAAAAAAATGTGCAAATAAGGAACAGCACAAATAAGAGAATATTAAAATATAAGGTGGCTGAAACTTGCAGCCGATTAACTCGAGTCAAGAATACTGATGAGCAGCCCAAGCTCTTCAGCCTCTTTCCTTGTTTGGCGAACGGGTCCAAGGCTGCAAGATAATTCCTCATTGATTTTCCTGTTAGGAATTTGCTGCATTGCCTGATAAGCAAATTGTAGAATTGAAATTGTTCAATGATTCATTGATATCATTGGAACAGTTTTTTCTGATTATTTCTTTCCCAATAAAACGCCCCTTTTCATCCATTGTTAAAAAAACAGCACTCTTGGGGTTAAAATGAGGCGTTTGGATTTCTCTTTAAATGTCAACAGTCCCGAACAGGATCATAATTACATTGACCGTTTTGCTTTCTGAATATTTCCCATTGCACCAAGCACTTCGCTCTGCATAACCATCAGCTTTCTTATGTGCACCTGGCCCATCAAATTCCTAATCTGGGTCTTCAGAAGTAGACTCCTGAATGGCCCCATCCCCCAGCAAGCTGGCAGCAGCCCTATCCCAGGAAGCTCCAGGCAAGACAGCAGTCGGAGGTCTGCTGGGCCTCAGCAAGGTCCCACCTGATGCTGACCCTCTGGAAGAGGTATTCCTGGAGCTGATAGAGACGTTAGAGTGTGGCCAGGTCATTCACAGGGCGATGTCAGTGACACTGCAGCAGATCCATGGCCAATTGGAGGAGTCCCAGAGGCTACGGGTGCAGGAGAAGTTGCTGTAAATGCATGGCACCGAGGTCAACACTACTAGTGTGGTGACTGCAGTGGAGAGCCTGGTGCACGATGTTGGCACCATGAGTGAAGGTGTCCATGGCGTTGTGCTGTCGGTGATGGCCATGGCTGAGGGTCTCGACAGAATGTCCACCTCGCTGGGAGATGTGACCAGGTAACAGGCTTACTTTGATGAGGTTCTGTGGGACATGTCCCACTCTCAGATGAGCATGGCTGGGCAGTGCTGACGCGCTGTCACAGGTGGGAGGTGCTGAGGCGCTGTGTAGCTTGTCCCAGTCATTGGGCAGTGCTGAAGGGCTGCATAGCTTGTGCCAGTCATTGAGGAGCATCGCTGAGGGTGTCGACACCATGGTGCAGACATTGGAGATCCGCCAGGGCTGACAGAGGCAGATGATGCAGTGGCAGTAGGGGCTCGAACCAGCTGCCCCTCCGTCCCAAGGTAAACAGCTGGTGCTGTTAGGAATGGAATTCCAGAATATTGACCCAGCGGCTGTGAAGGAACTGCACAATATTTATAAGTCAGGATGGTGAGTGACTTAGAAAAGAATTTCCCAGTGGTGGTTTTCCCATTTGCCTGCTGTCCTAGTCCTCCAAGATGATGGTGGTTGTGGGTTTGGAAGTGCTGCCTGAGGAGTCTTGGTGAGTTCTTGACATGTATCTTGTAGCTGGTATACTGTACCATCTGTACCAGATGGTTATCGTTCGTCAGTGGTGATGACAGAGAATATTTGTGGAAGGTGTAGCAATCAAGCTGCTTTGTCCTGGATAGCGTTGAGCTACTTTAGTGTTGGAATCGCACTCATCCAGGCAAGTGGAGAGTATTCCACCACACTCCTGACTTGTGCCTTGTAGATCTGGACAGGCTTTAGGGAGTCAGGAGGCGAGTTACTCGCCACAGGGTTCCCAACCTCTGACCTGCTCTTGTAGCCATAGTATTAATGTGGCTAGTCTGCTTTAATTTCTGGTCAATGGTGAACCCACAGGATGTTGATGATGGGGGAATCAACGGTGATAATAACATTGAATGTCAAAGGACAATGGTTAGTTTCTCTATTGTTAGAGATGGTCATTGCTTGTCACTCATGTGACATGAATGTTACTTGCCACCTGTCAGCCCAAGCCTGGATATTGTCCAGGTCGTACTGCATTTGGATATGGACTGCTTCATTATCTGAGGAGTCACAAATGGTGCTGAACGTTGTGCAATCGTAACTGAACATCCCCACTTCTGACCGTATAATTGAGGCAAGGCCATTGATGAAGCAGCTGAAGATGGTTGGGCCGAGGACACTCATTGAGTTTCTCTTGCAATGATGCCCTGGAACTGAGATGATTGATCTTCAACAGCCAGAACCATTTTATTTAATGCTAGGAATTAAGCGGGGCCTCTCCCGTTATTAAGTGAGCTCAGCTGTCATGTTTCCTACTGCAACGTGCTGCATTCAATCCAGCCCAATGTATCACCATTTTGAGTCCCATCACTCAGGTCCAGTGAGCTTCACAACTGAACAAGCAGAGATCTGTTGTTGCTCAGAAATTGAAAACTTACTCAGACTTATTTTAACAAGTTATCTGCAGTTAAGGAGCTTTTTAACACTTTACGGGATTATTTGAACAGTGCTTAACTTTACTGTAAGCTAATTTATACAGCATTACTGCGAAATAGCTTTGGGTGTGAACGGCACAAAAATTGCAGTATGTTTCAGAAGACAGTACTACTTGCTAGATTCCAGAGTTATGACCACTAGTCTTGCTTGGGGACTTACCTTTACAGGAACCCCAGGAGCAACTGGGAATCATGGGAGCGGTGGCTGGAGGGCGGAGTCTAGTGACCGGTAAGTGTTTAAATTGAGCGTGGTATGGATTTGGGCCTAGTCTCGCTCGGGAATTTACCTTTACAGGAACCCCAGGAGCAGCCAGGGATTGCGGGAGCAGTGTCCGGTAGGTGTTTAAATTGAGTGCCAGGTGAACCGAACCTTCTGCAGACGTCAGACTTGCAAAAGAGAGAGCAGCTCCTGATTGGTTCCCTATGAATCAGGTGACTCGAGTCCCTAACCATTCCTAGGCCCACCGGAATAGATTCTGAGCTGCATTTTGTAAGGTGAGAGGTTTTTTTGCTTGAGGGTAGCAAGCTAGATTTAATATTGTATACCAACCTGTAGTAACCAGAAGACACATTAATTTTGGGGGGGCCTATTTGTGAAAGCAGCAGTAGTAAATTTTTATCAAGGGCCCTAATTAGTATTTAGTATTTAATCTAACAATCAAAAGAGGGAGAGAGATGTCAATTGGCGGGGTTGTGTGCTAGTCCTGCATGATGTGGGGCAAAATGGACAGTTCAAGTGTCCCTGAAGACTATATCTGTGGGCAGTGCAATCAGTTGCAGAAGCTCACCAAACGCATGGATCGGTTAGAGCAGCAGCTGGAAGCACTGAGGAGCACACAATTAGCTGAAATTGTTATAGATAATAGTTACATAGATGTGGTCACACCCAAGGTACAGGAAGATAGATAGGTGACCGCCAAACGGGGTAGGCAGACAGTGCAGGGGTCCACTTTGGCTGTCCCCCTATCTAACAAGTATGCCGTTTCGGATACTGATGAGGGGGAAGGCCCATCAGGGAACAGCAGCAGCATTGGCCAGAGCGAAGGCACCACAAATAGCCCTGCTGCACAGTCGAGGGAGTACAAAGTGTAGCAAAGCAATAGTGGTAAGGGTTTCAATAGTCAGGGCCACAGATAGGCACTTCTGTGGCAGCGAATGAGACTCCAGGATGGTACTTTGCCCCCTGGCCCTAGGGTCCTGGATGTCTCTGAGTGGGTACAAAGCATACTAAAACGGAAGGAAAATCAGATAGAGGTCATTGTCCACATTGCACGAATGACATAAGTAGAAAAAGTAGCGAGGTCCTGCAACAGCAATTTAGGGAGTTAGGTAGAAGATTAAAAAGCAGGACCTCGAGGGTAGTAATCGCAGGATTACTCCCCGTGCCACGTGATAACGCATCTAGCAACAGGGATATAATACAGCTAAACACATGGCTAACGAACTGGTGCAGGAGGGAGGGCTTCAGTTTTTTGGATCATTGGGATATCTTCCAGGAGGGAATGTGTACAAGAAGGATGGGTTACACCGGAACTGGAGGAGTACCAATATCCTGACTGGGAGATTTGCTAGTATGGTTTGGATGGGTTTAAACTAATTTGGCAGGGGGTGGGAATCAGAACAGTAAGCCAGCAAATGTAGAGACTGGGATGAGTATGGTACCAGGGACAGGCTGGCTGAGAGGAAGGGCAGGCTGGAGGAGGTCAAACTCAGTTGGCCTGGAGTTCTGAAGTGCAGCTGCTTCAATGCACGGAGTACAACAGGTAAGACAGATGAACTTAGAGGCTTGATTCATGCGTGGAACTTGGAGACTTGGAGACGGTAACGGAGACTTGGTTAAAAACAGGACAGGACTGACAGCTAAATATTCCGGGATATAGGTGTTTTAGGTGACACAGGGGAGGAAGGTAAAAGAGTTGAGGGAGTTGCAAGACTAGTTAGAGAACATATTACAGCTGTACAGAGGGAGGACACCTTGGAAGAATCAAGTAACGAGGCACTGTGGGTAGAACTCAGAAACAGGAAGGGGGCAGTCACTATGATGGGGATGTACTACAGGTCCCCAGCAGCCCAAGGGAAGTTAAAGAACAGATATGTAAGCAGATTCTGGATAGATGTAGAAATAATAGGGTTGTTGTAGTGGGAGACTTTAATTTCCTCATATTGACTGGAAATCCAGGGGCTAGGGATCCTGACAGTGAGGAATTTGCTAAATGTGTCCAGGAAGGTTTTTATGGAACAATATGTGGATAGTCCGACGAGAGAGGGGGCTACACTGGTCCTAGTACTGGGGAACAAGCACAGCCAGGTCATCAAAGGTGCAGTGGGGGAACATGTGGCGAAGAGTGACCACAATTCCGTAAGCTTTAGGATAGTCATGGAAAAGGATGAGCGTTGTCCGACGGTTCAGGTGCTAAATTTCAGGAAGGCTAACTACAAACTGATTAGGCAGGATTTAGAGGCTATTGTTTGGGAGAGGCTGTTTGATGGTAAATCCACATTTGTCTTGAGGGAATCTTTTAAGGAGCAGTTGATGGGAGTGCAGGACAGGCATGTTCCTGTGCAAAGGAAAGACAGAAAAGACAGGGGGCGCGATTCTCAGCACCCGTGGAAAATCGCGAAGTCGGCCGTTGCCGACGGCCCGACACGGCCCCGTTCCCGAGGTATTTATGCCCGGGAAATGGGCTAGGAACGGGGCCACGGCAATTACGTGGGAAATGAAGTCCGAACGCGGCGACGCCATGAACACGCCCACATGACGCCGCCCGGCATCGTAAAAAGATGCGGGCGAGCAGAGCAACGGGAGGCCAAAGATGTCGGAGCCACGGAGGGCAGCCCTGAGGTTTTCTGAGGCTGACGTTGAGACGCTGCTCAATGAAGTTGAGCAGAGGAGGGGCATCATCTGCAAGAGAAGAGGGCATCGCCACCCTGCAAGCGTGGTGCGCCAGGCCTGGCGTGAGGTGGCTGCTGCTGTGAGTGCTGTGGGGCAGACCCCACGCTCTGGGGAGCAATGCCGCAAAAAGCTGCACGACCTCACCAGGGCTGCCAGGGTAAGTGCCAAGAGGGTACCCCCGGGTCACAACCATCCTTCTCCCCCTTTACTTAATCACCCACCTCCCCCCTGGCACGGAGGGGGGGGTGGAGGGGGGCAGAGTGAGTGGAAGGTGGTTCACCAAGTAGTTACAGACCCACATGAGCGCCCTGACCCCCTGGAGAGATGCAATGGTTTAGTTACAACTTGACCCCCCCCAACCTGTGCCAGTATCCGAACGGCCTGCTGATACCTGTCGAATTGTAATGATCTACCTATACCCCCCCCCCCCGCAAGCCTCCTCCCCCCCCCCCCCCCCGCCCCCAACAGGACAAGACCGCTCACGACAATCGTGAGCGGAACACGACTGGAGGGGGTTCGCCCATTTTACACCCCCTCACCACGTTCTAGCAGAGGGCACTGGAACTTGTTGGGGGATCTGCCATCCGGGAGGTCGCGCAATGCGAGGTTGGCGGAGCTGAACCAAGAGAGACAACCTGCATGACAACCCCCCCAGCCCCTCCTCTGTCACTTCACACTCTGCACACTGGGACACCTCCCCCCATTCTCTGTCACTTCAAACTCTGCCCACTGGGACACCTCCCCCATCCTCTGTCGCTTCACACTCTGCCACTGGGACACCTCCCCCATCCTGTGTCACTTCAGACTCTGCCCACTGGGACACCTCCCCCATCCTCTGTCACTTCACACTCTGCCCACTGGGACAGCTCCCCTCATCCTCTGTCCCTTCACACTCTGCCCACTGGGACACCTCCCCCATCCTCTGTCACTTCAGACTCTGCCCACTGGGACACCTCCCCCATCCTCTGTCACTTCACACTCTGCCCACTGGGACAGCTCCCCTCATCCTCTGTCCCTTCATACTCTGCCCACTGGGACACCTCCCCCATCCTCTGTCACTTCAGACTCTGCCCACTGGGACACCTCCCCCATCCTCTGTCACTTCAGACTCTGCCCACTGGGACACCGCCCCCATCCTCTGTCACTTCAGACTCTGCCCACTGGGACACCTCCCCCATCCTCTGTCACTTCAGACTCTGCCCACTGGGACACCTCCCCCATCCTCTGTCATTTCACACTCTGCCCACTGGGACACCTCCCCCCATCCTCTGTCCCTTCACACCCTGCCCACTGGGACCGTCCAGCGCCCGGCCGAGCGTCTCTAAATAACCCATTTCATTCACTTCCCTAGGACGTGATGCCGTACGACCAGGGCCATCTGCCTCCAGGCGGAGACAGGCATCTGCCCCCACCGCACCCAGTCGCACGCCAGAGGGTGCCCGATCAGCAGGGAGTCCCATCCTCCCCCACCGATTCTGTGGAGCAGGACGCCCAGAGGGCGGGGACTGAGGGAGAGAGAGAAATGGCCCGCGAACGCCCTGTGGCCACTCAGTGGGCCGATGAAATAGAGGAGACGTGCACTGACGAGTACCTAGAGCTTGCGGCACAGCTATCTCCCACACTATCCACCATCCCAGAGACACTCACCTCGGTTGGCCTATTTAGTGATGAGGCTCCTGGGTCACAGTCTGGTTCGCACATCACAGCTTAGCAGGTACAGCAGGTGGAGGTCGGAGCAGCCAAGGGACTGGAATGTCGGAGGGCAGGCCAGGCCCAGCATTCAGCTGGCTCCCAGACGTTTTCCGAGTTCCTGGATTTACTCCACCCATGTGGACAGCCGATGCATTTCAAAACCGAAGGGCACAATGACGGGATGAGGGCCGTCTTCCAGCAGCTGCAGACGCAGTTAGAGGAGTCAAACCGCGTCCAGGAGCAGGGAGTGGTGCCGCTCATGGCAGCCACCCAGGCCGACATCGCACGGGTGGCATCCGCGGTCGAGGCAATGGGTGAAACAGTTTTGGCCATGAGCCATGTTATGCAAGGCGTTGGGCTTCGTGTGCACGCGTCATCCATGGCCCTGGACAGGACTGCCCTCTCACAGGCAGCAATGCGTCAGAGCCAACACGACATTGCCGGCGTGCTGCGGGCCTTGGCCGAGTCTCAGCAGGCCATGGCTCAGTCGCAGCACGCCATGGCACAGCCCCAGCAGGCCATGGCACAGCCCCAGCACGCCATGGCACAGTCCCAGCAGGCCATGGCACAGTCCCAGCAGGCCATGGCACAGTCCCAGCAGGCCATGGCACAGTCACAGCAGTCGATGGCACAGTCCCAGCAGTCAGTCACGGACAGCATCAACCGCCTGACACACGTGCTGGATGGCGTCGCGCACTCACAGGTTGAGGTCGCACAATCCCTGGCGGGAATGTCTAACTCCCTGGACTGCGTCTCTGCAAACCTTCGGACCCTGGTGGAGACCGTTGCAGGCCTCCAGGACTAGCAGCGCCAGGTGTCGGTGGGGCGACGGGGCACCTCCTCGCTTGCACCTCCGTCCCACAGTGAGGCCCGGGGGCCACAGGGCTCCCCGAGGGAGGAGGAGGTTTCAGAGTCCGTCCCATTAACTCCATCACGGGACGTCCCGGAATGCTCGGCCTCCCCCCCGTCCCATCCCTGGTGCATCGGATGGGCAGAGGGCAGAGCAGGGTGGCACAATGTCACCCGAGATGCCCGCAGAGCAGCCTGGCCCATCAAGGCCGGGTCGCCCCAGGAAACGCTTGCCGAAGGGGAAACAAGTAGAAGGGGGCGATTCATAGCAGTCCGCCTCCACTCCTGCTGTATCATCCGGGGAATCACTATTATGTAGTGGTAGGGCCCGTAAGGCAACAAAGAGGGACACAGAGTAAGTTGGCACGGGTCTGTGATAGTGACCGAGTGTCGCTGGGGTTGATGAGCGGTGAAACTTCGGTACCGGGTGTGTAGTCCCTCCCCCCCCCCCCCCCCCCCCCCACCCCTTCCCACAGCTTCCCCACGCGGGCACGTGATGGAGTGTCCCTGACGAACTCAGCGACCACCGAGATGGATGGTTCAGCTATTGCCATGGGTCAGACTTAGTCTAACGATTCTGAGCTCACAGCACTGACCACACCCGCTGACACAGCCATCAATGTTGTGCCATACCGTTGTGCCGCAGTGGTATGGGTGATGTCGAAGTGGAGCAGTGTACGCAGAGAGGGGTTGTGGGGGGGGGGGGGGGGGGTGGGGGCTGGTGGAGGTGGTGGCAGTTGTGTGTTGACATTCTGCACGACTGGCAATGCAGGTGGTGGTTTGGTGTTCAGCGGGGACGTCGCGTGGGGCGCGTGAATCTAGTTGCCACCAAAGAGACGCGTGCCCGCCCTTGTCCCCGGGTCCGTCGTGCCGCCTCCTGGGCATCACCAGCACCTGGGCCATGCCTGCGTGCTGCGACCACCACTCTGCCAGCCTCCTCCTCCTCCTCCCCCTCCCCCCCCCCCTCCTCCTCTTCCTCCTCCTCCTCCTGTGCTGGCACCACTGCCACTGGCTTCTCCCTCCGCCTCCTCCAGCAGGGCATCTCCCCTCTGCATCGTGATGTTGTGCAGCGCACAGCAGACCACAACAATGTGAGTGACCCTGTCGGGCTGGTACTGCAGGGCCCCTCCGGAGCGGTCCAGGCACCTGAATCTCATCTTCAGGAGGCCAAGGCAGCGCTCCACCACACCCCTGGTTGCTGCATGGGCCTCGTTGTATCATGTTTCCGCATTGGTCTGAGGCCTCCGTATAGGTGTCATCAGTGAAGACCTCAGCAGATAACCCCTGTCGCCCAGCAACCAGCCCCTCAGCCGGGGAGGGGGGGACGTCCCTCAAACATCGCAGGGATGTACGACTGCGTCAGTATTTAGGAGTCATGCACACTCCCTGGGAACCTTGCGAAGACATTCATGATCCTCATGTGGGGGTCGCATACCACCTGGATATTCATGGAGTATGTCCCCCTCCTGTTTGTGAAGACCTCCCTGTCCCCTGCAGACGGGCGCATGGCGACGTGAGCACAATCGATGACCCCCTGCACCATCGGTATCCTGACGAAGCTGGCAAATTCACGAGCTCGTGAATATTGACTTGCTCGGTCCTCGGGAAAGGTGACGTAGCGATCGGCGATGGCATAGAGGGCGTTGGTCACATCCCGGATGCACCTGTGCACCGACTGGGAGATCCTGGAGAGGTCCCCGCTCGGAGACTGGAAGGAGCCGGTCGCATAGAAGTTAAGAGCGACCGTCACCTTGATGGCAACCGGGATCGCGTGTCCTTCCCCCGTTCCACGTGGGGCGAGGTGCACCACGAGGTGACAGATATGTGTCACCGTCTCCCTACTCAAACGGAGTCTCCTCCTGCAGGTGATGTCCGTCATTGTTAGGAAAGAGATCCGTGCACGGTACACCCTCGGCCTCTGTCGTCGCCTCCGGCGCCCAGGTTGCACCCTCACTCTCTCCTTCTCCTCCTCCTCCTCCCCCCCCCCCCCCCCCCCCCATGCTGCTCGACGACTGGCAACTCCTCGGCCCTTCCCTCTGCTGCTGCAGCTGGCCCTGCATCCACTGCGGCTTGTGGCTGTGGATGCTGCTCCATCTCCAAATGCAGTGCAGCGGCCCCAACCACTGCGCAGAACATAGCTGTTCTGTTCGCAGACATTGTGCTAACCTACAGAAGGGTGGTGGGGGGCAGAGAAACGGGACATGTTAGACGGAGGTTAGTCGACACCTCGGCAGCCGCCTGCCACGGGATACCTGTGTGTCCCGGTGGCCTGGTCGCGCTGCTGACACGCGGCCAGCCTAACCCCTGGTCACTTTCTGCATCCAACGGGCAGGTAACTACGTCCTCCTCACCGGTGCGTCAGTGGCCTGTGGCCGTAAGCCACAGGGCAACCAGCGGCCGTGTTCTCGTAACCGGCACGACATGGCATAGTGGCTGACATTTTTAAACCGGGGTTGGGCGAGTCACTCGCTCCCTCTCTTCCTACACCCCCCACTCCCACTCCCCCCCCTCTCCATCTCCCACACTCCCCCCTCCATCTCCTGCACTCCCCCCTCCATCTCCCACACTCCCTCCTCAGTCTCCCACTCCCCCTCCATCTCCCACACTCCCTCCTCCATCTCCCACACTCCCCCCTCCATCTCCTGCACTCCCCGCTCCATCTCCCACACTCCCTTCTCCATCTCCCACACTCCCCCCTCAGTCTCCCACTCCCCCCTCCAGCTCCCACACTCCCTTCTCCATCTCCCACACTCCCCCCCTCAGTCTCCCACACTCCCCCCCTCAGTCTCCCACACTCCCCTCTCAGTCTCCCACTCACCCCCTCAGTCTCCAACTCCCCCCCGCAGTCTCCCACACTCCCCCCCTCAGTCTCCCACTCCCCCCTCAGTCTCCCACTCCCCCCCTCTATCTTCCACACTCCCCCGCTCTGCACCCCCCCCCCCCCCCCACCCCCGTTCTCGGGGATGCCTTCCCCATTCTGGCCAGACTCCAGCAGTGTGCTCACCTCCACGATCCTCTCGTCAGCCAGCACGACTGGCTGACGAACTTTAAAAGCAGGTGTGTTGGCCGATGTGAAAACACGGCGTCATGACGTCGGGACTTCGGCCCATCCGGGCCGGAGAATAGCGAGGGGCCAAAAAGTCGGGCTTTTGGTCGTGTCGGGGGGGCTTTCGAGGGGTTTGCCGGGAGTGTCGACGTGAAGTCTGTGCGGGGTTCGGAGAATAGCGGGAGGGCGTCGGAACGGCGTTGCCGTAAAAATAGGCGCGGGCCGCTATTCTCCGAACGGGCGTGAGAGTGGAGAATCGCGCCCAGGATTCAGGAATCGTGGATGACCAGGGAAATTGTGAGTCTAGCCAAAGAGAAAATGGATGCACACGTAAGGTCTAGGCAACTAAAAACAGATAAAGCACTGGAAGAATATAAGGAAAGTGGAAAAGAGCTCAAGCAGGAAGTTCAAAGGGCAAAAAGGGGTCACGAAATGTCCTTGGTAGACACGATTAAAGAGAATCCCAAAGCAATTTATACAGATATTAGGAAAACGAGGGTAGCTAAAGAAAGAGTTAGTCCACTCAAGGGCAAAGGAGGAAAATTATGCACAGAACCAAAGGAAGTAATGAGTATTTTGCATCATTATTCACAAAGGAGAGAAACACTTTGATTGATGGTGTCTCATAGGGATGTGTAAACACTTTAGAACAGGTCATTATATGAGGGAGGAAATGTTAGGTGTGTTAAAAAGCATTAAGGTAAATAGATCCCCAGGGCTCGGTGACATCTATCCCAGATTACGGAGGGAGACAAGAGATGAAATTTCTGGGCCTCGAACAGAAATCTTTGTTCCCTCGTTGGCCACAGGTGAGATCCACAGGATTGGAGGATAGATAATGTTATTTAATAGATAATCCCGTTATTTAAGAAGGGTAGCAAGGATAACCCCAGGTAATTACAGGCCAGTGAGCTTGACGTCAGTGATAGTGATATTGTTGGAAAATATTCTTAGAGATAGGGGGCGGAATTCTCCGCCAGGCCCGACGCTGTTGTGAAACACAAAGAGGTTCACGATGGCGTCGGAGGCCGCTCCTGGCCCCCCGGGGGCGAGGAGGGCCGTGCTGTGAATCTCGGCCGCCGGGCCTTGTTGCTGGCGTCAAGGCCCGGCGCGCCGAGAATGACGCGGCCGACGCGCCTAATGACGCCAGCCGCGCATGCGCGGGTTGGCCGGCTCCAACCCGCGCATGTGCGGCTGACGTCACGACGGACGACGGCTCAAACCCGCGCATGCACGGTTGCCGTCTCCCCTCCGCTGCCCCGCAAGATGTGGCGGCTTGATCTTGCGGGGCGACGGAGGGGAAAGAGTGCGTCACTTTGAGACGCCGGCCCGACGATTGGTGGGCACCCATCGCGGGCCAGTCCCCTCCTGAGCACGGTCGTGGTGCTTATACCCCTCTCCGCCCCCCACAAGCCACAAAACAGCTGTCGGCGGCATGTTCACGCCGGCAGAAACCAGGTGTGGTTGCCGCCGGCATGAACCAGTTGGGAACGGCAGGCTGCTCGGCCCATCCGGGTCGGAGAATCGCGGGTCGCCGTGAAAAACGGCGGCCCGCGATTCTCCGAGCGGCATGTCGCAAAACGTGACACGCCATTGTAGGGGCGATGGATTCTCCCACCCGGCGTGGGGGCGGAGAATCGCGCCCAGGATCTATGCACATTTGGAAGTGAATAGTCTTAATCGAGACAGACAGCATCGTTTTGTACGAGGGAGGTCATGTTAAGTTTTTTGATGAGGTGACAAAAATGATTGACGAGGCAAGGGCTGTGGATGTTGTCCACATGAACTTTAGTAAAGCAGGCTGGTGCAAAAGATTAAATCACATGGGGTTAGGGGTGAACTAGCTTGGCCATTGAAGACAGGGTAGCAGTGGAAGGGTGTTTTATCAAATGGAGACCTATAACTAGTGGTGTTCCACAGGGATCAGTACTGGCACCGCTGCTGTTTGTAATTTATATAAATGACTTGGAAGAAAACATAGCAGGTCTGATTAGCAAGTTGCGGATGACACTAAGTTTGCAGGAGTTGCAGATAGTGATGAAGATTGTCAGAGAACACAGCATTATATAGAAAGGCTACAAAATTGGGCAGAGAAATGGCAGATAGAATTTAATCCAGACAAATGCGAGGTGATGAATTTTGATAGGTACAGTTCAGATGGGAGCTATAAAATAAATGGCAGAACCATCAGGAGCATAGACGCACAGACATCTGAGCGTACAGGTCCATAGTTCCTTAAAAGTGGCAGCACAGGTGGAAATGGTGGTAAAGAAAGCTTGTGACATACTTGCCTTGATAGGACAGGGTATCAAGTACAAAAGCTCACAAATTATGTTACAATTATACAGAACATTGGTAAGGCCACATTTGGAATACTCTGTCCAATTCTAGTCACCACACTACCAGAAGGATGTGGAGGCTTTGGAGAGATTACAGAAAAGTTTTACCAGGATGTTGCCTGGTTTTGGGGCAGCATGGTGTTGCAGTGGTTAGCACAGCTGCCTCAACGTGCCGAGGTCCCAGCTTCGATCCCAGCTCTGGGTCACTGTCCGTGTGGAGTTTGCACATTCTCCCCTTGTTTGCATGGGTTTCGCCCCATAATCCAAAGATGTGCAGGGTAGGTAGATTGGCCACGCTAAATTACCCCTTAACTGGAAAAAATGAATTGGATACTCTAAAATTTAAAAAAAAGGATGTTGCCTTGTGTGGAGGTTATTGCTATGAGGAGAGATTGAATGAACTGGGATTGTTCTCCCGAGAGAGGCCGAGGCTATGGTGCGACCTGATAGATGTTTATAAAATTATGAGGGGTATAGATGGGGTGAACGTTGGAGGCTGTTTCCCAGGGCAGAAATGACAATTACAAGTGGGCACAAGTTCAAGGTGAGGGGGGATAGGTTCAGTGGAGATGTGCGGGAGAAGATTTTTACACAGTGGGTGGTGGCGGCTTTGAATGCACTGCCAAGTGAGGTGGTTGAGGCAGATACATCAGTGACCTTTAAGACTTATCTGGATAGACACATGAACAGACGCGGTATAGAAGGATATGGGCGGTTGGTCTAGATAGGACACGTGATCGGCACAGGCCTGGAGAGCCAAAGGGCCTGTTCCTGTGCTGTATTGTTCTTTGTTCTTTGAGTCATCCCTCTCCCCACCAAAATAAGAGGCAAATTTGTAGCAGTTCAAATTTCCAGACAGGACATTATAAATCTGAACTAAAATGTGCTTTTGCAGGTTAATGCATTAGTAAATGATGCACTATCAATTACCACAAAGACGAGAGTAGTGGAATGCTCGAGGCTTTATTGAGCAAAGATGTTGTGCCTCCTGTAGCTGGAACCAGAATGGCTGCAGCACCGGCGAGCACACACATTTATACACTGCCTACTGGGCGGAGCCAGCAGGCAGGGATTTACCTATGTACCTCTACTATACGTGTCTTACCGTAACACATATAATACTGGTACTGGTGACTACCACAGTAAACAAATGATCAGTTCCATTATTTAATAATTAATTTGTCTCAGTAAATTAAATAAAGCCCATCGCTTATATGGGTTCAGGCTATATCTAGGCAACCTTTAGAATATCAATATTTTTGCTTGGAAAAGGTAATTTTAGCTTCTCTGTCCAGTGTTGTTTACTGATGAGGAAGTCACAAAAACCCATGAATTAGAAACTGTAAACAGAGAAATGTAACTCCCGTGTGTGGGCCAGCTGGTTAAGGAGTTACTTGAAGGCAGTGGCATTCAATTCAGAGTGATCATCAGTGCCATTGTCAGAGTTACATTTCTTAACTTGGAAACAATTGTAATCTTACTTCCCAATGTGTGAAGGGGAAATAATTGACAGCTAATAATAATCTTTATTAGTGTCACAAGGAGGCTAACATGAACACTGCAATGAAGTCACTGTGAAAATCCCCTAGTTGCCACACCACGGTGCCTGTTCAGGTACACTGAGGGAGAATTCAGAATGTCCAATTCACCTAACAAGCACGTCTTTCAGGACTTGTGGGAGGAAACAGGAGCGCCAGGAAGAAACCCACGCAGACACCAGGCGAACGTGCAGACTCCGCACAGACAGTGACCCAAGCCCGAAATCCAACCTGGGTCCCTGGCGCTGTGAAGCAACAGTGTTATCCACTGTGCTACCATGCCGCCCTGGTACATTTATGATTCATGGTGAGATAAAAGATCACATAGACAGCTTTGATATGTAGAAAATAAACCACAGTAAATGTATTTAGAAACATGCGGTTTCTCAATTCAGTTGGCTATTATTTGTTCATACAACAGTTAATACCTTCATTCCTTGCAGACTGACAAGGCGCTCACCTTGATTGCTACATTGATATGGGTGATGCCTTCCAGACCCACTTCAACGTCACAAACAATCTGAGGATGTTTCTCAATTCATTCTAGTTCCTCAGGCTAACCAGGATTATAATAGGATATATCCGGCAGGCCAGAATTTCAGCAATTGCTCAGCCACTTGAGGCTGATCCTGATATCGTTTTTTTGCAGCAAACCTTCTGAGACGCCCGCTGCAGTTATCGATCTGCAAACAAATTATTACAGATATCTCAGCTTTCACTTTACCCTGAGAATGCTGTTCAAACACTGAGGCACATTGGTGTGTTTGCTCCTGTAGCAGAGCGGGTGAAACTTTACACATAAAGGCCTGTGCATTGGGTGCAGCCTGTACAACATGGGCCCCGTGTCAAAATGGAGTCTGTGTACAAGATATGGGGCTAGATTCTCCAATTGGCAGACTAAGTGCTGACGTCGCCATGGGAACAGTGGAGTTTTACACCAGAAAAAATGGTGCAAAATCTGCACTGATCCTCCGTCTGGTGGGGGGCTAGAAGTCATGCAGCATAAAGCCCCCAGCTTTACCTACAGATACGGCCGGAGAATTGCCAGGACCGTGGCCACTCATGGGCGGCCAAGCTGTGCAACATGGCACCGGCCGTGCGCGGACCCGGCTTGCGACCTATTGTCTCCCAGTAACGTCCCTCGCCTCCCCCGGCCACCCCCACCAGTGCCCCCAGCCCCCGCCAAAACACCCCCATCCCCACGGAACATCTCCCTCCACCCCCCCTCCCCCCAACTGTGGTGGCGCTGGACTCAGTCCGCAGCCGCTATGCCGGGTTCACAAAAAATGGACAAGTGTTCCATGCCGTCGGAAACTTGTCCCATCGGGGCGGAGCATTGGGGGAGGACATCAGGTGATGTCCTGACAGTGAGTGTGCCGTTTTCGAGGCATCATAGCGTCGCAAAATCGGAGCCACCCCCGATTTCGGCGCAAACAGGGATTCTCCAGTTGATTGCCAAACGCAATTTCGCCGTCGGCAACCGGAGATACCCGCCCATGGCCTTTACAGGATGGGGTCTGTTGTAATGGTGAATATGGCTGGTGCAGTAGATGAAAACTGTTTGTCCTTTATCCAGACCTGTTCGGTTTTATCAGCCAAATCCTGGGAAAAGCAGCCTTTATTGCAGTCATTGAAATTTCCCGCATTTCTCATCCAGCTATGCAAATGAATGCAATCCCAGATTTTTCATCACACTCTCTACAGTCCTGTAATGTTGGCCTTTTGCTCACCAGTCGCTGGGGTGAGACGACTTGAACTTAATCCTCCTGGGCTGGTTTGAAATCATGGTTACAGGGAAATAACTTTATTGAACAAAAGAAAGATTTGATTTCAAATTGTTGTTTAATATAAGCAAACTCTTGAGGGGTGTGGGCACATTAAACTTTCATTTAAAAGCAATAAATTCAAAAGGGAGACGGTTCTTTCAGTGAAGCTAAGCAGATATTTGCTGATTAAAACCTAGAGGAGAACCAAACAGCTAATTGCGCTGTTTAAATAAATCTCTGTTCCACAGCGGATAACCGATCTTCAAGTGTGATTGTGAGACAATAATCTCATCAAGGAGTTGTGATCACCTTGTGAACAGTGAGTGGTTCATAACTGTCATCTGAAACCTGGAATTGTATTGAACCTGGAAATTATCCCCACACATCTGTTTATTTTCTGTGGGGCAGTTTTATTCAATTCTTTGTTCAGTTGGCTCTGAGCTTAAGCCACAGAGTCAGAAAGCCATGATTACGAATCTTACTGCAGCTAATGTGTCTGAAATCGAGGATGGTAAGTCGGTGCAGTGCTGAGGGGGTGCTGTAGTGTCAGAGGATGGTAGGTGGGTGCAGTGCTGAGGGGGTGCTGTGGTAAGTGGGTGCAGTGCTGAGGGGGTGCTGTGGTAAGTGGGTGCAGTGCTGAGGGGGTGCTGTGGTAGGTGGGTGCAGTGCTGAGGGGGTGCTGTGGTAGGTGGGTGCAGTGCTGAGGGGGTGCTGTGGTAGGTGGGTGCAGTGCTGAGGGGGTGCTGTGGTAGGTGGGTGCAGTGCTGAGGGGGTGCTGTGGTAGGTGGGTGCAGTGCTGAGGGGGTGCTGTGGTAGGTGGGTGCAGTGCTGAGGGGGTGCTGTGGTAAGTCGGTGCAGTGCTGAGGGGGTGCTGTGGTAGGTGGGTGCAGTGCTGAGGGGGTGCTGTGGTAGGTGGGTGCAGTGCTGAGGGGGTGCTGTGGTAGGTGGGTGCAGTGCTGAGGGGGTGCTGTGGTATGTGGGTGCAGTGCTGAGGGGGTGCTGTGGTAGGTGGGTGCAGTGCTGAGGGGGTGCTGTGGTAGGTGGGTGCCGTGCTGAGGGGGTGCTGTGGTAGGTGGGTGCAGTGCTGAGGGGTGCTGTGGTAGGTGGGTGCAGTGCTGAGGGGGTGCTGTGGTAGGTGGGTGCAGTGCTGAGGGGGTGCTGTGGTAGGTGGGTGCAGTGCTGAGGGGGTGCTGTGGTAGGTGGGTGCAGTGCTGAGTGGGTGCTGTAGTAGGTGGGTGCAGTGCTGAGGGGGTGCTGTGGTAGGTGGGTGCAGTGCTGAGGGGGTGCTGTGGTAGGTGGGTGCAGTGCTGAGGGGGTGCTGTGGTAGGTGGGTGCAGTGCTGAGGGGGTGCTGTGGTAGGTGGGTGCCGTGCTGAGGGGGTGCTGTGGTAGGTGGGTGCAGTGCTGAGGGGGTGCTGTGGTAGGTGGGTGCAGTGCTGAGGGGGTGCTGTGGTAAGTGGGTGCAGTGCTGAGGGGGTGCTGTGGTAGGTGGGTGCAGTGCTGAGGGGGTGCTGTGGTAGGTGGGTGCAGTGCTGAGTGGGTGCTGTGGTAGGTGGGTGCAGTGCTGAGGGGGTGCTGTGGTAGGTGGGTGCAGTGCTGAGGGGGTGCTGTGGTAGGTGGGTGCAGTGCTGAGGTGGTGCTGTGGTAGGTGGGTGCAGTGCTGAGGGGGTGCTGTAGTGTCAGAGGCGGTGCCTGTGAACCAGATGCTAAACTGAGGCTTCTGTTCAGATGGATGTGACGATCCTGTGGCACATTTTGAAGAAGAGCAGCGAAGCTTTCCTGGTGTCCGGCCAACATTTATCTCAAACAATGCAGGTTATCTGGTCATTTGTCTCAATGGTATTTGTGAATCCTTGATTGTGTGCAAATTGGTATCTGCATTCCCATTGAATCCCTACATTACAGAAGGAGGCCATTTGGCCCATAAGCTCTGCACTGATCCTCCATGGTGGCCAGTATGGGCGCCGGCATATGGTGCAGGGTGGGGTTTCAGTGCCCTCTTGGGGGGGGGGGGGGGGGGGTTGCTGGAGGGAGGTTAGGGTTACAGTTGTGTGGGACGGGGGTTGGTGCCAGGGGTAAAATGCTGCCTACTCACCCTGACTGCCCTGGGGAGGATGTTCAGTTTTTCCTTGCACTGCAGGCTGGTTAAGACGTTGTTGCCCATGGTGTTGACCGCCTCTGCCACCTGCGTCCAGGCACGGCAATCGGTGAAGGCTAACAACCTCCTTCCCGGCCTGGGGTTGCCCGCCTCTCCTCTCGGATGTCCAGCAAGGTCTCGAGCTTGGTGTCAGTGAAACAGGATGCTGCTCGCCTCGCTGCCATCTTGTTGGCTAGGATGGTGTGTGTGGGGAGTGAATTCTGTTTATGCAGCTGCAGCTTGTCAGCCTGCTGAGTGTCAATCGCAAACCCGGTGAATCTGGCACCGTTTCGCATTGGAATAAATTGTGTTCCATGTGGTGCCGGTTCTAGCCCCTTAACGGTCATTGAATCTGTCCAGCTGCAACGCCAGTTTTGCTGTCGTACAGCATGCTGCTGAAATATTTAATTAGAATACATACTCCAAGGGAATAAAATGCCTATCTCCAAACAAAATTTTCAGATTATAAGCAGTAAGAGAGCAGATACATTCTGTCAGTGATATGTGTAATACTGAGCTTCCAGTTCACATATCAATGTCTGATTCATCCCAGCTGATGCAATAAATTCACCCCAACATCCCTGAACCAGACAGGAAACCCAACAAAAGCTCCAAAGTGAGTGAATGCTGGCTAATGGTCTATATGGATAGTGCACACATGCATTTTTGGACTGTACACATAAGCTGGCATGAATGTTTATGCAAACAAGCATGTGTCAATGTGTATGCAAGTGTCAACGTGTTTACATCTTTTGAGTATCGACATGCACACATGTGTTAACATATGCGTGGGTTATGTGTTACTCCTATTTCTAGGCTGATAGTGGATTGTAAATTTGTATTAAACCCCTGTAAGATGTCCAGATTCATTTCCTGCCCCCTGTCTTCAGTTCTGAAGTTAAATCGCTGCTTTTGGTGAGGTTTGAAATCTGAACTTGATAATTTCTTCCTCAAGTGGGAAATTCTGCATTGACTACATTTTCCTTGTGGTGTTCCCAAGTGCTGCTCAGTTTAGATTTTATCATTTTTCTTTTCGTTCAGGGATTGGTTTCCCCCAATTTGCCCTGTATGCACTGGATCACTACCACCCACGGGTAGCTGGCCAGTTTCCACTGCATGTCCCTGTGACACTTTGACCAGGTGAGGTATCTCCCTCATTTTCCACCTGCTGCTTGGGAGCTTCCTTGGTTCCTACCTAAATTCTGGAAGAATGTTTCTGCCGCCCACACTTTTGGTGCATTTCCATCAACCTCTGCTGTTTTTATCGCAACATGGTTTCTTTCCTCTGGCCCTGCTTTGGCTCCTTTGAATAAGACAGGTTCCACCGTGGTGTCTGCATATTTTACAAGTTCCAACCTCGCCCTTGTGAACTTTATGTGATCTGATCCCTTTAAATTCAATTGGCTTTCTTTTGTCCACCTTAATCCTCACTGGATTTTAAGGATTTCCTCAACCCTCTGAAGATGAGCAGAATTTTGCTTCTTTCCCTCAGCTTTTCCAGTCACTGTGTACTGCCCTGGACATAATATCATACTTCCGGTCAAGTTATTGCCCAGCAATCGATCGATCAATCGCATTGGTGGCACGGTAGCACAGTGGTTAGCATTATTGCTTCACAGCTCCAGGGTCCCAGGTTCGATTCCTGGTTTGGGTCACTGTCTCTGTATGGAGTCTGCACATTCTCTCTGTGTCTGCGTGGATTTCCTCCTGGTACTCCAGCTTCTGCCCACAAGTCCCGAAAGATGTGCTGTTCGGTAATTTGGACATTTTGAATTCTCCCTCTGTGTACCCGAACAGGTGCTGGAATGGGGCGTCTAGGGGGTTTTCGCAGTAATTTAATTGCAGTGTTTATTTAAGCCTACTTCTGACAATAAAGATTATTATTACTTGGAATTACCCCAACCGCCACTACCCCAGTGACCAACTTACTCTGCAGGTAAATCTTAACTAAGTGAACCAAAGGGCAGCACGGTGGCCTAGTGGTTAGCACAACCGCCTCACGGCGCTGAGGTCCCAGGTTCGATCCCGGCTCTGGGTCACTGTCCGTGTGGAGTTTGCACATTCTCCCCGTGTCTGCGTGGGTTTCGCCCCCACAACCCAAAAATGTGCAGAGTAGGTGGATTGGCCATGCTAAATTGCCCCTTAATTAGAAAAAATAATTGGCTAATCTAAATTTATAAAAAAAAACGAAGTGAACCATTAAGCATTTGCCAGTGAGCCATTTTACTAAGACTAGGGTATTTGTTCTCCTTATTAAAATTTTCATTCATGGGATGTGGGCATCGCTGGCTGGGCTAGCATTTATTGTCCAATGCTGATTACCCTTGAAATGGAAATAATGTGATTTCTTGGTATGAGTGGATTTTACTGGAAATTTGTACCAAATTTTAGCAGTGTGGTTGGTCCACTGACGGACTTGCTCAAGAAGTGTAACAAATTCCAGTGGACAGCGGAGTGTCAACAGGCATTTGGCGGCCTGAAGGCTGTGTTAACCACTGTTCCTGTGTTAGTCATCCCAAATTATACCAAACCATTCAAAGTGGCAGTTGATGCGAGTGATGTGGGTGTAGGTGCAGTGCTTCTGCAAGATGACGACGAAGGGCTAGAGCGGCCTATTGGTTATTTTTCAAAGAAATTGAATTCTCACCAGAAAAATAATTCGACGATTGAGAAGGAGACTTTGAGTTTGGTGCTGGCTTTGCAACATTTTCACATTTATGTGACCAGTAATCCATCTGACACCATTATAAATACTGATCATAATCCGTTGACGTTTTTGGAGTGATTCCAGAATAACAATGCAAGGCTGTTTCGCTGGTGTTTATTGATACAGCCATTTCATTTAAAAATAGTACGTGGCAGGAGGAGAAAACGTGATAGTTGATGCCTTGTCACGAATGTGATGAACGGAAGCAGGTTCAGTTGGAGGAAGAAGAACAAAAAAAAGATAATGGACTATTATTAAACATATTTGCGTGTATTGTTTTTTTGAAAAAAAAGTATATTTACTGTGTGCATTTCTTAAAAGATAGTGAAAAGTTGAAAAATCAAACCATCTTGAAGTTGATGTTTTTTTTTCTTGTGGGGGAGGTGTCATGAGAATGTCACATTAAGAAATGTTTGTCTGCTCATGTTACTGCAGTGATGTCAGAGTGTGGGTGGAGCTGAGCTCCGGCTCTGCTTTTTAGTTTCACTTTGAGAAAAGCTTGGGTGTGTCTGTGTTAATTTGGTTTTGTGTTAGTGTTGGTGCTGCAGCCAGCCAGACAAGGTGTAATGTTGTTCTCGCTGCAATGTAAAGACTATCTCTTGATGATTTGTTGAATTCAGAGTGATAACTGTTCTCAGCAGTGAATTTAAACCTGATGTGCTTCTGTTAAAAAGTTTTTTTTTAATGTCTTATGAATGTTAAAAGGAAAGCTTAAGGATGTTAGTGTTGTATTATTTGGGGATTGTACTTGAATTGATGGTTGCTAAGATGTTCACTGTATGTTTTAAAAAGGTTAACTTGAGTTCATAGAATAAACATTGTTTTGCTTTAAAAAATACTTTTCAATTTCTGCTGTACCACACCTGTAGATGGGCCGTATGCTCCCCATACCACAATCTATTAAAAGTTGTGAGTCAGGTGAACTCTCTAAACCCTGGCCCATAACATTAGACTGCTCCAATGACCTACAGGCACCAGAACAAAGAACAAAGACAAGTACAGCACAGGAACAGGCCCTTTGGCCCTCCAAGCCCATGCTTCCCATCTAAACTAAAATCTTCTACACTTTCTGGGTCCGTATCCTGGGTCCAGATTTGTCAGTCAAGTACAAAAACTGTTTTTTTATATAAAAAAAAGTGAAAACAAGGGGAGGGAGGGAAATTCAGTCACATACAAAAGTTACAACAGCCAACATTACAAAAAAAGGAATACATAAGGGAAGTCAGGTTTAAACAGCAGGATCCTTGCATACCTGTCCTCCTCCCGCCTAAATGAATAAAACTTCAAGACACTCTGCCATGTCTTCGCTGGCCCTGACTTCAGTCATAATGAAGTGCTTCAAGAGGTTGATCATGATGTGCATCACCTCCATACTCCCAGAACGCCTTGATCCACTGCAATTCGCATACCGTCGCAATCGGTCCACAGCAGACGCCATTTCCCTGGTCCTACACTCATCCCTAGAGCATCTCGACAACAAGGACTCCTACATCAGCCTCCTATTTATTGAATATAGATCCGCATTCAACACCATAATCCCAGCCAAGCTCATATCAAGGTCCAAAACCGAGGACTTGGCTCCCCACTCTGCAACTGGATCCTCAATTTTTCTGACCAACAGACCACAATCAGTAAGAATGAACAACACCTCCTCCACAATAGTCCTCAATACTTGGGCTCCGCAAGGCTGTGTACTTTGACCCCTACTCTACTCCCTGTACACACTCGACTGTGTGGCAAAATTAGGTTCCAACTCCATCTACAAGTTTGCTGACGATACGACCATAGTGGGCAGGATCTCGAATAACGACGAGTCAGAATACAGGAGGGAGATAGAGAACCTAGTGGAGTGGTGCAGCGACAACAATCTATCCCTCGATGCCAGCAAAACTAAAGAGCAGGTCATTGACTTCAGGAAGCAAAGTACTGTACACACCCCTGTCAGCACCAACGGGGCCGAGGTGGAGATGGTTAGCAGTTTCAAATTCCTAGGGGTGCACATCTTCAAAAATCTGTCCTGGTCCACCAATGTCAAAGCTACCACCAAGAAAGCACAACAGCGCCTGTACTTCCTCAGGAAACTAAGGAAATTTGGCATGTCCACATTAACCCTTACCAGCTTTTACAGATGCAACAGGGCAGCAGGGTAGCATGGTGGTTAGCATAAAGGCTTCACAGCTCCAGGGTCCCAGGTTCGATTCCCGGCTGGGTCACTGTCTGTGTGGAGTCTGCATGTCCTCCCCCTGTGTGCGTGGGTTCCCTCCGGGTGCTCCGGTTTCCTCCCACAGTCCAAAGATGTGCGGGTTAGGTGGATTGGCCATGCTAAAATTGCCCGTAGTGTCCTAATAAAAGTAAAGTTAAGGTGGGGGTTGTTGGGTTACGGGTATAAGGTGGATACGTGGGTTGAGTAGGGTGATCATGGCTCGGCACAACATTGAGGGCCGAAGGGCCTGTTCTGTGCTGTACTGTTCTATGTTCTATGTTCTAAAGCATCCTATCTGGCTGCATCACAGCCTGGTGTGGCAACTGCTCAGCCCAGGACCACAAGAAACTTCAGAGAGTCGTGAACACCGCCCAGTCCATCACACAAATCTGCCTCCCATCCATTGACTCCATTTACACCTCCCGCTGCCTGAGGAAAGTGGGCAGCATAATCAAAGACCCCTCCCACCTGGCTTACTCACTCTTCCAACTTCTTCCATTGGGCAGGAGATACAGAAGTCTGAGAATACACATGAACAGACTTAAAAACAGCTTCTTCCCTGCTGTCACCAGACTCCTAAATGACCCTCTTATGGACTGACCTTATTAACACTACACCCTGTATGCTTCATCTGATACCGGTGCTTATGTAGTTACATTGAATATCTTGTGTTGCCCTATTATGTATTTTCTTTTATTCCCTTTTCTTCCCATGGACTAAATGATCTGATCTTGCAGAAAAATACTTTTCACTGTACCTCGCTAAGCATGACAATAAACAAATCCAATCCAAATGAACAAATTGATATCTATGTTTGGGTCCAACATGGACTTTTCTTCTGTGAATTTGAGATTCACTTCATCTAATACGGAATCCTGTGTGGGCATTTTTCTAAATTGTTTAAATGTCTTTAGATTTAGACATTTTGGGTCTACGCATACCCAAATATTTTTGGTACACAGGTTATAGGGCTGCATCAGTAGGTGTGATGATGCACACAACGGATGTTGCAATTACTCGCCATGTCATCCAATTCACTCTTAAGATTCTCATGCACGTATACACTGCACTTTCCAGGAGGGTCGATTGACAAGATTGTATCTTCAGAGGTCTAACACAGCATCTCTTCTGATGTTTCCCACAGGGCAAATCGGTCTGGGTTTATAATAGAATCATAGAATTTACAGTGCAGAAGGAAGCCATTTCGGATCGGATTTCGGGTTGGATTTCAAACAATGACGAGACAGAGCAGCACGGTAGCATGGTGGTTAGCATAAATGCTTCACAGCTCCAGGGTCCCAGGTTCGGTTCCCGGCTGGGTCACTGTCTGTGTGGAGTCTGCACGTCCTCCCCGTGTGTGCGTGGGTTTCCTCCGGGTGCTCCGGTTTCCTCCCACAGTCCAAAGATGTGCGGGTTAGGTGGATTGGCCATGCTAAATTGCCCGTAGTGTCCTTAATAAGTAAGGTTAAGGGGGGGGTTGTTGGGTTACGGGTATAGGATGGATACGTGGGTTTGAGTAGGGTGATCATTGCTCGGCACAACATCGAGGGCCGAAGGGCCTGTTCTGTGCTGTACTGTTCTATGTTCTATCTAGAGCACATGAGTAAGATAGAGAATCTGGTGAACTGGTGCGACGACAATAATCTCTCCCTCAATGTCAACAAAACGAAGGAGATTGTTATCGACTTCAGGAAGCGTAGTGGAGAACATGCCCCTGTCTACATCAATGGGAATGAAGTAGAAAGGGTCAAGAGCTCCAATTTTTTAGGTGTCCAGATCACCAACAACCTGTCCTGGCCCCCCATGGCGACATTGTAGTTACGAAAGACCACCAATGATTCTACTTTCTCAGAAGACTAAGGAAATTTGGCGTGTCACCTACAGCTCTCACCAACTTCTACAGATGCACCATAGAAAGCATTCTTTATGGTTGTATCACAGCTTGGTATTGATCCTGTTCTGCCCAAGACCGCAGGAAATTACAAAAGGTCGTGAATGTAGCCCAATCCATCATGAAAACCAGCCTCCCATCCATTGAGTCTGTCTACAATTCCCGCTGCCTTGGAAAGGCAACCAGCATAATTAAGGACCCCACGCATCCCGGACATACTCTCTTCCACGTTCTTCCGTCAGGAAAAAGATACCAAAGTTTCAGGTCACCTGCCAACCGACTCAGGAACATCTTCTTCACTACTGCCATCAGACTTTTGAATGGACCGACCTCGTATTAAGTTGATCTTTTCTCTACACCTTGCTATAACTGTAACATTATATTCTGCAGTTTCTTCTTCCTTCCCTATGTACGGTATGCATTGTTTATACAGCATGCAAGAAACAATACTTTTCACTGTATACTAATACATGTGACAATAATAAAACAAATCAAACATTTGGCCCATCGTGTCTGCACCTGCCATTGGAAAGAGCACCCTACTTAAACCCACACCTCCGCCCTATCTCTGTGACCCAGTAACCCCACCTAACCTTTTTGGACATTAAGGGCAATTTAGCATGGCCAATCCACCTAACCTGCATATCTTTGGACTGTGGGAGGAAACCGGAGCACTCAAAGGAAACCCACGCAGACACAGGGAGAGGGTGCAGACTCCACACGGACAGCGACTCTAGCCGGGAATCGAACCTGGTACCCTGGAGTTATGTATCTGTTGTAACCTTGCTACTGTTGGTTCGCTCATGTCCATGAGATAGAGTGCCTCTGGTGCCCATGTAGATTTGCAGTACCTGTATTTCACCAGTAATGTACCAATGCAATCATTGGGTGACCTATTGTACACAGTTAGGTTGGCTATCATCGGTTGTATCATTTACTCCCAATTAATTCCAGGTACAAATCCACCAGAACATTGACTGATAAGATGTTCACAACAGTTGGAACTCCAACATCACGAATTGTGTAGAAACACAGCTTTATATCCTGGTTCCTTGATCATTTGTATATTCTCATAAAGTGATGTCACAACAGGTGGTCTTGTTCCCATGCATCTGCTGCCCTTGTCCTTCTCGATGGTAGAAATTGCGGGTTTGGAAGGTGCTGTTAAAGGAATATTGGTGAGGCGCTGCAGTGCATTTTAGATGCTACAGACACTGTTGCTACTTTGCGTCAGTGGTGAACAGAGTGATTATTCAAAGTGGTTGATGGGTGTCAGTCAAGCGAGCTGCATTGTCTTGGATGGTATCGAGCTTCATGACTGCTGTTGGAGTTGCACTCATCCAGGCAAGTGGAGAGTATTCCATCACAATCCTGACTTGTGTCTTGTGGATGGTGGGCAGGTTTTGGGGAGTCAGGTGGTGAGCTTCTCACCTCACGATTCCAACCTCTGGCTTGCTGTTGTAGCCACAGTATTTATATGGCTTATTTATGTGGTTGTAGTGAGAAACGTATGTTGGGAAGAGAAAGGATAGAGGGCTAGAAAAGGCCCTAGAGTGTTCTAAAAACTGTGCTTCAGAAGGTGGGAGCATTCCAGATGTATTGGTCATAGACTATTGGAGAAAGAAAGGCTTGTTAAAATTCCCGAGCACCCTATGGGTCTGTGCAGGGAGGGGCTGAGCCAGTTGAGAGTGGTACCCCGGATGGGGCCCAATGACAGCTGGTTGCCAGCCCTGGATAAGAGCAAGATTTCAAAGTGCTGCCTATTCAGTAGCTCCCAATGCCCCCAGACTCAACGTGGAAGCAAATGACCCAGAAATGTTCATAGATTACAAACCTAATGCGCATTACTCTTCATGCCCATAGAACCACATATACTGTCCACAATGAAGTTGATCAATGGGTTTTGTCTCAAACAGCACCTGATATTTTTTGATGGACATGATTAAGATGCAGATTAGGTGTTTGAATCTATATATGGAGCAGGGCCAACGAACACCAATCTTCAGTATTGAATGAGCTACATATACCAACTTATTATTTGATTCTGCCTAATTAGTGAACAATTTATGAAAACCCCGGATTAGATGAGTTTCATTTCACTCTTTGGTGAGATGATGAATAATTTTTCAGATTAATATTTATAATTTAAGACTTTTAAACTGCATGCATTCCGCAAACTCCTTTTGTATTTCACCTCCCCTCCTGAAAGTGTGAACTCTTGTCGCCGGAGGGAGGAACTAACAGTCCAGGTGCAAGAAATGTGATGTGAGGTAGAACTGGGGCATGCATGAGGAGGGGTTGGATGCGATGCATGAGGTGATTGTAACCCGTCACTGGTGAATTAGATTGGGATATGAATGAGGAGACAGTGACCAGGATTTTCCACGCCCTGCCTCTACAACCGGGAATCCCAATCGGGTGGAGAATGGAGTGTCGGCCAAAAAGCTGTCGGGCGGTACACCCGAGCCCAATCTCGGCTCGCCTACTACCACCCGTATTGAGCAAATGGCCCCGTGCCAGCAGGAACATGCAAAGTGCTGACTTGCATGTATCAGCATGCAATTAACGGGCTGGAAGCATGATTCTCCCCCACTGCATGGTGCTGTGAACCCCACAGCGGGATATCCACCAGGTGGGCATGGGTGTAAATGTGGCCAAGTGCAGCCCTGGCACAGTGGACTCCAAAGAGGAATCAATGGGGTCATTCCATAATGTTCCCCTCTGCTGCTGCTAGGTTACAAGGGGGAGGGGGGGGGGGGGGTGCTGGCGGTTGGGTGGACTCAGGTTGTGGACTCAGGCACAGTGATCTCAGGCAGCCCTCTTCTCAACAGCATCCCCCTGGTCGGACATGTTTAAACTGTGAAGGGGCCTCCTCACCCTAAACTGCTCTGCCTAACAGCTGATGCACAGTAAGAAGTCTTACAACACCAGGTTAAAGTCCAACAGGTTTGTTTCAAACACGAGCTTTCGGAGCACGGCTCCTTCTTCAGGTGAATGGAAAGGCTTGTTCCAGAAATGTTTATATAGACACAGTCAGAGATGCCCCGGAATGCGAGCACCTGCAGGCAATCAAATCATCAAAGATGCAGAGAGAGAGGTAACTCCAGGTTAAAGAGGTGTGAATTGTCCCAAGCCAGTTCAGTCGGTAGGCCTCTGCAAGTCCAGGCTTGTTGGTGGGGGCCGAATGTAATGCGACATGAATCCCAGATCCCGGTTGACATGGACACCACCATTACACGTGGAAACACCACCCACCAGGTACGCGGCGCATACTCGTGCGACTCGACCAATGTAGTCTACCTCATACGCTGCAGGAAAGGATGTCCCGAAGCGTGGTACATTGGCGAGACCATGCAGACACTGCGACAACGAATAAACGGGCATCGTGCGACTATCAACAGGCAGGACTGTTCCCTTCCAGTTGGGGAACACTTCAGCAGTCAAGGACATTCAGCCTCTGATCTCCGGGTCAGCATTCTACAAGGAGGCCTTCAGGAGACGCGACAACGCAAAATTGCTGAGCAAAAACTTATAGCTAAGTTCCGCACGCATGAATGCGGACTCAACCGGGATCTGGGATTCATGTCGCATTACATTCGGCCCCCACCAACAAGCCTGGACTTGCAGAGGCCTACCGACTGAACTGGCTTGGGACAATTCACACCTCTTTAACCTGGAGTTACCTCTCTCTCTGCATCTTTGATGATTTGATTGCCTGCAGGTGCTCGCATTCCGGGGCATCTCTGACTGTGTCTATATAAACATTTCTGGAACAAGCCTTTCCATTCACCTGAAGAAGGAGCCGTGCTCCGAAAGCTCGTGTTTGAAACAAACCTGTTGGACTTTAACCTGGTGTTGTAAGACTTCTTACTGTGCTCACCCCAGTCCAACGCCGGCATCTCCACATCATAACAGCTGATGAGCAGTCCAGGCAGTTCAAAGAAGAATCAATGCAGGAACACTTTCCCTTTCCTAACACCTACTCCATCAGCCCTATGCCACTAAAAGTGCAGCTTTTTGAAGTATCAGAACCTTCCTAGAAAGTCCACAACACTTTAAAAGACCTCAAATACCCTTATGTCCTTTGAAAGCATGGTAGCATTGTGGATAGCACAATGGCTTCACAGCTCCAGGGTCCCAGGTTCAATTCTGGCTTGGGTCACTGTCTGTGCGGAGTCTGCACATCCTCCCCGTGTGTGCGTTGGTTTCCTCCGGGTGCTCCGGTTTCCTCCCACAGTCCAAAGATGTGCAGGTTAGGTGGATTGGCCATGATAAATTGCCCTTAGTGTCCAAAATTGCCCTTAGTGTTGGGTGGGGTTACTGGGTTATGGGGATAGGGTGGGAGGTGTTGACCTTGGGTAGAGTGCTCTTTCCAGGAGCCGGTGCAGACTCGATGGGCCGAATAGCCTCCTTCTGCACTGTAAATTCTATGATTCTATGAAATGCTGAGCATTCATTCAGTTTTTCAGAGCAGTAACTTTCACTAGCCTGTGATTGACAGCTTAATGGTTCAGACACAGCTGATTAGGGTTTTTTAAACTTATTTTTCCTCCATGCTTGAATGCATCTCAAGTATCCTGCTTTGATGCGAACCAGAATGTCTCACAGAACAGATTACTATGTAAAGCTAAAGTTCCTGTGAACTTTTAGTGTGGTACTGCAGGGATCTGTGCTGGGACTGTTCACATTATATATGAATGATTTGTCAAGGGAACTAAATGTATTCTCTCCAAAATTTGCAGATGAAACAAAGTTGACTGGGAGGGTGAGCTGTGAGGAGGATGCAGAGATACTTCAGCGAGATGCATGGCAGACGCAGTACAATGTGGAAAAATGTGAGGTTATCCACTTCGGAAGGCAGATTATTATTTGAATAGGTGTGAATTGAGAGAAGTGGACACTCAAAGACTTTGATGCCCTTGTGCATCAGTCGCTGAAAATAAGAATGCAGGTACAACAGGCAGTAAAGAAGGAAATGGTATGTTCATAGCGAGAGGATTTGAATATATGGATAGGTATATTTTACTGCAACTGTATAGGGCATTGATGAGACCACACCTGGAGTATTGCGTGCAGTATGCATCCGATGGAGGGATTTTCTTATGAGGAGCAGTTGATAAGGTTTGAACTGAACTCTTTGGAGTTTAGAAGAATGAGAGGCTACCTGATTGAGACAAACAAGATTCTGACAGAGTAGATGCTGAGTTTGTTTCCCCTTGTGGGACGATCAAACACCAAAGGGAGGCATCTCAGAGTAAGGGGTTGCCCATTTACGACAGAGATGTGGAGCAATTTATGAATTCTTTACAACTTACGGCTGTAGAGACTGGGTCGTTAATTATGATCAAGGCTGAAATAGAAATATTTTTAATCAGAAAGAGAACCAAGGGTTGTGGGAATAAAGCAGGAAAGTGGATTTGAGGATTAAGACAACAGATGAGTCATGATCTCATGGAATAAAGGAGCAGACCTTATTGGCCAAATGGCCTACTTCTGCCCCTACATTTTATGTATTGGCAGAACTTTTACGGACATGTGTACTAAATAGGGCACAGTCCATGTGGCAGCCTCACCACACTATGCTAGATGCAACGGTCTTGCAGATGAATGGTCTGCACCACTGAGGCATTAACTGTGAAATGCAGAGAAACAAAACAAGACCGCCATATTGCCATGTTACACCTGAGGGCAACACCTTTAGACATAAGCTTACTGTACGTGTATAGTACTGTTTCACAGTGGTTAGCATCGCTGCCTCATAGCACCAGGGAACCAGATTTAATTCCAACCTTGGCTGACTGTGTGGAGTTTGCACTTTCTCTCCTTTCCTCCCACAATCCAAAGATGTGTAGGTTAGGTGGGGTTATAGGGATGGGGCGGGGAAGTGGTCCTAGATAGGATGGGTCAGTGGTGACTCGATGGGCCGAAAGACCTCCTTCTGCACTTTAAGGATTCTATGGTTACGAGTAAAAATGCAAACTGTAAAAGGTTGAAGTCATGCATCCTACCCAGGGAACCTGATTACCCACGGAAGTATCTAAAGTGTGCAGTAAGTCTAGGCCCTACGAAATTACAATACCAAAATAGCAATGTTATGGAGGAACAGAAAAAAGCTTAAGGAATTTTACAACTGAAAAACGCGCAGCACTCCAATTACATCCTGAACACATCCACAGTTGAACTGGGAAAGTGAAACTGAAAGATGACACAGGAGAGGAGTTAGCCACTCCAATAGTAATACATGGGATGTCAACGCACCAATGATGCAAAAATACCAAGTGTTTTGTTTAGACCTCAGGAACGTTATACCATCTTGAGATCTGGATGTATTAGGAACCCATCTATAAGTTATATGAATGCTTCAACTCTTGAATGATGAACAGATCAATCTTTTGTGTAAATGCTTTTTACAACCACACAACTGTGTTTGTATTTTTATTCGTAATGTATAATGTTTTCTTGGGGAAAATGGAGATGTTGTAATACCTGATGCACGCTCAATTGCACAAAAGACTCAGATTGGTACAACTGTGGCTTTATTGAGGTCAGATGCGGCTGGCGAAATGGCAGATCAGTGGAGGACACGCATATTTATACAGCTCATTGTGGGCGGAGCCAGCCGGCAGGGGCTAAAGGCAAACCTGTAATACAGGTCCTACCTTACATCCCCTAATACAAAGAACAAAGAACAAAGAAAATTACAGCACAGGAACAGGCCCTTCGGCCCTCCCAGCCTGCGCCGATCCAGATCCTTTATCTAAACCTGTCTCCTATTTTCCAAGGTCTACTTCCCTCTGTTCCCACCCATTCACATACCTGTCTAGATGCTTCTTAAATGATGCTATTGCGCCCGCCTCTACCACCTCCGCTGGTAAAGCGTTCCAGGCACCCACCACCCTCTGCGTAAAAAACTTTCCACGCACATCTCCCTTAAACTTTCCCCCTCTCACCTTGAAATCGTGACCCCTTGTAACTGACACCCCCACTCTTGGGAAAAGCTTGTTGCTATCCACCCTGTCCATACCTCTCATAATTTTGTAGACCTCAATCAGGTCCCCCCTCAACCTCCGTCTTTCCAACGAAAACAATCCTAATCTACTCAACCTTTCTTCATAGCTAGCACCCTCCATACCAGGCAACATCCTGGTGAACCTCCTCTGCACCCTCTCCAAGGCATCCACATCCTTCTGGTAATGTGGCGACCAGAACTGCACGCAGTATTCCAAATGTGGCCGAACCAAAGTCCTATACAACTGCAACATGACCTGGCAACAGGTGCAAGTGCACACAGTGGTTCACCACAATACCACTTTCAGGGCATATGGAAATGATCATTGAACTGGTATGTAAAGCAGCATGTGACCAGAAAGCAATTAGTAGTGTGGGAGTTGCAGTTGCTGTGAGGTATTGTTGCTGAATCCTGACAGTAGATCTGTCTGTTGAGCCATTGTGTAATACATAATAAATCAAACCTACTGAAGAGTTTATCAGTCCTGTGTATCAAATTGTGTATGTGTAAAGAAGCCAGAAACAAAACACTACCTGCACATTCCCCTCTGAACCACACATCATACTGACCTGGAAGTATATCACCGTTCCTTCACTGTTGCTAGGTAAATATCTTGGAATCCCCTCCCTAACAGCATATTGGCTGTACCTCCACGGCATGGACTACAGCAATTCAAAAAGGCAGCTCACCACCACATTCTCAAGACAACTAGGGTTAAGCAAAAAATGCTGGCCTAGCCAGCGACGCCCACATCCTGAGAAATAATTTTTTTAATACACCTCACCCACCATGCAACCCCCCACAACTCAAATATCCTGCTCCTCCAATCATTGATTCCTTCACTCCCATGCTTTCTGCTCCTCCACTCAAAGCTGCACTTCCCACTCTCTCCAGCCAATGGTGTTTTTATAATTTTGGTTTGATGCTCTGCCTCTCCCCTCCCACACGAGCTTATGTTCATTCTGAGCAGCCTATTTCAATGCAGGTACATTCCAGTTTGCTGTGTGAATCTTTGAGGGAACATTGACTATAGGAGATCAACAAGATTGCATTGGAAGTTATTCGAGAGCTAGCAATTACATAGAAACAAAGAGAATTGGAGCAGGGGTAGGCCATATGGCTTTGACCCCATTCAGCCATTCATTATGATCATGGCTGATCATCTATCACAATAACCTTTTCCCACTTTCTCCCATATGCTTTGATCCCTTTTCCCTATGAGCTATATTTAACTCCTTCATGAAAACTTACAATGTTCCGGCCTCTGCTTTCTGTGGTAGTGAATTCCACAGACTCCCCACTCTCGGGTGAAGACATTTGTCATCATCTCTGTCCTAATAAACTATATCTACTGGCTCACTTGTCAACTCTACTAGTTACATCCTCGAAGAAATCCAGTAGACTTGTCAAGCACGATTTCCCTTTTGTAAATGCATGTGGACTTGATCCAATCCTGCTACTGTTTTCCACGTGCTCTGATATTCAATCTTTTAGAATGAACTGAAGCATTTTCTCCACTATCGATGTCAGGCTGACTGGTCTATAATTTCCTGTTTTCTCTCTACCTCCTTTTTTTAAAAAGTGGGGTTACATTAGCTACCCTCCAGTCTGTAGGAACTGTTTCACAGTCTACAGATTCTAGAACATAACCACTGATGCATCCACTATTTCTAGGGTCTCTTTAAGTACTCTGGGATAATAGATGATCCAGGCTCTGGGGATTTATTGGCCTCCAATCCCATCAATTTTCCAAACACCATTTCCCTACTACTACTGATTTCCTTCAGTCCTTCTTTCTCACTCAACCAAACATTTCTAGTACATTATTTAGGTCCTCCCCTGTGAAGACAAAAGCAAAGTATGTATTTAGTTAGAGAGCCATTTCTTTGTTCCCCATTATAAAATATCTTGGACTGGATTCTCCATTCTGGAGACTAAGTGCTGAAGCCAGCATAGAAGTTGTCGACTTTCACGACAGGAAATTCGGCACCGACCCCTCACCGATTCCAGTACTGGTGAGGGGTAGTATTGCCACTGATTGAAACTCTACCCGCACCGAAAACGGTTGGAGAATAGCCAGGTCCCGGGCCGCGCATACGCACGGCGGATGACCGGTTGCACCATACAACATGCCTTGGGCCGTGAGCGTAACCTAACCTGAAAACCGCAACCCCACAGCCTACCTCTGGCCACCCCCTGGACAGTCCTCACCAGTCCCCCAAGCCCTAGCAGACGCATCCCCGGCGAGCAGCATGGATCCCGGCCAAGTGTAACGGCGCTGGACACAGTCCGCAGCTGACACGCCGGCTCAGACTACATGTGTAACGCGCCATCAGGAACTCGGCCAACGGGGGCGGAGCATCGTGGATGGGCCAGCCAATGACACACCACCGATGCTGAAACGGCATGTGTCACGCATCACGATGATGCCATTTAGGAGCAGAGCTGGCGGAACGGCGCTGGACCGGCACGGGCCCCAATTTCGGAGTTGGAGCTCATTCTCTGCCTGGTCGCCGAAACCGAATTCGGCATCGGGCTACGGAGAATCCCGCCCATTTTTGACTGTAAGGGACCTACATTTGCCTTCACCAATTTTTTTCTCTTCACGTACTTATAGAAGGTTTTACTGTCAGTTTTTATGTTCCACGCAAGCTTACTCTCATACTCTAATTTCATTCTCAATAACTCCCTCGGTCCTCCTTTGCTGAATTGTTAACTGCTCTCAATCCTCGGGTCTGCTGTGTTCTCTCGTCAATTTATATGTCTCGACCTTAGAACTATACTATCGCTAATTTCCCTTGTAAGCCATGGTTTAGTCACCTTTCCCATTTTATTTTTGCAATGGGCAATTGTTGCAGTTCACCCATTTGCTCTTTGAATGTTATGCTATTCGCTATTGCCTATCTACTGTTGTCTCTTTAAGTAGTGTTCCCTAACCCATCATAGCCAACATAAGCCTCATGCCATCATAGTTTCCTTTATTTAGATTCAGGACCTTAGTCTCAGAATCAATTACATCACTCTCCATCATGAGAAAGAATATTATCATATTATGGTCAGTCATCCCCAAGGGGGCTCACACAACTAGATTGCCAATGATTCCTTTCTCGTCACACAATACCCAATCTAGGATGGCCTGTTCTCTATTTGGTTCCTTCACATATTGGTCCAGAAAATCATCCCCCATATACACTCCAGGAGTTCCTTCTCCACGGTATTGTTCTTCATTTGATTTTCCCAATCTTTTTGCAAATTAAAGTCACCCATAATTGGATTTGGATTTTGTTTATTGTCACGTGAACCGAGGTACAGTGAAAAGTATTTTTTTGCGAGCAGCTCAACAGATCATTAAGTACATGAAAGAAAATAAAAGAAAAGAAAATACATAATAGGGCAACACAAGGTACACATTGTAACTGCATAACATTGGCATCGGGTGAAGCATACAGGTGTGTAGCGTTAATCAGATCAGTTCATAAGAGGGTCGTTTAGAAGTCTGGTAACAGTGGGGAAGAAGCTGTTTTTGAGTCTGTTCGTGCGTGTTCTCAGACTTTTGTGCCTCTTGCCCGATGGAAGAAGTTGGAAGAGTGAGTAAGCCAGGTGGGAGGGGTCTTTGATCATGCTGCCCGCTTTCCCCAGGCAGCGGGAGGTGTAGATAGAGTCAATGGATGATAGGCAGATTCGCGTAATATGTAGTACCACATAAGTGGTAAGTTTGTGTAAGTATATAATACCACATAAATTACACAGGTTTCTTTATTGCATGTATCTCTAATTTCCTGTTAAGCCATTCCCAACATCTTCACTTCAGTTTGGGGTCTATATACAACACCCACTAATGTTTTTGCCCTGTGTTTCTCAGCTCTACCCGTACAGATTCAACAGCTGCACGAGCACAGCTGGCTATCCGTAAAGGTGTGATGTATTATTTTGGAGCTCACAAGGAAAGTCGGATATATGGGTGACGCTTTAACTACAGTGCAGAAGATGGTCCTGCCTTACGTACAAATATGGATCTGAATAACCCTTATGTACAGTGTGGAGGTGGGCCAAAGTGCCGATATTGCTTTATGACCTGCATTATCAGGCCTCAGCATTTGAACCTGATCCACGTCAGTATTTTTGGATATTGTGGACTGCTTCATTATTTCCTATCAGTAAAGGTAAGTATTTTGTGTTTAATGTTTTGTGGTTTTATTATGTTATATTAATATTATCTCTAATTTTCAGCTCATTGATCGCTTCAGGATGGCACCTCAAACCAAGTCTTTTTGTCAAATAGTATTGATATTGTAAGATGTGTGTTCTTGTCTGTGACTCACAGTGCTTTGATTTCCTATCCTCTGTTTCCGCTTTTTGAGGTGGCATGAGCCAGTGGGCGGTTAGTTGTTTCTTCGTAAGGCTGCTCTCTCATGCAAGCCTTACAAAGCTGTGTTGTCAGACACACGGGGAGTGGGTTGGCTACCTGCTGGTCCGAATTGTGTGACATGAAAGGAGTGTAGAAATGTCTATTAAAAAGGAAGACATAAGTATATAATACCAAATAAATTAAAAATAACTTCCAGAAAAATGCACAGTGATGCTGTGCTCGACTCCCAAATGTCAGGTGTTTCCTGAGGGTCATTGGCTGCACGTTGCCCGCAGTCATTCGATTGAGAAAGGTTTTGTTTCATCTTGTAATCTGTGTTCAGTTATTTGTAATAGATTGTCAGCTGCCCAGACTAAGGGATGCCCATTCACTGAATGAATGACCCCAGTGCGGACATGAGGTAAAGAAACGATTGAATTTGCTCCAATAGCTTACTGAAGCTCACCAAAGAGATTCACATGTGAAGAGCGGCCACGTGGTGGAAGGATTGTGGTGGGGGGCATGGGTGGTTCAAAATAAATAAAAGATTTGCATTTATATAGTGTCTTTCACAACCTCAGGATATCCCAGAATGCTTTACAGTCAATGAAGTACATTTGAAGTTGTCACGATCACTATGGAAACCAAAAGAACCAAATTCACTGAATGACGCCAAAGAGAAAACCTATGGACAAGATTTCACTTCTATACTTTAACAATGAAATCAAAACCAACATAAAATAAACATGAATTAACAGGCAAATTATGGTCAATGTAAAGTGCGAAATACACAATATGTAGCAGTTACATCGGAGATTAATCTTGCAGATTTACTGGGCATTTCAATCAGCATACATGGCACTAATTTCAGCCACATAGTCCCTCTAAGCTCTGATCATTCTCAGGTAGAATTCCTATTCCATTTCTTTGAGGATTTAGCCAATTAGTCTCATCCAGTTCCCAACCAACCCAAGATCGACAGACATGGCCTTCACCTAAATGGTCCTCCTCAGCTCTGCTCATGACAGTCTTGATGAAGTGGATCTACCAGAATCACCTTTATCTGCACACCCAGCTACAGCCTGGTGCACTGTATGGCCAGCATTGCTCAGCCACTTCCTTCAAAGACACCTTTAACAGCAGCAGTGATCTTGGCCGGGAGAGGGAAATGGCGAGAGGGGGACCACTGGACCTGCAGCCTCTCACCGCAGTAGAACAGCAGGCACTGCACCTGGCTGGTAGGCCCCAGAGAGAGGGCAGTCGCTGAGGTATGAGGCCCCACTGAGTTGCGGTTCCCCATGGCACGTGTGTCACCATCCCCACCATAAACCTCAAAATCCCTCCACCACCACCATCCCCACACCAACCTCTCCACCACCACCATCCCACACTCCCCTCAACCACCACCCCAACCGGCGATCCAATCATACAGAATGTATTGCATCTTGTGGAATCACCTGGCAATGCGGCGTGCCGTTCTGGTATCCCCTGCCCCCGATCCCAACCCCAACTCGGAGTGGATAGCAGTGAGGAAGAGGAAACGGACAGCAAAGAGAGCCCTCGATCTGCAGCCCGAGATACCCACCTCGGTTGGGCACTTCAGCGAAGAGGCTCCTGGGGCGCTATCTGGGGGTACATCAAGTGGAGATAGGAACCCCCGAGGGGGCAGACAGTCAGAGGGCGGCCCAACTCCAGGGACTAGCTGCCGCCTGGATGTGTTTCAAGATTCTGGGAAGGGTGGTCCCATCGATAATGGAGATGCAGTCACAGAGCCAGGGACTACATGAGGGGTTGCCAGCAGCCTGCAGATGCAATTGGAGGAGTCTAACTGCCTGCAGAGGCAGCGCCGACCATGTGTGCCACGCAAGCCAACACCGCATGCCTAGCATTCACAATGGTGGCTTTGAGAGTGAAGGTATCAGCCATGGGTCAATATCTCCAATGCATGGGGCACTCTGTGCGGGTCGCGGCCAAGGTCCTGGACAGGACTGCCCAGTCACCAGGTGGCAGGGTTGTCTCAGGGGGTTAGCTCCCCTCACTCCCCACCCCACGGAGTAGCCTGGGGGCCATCGGACTTTCCGGGGGGTGGTAGAGGTGATGGGGCCCATGCCGGTGAACCCTGTAAGGGTGGTGCCAGTACACCCCATCACCTCAGATTTCCCCCCTCCTGTCCCGGATGCATCTGATGGGCAGCAGGCAGAACAGGGTAGCATCACACACCTGGGACACGTGAGCAGCAGCCAGACCCATCCAATCCCCAGAAGACGGCTGCCAAAGGGGACCCAGGTCACAGGACAGGAACCGCAGCAGACCGCCCCCACTCCTGATGCACTGCCTGGGAATCCACCTAGATGTAGCTTGAGGGCCCATAAGGTCAGAAGAGTAGACAACAGTTAAATTGGCACAGGTGCAGGCCACTGAATAACATTACAGATTAGGGTACCGACCTGTACATATATGTTCACGCATGTGCAATAAACACCTGTTCACAATGTTTCAACCTGCCTCAGTGCTCTGTCAGAAGGGTGTGAGGAGTGGCCTGGGCTGGGCTAGCTGCAGAGAGACTGCTGGGGGTGGGTGTGGTGGGGGGGGGGGGGGGGGGGGGGGACACGACGGAGGGCGAGATGGGTGGATGTTGGGGGTTGGCTTGGGCCAGGGACACCAGTTGAGCCAGCGTTCAACGCTCCGGTGCCCCACCCACATCCCTCTCTAACCCATACCCCCGCCCACTGTCCCCAACTCCGCAACTCATCTTAGATGGAACCATGAAATGGAATGGCCAGCTCGCATGCAGCGATCACCCAGGTGGACAGTGGAAAGTGCCTCCGTGTGCTGGAGTCAGACGTTGTCAAACGATGTGGAGCACCAGAGCTCAATCGCTGAGCGAGTTATCATCCCCCATCCCATGGACCAGACCCGCTGTTACTGCCAACCCAGGGGACCCACCCCATATTGGAGGCAGGTAGGAATCATGGAGGAGGTTGCAAGGGTTGGGCGGGGGGATGGCACTAGCCGGTGTCCATGGGAGGGCGTGGTCTGAGAGGGGGGGTATTTCATGCCGCTGGCCAAGCCCCCTATTCGGTGAACCTTGCATCCCATGCGCGCCGGCCCAGGCGCACACCTTGTGCGGCCTCCCGTCCTACCTGGGCCCCATGTGCTGCCCATCCGCCGTCGGATGAGGCTTGGAGTTCATCCTCCTCTCCAGAATGTCGCCACTCTGCTCCCCAATGTTGTGGAGGAAGCAGCAGGCCACCATGATGGATGAGACTTTCCTAGCGCTACACTGGAGGACCCCTCCAGAGCGGTCCAGACACCTGAACCACATCTTCAAGATGCAAAAGCACCGCTCGATCTGTCCTGGTCGTGGCATGGGCATCATTGTAGCGGATCTCCGCATCGGTCTGTGACCTCCGGATAGGTGCTATCAGCCACAACTATAGTGGACCCGGGGCATCTCAGCAATAATGGCGAACCCCATTGCACGGCACCCTGGTGGGCTCTATCTACACTGAATTTGATGTATTATGCCAACCCGGCATATAGCACCTCTGTGATGGTGGGGATGATCCCGGCTAGGTCAGCACTCAGCGCCGAGAAGGCCCTTGTGGCGTAAAAGTTCAGGGTGACCGTCACTGGTAGAGGGTGTCTCACCCATACCCTTGCAGTGCTAGGTGTGCCATGATCTGGCAGATGTATCCCTCTATCACCCTGTTCAGTCGGGATCTTCGATGGCATGCCCGGTCCAGCAGGTTCTCACGAGGTACACACGAGGCTTGGTGCAATGCCTCCTTCCCACCTCCACCTTGGCCCATTGGGTGGCTGGCTCTCCATCCTCACTGGCTGCCTTCTGTTCATCTGGGGCAGGCTCCACCACTACAGGGTCCCGCTCGAGCAACTCCAGCTCGTACAGCCTCAGTGCGTCGCCCAGGGCTGCGGCGGCCAGGATGAAGATCATCATTCCTGCTTGGATTCAGTTAGTCATTGTCTGCAGGGAGTGAAAGGCACCTTTTCATGATGCGTAACCCCGTGCGCAAGCAGGTCTATCAGTCTACACAGTGGCCCCCACCTGCACTGCAGACCCTACATGTCCCCTTCCCTCCTTTATCCCCACATCCACATCGGGCCATTACCTTCTGGCCCTGTCGGTGCCCAGCATCGTGAGGGCCTCTGGCCCTGACGCCAGTCTCTGCTGCCACACGGCCGGTGTCACTCTACGCAACCACGGGCCGTGGATGGTCAGTGGGGTGAGCAGAAAGATGGCTTCCTTGCAGACCACGGTTGTCCGTACTTGGACAACCGGGTCCCATGGTGGGTCACCGTGACCCCACGGCCCATCCCCTGGTCACGCCCTGCTGCCCCACCTGGGCCTGGGAGATGTCTCATTTCCCCCAGCCAGCAGTGTCAGTGGCAGGGCAGGCAGCCAACGGTCATGTCTCTACCTCCTCCTTCACTGGCCACAACACCCGTTTCCTGATTTTTGAAACCGCAAGTTAAAAGCACGTCGGTAATTCCTCCTGGCAGAGGTAGGTCATCGCGGAGGCCCCGGAGAATACTGGGTCAGGCCCGCCAATGATATACGGATGGCGTTCACTGTACGAGCAGAGTAGAATGCATTGATGCCACTGTCGAGACACTGGAGGATGGCATTCTGACAGGCACCAACCATGGTTTTCGTCCCATGCGCGTTTCTCTGCCCAATCACGTTTCCCGATTCTGGCATCAGCCAATTGAGAATCCAAACCAATGTTCCTGGACATCGGGGGAAAACGTCCTTGCTGGTCTTCAAAATAGCACCGTGTGATTTTTTTTTAAAATGAGGGGACAGAGTAGAACTCAGACTATTCTGTCTGGATTTTGTGCTCAAGCTTCTGGAATTGGGTTTCACCCAAAAGTCTTCTGACTCACAGGTGATAGTGAACCACGCTGACACTATCAGGGCAGCCTGTTCCTGTGGGTTCGTGCCCCACTAGGGAGTAGCAGCTCCAGGGAAGGCCAGGGACAAAACTGTAGTGGCGAGGGCAGGGGGGGGGGGGGGGGGGGGGGGGGGGCGAAAGCGGGCACAGAGATAAAGGGAGACATTGACGCAATCTCATTATATAAAGCAGGCCTCTTCTTTATAACTTATAGGCAGATAATCGAATAACTCTGCCAACTCTTTCCAGAAACAGAAATAAATAAAATTGGTTGTCTGTGGAGCCAGTGAGCTGTTTAAAGTGAAAATGTCAGGGTTTCATTCTGATATTCAACATTGATTGAACTGTAATTATCACAAGCACTTCCAGTCTCCCTGAAGGCAAGCCACGTAGAGAACAGCAGATGCAGCACATGGGGCTGTAATGACTGATTAATCGAATAAAAGGCTAACCAATTCAAGGGCCTTAAATCTCAATAATAAAACTAATGCCTTTAGCTGAGGAAGCTTTGAATGTATTTATTTACTTGTCTACCTCCTGTGGTCTTGCTCACTGTAAATATGTGAGGGAAGGACTCTGAAAACTGTTCTTTTAGTAAAAATGTCTCAATCTCTAAAGGAGTTATTTTGGTGAAAAGGTGAAGCAGTTATTAAATGTGTTCTGTGCGAATATGAAATACCTGTGGGAAAGTTTGGTTTTAGCAGCCAATTTCCGGGCTAACTGATGATTATCATGTTTTGAACCTGATTGCACACACTGAAACCCACCACCAGGGTTAGCACTCCAGCACTGATTAGACACAATTTTCCTGGATTTGGATATGTCACCTGAACTCACCTACTTCCACTGTAAACGTGGAATGTGCAAGATGCGCGAGAAGCCAGTGGAGAAGAATTTCTCAGCAATGCAGAGAGAGGGTCCCAGGTTCTTGGACAAGCCAGCTGATATTCTGACGAAGGAGGTGCAGAGGAAGGATATCCTTTACCTGCAGTGGAGATGCAGAGTTTAATAAGTCCACAGAGGCAGAAGTCACCAGAATTCCTTTTATTTACAAACCCAACCACAACCATTCAGTCTGCTGTCTACCCTGGGACTGCAGAGGATCTGACACTCATAGAACATAGAACATAGAACAATATAGCGCAGTACGGGCCCTTCGGCCCTCGATGTTGCGCCGACCTGTGAAACCATCTGAAGCCTATCTGACCTACACTATTCCATTTTCATCCATATGTCTATCCAGTGACCACTTAAATGCCCTTAAAGTTGGCGAGTCTACTACTGTTGCAGGCAGGGCGTTCCACACCCCTACTACTCTCTGAGTAAAGAAACTGCCTCTGACATCTGTCCTACATCTATCACCCCTCAATTTAAAGCTATGTCCCCTCGTGTTGGTCATCACCATCCGAGGAAAAAGACTCTCACTGTCCACCCTATCTAACCCTCTGACTATCTTATATGTCTCTATTAAGTCATCTCTCAGCCTTCTCCTCTCTAACGAAAACAACCTCAATTCCCTGAGCCTTTCCTTGTAAGACCTTCCCTCCATACCAGGCAACATCCTAGTAAATCTCCTCTGAACCCTTTCCAAAGCTTCCACATCCTTCCTATAATGTGGTGACCAGAACTGCACGCAGTACTCCAGGTGCGGCCGCACCAGAGTTATGTACAGCTGCAGCATGACCTTGTGGTTCCGAAACTCAATCCCCCTGCTTATAAAGGCTAGCACACCATATGCCTTCTTAACAGCCCTATTAACCTGGGTGGCAACTTTCAGGGATTTATGTACCTGGATGCCGAGATCTCTCTGTTCATCTACACTACCAAGAATCTTGCCATTAGCCCAGTACTCTGCATTCCTGTTACTCCTTCCAAAGTGAACCACCTCACACTTTTCCGCAATTAAACTCCATCTGCCACCTCTCAGCCCAGCTCTGCAGCTTATCTATGTCCCTCTGTATCCTATAACATCCTTCAGCACTATCCACAACTCCACCGACCTTCGTGTCATCTGCAAATTTACTAACCCATCCTTCTACACCCTCTTCCAGGTCATTTATAAAAATGACAAACAGCAGTGGCCCCAAAACAGATCCTTGCAGTACACCACTAGTAACTGAACTCCAGGATGAACATTTGCCATCAACCACCACCCCCTGTCTTCTTTCAGCTAGCCAATTACTGATCCAAACCGTTAAATCACCTTCAATTCCATACTTCCTTATTTCCTGCAATAGCCTACCGTGGGGAACCTTATCAAACGCCTTACTGAAATCCATATACACCACATCAACAGCTTTACCCTGATCCACCTGTTTGGTCACCTTCTCAAAAAACTCAATAAGGTTTGTGAGGCATGACCTACCCTTCACAAAACCGTGTTGACTATCGCTAATCAACTTGTTCTTTTCAAGATGATTATAAACCCTATCTCTTATAACCTTTTCCAACATTTTACCCACAACCGAAGCAAGGCTCACAGGTCTATAATTACCAGGGTTGTCTCTACTCCCCTTCTTGAACAAGGGAACAATATTTGCTATCCTCCAGTCTTCCGGCACTATTCCTGTCAACAAAGACGACATAAAGATCAAGGACAAAGGCTCTGCAATCTCCTCCCTGGCTTCCCAGAGAATCCTAGGATAAATCCCATCTGGCCCAGGGGACTTATTTATTTTGACATTTTCCAAAATTGCTAACACCTCCTCCTTTTGAACCTCAATTCCATCTAGCCTGGTCGACTGAACCTGAGTGTTCTCCTCGACAACATTGTCTTTCTCCAGTGTAACCACTGACGAAAAATATCCATTTAACGCTTCCCCTATCTCCTCTGATTCCACACACAACTTTCCACTACTATCCTTGATTGGCCCTAATCTTACTCTAGTCATTCTTTTGTTCCTGATATACCTATAGAAAGCCTTAGGGTTTTCCTTGATCCTATCCGCCAACGACTTTTCGTGTCCTCTCCTCGCTCTTCTTAACTCTCCCTTTAGGTCCTTCCTGGCTAACTTGTAACTCTCAAGTGCCCTAACTGAGCCTTCATGTCTCATTCTAACATAAGCCTTCTTCTTCCTCTTGACAAGTGCTTCAACTTCCTTAGTAAACCACGGTTCCCTTGCTCGACAACTTCCTCCCTGCCTGACAGGTACATACTTATCAAGGACACGCAGTAGCTGTTCCTTGAAAAAGCTCCACATTTCGATTGTACCCATCCCCTACAGTTTCCTTCCCCATCCTATACATCCTAAATCTTGCCGAATAGCATCATAATTGCCTTTCCCCCAGCTATAATTCTTGCCTTGCGGTATATACCTATCCCTGCCCATTGCTAAAGTAAACATAACCGAGTTGTGATCACTATCACCAAAGTGCTCACCTACATCTAACTCTAACACCTGGCCGGGTTCATTACCCAAATCCAATGTGGCCTCGCCCCTTGTTGGCCTGTCTACATACTGTGTCAGAAAACCCTCCTGCACACACTGCACAAAAACTGACCCATCTATAGTACTCGAACTATAGTATTTCCAGTCAATATTTGGAAAGTTAAAGTCCCCCATAACAACTACCCTGTTACTCTCGCTCCTGTCGAGAATCATCTTTGCAATCCTTTCCTCTACATCTCTGGAACTAATCGGAGGTCTATAGACAACTCCCAACAGGGTGACCTCTCCTCTACTGTTCCTAACCTCGGCCCATACTACCTCAGTAGACGAGTCCTCAAGCGTCCTTTCTACTGCCGTAATACTTTCCTTGATTAACAATGCCACACCCCCCCCCCCCCCCCCTCTTTTACCATCTTCTCTGTTCTTACAGAAACATCTAAATCCTGGAACCTGCAACAACCATTCCTGTCCCTGCTCTACCCATGTCTCCGAAATCGCCACAACATCGAGATCCCAGGTACCAACCTATGCTGCAAGCTCACCCACCTTATTCCGGATGCTCCTGGCGTTGAAGTAGACGCACTTCAAACCAGCGTCCTGCTTGCCGGTGCCCTCTTTCGAACTTTTAACCCTATCCCTGACCTCACTACTCTCAACATCCTGTACACTGGGACTACAATTTAGGTTCCCATCCCCCTGCTGAATTAGTTTAAACCCCCCGAAGAGCACTAGCAAATCTCCCCCCCAGGATATTGGTACCCCTCTGGTTCAGGTGAAGACCATCCTGTTTGTAGAGGTCCCACCTACCCCAGAATGAGCCCCAATTATCCAGGAAACCAAAACCCTCCCTCCTGCACCATCCCTGTAGCCACGTGTTCAACTCCTCTCTCTCCTTATTTCTCACTTCGCTAGCACATGGCACGTGTAACAACCCAGAGATAACAACTCTGTTTGTTCTAGCTCTCAGCTTCCATCCTAGCTCCCTGAATTTCTGTCTCAAATCCCCATCTCTCTTCCTACCTATGTCGTTGGTACCTATGTGGACCACGACTTGGGGTTGCTCCCCCTCCCCCTTAAGGATCCCAAAAACACGATCAGAGACATCACGAACCCTGGCACCTGGGAGGCAACACACCAAACATGAGTCTCTTTCGTTCCCACAGAACCTCCTGTCTGTTCCTCTAACTATGGAGTCCCCAATGACAAGTGCTCTGTTCCTCTTCTCCCTTCCCTTCTGAGAAACAGGGACAGACTCTGTGCCTGAGACCTGTGCCCTATTGCTTACCCCTGGTAAGTCGTCCCCCGCAACAGTATCCAAAACGGTATACTTGTTATAGAGGGGAACGACCACAGGGGATCCCTGCACTGCCTGCCGGTTCCCTCTCTCTCCCCTGACGGTAACCCATCTACCTTCTTCTTTTACCTGAGGTGTGACTACCTCCCTATAACTCCTCTCAATAACCTCCTCCGCCTCCCGAATGATCCGAAGTTCATCCAGCTCCAGCTCCAGGTACCTAATGCGGCTCTCGAGGAGCTGGAGTTGGGTGCACTTCCCGCAGATGTAGTCAGAAGGGACACTAGAGGTGACCCTTTCCTCCCACATTCTGCAGGAGGAACATTCAACTTCCCTAGCCTCCATTCCCACTGAACTAACTTCCCAACTACTGAAAAATAAAAATAAAAAGCTTGTTAGTTTAGCAATCCAACGGGCAGAACTTTTTTTTTGGTTAGAGGAGGAGGATGGGTGGGAGACACTACGTAAGTAGTGTTTCGGGTAAAGCTGTCACTCGAGAACAGCCCCTTCACAAACCACCTTCAACTTACGCTGACCGCACTGCACGTATGCAAATCTCCCCGGAACAGCCAATCAGAAGCTCTGCTCTCCCTGAATATAACTCCCTGTTATATGCATAGAAAGGGGTCCCCTGATCAGGAAACTCGTATTCTAATTGGCCAATCTCAAACACCTGGCCCAGGTCATTGCACCCCTCCCCCCCCCCAAGGTCTGAGGAGCCCCCATGGTCCTCGTGACTCTTGGGTCTCCTGCTTCGTTTTTGCGCCGGGTCCGACTCCTCCACTTCGGCCTTCAACATGGGGTGGGGGGTGGTAATAACGGCTAGGCGCTCGTCTTTTCCGTTTTGAGCGCCTGAGGGGCGGTTCACCCCTTTCCTCCAGCGGCAGGGGTACAGCTACGGCATCATCCACGGTGTCCCTATCTGAGTCCGATGTCCTCACCAGTGGTGTCGGAGCAGCGTGAATAGTTTCTTGGGGAGGACTCTCCACGGCCCTTGGTTTGCTGGTCCGAGTCAGCTCCGGAGGAGGAAACAACCGGAGGCCCGCACCTGGTCCAGGTGTTTCTTCATTACATGTTTTCCCACATGCATCTCATATGACACAGGTCCTGTCCTTGACTGTTCCTTCTACCCATGTGGGGCCATTCGTATAATTTCTGACCCATACATTTTCACCCGTGTTGAACTGCCTTTCTCGGCGAGTGTTGTTGTGGCGCTTGTGGCTCTTAGTGTCGCTCTGTTCTGCCACCTAAATTGGGGAAGAGTAGACTCAGCCGAGTTCGGAATCGTCTGCCCATGAGTAGCTCCGCTGGTGCTATTCCCGTTGTGGCGTGTGTGGTTGTTCTGTAATCAAATAGCCAGCGTGACAGTTTGGAGTCCAATGATGCTGCTGACTATTTCTTCAACCAACGTTTACGGTCTGGACGACTCTCTCCTCCAAACCATTTGATTCCGGTGGTATGGTGCTGTCCTTATGTGCCGAATACCATTCGAATTTATTCATTTTGTGAAGTCCTGGCTGGTGAAAACCTGTCCATTATCCGAAACTAACACCTCCAGGATACCATAAGTTGCAAACGAGGTGCGGCGTTTTTCAATGGTAGTTGTTGAATTTGCAGAGTTCATTTTGTAGACGTCCAACCATTTGGAATGGGTGTCTACTATTATGAAAAACATTGAACCCATAAACTGGCCTGCAAAATTGACATGAAGTCTTGACCATGGTGTACCTGGCCATTCCCATATCTGCAGTGGGGCTGCCGGTGGCACATTCTGTCCTTGTTGGATTGGTAGGCACCGACCTACCAATGCCGCTATGTCTGTGTCCAGGCCTGGCCACCAGTCATAGCTTCTGGCCAGCATCTTCATTTTTGAGACTCCATGGTGCCCATGATGTAGCTCAGTTAGTATGGCTCGATGGCCTCGACTTGGAACTACTACTCGAGCCCCCCCCATAGCAGGATCCCGTCTTCCACGGTGATCTGCTCTCTTCTACTCCAGTAAGGGTAGAATTCTGCCTGGACCAGTCTTTCCACCTCCCCACTTAGCACCATGTGTTTTATTTTTGCTAAAACCGGGTCCCTTTGCGTTTATAAACAAACGGTTTGTGCAACCACTGTAACGGTGTCCAGGAAATATAATGTCATTACCGTTTCCTCTATTTTGGGTACTAATGGTGGGGCATCCGGTCATGCCAGCCTGCTTAGTGCATTGGCATTTGCTACCCATGTTCCTGGCTGATGCTCCAGTTTATACTGGTACACCGCCAGTAGTAGGGCCGAGCGTTGGATCCGGGCCGAAGCTATTGGTGGTATTGCTTTGTCTTCTTACAACAAACCCAGTGATGCCTTGTGGTCTGTACATATAGTGAATTTCCGCCCGTACAAGTACTGGTGAAATTTCTTCATGAAGAACATCACAGCCAGTCCTTCCTTTTCGATTTGGGCGTACTTTCGTTCTGCTGCTGCCAGCGTCCTGTCCGTTTTGCCCTCTTGTGTGCCAAAACTGCACCAAAGCCATATGGAGATGCATCGCATGCATGTGAGCACCAACTCTTTCCTGGGGCCGTAGTGTGCCAAGACATTCTGAAGAAAGATGTTCTGTTATCTTCTTGAAATCCCTGTCTTGGCGGGCCCACTCCCAGGCTTGCCCCTTTTTAAGTAATTGGTGTTGGGGGGTCCAAGATGGAAGATCTGTTCTGTATGAACTTTCGATAATATGTGACCAGTCCTAAAAATGACTTTAACTCCTGGATTGTGGTAGGGGGCTAGGCATCTTAATCACCCTCACCGGATCCTCCAAAGGGTGTAGCCCTGATTTGTCAACCTTGTACCCTAGATAGGTTCATTGAGGTGCTAGGAAAACACATTTCTCCCTCTTTAGGCGCATGCCTGCTGCTGAAAACCTGCTAAGGACTTGCAGATTTTGCAGGTGTTCTGCCTATGTTTTTCCTGGAATGAGGATGTCGTCCATGTAAATGGTGACTTGTGGTAGCCCTTGCAATATATTCTCCATATCGCACAACCTGACAATACCCCAAAGGGTAATCTTGGATACTGAAAAAGGCCCTTCAGGGTGTTTATCGTAGAGAATTTTTCAAACTCTTTGTCCAGCTTCAGCTGTAGCTATGTGTGGCTCATATCCAGCTGACCAACCATGACCATTCAGTCTGCTGTCTACGCCGAGAGTGCAGAGGATCTGATACTCCCTGTTTTATACACAGAAAGGGGTTCCCTAATTGGGCCGCGAATCAGGGAACTCGTATTCTAAATGGCCAATCTCAAACACCTGGCCTAAGTCATTACACAGAGGCAGCTAATTGTTGGGGGAGGAGGAGGCCACCTCCCTCTATGAGCTGAGGATGACTCACCGGTCGTACCGGCCTAAACCAAAGGTAACTGAGCCATGAGAGCTGTGAAAGTATGCTTCCACAGCTATCAGGTGAAGAAAAAGGTGTGGAGATGGGTGAAGTTGAACCGAGAGGCGAGGTGGGAAGAGGATGGTATTCGTATATATCAGGATCTCATGGCGGAGCTGGCGAGAAGGCGGGCGGCCTTTGGTTGAGTGAAAGCGCTTTGTATAAAAGCAACGTGAGGTTTTGGGTAGTCGACCCGGCAGAACTGAGGGTCACAATAACTCCAAGGCCTTCTACTTTGAGACGGCGGAGGAGGTTGAGGTGTTCATAAACGCTGAGGGACTGGGACTGAAATTCGTTTGGACTTTGGTTGGTTGATCCCTTTTCCTTTTTTTCCCCGACAGAAACTGGGGCCAGCCCAGGGGCCATACTTTCCATTTGGATGAACCTGCGGTGACTACTCCCGAGGACGTGGAGACGGAGGATGACTGCCTGCAGCTGCATTGTTTGGCAGCTGCCCGTGTGGCTCCCATTAAGGTGACAGTGCGGGTCAATGTTCACCCACTTGAGATGGAGTTGGACACTAGCGCAGTGGTCTCCGTGATCACCCAGAGGACATTCAACCGCATCAAGCAGGGTATACAGACCTTTACATTAACCAACACACAGGCCAGGTTGGCCACCTATACGGGGGAACCATTGGACATTGCAGGAACTACGATGACCCCTTTTGTTTATGGATGCCAGGAAGGGCGTTACCCACTTATCGTGGTGCGCGGCCATGGGCCCAGCCTGTTGGGTCGGGACTGGTTGCGCCACTTGCAGCTGCAGTGACAGAACATCCTCTAAACAGGTTCTAGAGGGTTGATGGAGGTACTAGGACAGTACTCAGATGTATTCCAACCCCGTTTGGGGCAAATAAAAGGGTCCGTAGCCCACATCCAAGTCGAACCAGGAATCACGCCGTGCTATTTCTGGGCGAGCCCGGTGTCTTATGCCTTGCTTGAGAAGGTAGAAGGGGAGCTCACTCATTTGGAGTCCTTTGGTATGATCAGGACCGTCTGTTTCACTGACTGGGCAGCGCCAATTGTACCTGTAATGAAGCCAGATACACAGTTCGCTTGTGCGGCGACTATAAACTTACAGTGAATACGGCTTCCCGGCTCAACCGATATCCAATGCTTCGCATAGAAGATCTCTACTCGAAGCTTGCAGGCGGACTCTCGTTCACAAAATTAGATATGAGTCACGCCTATCTACAACAATTGAAGCTGGACCCTGGCTCCCGGCCATATGTTACTATCAATACACACCAGGGCATATACATGGTTGCACTTTGGGGTATCCTTGCCTGCGCTATTTTTCAACGTGTTATGGAGGGCATCTTGAGAGGATTACTGCGTGTCGCTGTCTACTTAGACCACGTTTTGATTACAAGAATGTCAGAGCAGGGACATTTGGAAAATTTGGAGGCTGTCCTAAGACGCTTTTCAGAGGCTAGAGTCCATTTACGTCGTACAAAGTGCATCTTTCAGGCGAAGGAAGTAGTCTGGGTTATTGGGTGGACTGCGAAGGTTTGCACCCCGTCGCAGAGAAGGTGCATGCAATTCAACAGGCCCCCGCCCCCAACTGACACTTCACATCTTTGTCCTTTCTCAGCCTCGTAAACTATTACGGGAAGTTCCTCCCCAATCTGGCAACTACGCTGGCCCCATTGCACCTTCTGCTAAAGAAGAATCACACCTGGGTTTGGAGTCAGCCACAAGGAACCGCTTTCCGGCGGGTAAAACAGCAATTGTCGTCGTCTGGGTTACTAACCCACTATGATCCTGGAAAGCCTTTGCTCAGATCCGTGAGTGGACCCAGACGGAGCCAGTCCTGTCAAAGGTTCAGCACATAGTCCTGTATGGTGGGCAACATAGACAGCTCCCAGGCGAGTTGAGGGTATTTTCCTCCAAGCTGTCAGAATTTAGAGTGGAAGACGGTATCCTCTTGTGGGGGGATACCTGTGATTGTCCCGGAAAACGGACAGGAGCTGATACTAAGGGACTTGCACAATGAGCGTCAGGGTGTGACCAAAATGAAAATGTTGGCCTCGAGTTAGGTCTGGTGGCCAGGCCTCGACCCTGACATTGAGAAGGTGGCCCAAAACGTCTCCATTTGCCAGGAGCATCAGAAGATTCTGCCAGCCGCGCCCCTACATCACTGGGAATGGCCAGGGCGCTGTATGCGGATTTCACCGGCCCATTTCAAGGATCCATGTTCCTTCTATTAATTGATGCCCAGTCTAAATTGTTAGAGGTACATAAGATGGCAGGCACACCGTCCTGCGCAACAATCGAGAAGATGCGTTTGTCTTTCAGTACCATGGCCTCTCCGAGGTGCTGGTCACGGACAATGGCACTCCGTTCACAAATGAGGAGTTTGCGAGGTTCATGAAGATGAACGGCATACGCCATATCCGCACTGCTCCATAATCACCCGGCTTCCAATGGGTTGGTGGAGCGCGCAGTGCAGATATTCAAACGGGGCCTAAAGAAGCAGCCTTCCGGGTCTATGGACATGAGACTGGCTCGTTTTTTGTTTTCATATAGGACCACTCCACTGGTAGCTCCCGCGGAACTCCTAATGGGCCGGAGACTTGGCACCCGCCTTAGCATGGTTTCCCCAGACATTGGCGCAAAAGTACGCCGTACTCAAGAACGGAAGGGACATGGCCTATCTCGGCATCGGCCGATTCGGTAGTTTGCGCCTGGTGACCCAGTGTTCATTCAAAATTTTGCTGGTTGTGCCCAGTGGGTCCCTGGCGTTATCTTTCACCGAACGGGCCCTATCTCTTACCAGGGTCGTCTCCAGCGCAAGCATGTAGACCATGTTCGGTCCAGAAGGCCATTTCTTCCAAAGATTCCCCGCCCCTGGAGCTCACTTTTACAGCCGCAGAGACCAGACACAATGGAGAGTATTCCTCACAATCTTCCTTTGGTGCTGCACTCAAGCCTGCGCAGGTCGTTACAGAACCTCGTGGTGATGGGGACACTGAGATGACGGAGGCAGTGGACTCCGACTCCGAGATAGAGACACAGGACGCCTCAGAGGGGGAGTCCGCAGGCCCGCAGGCCGTGGATGTACAACTGTTACACCGTTCATCCCAGAAGCGCCGTTCTCCGCCTCATTACATGCTGTCCGATCCAGCGCCTCGTGCAAATGGTGTCCGGCCTGCGGCAAAACGAGTCCAACGCCCTCCTTCGCCAGGATCTTCGGTGGATTCCTTGGACTTTGGGGGGGAGGGATGTTATAACCTGCCTGCTTACCACTGACTGGGGACTAATGGCAATTCCACAATCCTTAGTGAGTATGAGCTTCCCCAATGAGGGGGGCGGAGAAATCCTTAGCAGATCCCTGCATGAATAAAGCTGGCCAGTATGGAACCAGCTAGAGAGAAGTGAGCAGCAACGGATTACTTCACAGTAACTTCATTGAAGCCTACTCGTGACAATAAGCGATTTTCATTTCATTTCATTTCATATATATATATATGTTATTGTAAATTAATGTTATTTCTTTCTATTCTACAACTCGTGCTGGATTCTTCGTGGCCCTCATAAAATGAACCGTTATGTTGGTTTTGTGGGGGAGGTGCCCCTGCCAGAGCCTCCTCCCTTGCCACGTAAGTTGGCTTGTGCACGGGAGTGAGGTTAGAGGGGAGGTGGGGGAATGGGGACGATATTGGGAGAGGTGGTTTTGAGAGGGGTAAGGGTAAACTGCTGATGGTGACCAGGTGTGGGGTTGGATCCTGCCTGTTGGGTGGAGCCAGGAGTAATGGTTCTGACTGATAGGCGGGGCAGTGAGGAACCCCCCTGGTCTGGCTGGTGACGTGGAACGTGTGAGGGGTGGGGGGACCGGTGAAGCGAGCGAGAGTCTCCTCACACTTGAAGAGCTGGAAAGCCGACATGGTGCTGCTGCAAGAGATCCAGCTGAGGGTGAAGGATCAGGTTAGGCTTTGAAAGGGTTGGATGGGTCAGATGTTCCACTCAGGCTTTGATGGTAGGGTCCCGGGGGAGAGTTACAGTAAACGATACTGGTATGTAAGAGGGTGATGTTCGAGATGAAGAAGGTGGTTGCTGACCGGGGTTGGTATGTAATAGCAATGGGCACAGTAAGAAGTCTTTCAACACCAGGTTAAAGTCCAACAGGTTTGTTTCAAACACACGAGTTTTTGGAGTACTGCTCCTTCCTCAGGTGAATGGAGAGGTATACAAACCTGTTGGACTTTAAACTGGTGTTATAAGACTTCTTACCGTGCTCACCCCAGTCCAACGCCGGCATCTCCACATAATAGCAATGGGTGCATTGGATGGAGGTTGATGGTGCTGGTTAGCGTATATACCCCAAATTGGGATGACATAGGATTTATGAAGAAAATGTTGGCTGCCATACCAAATTTAGTTAATACTGGGGCGAGGAGCGAGCGGATCTGAGGAGCATTTGCACACATGCTACAGGGATTATTAGTTATTTTTGCCAATACACAATGGGCGTGATTCACACAAATGGGAGCAAAGTCTAGGGCGGCATGTGGCACAGTGATTAGCACTGGGACTGCAGCGCTGAGGACCTGGGTTTGAATCCCGGCACTGGGTCACTGTCCGTGTGGAGTTTGCACATTCTCCCCATGTCTGCGTGGGTTTCACACCCACAACCCAAAGATGCGGATTGGCCACGATAAATTGCCCCTTAATTGGAGAAAATATAATTGGGTAATCTAAATTTATAAAACAAAAAGGGAAAGGGTGCAAAGTCCCACAACGAGCATGTTTCGCGTGCGCTCGCCGTGCTGAGAAACACTTGGCTATTCAACTCGACTTGCATTGTATAAGGGGCCCGAACGGGGAATGCACGACAAGGCAGCATATAGCCCCATTTTGTACAGTGAGGAGTTCCACTCGCTGGAACTCTCCAGTGTCGCAAGGGATCTGGACGCCATTCTTAAATGCCACCCTGACCTCCGAGGCCCCAGAAGTGACCGCCGACCTCCCATCCAAGCCCAAACGCACTATGGGAGGGTCCCCGTGCCCCCTACTGTACCCCCCAACACTCACACAGGGCATCCCCAGCCCCAATGCCCATGTGCAGAAAATGCCAGCTTGGCCCCGCCAACCTGGCAGTGCCTGTGCCAGCTTACTATACTATATTAAAATGAACTAGTCTTGAACTAGATGTTCTTTAGCACGCCGACTCAGTAATTGTCCCTGTACAAGAACGTAACAAGGAGGAAGGAATTACAGGTGAGGTTTGAGCTTGTGTTTATGGGAAAGGCGGTTTGTCAGTTGAGGCGGACGAGGGGGTCCATGTACGAGTATGGGGAGAAGGCCAGCCTCTTGCTGGCGGATTGTTCAAGTCCGAGATGGGACAGTGGTGTTGGTGGTGGCATCGGTAGAGATGAACAAGCTATTTGAAGAGTTCTATAAGAATTTGTATAAGCCAGAACCTCCAATGGAGTGTCCCGAAGTAGCAGTGGGCGGGGTTGGAGGAGTCAGTGGGGATGGAAGACGTGCAGGTGGTGATAGGGAAGACTCAGGTGGGGAAGGCATCGGGGCTGGATGGTTTCCTGGCGGAGATGTTTGAGGATGTGGTGGCTAAGGGGCACTGCCAGAGACAATGGGACAGGCATCCATTTCATTGCTGCTTAAAAAGGACAAGGACCCGATGGAGTGTGGGTCATATAAATGGCAGTTCACCCGCACTGGAACCCGAATGGGGGCCATCCAGAGTCCCGCCACACAATTCAACTGCATCGCAGTCTCTTCCTCTCGCTCTTCGCGGCAAAAAGTCCAGTCCGAAGCAATCGCCTATCCAGGCTGGAACTCCCGCTGTCTGTGGTCAATGGCCGCACGTCATGCACAGATCCAAATCTCCCTCAGCAGACTCCAAGGACATCTCCCGCCATGATGGCTGGGCTTGCGACCATTGGCTGGAGTCTCTTCGGAGGTGAACCAAGTGAGGGGAACACTGCGGGGGGACTGCGTCCGAGGGAATTCACCTCCATCCCTTGTATCTCCTTCAGCCCCATCCCCTGTATCTCCTTCACCCCTTGCTCAGCACTCTCATGGGATAGGATCTGCATCTCAGATAAAACAGCCCCACACTCATAGAACTCAGCAATTTTCCGCAGTCAGGGCATAACTCGCTGACAGACTTACCCAGGGATCTTTCAGCCATATTGAAACAATACCGTTGACCATTAATGGACGGCATCGGGTTGAAATACAGTCCCACAAGCGCCACCAGCTGGTTGAAGTTGTGGGTGTCAGACGCTGCCAGGTATGTAAGGCTCCAAATTAGCCTTAGGAAGAATTAGGAAGAAAGCAACAAATATCACACTGAAAACCATTAAAACAAGACCGAGCTTAAGGGTTGGAGTATTCATAAAACAGTTCCAAAAACTGTACCAAATGACTCATTCTTCAATTTCTTCAGTCCTCCTGAAGTTCCACAACATGAAATGTTAAATATAAGTTTTGCAGCAAGATTCGCTGCTGACTTTAAAATGGGTCACCTCCTGCGTGAACACGTAATTCCATGTGCAATGTCATGCTTTACAGGAGAAACCATTGTAGATGATAGTGACTCCGATGATGAGTACTACGATGCTATTTACAAAGACCATGAGTACAATGAGAAAATTAGAGGCTCAGAGGGTGAACCAGATGAGGACGGCTATGAAATGCGAATCAGGTTGTTTCGCGGAGTGATAGTAAACTAGATGAGGAAGCCTGTGAAGCGCTATTCAGGTGGTTTGGCCAGAATGACTAGGTGATCACAAGGAACACCCATTCTGCGCAGAGCACTGAGAAGTGTGAAAGCTCTCAGATGGCATATGCAGAGATTGAAAGTGAGATTGCAGTAGCAGACACTTCAAATGAGAACAACTCAGCTACGAACAAACTAATAACGGAAGATATAATACCCATTCGGGAGAAACTGGCTCCAGCGGGCATACGGTGAAACATCTCAGGTCCACAAAATGGCCCCGATAGTGGACTCCCCAATACTCGAGGCCACTCCACCGAAAGATGAGCTAGAGGAGCTGTATCTGTATGCAGCTTCATAATAACAGATGATACTTATATCGTACTACCAGACAAAGATGAGCCAATACTTGGTTCTTCAGGAGAAGGTGACTCGTGCATTATCATTTCAAGCAATGAGGAGCCATCACTTGGGGCTCAAACACAAGATGCATGGACAGTTAGGGATGTGTATCTATCCCAGGCACCAGAGTGTGATGCTCTGCAGCCCGTTACTAAAGGTGCAGACTTGACCATGACCACATGGTCCCTCGGAAGTATGCCAACACGAGACGGCTCCACACCCATGGCGCAGGCCAGTGGCAAGACGAGTGTTACCAAAGCCAAGCAGAAAAAGAGGTGCAGTCACAAAATCGATTACTAAATCACTCTCATGAGAAAGAAGAGGAAGAGTTGGGGATGCCGTGAGTCCCACCCATGATACCAACAAGAAGAAACTGGCAATATGACCAACAGGCCAGGAAGTACACAATGACACAGCAAAAAGCATCGCGTTTAAAAAATGAAAGAAGCTGGTGAATTAGGTAAGCAAGCGTCGTGTTCTAAAATGAAAGAAGCTGGTGACACAGAAGCTGGTAATGCGGGCATAGCCAGCACAGATACCAGTCTTTTGGATACATCACGTTAAAAGGTGAAGGCAAAAAAGACCTGCACCAAAAGCGATGTCAGGAAGCTGATAAGAACCCTGAAGAGCAACGGGGTGATCCTTTTGGAGACGTACATAGAACTTTGCGCCATGGACACATTCATCAGGCATATCATGTTAATTGAAACACAGTTGAATCTGTATATACATGTATGACATACGTAAAGTTAATACAAATCATGTTTTTTTGGGTATAAATGTTAAAATGTTAACATCGCCAAAGAAAGGAGGATGGGCTAATATGCCTGTGAATAGTTTTGTACATAGTTAGTAATGTAACCTCGAACCAGCTGGTGGCCCCAAACATTGGTCACATGACGTGAAACACTCGCCAGTTAGTAGTGAAGCATACAACAGGATAGTCGCACATAGATTACTCTAGGAGAGTTCACTGAATTCTATTTAGGGGCAGCACGGTGGCATTATGGATAGCACAATTGCTTCACAGCTCCAGGGTCCCAGGTTCGATTCCGGCTTGGGTCACTGTCTGTGCGGAGTCTGCACATCCTCCCTGTGTGTGCGTGGATTACCTCTGGTGCTCCGGTTTCCTTCCACAGTCCAAAGATGTGCAAGTTAGGTGGATTGGCCATGATAAATTGCCCTTAGTGTCCAAAATTGCCCTTAGTGTTGGGTGGGGATACTGGGTTATGGGGATAGGGTGGAGGTGTTGACCTTGGGTAGGGTGCTCTTTCCAAGAGCCGGTGCAGACTCGATGGGCCGAATGGCCTCCTTGCGCACTGTAAATTCTATGATAATTATCTGTATAGTAATCTGTTTGTTATCTTTCCACGTGTTCATCAATAAATCATCTTTCTCATTAAACAACTGGATGTTCTGTGTGCATCATTGCAACGGCCAGACCATAGAACACAACAATTAGCAGCCTATTTTTCCCAGTTTTGTATTGTGCTGTTGCCTGTTGTGATGGTATACCTTTAAGGGGCGTATCTAAAACTGCTGTAAATCGCCAGACACATAGTGACATATCTGCTCATGAAATCAACACTGAGAGTTAGGAGCTGTCCCAGAAATCAGGGGCGGGATTCTCCAGTTGCTGACGCCGGAATTGCATTTGGCGAGTGGCTGGAGAATACCCGTTTACGAACAAATCGGGGGTGGCACCACTTTTGCGATGCTCCGCCCCCTCTAAATCTGCCGTGCGCCGTATCGACAGCCTCAGCACGTTCACTAAGACCCACATCCCGATGTTATGCTCCCGACTGGCTGAGTTCCCGACCGCATCGGTTACATAGAACATAGAACAGTACAGCACAGAACAGGCCCTTCGGCCCTCAATGTTGTGCCGAGCAATGATCACCCCACTCAAACCCACGTATCCACCCTATACCCGTAACCCAACAACCCCCCCCCCCCCCCCCCCCCAACCTTACTTTTTTAGGACACTACGGGCAATTTATCATGGCCAATCCACCTAACCCGCACATCTTTGGACTGTGGGAGGAAACCGGAGCACCCGGAGGAAGCCCCACGTACACACGGGGAGGACGTGCAGACTCCGCACAGACAGTGACCCAGCCGGGAATCGAACCTGGGACCCTGGAGCTGTGAAGCATTTATGCTAACCACCATGCTACCTTGATGCCCTCGTGTGGTATCTTCATCGGGAACTCGGCCTGGCGGCTGCAGCCTCAGTCCAGCACAACCACAGTCGGGAGAGGGCCAATCTGCGGGCAGGGGGGACTTTGACAGGCGCTAGGGGCACTGTTGGGGGGTGGTCTGGAGCTCACGAGCTGGCCAAAGTGAGAGCACTATTTTACGGGCTGGGTCCGCGAGCGGCAGGCGCCATATTTACGGTGCAGTCGCTGCAGGCCGCCGCCGTGTGCATGCGCAGCCACGGACCTGGCAATTGTCCGGGCCTTATCGACGCCGCTAGCCCCCAGCCAAACGGAGGATCGGTGGCCGTTTTATGCTGAATTTTCAGTCGTAAAACGCTACCATACCCACGCCAGCGTAGGGGCATAGTCTCAAAATCGGAGAATCCAGCCCCAGATGTGTTAACTAACCACCAAATGTTATTGTTTATAGTTTCATTTTTTCAAATAAAAGAACTTCAATTCAGTCACCAATCCTCAACACATAGTTGGTATGTTTGGGTAAGGTAGAAAACAACAGCGCAAAAACGACCAATTTTATAACAATACGAGCATTTATACCAGGATATACACAGGACCACTGATACACTGTAACTGATGAAGCAAAGTGTGTTTTTATTAAATGGTGTTCTGGGTTTTTAGTGTGTGTTGGGATTACATTTTAAATGAGTTTAATAGAAAGTTAAATGAAGTATTTTTGAACCGGACCGGTCCAAATCGGACCGGGAACAGCTGGAAAATGTGTATTCAACGAAACCGAGGTTATTGGGTAGACTGCCATGGGTTGCACCCTATGGAGGACAAAATACAAGCCATTCATCAGGCCATTCATCAGGCCCAGTGCCAGTCGGACCGACTCAATTACGCCTGTTTTTGGGCTTGGTGAATTACTACAGAAAATTTATTCCGAATCTCGCCACAATCTTGGCCCCCCTCCACCTCCTGGCAGGAATCAGCTTTCATGACGATGAAGAAACAACTGTCATTGTCCAGTCTCTTGTCTCATTTGATCTAACCAAGCCACTGTTATTAATGTACGATGCTTCCCCCTACGGGGTCGTGGACGTTCTCAACCATCGAATGGACAATGGGTCGGAGAGCCCCATCAAGTTTGCGTTCCAGACAATGACGCTGAGAAAAATTACGCACACCATCGATTGAGAAAGAAAGCTTGGCAGTTGTATTTGGTGTTAAGAAATTCCATCAGTACATCCACAGATACCTGTTTGTTGTCTATACCACTCACAAGCCCCTGTTGGGGTTGTTTAAAGGAGACTGGGCTATTCCCTCTGTTGTGTTAGGTACACTGGTCTGACACTGGCTGCAACTGGATGCAGCTTAGATCAGAAACATACTCCAGACCTTGAAGTTAGCTCAATCATGTTTATTGAACTAATAGCACAGTTAGCACAGTTCTGTGTGAGTTCGACTGTCTGCTAACCTAAATGTGGTAACGCTGTCTGACTGGACCAGACTAGTCTTAGCCACGTGGTGGAGGTGTGAGATTGTAACAATACCCTTGACTGACTTTCTAGATGTTCATCAGTGGAAACAGGCCAAGTGTGAGTGCCTCGTGTCTTTTATAGTCAGATCCCACCCCTGAGTGTCCTGCCTGCTTATTGGTCATGCCCTGTTCTCTGTGTCCATTAGCTGCTTGTCTGTATATCATTATGTGTGTGTCTGCATATCATGACAGGCTACCAGGAGAAGGCGGGAAGTGGCACGAGATACATTGCTCCTTTGGCCAACCAATAGGCGATGGCCCAACTGTCCTCTGTCTGTGCCATAACCATCCTGTGATCCTGTGATAATTAGTATGAGCAGAAGTAAAGTTAGTTATTTTATTTTGTTTCTTGTTCACTGACTGTATTTTCAACAAACATCACGACATTTAACTTCTGTATCTCAGTGTTTCTTCCCTCTCTTTCTCTGGATTGTAGCACTGTGGTTAGCACAATTGCTTCGCAGCTCCAGGGTCCCAGGTTCGATTGCCACTTGGGTCACTGTCTATGTGGAGTCTGCACGTTCTCCTCGTGCCTGCGTGGGTTTCCTCCGGATGTTCCAGTTTCCTCCCACAGTCCAAACATGTGCAGGTTAGGTGGATTGGCCATGCTAAATTTTCACTAGTGTCCAAAAAAGGTTAGGTGGTGTTACGGGGATAGAGTGGAGGTGTAGGGATAGGGTGGAGTTGTGGGCTTGGGTATGGTGCTCTTTCCAAGGGCCGGTGCAGACTCGATGGGCTGAATTGCCTCCTTCTGCACTGTAAATTCTATGATTCTATAAGAAAGGTTAGGTGGGGTTACTGGGTTACGGGGATGGGTTGGAGGTGTGGGCTTGGGTGGGGTGCTCTTTCCAAGGGCCAATGCAGATTCGATGGGCCAAATTGCATCCTTCTGCACTGTAATGTCTATGAATTCTATGGAAGTGCAAGCCCATATTATTCAACACTTCAAAAGAGCTTGCACTGCTGGTAGTGAGGAAACTATTCCACACCTCTGCTTAAGCTGAGCAATAATTTCTTAAATTAAGAAACAAATGGCGGGGAGCAGCTATTGCAAGAATTGCTCTTTTGTACTCGTAGGTTTAAGTCATGTAATTTGCTTAAAATATTGTAGTTGCCTAAAGCAAGTGTTTACTGTAGCATTTGGGAAACTTTAGCATAACAGAATCAAAGAGATTACTGTTCCCATAATAGCAGAATAATTTTGTAGAGCCACATGACGGCACAGTATAATTGCTGGAAGCCTATGATTTTGTTTCCAGAATTCACTTAGAGCAATTCTCCAGCAACCCCATCGACTATCCATTCATGATTGCATGTGGCTCATTCTGTTTTTCAAAATTGTATATTTCTAATGAAATATACAGCTTTCTTCCTGCCAACAACTATTGCCATAGTAATATGGCACTATCTGTTTGAATCTAAATAACTTACTTTGTAATGACTATTTTTGAAATGTTCGCTGTAGATTATTTTGCTTTCAACAAGTGGAGGATGGACCTTGTTCAAATTATGTCATCAACAATGTATTTATATCTAGTCCAAAGATGCGCATGTTAGCAGGATTGGCCATGCTAAATTGCCCTTAATGTCCTAAAAGGTTAGCTGGGGTTACTGGGTTACGGGGATAGCGTGGTGGTGTGGGCTTAACTAAGGTGCTCTTTCCAAGGACCGGTACAGACTCAGTGGGCTGTAGGGCCTCCTTCTGAACTGTAAATCCGATGACTCTATCTTGTTGGAATTTTTCTTGCGTTCAACGGAATTGATTAAGCCCAAATACAAGGTGAATCCTGTATTTTTCAAATTGGGAAATGTAGATCACAGGACCAGACCTGAGGTGCAGGATGGTATCAAGGTAGAAAATAATAGGAAAAAAGGTTCAGTGAATCACGGAGTGATGCTGAAAGTGACCTTGGGAAGCCTGTACGTTGGGGGAGTAGATTGTAGGGCAGAAGGAGATCCGCGGTTTTGAAATTCCAGGAAATAATGAGATTAGAATTTTTAAACAGAGAGCACAGCACAGAGGAAGGTGGCCAGGACATAAGGTAAGCATAGAGTGAAAGCAGTACGTCTGAAATCAGGCCGAAGTCCAGGACAGGGCTGCCCTCTCACAGACAGCCATGTGCCAGAGCCACCTGGACGTTGCAGCGGCGCTCCTCAGCATGGCCCAGACACAGTAGGCCATGGCTGGGAACGTCGGCGGCATTGCCCAAGCGCTGGCCGGCGTTGCACAGACACTGGGCAGGGTGGCCCAGTCCCAGAGGGAGGTGGCCCAGTCACTGGCAAATGTGGCACAGTTGCAGCGTGATGTGGTGCAGTCCCAGACAGAAATGGGACAGGAGGGGGCCCTGTGCTTCATGGCCATGAGCATGCAAACCCTGGTCAAGACCAGACCGGCCCTCCATGATTGGCAGAGCCAGGTGGTGGGGGGCTTCAGGGGATGGCTCCACTCACACCCCCATCTAATGGAGTAGCCCGGGGGCAATTGGGCATCCCGAGGGAGGAGGAGATGATGGGGCCCGTGCCAGTGAATCCCACAGGGGAGGTGCCGGAACAGCGCAGCAGCTCGGACTCCCCCCTCCTGTCCCTGGTGCATCTGGTGGGTAGCCGGCAGAATAGTGTAGCACCACGTCACTTGGGATGCCCGAGCAGCAGCCAGGTCCATCCAGGCCCAGTCGTCCCAGAAGACACCCACCAACGGGGACCCACGTTGCATGGCGGGAATCACAACAGGCTACCTCCACTCCTGCTGTACCGTCTGGGGAACCAATACATAGTGTCCGGGCCCGGAAGGCCAGAATGTTAAACACCTGTTAGGTTGGCACGGATGCAGGCACAGTTTAGGTATTAGGGCTAGGGAAAAATCTGCATATATGTTGTCACATTAAACACCTGTTCACACTGTTATAAGCTATCTCGTTGTTCTATCAAATGCCTGTCTGGGGTGGCTGGGCTGGGCTGGCCAGAGAGGAGGGAGGGGGGAATGGGCATACATTGTGGGTGGCCTGGGCTCCACCCCACACCCACCCCCGCCCGTCCCCACCACCATTATCCCAGGGATTCGATGGGACTGTGTGATAGAATTGTCAGTTCGCATGCAGGGAGCACCCAGGTGAATGTTACAAAGACATTGTCAAACAATGCGGAGCAGCTGAACTCATCGCAGAGCGGGTTGTCATCATCCTCCCTCCCTTGGACCAGACCTGCTGTTACTGCCAACGCAGGGCCTCACCCAGTAGTGTGGCAGGTATATATCACAGAGGGGGTTGCAGACGAGGGGGTGGCCGGGGGGAAGGTGTGTGGATGTGTGATGCGGTGTCCGTGCCTCTGGTCAGTGCCCTGCCCCTAGTTGATGAACCTGGAGGTGATCAGAGCAGCCTATGCACGTTGGCCCTGGCGCACATGTCATGTGGCCTCCAGTGCCTGCCTGAGCTCCATGTCCTGCCCATCGTTCCCCTCGCCTGCAACCTCCTCATTGGATGCAGACTGGCCGATGTTGTGGAGGATGCAGCAGGCCGCCAGTATGCGGGCGACCCTCTCACCATAATACTGAAGGGCTCCTCCAGAGCGCTCCTGACAACTGAACCACATCTTCAGGAGGCCAAAGCACCGCTTAATTGCGCTCCTGTTTACTGCATTGATAACTCCTGATTGATAACCCCTGTCAGCCAGGAGCCAACTCCCCAGCAAGCATCTCAAACATGTCAGGAATCGTTGAGTGTGCAGGATGAAGGTTTCGTGCACACTGCCAATGATGTGAATGATGCGCAGCTGATGGTTACACATCAGCTACACGTTCACCGAGTGGAACCCCTTTTAGTTTGTGTAGAGCAACCTGTCTTCTGTAGGTGCCTGTAGGAGGACATGCATCCCGTCAATCACCCCCTGGACTCAGGGAATGCCGATGATGACTGTAAACCCTGTCGCCCAGGCATCCTTGTGGGCTCGGTCGGCATTGAAGTGGATGTATTGAGGTTCCTGGGCATACAGAACCTCAGTGACGGCACGGTGCACCTGTAAACTGAGTTCTGTGAGAACCTGGACAGGTCCCCACTCGGCACCTGGAAGGACCCCGTCATGTAAAGGTTCAGGGTGACAGTCACCCTGGCGGCCACTGGGAGCGGGTGTCCTCCCCCATACCCCTGCGGCACCAGGTGCTCCATGATCTAATAGAAATGTTGTACTGTATCTCTGCTCAGTCGGAGTCTTCGATGGCATGTCCGGTCCAGCAGGTCTTCGAATGACAGGCGCTACCAGTATCCACGAGGCCTCATGCGGTGCCTCCTTGGCACCTCCTCCTCCTCCTCGGCCTGTTAAGCAGCTCGCTCACCATCCTGGGAGGCTGCCACCTGTCCTTCTGTTGCGGCACGCTCCGCTGCTGCAGCTTCCTCCTCCTCCTCGAGCAGCTCCAGCTCGTACAGCTGCAAGGTATCCCCGAGGGCTGTGGCGACTAGCAGGAATAGAACATAGAACATAGAAAATACAGTGCAGAAGAAGGCCATTTGGCCCATCGAGTCTGCACTGACCCATTTATGCCCTCACTTCCACCCTATCCCTGTAACCCAATAACCCCTCCTAACCTGCCACCATTGGTGGTTGTATTCCAATATCCATTGTCTGCAGGGGCTGAAGCCGGAAATTTTTGCATGGAGTGTACCCACATGTCCAACCAGGTCCAACAGGCTACGCGGTGACCCTGGTTGCCACCACGGACTCTAATCCCGCATGTCCTCCCCCCAACCCCCCCCCCCCCCCCACCCCCCATCTTTGCACCCCTAGCCCCGTAGTTTCCTGGCACCGTGGGGACTCTGGTCCTGGCGGCCATCCCTGATGCCAGGGGTACCGTCGGCTGGCACTGCCCTTGCCAGCAGTATGCTCAGTGGCCCCCCCGCTCGGGCCCCCCATAGGTCGACTGTGGACGTTGCCCTGGGTGGGGGCGCCTGATACTCCGCCGTGTGGATGTGAGGCATGGCAGAGGGTTGGGTGCAGGGGTGGGGGTGTGGTGAGGGAACCCATATGGCTGGTGCCATTCTGCAAAGCCATGGGCCAAGGTGGGTGGTCAGTGGGGTGTGCAGCAAGGTGGCTGCCTTGCATCCCAGTCCTGTGGGAGGTCATCCCGGCCACTAGGCCTGTTCCCCCGTCACCCCCACCTCTTCCGGTCCTGGCAAGGCCCCTCCCCAGCCAGCCAGCCAGCCAGTGTGTGGCCCTGCTGCCCACATTCACGTTTCTCTGTGTCTTACATCCTCTCTCTCTCCCTCATCAGCCACTATGACGAGACCGGTAATGATACGCAAACGGTGTTTACTATATGTGCATTCCGGACACCACTGTCGAGGTGACGGAGAATTGTGATTTGCCATTAAACTCGCTGCCGCGGGTTTGGCATCGGAACCTATTCTCCGCCCAATCACGTTTCACGATTTTGCCGTCAGCTATTGGAGAATCCTGCCCATTCAGTTTCAAAAATTCAGGGCGGGATTCTCTGAATGCCAATGCCGAAATTGCATTGAAGATTGACTGGAGAATCCCTTTTGATGCCGAAATCGGGGGCAGCGCCTGTTTTCAGATGCTCCGCCCCCTTCAAACTGGCATCATTAGTACGTACACCGTACAGCTTTGGGATGGCCTCAGGACGTCACCTGAAGACCCTCCCCCGATGCTTTGCTCCCGATGCGCCGACTTCCCAACGCCGTGAGTCACTTGTGGTCTGGGATTTCGTCAACCTCCCATGGCGGCTGCGGACTGGTGTCCGGTGCAACCAAAGTCGGGGTGGGCCGCTCCACTGGCCAGCGGAACTTCAATGGGGGCTGGGGGGGACTGCTGGTGGGGGTGGTCCGGGGGTGATGAGTGATGTTACGGGGAGCACTATCTAGCAGGTTGGATCCGCGCGCGGCCGGCGCATGTTGTGCGGCACGACTGTTGCAGGTTGCCGCTGTGCACATGCGCCTGCGCGGCCACGGACCCAGCAATTCTACGTCCATATCTGCAGGGCAAGCCAGGGATTTTACGTGACACGGCTGCTAGCCCCCCACTGGGCGGAGCAGCGGTGCAGGAGCTGTGCCAAATTTTTGGTTGTCATACTAAACATATAATCCGGACCTAGCCTCAAAATCAGAGAATCCAGGCCTTAGTCTGTTGAGAGAGCTTTGCCTCATTCTCTGATGTCAGACACAAGCAGCTGGAGTGAGCAAAAAGATTGGCGCAAATTTCAGGTTTTCATATGATGCAGGGTGTCTTTGCTGGCATGGACTTTGCCTTGCATGTGGCCCATCTGAACATTTTATTGACCCAAATGGAATGCCAGTCCCTCAGTGCGCTGCTGACATGAGACAGTCAGTGCATCATGTCGTTGAGTTCCTGTTATCGGGGCAGCAGTCACAAAACATTCATTCTGTGGCATTTCTGTTTGCCACCACTATTTGACCGACCACAGCAAGTTAAAGGCTACAGGGGGTATCCATTCAAAGTGTGTCTTATGACTCTTGTTTGGAACATAGCAAACCTACAAAGGGTGTTTTGTGGTATGCTGCGCAACCTGGCTGTTGTAAGGAAACAGCCATTATACCATCTAACTTGATGAGATATTGAGGAGTAAATTGATTAATTTACTAATAATTGTTTGACTGATTCAGTTGCCAAATACTGTTGTAAGAATAGCACAATGTCTTTGCCAGTGCAGTAATGGGAGCAAGTTTTAAATAATTTTCAAAATGTATTTCAAAGGTTCCCATCAGGTACTTAACTGGCCAATGGCAGACCTTCCCTGGGACTTAATGGAAATCCTGACGCCCCAAGAGCTAGCAGCCAATCAGAGGTTGCCAGCTCTCCATTGCCCATCAGTGTCAGCTGATGGTAATGCACCCACCAGAGGCCCAGGAACGTCAAGGGATCCAATCCACAAGTGAGTGAGGGTGCAATGGGGGTCATGGAAGGATTAGTGATGGGGGGGCTAGTGGGAAAAGAAAGGGCAGGCAGGTGACTGGCAGTGACTCCCGCCCTTTCACGATGCAGGTCCCTCAATTATGAACAGGGTACCTTTGAACGCGTGACCAGGGAATTTTCAAGCAAATCCGACATGTTTTCTTTACAGGCTTCCTGCATGACCATTCTCCAAAACACCGTGGATTGAATATCAGTGGTGGCAGAATGTGGCCCTTAAGTGTGCATCAATAGCCCATTTATGAGCCGCAATTAGCATCCAGGAGAGAAGGCCATTATCGAACTTTCCCACCCAGGACCTAATCAAGCAGAGGTGGTAGGATGACAGGGTCCCCAACCTGCACCCTTCGATCCAATTAAATGCCTTGTCTCCAAACCAGCTACCAGAGGGCATTAAGTTCAGCCCATTGAGTCAAACTTTTGCACTTTGGAGAATAAAAAAAGAGGGTTTGTGCACAGACACAAAAGTAGAAAATAAGGAGAAGGCATCTAGCTTGCATGTGTGGATGTGAAAGCTGTGCTTTGCCTACCACTCACCTGGTTTAAGAAGAAGACAACTTGTGCTACTCTATCCAGTGTAAAACAGGTGCTATGTGATCAGTTCAAACTGTAAATTACTGGATAAACCCTCCAATGTGTTAAGCTCTGCTGCATGGCAATAAAAGAGATATCACAACCAGTTAGAGTCAGGTCTGAATCCTTTGCAAGTCTTATAGGAGAAGGAGACAGAGGAGTGGAGGAGGAACAGGAAGAGGAGGGGAGGATATACATGTGCACGTCTTTTATGACTGGGTGCTACATGATCGAATAATTCATGAACATTAATTGTAACCTCAATCAAAACGGCCCATTCACCAATAGTTCCACAACCTTTATCTTTCCTGTGTCACTGATTATACATCACTCTCTTTCCAATAGCACAAAAATAACTAGAAAATATATTCTATAGTTAAAATCTATAGAAGCAGAGGGACCCAGGTATGTGAGTGCATAAATCATTGGAGGTGGTAGGACAATCTAAAATAGTGATTTATAAAGCATACAGTATCCTGGTATTTATTAATAGAGGCATAGAGTACAAAAACAAGGAAGTAATGTTAAACTTGTATGACACTGGTTCAGTTTCAACTGAAGTATTGCATCCAGTTCTGGTGCCAAACTTTAGGAAAGATTTGAAGATTGTCATGGGAATGTCCCTTTAAGAAAGGTTTATGTCTTATCACATGGTTTCAGTGATGTCATTTTGTGGGTGGAGCTGAGCTGTGGCTGTGAGGTTTGTTTTTCTTATGCTTTCAGCTTTGACTGCTGTGGACTACAGACTGAGAAAATAAGTGTTATAGCCTGTCTCGCTATCTTTTCATTCTAAAGAGTTGTTCCAGAAAACAAAACATTGATTATAGCTACCTGCTTTGGTAACTTAAAATATATACTTTGCTTTCCATCTGGTAAGACGGGGTCAGAATCTCAGGGAAAGCCAGTCTTATTCAAATGAGAATGCGGAGTGCTCGGCTACACCCTTGATAAGGGGTTTTAGTTTATGGGATTTTGCTTTTGAATTGGAACGGTTAAGGGGGAATTCATTAAGTGTTATACATAGATTATTGTAGCTGTGGGGTGCCTTTATGTTTGCAATTGATAACACTTCTTGCTGTGTGTTTATCTATATATGTTAATTAAGTTCTTAGAATAAAGCTTATATTGACTAAAGTGTCCAGGAAGACTGTTCAATCACACCTGAAGGGAAAGCTCTTATGCTCATCCTAGCCAAATTAAACATAAAGGCAATAAGTCAGGTGGACTTCATAATATACTTTGGAGTGTCTAAGCCCTGGCCCATAACAAGATATTAGAGGGAATGCAGAAAAGATAAGTAAGAATGGTTCCAAGGTTGAGCAGTTTCAGTTATAAGGCCATAAGACATAGCAGTAGAATTAGGCCACTCGGCCCATCGAATCTGCTCCGCCACTTAATCATGGCTGATATTTTTCTCATCCCCATTCTCCTGCTTTCTCCCCACAACCCCTAATCCCATTATGTAGGTAGATTGGGGAAATTAGGACTGTTCTTGGAAAAGAGAAGGCTAAGAGGAGATTTGATAGAGGCATTCAAAATCACGAGGGGTCTGGGCAAACTGGTTAAGAAAAGAATGTTCCCATTGGTGAAACAATCTTGAACCAGAGGTTTAAGGAATTGGCAAAAGAAAGAATAGCAATATAAGGAAAATCTTTTTCACCTAGCTTGTGGTTAGGACCTGGAATGCACTACTTGAGAGTGTGGCAGAGGCAGCTTCAGTTGAGGAAATTAGATTGTTATCTGCAAAGGAAAAATGTGCAGGGCTTTGGGGAGACGGGGTGGCATTTGAGAAGTTGCTCTGATGGAGAGGCGATGCAGATATGATGGGCCAAGTGGCCTCTGTCTGTGCTGTAACAATTCTGTGATTCTAAGGCCATTGAGGGATTTGAACACAAGTCTGAGACTTTTAAAGTCGCAGCATTACTTCACAGTGAGTCAGTTTAGATTAGTGATCAGAGATGTGATTGGTGAATGGGATTTTGTGTGAGTATGGATACAGGCAGCTGGGCTTTGGATGAGTTTATGTAGGATAGCAAGTAGGAGACTGATCAGGGTACATTGGAATAATCAAGTCTGAGATAATAAAGGCATGAATGAGGGTTTCAGCAGCTTTTGAACTGAGGCAAGGTTGGTGGTGTTATGGAGATGGAAATATGTAGACTTAGTAATGGTGTGGATATGTGGTTGGAAACTCATTTTGAGGTTAGGAATGGCACCCAAGATGTGAATAGGCTGGCTCAGCATCAGACTGTGGCCAGGCAAAGGCAGTTGGTGACTTTGGAACAAAGCTTTTTGTGGAGATGGAAACCAATGGCTTTGGCATTCCCAGTTTTGGAAATTTTGACTAATCCATAATGCTTTATGTCAGACAAGCAGTGTTACAATTTAGAGAATGTGAAGTGGTTGGAAGAGATGGTGGTGAGGTAGAGCTGGGTGTCATCAGTGTACAGGTGGAAACTGAAACAATATTTTTGGATGAGCTCTCGAATGGATTAAAAATGTAGTTGAAAAATAGGAGGGAGCAGGTTCAATAGACCCTTGAGAGCCAGTAAAGATAAGAAGGTGGGAGTGAGAACTAAGCCATTACAGGTAACCCCAAGGCTACAACTGGATAGATAAGAATGGAACCTTGAAACTGCAGATTCACCCAGCTGAATGAAGGTAGATAACATTGAAGTCGTATGGTGTGATCAGCCATATGAAAGACAGCAGGTACATCGGAAATCAATTGTCATATAGCATGTCATCTGTGACTTTGATAAGTGTTGCTTCGGTACTGTGACAGAACTGAGAATCTGATTAGGAGGATTCAAAAATTGGTGTTCTGGGAAAGATGGCCATGTATTTAGGAGATGACAGTATGTTCAATAACTTGGAAGAGGAAAGGGAAGTTGGCAAAGGAATGGTAGATTATAAAGAAGGAGAGGTTAAGAGTTTGTTTTTGAGGAGATGAGTAATGATGCCAGATTTGATGGGAGTCACAAAGGTGAGCTGGATGGTTAGTAGTTTAGTTGGAATAAGCTTAAAGGAACAGGATATGTTCTCATGGACAAGATCATATTGGAAAGGGCATGAAGAAAAAGAGAGAAACTGAAGAAAGAAGCAATCAAGAACAAGGTGAGGGAAAGTTTGGCGAAATTTGCCTTAACTAACTAGGGACAGAGAGAAGATGCACAGGTAGAAGATCAAATGATCTTAGCCATATTGACAAGATGTTAATAAGTCCTCACACTTGTCATTGGAAGTATGAGTTATGAGAGCATGGGACAGGAGTTTAAGAAGACAGTTTGGCATAGAGAGAAGAAACCAAGGGTGTATCTTTGCGTCCCAGTGTTAGTCTGGAACAGTGAGCAGTTTAGGAAAGAAGAGCAGGAACTGATAATCCTCACTGTGGTCCAACCAGATATGTGAGCAAATGGCTGAACCAGTCATTCACTATATCTACTCAAATCTGCGTCCCATGGACTTAAGAAAGAGTAGATTGAGGTTTTCTGTCTGATTCTATTAGGATGGATGTTGTAGTGTTAACAAAGACCACAGAAGCTAAGTTAATTAGCAAAGCTAACTTTTTTTACACTACTTATTAAAGCTCAGCCACTTGCTCCTATAGTAAACAATAATCTGCAATCTACAATCTACAATTTACACTCTACTAATACTAGTCTCTACACTTTTATCTATAACTGTACTCTACACTCTCTCACTGCTCCTCTCCAGCCTTCTCCCAGACGCCTGTGAGTCAGTGCTTTACATAGTTTTGCATTTAGCTCCATCTAATGGTTATTTATGATATGACTTTAACCCTTTGTATTCTGAACATTTCACAAAATGTCAAATCCCCCTTTCTTTGAGAAAAATGTTTAAAACTCTTTCTAACATTTTTTACATACATTGTCGAGAATGTGTTTATACCGTTCATGCATCATGTTCTATTACATATCATAATTGGAATTGCAGAGTTGTAGTCCTCAGCGTTTTACAAGTTTAATCGATTAGGTGATTTCCTTGTCCTTTTTAACCGTCTCAATGCACTTGCAGTGTCATTGGGATTGTCTGCAGTTTGTTCGTTATGTCTATTTGATAACAACGCTGTTGGTAAGTCAATGTTACAAAACATGGTGTCTGGGTTTGTTATAATTGGCTCTGGAAACTGCAGCAAATTCTTTACTTTTAACAATGTTCGTCGATTTCTACGAAACATCAGTCCTGCCACAGTTTGTACCACTTACGATGGTGGTGCAACCTCATTTAACACCTTTGCAATGTCTAACCAACCACCATCTGGATTTCGTATCCTGACGACATCTCCTTCTTTCAGTGGAGGTAATTGTTTTGCACGCCTGTCATAGTATGCTTATTGCTTGCATTGCTGTTGCCTTATTTTTTCATGTAATGACTGCTTATCCATGTTTGGAATTGTTATGGCAGGGAATGTCGTACAAATCCTCCTCCCATGAGCATGTGGGCAGGCGACAATCCTGATGACAAAGGAATAGCTCTGTAGCTTAACAGCGCTAGCGAAAAATCCTTTAATCATCAAATGCCTTTTTAACTGTTATTTTACTATTCCGACTACTTTCTCGGCTTTCCCAGTGGATTGGGAATCTATTGGACTGGAGGTAACATGTTGGAAGTTGTATCCTTCTGCAAATGACAACCATTCCCAACTATTGAAACAAGGTCCATTATCCGTCACGACTTTTAATGGAATGCCATGTTGAGCAACCCCAGACTTTGCCGCTCTTATGACTGAGTGAGCAGTCGAATCTGATAACGTTATAACTTCAGGATAATTGGAATAGTAATGAATGATTATTAAATAATTATTCCCTCTGAAATAAAACAAGTCCATCCCAAACTTTGACCATGGGTTTGTGACTATTTCACTTGCTACAAAGATTTCTTTACACTGGGATGGTTGATGTGTTTGACACACACTACACTCTTGCACGTGGTTGTCAACATATCTATTGATGCCTGGCCAATACACTGACTGCCTGGCAGGTCTTCGACACTTCTTTATCCCTTGATGCCCTTCATGTATCTTTTCCAGAATACCAGAATTCCAGAATACTGGGGCTGGTTTAGCTCACTCAGCTAAATCGCTGGCTTTTAAAGCAGACCAAGCAGGCCAGCAGCACGGTTCGATTCCCGTACCAGCCTCCCCGGACAGGTGTCGGAATGTGGCGACTAGGGGCTTTTCACAGTAACTTAATTGAAGCCTACTCGTGACAATAAGCGATTTTCATTTTCAATACTTCTTTGTCGGCAGGATGGTATTTCAATGCTGTCTCTTTTCAACAGGAATACATTTATAACAGTCAGGTCATTCTTGATACTTTGAAAACTGTTGCAACTGCCATTAGGCCATCCTCCTCTTGGGTTTTTGATCGCCGTTGAAGTTTCATCCCGTATTAAACTGAGCTTTGCATCAGACACAGGTAATAACATGTCTTGTGCTGTGGCTTGTGCTTCCACACTGAGTACTACTTCCCATGCTTTCTCATCATTGTAACTCGGAGCTCTTGACAATGCATCTGCTACAACAAGTTCTTTGCCTGGGGTACAGACTAATGTGAAGTCGTATCTACGTAGCTTCATCATCATAAGCTGAAGTCTCGCGACGTGTCATTGAGATCTTTCTTTATACGTTGACCAGAGGATCTGTTTCCACAATAAGTACGGAAGGCCAGACACATTGTAATGGAACTTGCTTATGCCCGTTAAATGACCGAGGCATTCTTTCTCTAACTGTGCATATCTCTGCTCCGTTGGAATCATAGCATGAGATGCACATGCAACTGGTTTCCATAGCTCATTTTCTGCTTTCTGTAATGAAACTGCACCAATGATATTCTGACTGGCATCGTTGATATTTTTGTTTCCTTTGTGGAATCAAAAAATGCTAAGACCGGACCTGTAGTTAGTGACGATTTCATATCCCGCCACCTAGCTGCATGCTGAGTTGTCCACAGAAATTCGACCTTCTTTTTAATCAAATTTCTTAAAGCTGTTGTTCTGCTGGACAGATTGGGAATAAACTTGCCCATAAAATTAACTACGCCCAGCATCCGTAAAATTGCCTTCTTATCCATCGATATCGGCATCTAACAATGGCATGAATCTTAGCTGGATTTGGTTGTACACCTTCTTTTGGTATCAGTGGTAGCCATGATGTGGAGATGCCGGCGTTGGACTGGGGTGAGCACAGTAAGAAGTCATACAACACCAGGTTAAAGTCCAACATGTTTGTTTTAAACACTAGCTTACGGAGCACTGCTCCTTCCTCAGGTGAATGAAGAGGTATGTTCCAGAAACCTGTATATATAGACAAATTCAAAGATGCCAGAGAATGCTTAGAATGCAAGCATTTGCAGCTTTTGATATGACATCTCTAAGAAATTTTAGTTTCTGGATGCCAAACTGGCACTTTTCTCTGTTCAGCTTTAAACCATAGACATTAACTCGTGTTCGGACTTTCTTAAGCCTTCCACAACGTTCTTCTGGAGTGTTGGACCATATGATCACATCCTCTGCATAACACATGAACACCTGGTATTCCTTCAATTATGGTTTCCATCACACAGTGGAAGATCTCTGAAGCTGATGTTATGCCGACAGGTAATCAGTTAAAACAATATCGGCCAAAGGGAGTGTTAAAGCTTCACAATTTTCTGCTTCTACTATCCAGACATAGTTACCAGAGTCCCTTGGAAGTGTCCAATTTCGTGAAATACTTGGCATGCGCCATTTCTGCTGTTATCTCTTCTCTAGGTATGGGATAGTGTTCTCTTCCTATATTATTATTTAAATCTTTCGGATCGATACATACTCTTAAGTCCTCATTTGGTTTACGCACACACACCATAGAGCTTACCCAGTTTGTCGGATCAGTCACCTTTGAGATGATATTGCGTTGTTGCATTCTATCTACATCGTCCTTGAGATGGTCTCTTAATGGCGCTGGCACTCTTCTGAGCACATGTATCACTGGCTTAGCATAATTTTTCAGTTTAATGCTGTACGTGAATGGTAAGGTGCCCAATCCACCAAAGACATGATTGAAGTTGCTCAAAATATCCTCAATTCGATCATTGAGTGATCCATTTAAACTTCTGGCTGTGTGTATTCTCTGTACCAAATTTAGTTTAATGCGTGCATCGACCAATTAGTGATGACTTCGTATCATCCACAATGCCAAAGATATCGCCATTCTGCACCATGAGGCAGCAGGAACCTTGAGTCAGTATTGCATTCCCATTGTTGTCTGTTAACGTACAGTTTGATTTTCGTATTATTGGAATTTTGTGCACTTGTTTCAGATCTGCATCTGTGATTAAATTTGCATGTGCACCTATATCCAGCTTAAATGGAACACCTGACCCATTTATATTTCATATTACAGTCCAATCTTTAATTAAATTGGAGATTTGCTAAACTTGTTTATCATCAGTGTCCAGTGCATTTACTCTGAGTATCACTGCTACCATGAAGTCATCGTGCAGAGTAAAGTTAGAGAAATTATTATCTGAAGTTAAAATTATTTCTTCATGTTCTTCATTTTGTATAATCTATACCTTTTTATATCTATGGAACGATTTTTTTGAGGTGTTTGCCGGTATCGCTGAAGTAAAACAGCATTGTGAGGCAAAATCATTGAACTTGCTCCATCCCAAGCATTTTTTCCTTTCGCAGGACAATTTTTTCAATAGTGGGTATGGCCACAGTGCGTGCACGTCATCACACTGGTGATGTCACTTTCTAAATGGTTGTCTTCTGAACTGCGCCACCGAGTTAATGGCGTCGGCCACGTTTCCTGAGTTTGCGCCTTTTTCTTTAGCCCTGAACTCTACATATTCATTTGTGGCTTGCTCACTGGCCTTGCAAAGATTTATGGCTTCTTCTAACGGCAAAATTGGTCTTCTTAATAATCTTTCTCACAATTTATCATCATATATACCAGGGGTTCTCAACCTTTTTTAACCCATGGACCCCTTTTCCTCTTAATTTTTTTTGTGGACCCCCATAGCCATTCCACAGAAAAAAAAGCTTCTTATATGCGTGGTAAATTAATCCTAAAGTCCATCTACCTTACCGTGAGGGTTGGAAACGGATTAGCGGTATTTTCGTACGTTGCCAAACTTATTCTAATATGAAAAGTAATGAAAAAAACTTTTTACTGACTAAATTGAATTAAATTACTCTAAAAATAACCAATTCATGTCAAATATACACAGTTTCTAGTGATTACTGTGTTAAATCATTCATTAAACTTGTCAAGGAGAAACGTGGCATAAGCGTCAGGTCAACCGTGGGTATTTAATAAGCTGCTTCTGTCATTAAAGGTCCTCCGGGTTGTTCCTAGGGGACAATAACCCGGGCAATCTTCAACAACAACTGTCATTAAAGCACAATAAACCCATTTGTCATCAACCGGTATGGATTTTGTTTTCTCAGAATACAGTACCACAAAAATAAACACAGCAAATGCACCTTTTTGGTTCTGAGCCCCTTCAGCCCTCAAGGTAAATTAGATAGATTATAATCTCTCTTTGACCTTTGTCAGTGCGAGAGAGAGAGAGAGAGAGAGAAAGGTGAATATTCATCATGAAAACAAACATTTTTTTCTTCTACTTGATTCTCAGTAATAACAATTGTTCTGAAGTAGAATTGCTCTATGGACCACTAAAATATCACCGTGGACCCCCAATTCGGTATTTTTTTTGTGTGGACCCCCAGTAATGTTACATGGACCCCCAGGGTCCATGTGGACCCCGGTTGAGAACCACTGATATATACCAAACACTATTTGATCCCACAACATTGAATCCGCAAAGGAGAAAAAATGAAAGTCTTATATCTCACATCAAATAACTCATTCAAATTTATCCTCACTGTCTGCAAATTCAAAAGAATTACATAATTCAAATGCCTGCAGTCCAACCAAATTGAGGAGGAAGGCGATTTTTCGACGATCAGGAGCTGATTCTAACACGGAGGCTTCAAATTGCTGTTTGAAAATTTTCCACTTTAGACTTGGTCTACCCGTCATCCTGAAGTGTTCTGGCTTTTTCAGACCTTCCATCTTTCGATCAGTAGCTTAGTCTCCGAGATCTGTGTAGCGGCATGATTGTTCTTCTTTTCTTCTTAGAAGCTAAACTCACTTTCTAAACTCACTGCTTACTTTTAGGAACATGTCTCTGGTGCCATGTGGTGTTCATTGTGATTCTGCGATCAGGATGGATGTTGTAGTGTTAACAAAGACCACAAAATCTAAGTTTATTAACTAAGCTACCTTTTATTTAAATGACTTATTGAAGCTCGACCACTTACTCCTATAGTAAACAATAATCTAGTGATCTACAATTTACTACTTTAGTAACGCTAATCTTTACACTTTATTTATAACTGTAGTCTACACTTTCTCACTGCTCCTCTGAAGCCTTTTCCCCAAAACCTGTGAGTCAGTGCTTTATATAGTTCTGCATCTAGCTTCATCTAGTGGTTAATTATGATAGGACATTAACCCTTTGCATTCTGAATATTTCACATAATGTCACAGAGATGACGGCTGTACCGGGGGACATGCCAGGGTGAGAGCAATCTTTGTAACGGGCATCATGTGTGAGGATGTGTTTGTGGAGATTGATAGCTGCAAAAATACTGAAGATTACTGGGATTTTGAAATTGCAATCATAAGTAAATGAGGAAGAGCAGCACGGTGGCGCAGTGGGTTAGCCCTGTAGTCTCACGGCGCCGAGGTCTCAGGTTCGATCCCGGCTCTGCGTCAATGTCCGTGTGGAATTTGCACATTCTCCCCGTGTTTGCGTGTGTTTCGCCCCCACACCCAAAGATGTACAGGCTATGTGGATTGGCCAGCTAAATTGCCCCTGAATTGGAAAAAATGAATTGGATACACTAAATTTAAAACAAAAAAATAAGTAAATCAAGAGAGATTTTTAAAGGGGCAGATACCAGTGGTGTAGGAGGGAGGCTTTCAGATTTATGGACCATTGGGATCTATTCCGGGGCAGGTGGGACCTATACAGGAAGGACGGCTTGCATCTAAACTTGAGGGGCACCAATATCCTGGCTGGGAGGTTTGCTAGTGTCATATGGGAGGATTTAAACGAGTGTGGCAGGGGGGTGGGAACCAGAGGGTTAGCTTAGACCAGGGGTGGGCAAACTTTTCCGTGCAAGGGCCACATTCAGAAATTCACAATTCACAAAGGGCCGCATAGTATATTAAGTAAAATAATTACTTCACCCGGTTATGATTCTGGGCGCCTCATATAGAACATAGAACAGTACAGCACAGAACAGGCCCTTCGGCCCTCGACGTTGTGCCGAGCAATGATCACCCTACTCAAGTCAACGTATCCACCCTATACCAGTAAGTAACCCAACAGCCCCCCCCCCCCCCCATTAACCTTAAAAAAAAATTTAAAAAAAAAAAAAAATTAAAACATTTTTTTTTTTTTTAATTGACTTGGTGGGCCGCAGCAATACCTTTGGCGGGCCGCATGCGGCCCGCGGGCCGTAGTTTGCCCACCCCTGGCTTAGACAGTGTCATAACAGAAGGGGAAATAGAGAACAAAAATAAGAGAACAACATCACCCTCATGCAGAGCAAAAAAGGTGGCAAATGTGAGAAGTGAGGTGGTCAATGCAAGACTGAGGGTATTATACCTTAATACTGTATGTGCAGTTTATGGAACAAGGTAAATGAGCTTGTTGCGCACATTGAAATTGCCCGTCACAATGTTGTGGGCATCACAGAGACATGGCCGCAAGGGGATCAGGGCTGGGATGTAAATATACAAGGATATGTGTCCTATCGAAAGGACAAACAGATGGGCAAAGGAGGTGGGGTTGCATTGTTCGTAAGGAATGAAATTAAATCGATAGCAAGGAGCGATATAGGATCAGAAGGCATAGAATCTCTGAGGGTAGAGTTGAGGAATCGCAAAGCTAAAAAAACCCTGATGGGAGTTATGTACAGGCAAATTTGTCCTTAGTGGGACAAAGTTGTCGTCGATAGGGTGGAGTCAGCATGGAGCATCAATTGGTGTTGTCCAAGTTCAGGAACATGTTTGGTTTTTAAAAAAATAAATTTAGAGTGCCCAATTCTTTTTTTTCCCCAATTAATGAGCCATTTGGCATTACCAATCCACGCAGACACGGGGAGAATGTGCAAACTCCACACGGACAGTGACCCGGGGCTGGGATCAAATCCGGGTCCTCAAAGCTGTGAGGCAGCAGTGCTAACCACTGCACCACCGTACCTCCCATGGAACATGTGTGGTTGGCTGGTAAGGTGGAAGCTATTTGAAGGATACAGGGTCAGAGAATGCACTGATGGAGGTATTTTCGTGAAAATGAAGAGCCTAGATCAGAATCTTTTTTTTTATAAATTTAGATTACCCAATTATTTTTTCCAATTAAGGGGCAATTTAGCGTGGCCAATCCACCTACTCTGCACATTTTGTTTTTTGGGTTGTGGGGGCGAAACCCACGCAGACACGGGGAGAATGTGCAAACTCCACACGGACAGTGACCCAGAGCCGGGATCGAACCTGGGACCTCAGCGCCTAGATCAGAATCAGTTGCCGATCAGATTAAAATGGTGGTGACACTGGAGGTTACTGAAAAGATCCAAAAATGGCAAAGAAATGTACTTTGGCCGAGGACCATAAATATTTATTATGTGGAGATGCCAGCGTTGGACTGGGGTGGGCACAGTAAGAAGTCTTACTGTACCAGGTTAAAGTCCAACAGATTTGCCTCGAATCATTAGCTTTCAGAGTGCAGCCCCTTCCTCAGGTGAAAGAAAATATATGTTCCAGAAATACACAGACAGACAAAGTCAATGATGTGAGACAAAATTTTTGAATGTGAGTCTTTGCAGATAATTAAGTCTTTACAGATCCAGATGGTGAAACTGGAGAGAGGGATAATCACAGGTTAAAGAGGTGTGAATTGTCTCAAGCCAGGACAGTTGGTAGGATTTCGCAAGCCCAGGCCAGATCGGGGGGGGGGTGAATGTAATGCAACATTAATCCCAGGTCCCGGTTGGGACCGTACTCATGTGTGCGGAACTTGACTATCAGTTTCAGCTCGTCGATTCTGCGTTGTCAGGCGTCCTGAAGGCTGCCTTGGAGAACGCTTACCCGAAGATTAGAAGTTGAATACCTTTGACTGCTGAAGTGTTTTCCGACTGAAAGGGAACATTCCTGCCTGGCGATTGTCACGCAATGTCCGTTCATCCATTCTTGCAGCGTCTGCATGGTCTTGTCAATGTTCCACGCCTAGGGACATACTTTCCTGCAGGGTATGAGGTAGACAACATTGGTTGAGTTGCACAAGTATGTACCGCGTACCTGGTGGGTATAGCTTGGAATTATACCAGTTTAAGATGAAAAGCCAATACCTAACAGGCACCTGCAGCAGTGAAGGAAAGGTTAACTGATCAACATTAAACTTAAAGAAATGAGCAGCAAATTAGGGACACAGCAGCTGTGTATTACATTACAGACCAATTCAAATGACAGATTTGACAATCAAACAAGCCTAAGAATTTGGAAACGAAAAATGAGAAAATATTAAGTGCTCACTCGGGAAAACTGAATTTAAAAGTGTGGTGAACTGTGAGGAGGATAATAATGGACTTTTTGAGGACATGAACAGGCTGGTGGAATGGACAGGCACGAGGCAGATGAAATTTCATGCAGAGAACGGTGAAGTGATGCATTAGAACATAAGGAGATAAGAACGAGGAGCAGGATTAGTCCATATGGCCCCTCGAGACTGCTCCGCCATTCAATGAGATCATGGCTGATCTTTTGTGGACTCAGCTCCACTTTCCGGCCTGAGCACCAGAACCCTTAATCCCTTTATTCTTCAAAATACTATCTATCCTTATCTTAAAAACATTTAATGAAGGAGCCTCAACTGCTTCACTGCACAAGGAATTCCATAGATTCACAACCCTTTGGGTGAAGAAGTTCCTCCTAAACTCTGTCTTAAATCTACTTCCCCTTATTTTGAGGTTATGCCCCCTAGTTCTGCTTTCACCCGTCAGTGGAAACAACCTGCTCGCATCTATCCTATCTATTCCCTTCATAATTTTATATGTTTCTATAAAATCCCCTCTCAACCTTCTCAATTCCAACGAGTACAATCCCAGTCTACTCTAGCTCTCCTCATAATCCAACCCCTTCAGCTCTGGGATTAACCTAGTGAATCTCCTCTGCACATCCTCCAGCGCCAGTACGTCCTTTCTCAGGTAAAGAGACCAAAACTGAACACAATACTCCAGTCTGGCCTCACTAACACCTCATACAATTGCAGCATAAGCTCCCTAGTCTTAAACTCCATCCCTCCAGCAATGAAAGACAAAATTCCATTCGCTTTCTTAATCACCTGTTGCACCTGTAAACCAACTTTTTGCGACTCATGCATGAGCACACCCAGGTCTCTCTGCACAGCAGCATGTTTTAATATTTTAACATTGAATTCCATCTGCCAGACCCTAGCCCATTCACTTAACCTATCCAAATCCCTCAGCAGACTTCCAGTATCCTCTGCACTTTTTGCTTTACCACTCACCTTAGTGTCGTCTGCAAACTTGGACACATTGCACTTGGTCCCCAACTCCAAATCATCTGTGTAAATTGTGAACAATTGTGGGCCCAACACTGATCCCTGAGGGACACAACTAGCTACTGATTGCCAACCAGAGAAACACCCATTAATCCCCACTCTTTGCTTTCTATTAATTAACCAATCCTCTATCCAAGCTCCTACTTTACCTTTAATGCCATGCATCTTTATCTTATGCAGCAACCTTTTGTGTGGCACCCTGTCAAAGGCTTTCTTGAAATTCAGATATACCACATCCATTGGCTCCCCATTATCTACTGCTCTGGTAATGTCCTCAAAAAATTCCACTAAATTAGTTAGGCACGACCTGCCCTTTATGAACCCATGCTGCGTCTGCCCAATGGGACAATTTCCATCCAGATGCCTCGCTATTTCTTTCTTGATGATAGATTCCAGCATCTTCCCTACTACCGAAGTTAAGCTCACTGGCCTATAATTTCCTGCTTTCTGCCTACCTCCTTTTTTAAACAGTGGTGTCACGTTTGCTAATTTCCAATCCGCCGGGACCACCCCAGAGTCTAGAGAATTTTGGTAAATTATCACCAGTGCATTTGCAATTTCCCTAGCCATCTCTTTTAGCACTCTGGGATGCATTCCATCAGTGCCAAGAGACTTGTCTACCTTTAGCCCCATTAGCTTGCCCATCACTACCTCCTTAGTGATAACAATCATCTCAAAGTCCTCACCTGTCTTAGCCTCATTTCTATCAGTCACTGGCATGTTATTTGTGTCTTCCATTGTGAAGACCGACCCAAAAAACCTGTTCAGTTCCTCAGCCATTTCCTCATCTTCCATTATTAAAACTCCCTTCTCATCCTCTAAAGGACCAATATTTACCTTAGCCACTCTTTTTTGTTTTACATATTTGTAGAAACTTTTACTATCTGTTTTTATATTCTGAGCAAGTTTACTCTCATAATCTATCTTACTCTTCTTTATAGCTTTTTTAGTAGCTTTCTGTTGCCCCCTAAAGATTTCCCAGTCCCACTCATCTTTGCAACTTTGTATGCTTTTTCCTTCAATTTGATACTCTCCCTTATTTCCTTAGATACCCACGGTCGATTTTCCCTCTTTCTACCGTCCTTCCTTTTTTTTGGTATATACCTTTGCTGAGCACTGTGAAAAATCGCTTGGAAGGTTCTCCACTGTTCCTCAACTGTTTCACCATAAAGTCTTTGCTCCCAGTCTACCTTAGCTAACTCTTCTCTCAACCCATTTTAATCACCTTTGTTTAAGCACAAAACACAAGTGTTTGATTTTACCTTCTCACCCTCCATCTGTATTTTAAATTCCACCATATTGTGATCGCTCCTTCCAAGAGGATCCCTAACTATGAGATCATTAATTAATCCTGTCTCATTACACAGGACCAGATCTAGGACCGCTTGTTCCCTCGTAGGTTCCATTACATACTGTTCCAGGAAACTATCGCAGATACATTCTATAAACTCCCCCTCAAGGCTGCCTTGACCAACCTGGTTAAACCAATCAACATGTAGATTAAAATCCCCCATGATTACTGCTGTACCATTTCTACATGCATCAGTTATTTCTTTGTTTATTGCCTGCCCCACCATAATGTTACTATTTGGTGGCCTATAGACTACTCCTATCAGTGACTTTTCCGCCTTACTATTCCTGATTTCCACCCAAATGGATTCAACCTTATCCTCCATAGCACCCATGTCATCCCTTACTATTTCCCGGATGTCATCCTTAAATAACAGAGCTACACCACCTCCCTTACAATCCACTCTGTCCTTCCGAATAGTTTGATACCCTTGGATATTTAACTCCCAGTCGTGACCATCCTTTAACCATGTTTCAGTAATGGGCACTAAATCATAATCATTCACGATGATTTGCGCCATCAGCTCTTTTACCTTATTCCGAATACTACAAGCATTCAGGTAAAGTACACTTATGTTGGCTTTTATACCTCTGTTTTGAATCTTAACACTTCGATCAGTAACCTCTCCTCAGTTATATTTCCTCTTAATCTTTCTCCTAATTTTTCTTGTTGTTGAACCCATATCTTCATGTAACAACCTGCCGTGTCGCTTACCATTTATGTTTTTACTTCCCGTTTTCTTCCTTTTAGTATTACTGAGCCTATTCACTGAGCTCCCCTCAGTCACTGTACCCTGGACTGTGCCCTTTTTGATTTTTGACTATGGCTCCTCTGCCTTACACGTTCCCCCTTACTGCCTTTTGTTCCTGTCCCTGTTTTACTACCTTCCAACTTCCTGTATTGGTTCCCATCCCCCTGCCACATTAGTTTTATCCCTCCCCAACATCTCAAGCAAACACCCAGCTAGGACATCGGTTCCAGCCCTGCCTAAGTGTAGACCGTCCGGTTTGTACTGGTCCCACCTCCCCCAGAACCGGTTCCAATGGCCCAGGAATTTGAATCCCTCCATTCTGGTAGGAATATTCAAGACAGGCAACGAAAATTAAAGGATACAATTCTCGGAGGGTTTGGAGGCTGAGCAGATTCTTCAGAAGCAGAGGGGTCTGGGGAATTATGAAGCTGACAGGGCAGTCCGTGAAGGTGATTAATAGGCAAACATGATCCTGTTTTGTTAAAATAGTATCATGGACCAGGGTTTTGAGAACCCCAAAGTGCATCATGGAGTTCACCTGACCCACAACTTTTAATAGGTTGTGGTATGGGGAGCACACGGCCCACTCTACAGATGTGGTATAGCAGAAATGGAAAAGTATTTTTAAAAAAAGTAAAACAATGTTTATTCTATGAACTCAGGTTAACTTTTTAAAAACATACAGTGAACATCTTAGCAACCATCAATTCAAATACAACCCCCAAAGAATACAATACTAAGTAATCCTTGATAACTTCCCAAACAACATCCAGAAGACAAAATAAATATATTTTAACAGAAGCAGATTAGGTTTGCATTCACTATTGAGAACATTTATAATTCTGAATTCACCAATTGATCAAGAGATAGTCTTTTCTATGGCAGAGGGATCAACAGTACACCTGCTCTGTCTGGCTTCAGCTCCTGCACTGAAAACGAAACTAAAACACACCCTGCAGCAAAGAGCCTAAAATGTAAGTAAAAAGCTGACAGACAGCCCAGCTCCACCCACACTCTGACATCACTGCAGTAATAAACACCCATTTCTTTAAGGTACTCTCACTACAGATACTTATATACACTTCCATTTATAAACACCCATTTCTTAAAGGTACTCTGACACAACAATAGAGACAGAGGCCCGAATCTTCCAGTCTCTGGATTACTGAAAAACCAAACCTGTGACTGAGATGTTCATCAGGAACCTGTGGAGGTCCTGATGTACTGACCTAGCTGGGAATTGCCTGGGAAGTTTAAACTTCCATGGCTTTTCCCCTGTTCCCCATTCCCCTCTGTGAATGTCTCCAACTCTAAGTTAAAGCACCCTTGACTAACCCCTAACCACCCGATTAACTCTAACACCCTCCAGCTATCTCTGACACAATTACCACTCACCCCTACCACCTGACCCACCTGACCATCTTGCTGCCTCACTGACTTGCCACGCTACTCACCTGCTGCCTCACTCATCTGCCACCTCACCTTATTGCCACTTGACCCACCTGCCACCTCACCTTATTGCCATCTGACTTACCTGCCACCTCACCAACCCGTCACCTAACTCACTTGCCACCCTCCTCACCTGCCACTGCACCCAGCTGTCACCTACCTAGGTGCCACTGTAAACAGCTGGCACCTCACCCACCTTCCTCCTCCCCACTTACGTATTGAACTCTTAAAAAAAAACATACTTTAGATGCTGGAAATCTGAAATAAAACAGAAAATGCTGGATTATGATCTAGCAGCATCAGTGGTGAAAGAACCAGAATTAACGGGCACGATTCAACCGAATCATGTCTATGTCTGGTTTTGGGTGCGTTTCGTGAGTGTTTCTCAGGACTGACAACGGCGAAAATGACCCCACTATCCACCGGCACATTACCATTTGTATGGCCTCAGCGAGGAATGCACTGTTGAGGCCCCACTTACATCCTTTCATGCTCATGGATTGGCGCGGATCTTTCAAACCCCCGCTCAGTGATCCCACCACAGCCTTCGGAATCCCCCACTTCATCCAATTTACCACTTCCGAGGGCCTAGGCCTCGCCCCAACCCCCTCACTTACCCCACCTCTTATGGGCAAGGCCTCCCGGATCCGACCCCTGGCACGGGAAACGTGGCACCCAGACTTCTTGGCACTGCCAGCCTGGCACCCTGCAGTGTGGACCAGTACTAAATGGCACCCTGGCGAGGTCTCCCAAGCATGGCCGGTGAATCCCGGGCCCCGGAGAATCTGGCAAATGCATATTTAAATGAGCCTCATGGCACTTAAATGTACAGATCTGTATCTTGCCCAGGGATCATGAGATCCAGAATGTGATGAGACTTTTCAAGCATCGTGAATCTTACAAGAGGCCTCTCACAAGATTCAATGCCCTCCTCCGACACCAAGTCAGGCGCGAACCACGTCTAACGTTTCAAGCTCAATATGACTTTCTTTGAAACAGTTCCATTGAAGAGTTATAGATTGGGCTCAAAACGTGTTTCTCTCTCCACAGAGGGAAGGGTTTTCGCCGTGTTGGAGATTGACCGCAGGCAAGGTAGTGAGACCCCGTTGAGTTACGGTTCCCCAAAACATGTGTGTCTACCCCCCAATACCACCCCCTCACCATCCTCACTCACACATCACCCTCACCATCAACCCTCCCCTCACTTCACACCACCCCGACCATCACCCCCACCCTCACCCCCATAACCCCCACTCTTCCCGACCAAAGCTGTAATCATGCGTCTTGTCCTGTGTCCTGCAGGACCTGCTGGTGATGGGGCAGATCTATCTGGTGTCTCCCGCCCCCAGCCAGTGCCACAACTGGAGCCCCGGGTGATGAGCAGTCATGGGAGCAGCACGGACGCATGGACCTGAGACCAAAGACACCCCGGAGCTCAAGTCTGAGGATGACACTGATTTCCCACCACAGCTGTTTCCAACACCCTCCACCACCCCAGAGACACTCAACTCGGTTGGGCATATTAGTGAAGGGGGTCCTATCTGGTGCTCAGCGCGCACGTGCACCGGTACCTCAGGTGGAGGTAGGAACTCCCGAGAGGGCAGACGATTGGAAGGCGGACCGACCCCAGATATTAGCTGCCGACCAAACAGGTTTCAGGCTTCTGGAACAGACAGTCCCATCAATTGTGGCGATGCAGTCCTGAGCCAGAGACTACATGAAGTGCCATCCAGCGCCTGCAGGCAGAGATGGAGGAGTCCAACCGCGTGGAAGAACAGGAGGTGCTGCTGATCATGTGTGCCACCCAGGCCAAAACCTCACGGGTTGCTTCTGGGTGGAGGCATTGATGGCAATGCTTGTGGCTATGGATCATCATGTCCAAGGCCTGGGGGATTCAATGCAGGCACTGGCCGAGGCCCAGGATAGGGTTGCCGCTTCACAGGCAGCCATGTGCAAGAGCCACATGGAAATTACAGCGACAGTCCTGAGTGTGGCCCAGTCACAGCGGGCCATGACTGGGAACGTCGGCGGCTTTGCCCAGGCGTGGACCGAAGTGGTGCAGACACAGAGGGAGATGGCGCAGTCACTGGCTGATGTGGCGCAAACCCAGAAGATGGTGGCACAGTCAAAGGATAATGTGGCGCAGTCCCAGACAGAGATTACCACTGTTGGTATAAACTTTGTGCTTTGGTAACATGCTGGGGTATGAATTAATGCCTGCTTTCTGCTTTGCCAGTGTATGATGGGATACTTGGCTGTATGAATTAATGCTTGCTTTTAAGTTGCCACGAATGGTGATTTCTGCTGAAACAGCGAACGTTGGACTAAGAGAGACTCTAACAGATGCATCCTCCAAAGACAATGGGTCAGTGATGACCAGTGCTCCACAGACAGCAGGAGCTGTTATTCTAAGCTGTCAAAACAGCTGCTAGAGGAAGGGGGGGTCTCTAGTTTCAATATCCAGGACTGGCAACTCATGACCTTACGTAATCACGCGCACAACATATTGATTGGACAAATGTAAACTACTATATAAATAATTGATAACTATATATGGAATGAACTAATGAGCAAAAGAAGCAATTTATTGTTTATTATTGCTGAGAATTGATCGGCTGTATGTAAATGAGAGTGCAAACTAATTCAGCTTTTGAAAGTGTATGTTAACCAGTTTAAGCCACAACTCAGAGACAAAGTGTGCTGACAAGTCCGTGGGGTCTAGGATCTTTCTCCCAGAGCTTTGCAACAATAAATTGCTTCTTTTTCTCACTTTAAGGCCTACTTGTGAATATTTTCACCCAACAGTCACTTCCTGTGCTCCATGGCCGCGAGCATGCAAGCCATAGTCGAGACTAGGGCAGGCCTCCAGGACTGTCAGGGGAATGGCAGGTGGCAGGGGAGCCTCAGGGTATAGCTCCGCCCGCACCCTCATCCCATGATGTAGTCTGGGGGCCATAGAGCACCCCGAGGTAATGGGGTCCATGCCAGTGACTCCTGCAGGGGAGGTGCCGGAACACCGCAGCAATCGGACTCAGCACTCTCCTGTCCCTCATGCCTTTGGTAGGCAACAGGCATGTTAGTGAAGAGGCTCTTGTACACTATCTGGTGCGCACCATGCATGTGCTCTGGTATATCAGGAGGAGGTAGGAACTCCCCAGCGAGCGGACGGTCAGAGGGCGGTCCAACCCCAGATACTATCTGTCATCCAGTCTGTTTTCTAACTTCTGGAATGGACAGTCCCATCTATTGTGGAGATGCAGTCACAGAACCAGACACTACATGAGGGGTTTTCGATGAGCATCGAGCACCTGCAGGTAGTGGTGGCGGAGACCAACCACATGCAGGAGGAGGGGGTGATGCCGACCATGTGTGCCACCCAGGTCAACATCACACAGGTGGTATCCATAGTGGAGGCATTGGGGGTGAGGGTTGCATCTATAGATCAGCATGTCCAAGATCTGGGGGGTTCTGTGCAAACCCTGGCCAAGGCTCAGGACAGGGTTGCTGCCTCACAGGCAGCCATGTGCCAGAGCCACCTGGAAATTGCAGCGATGCACTTGAGCATGGCCCAGTCACAGAGGGCCAGGGCTGAGAACATCAGCGGCATTTCCCAGGCACTGGTCGACGTGATACAGACAGAGCGGGAGGTGGCCCAACTCCAGAGGGAGATGGCTCACTCGCTGGCTGATTTTATAGTGATCCAGAAGGTGTGGGCACAGTCAATGGGTGATATGGCGCAATCCCGGATGGTGATGGCCTACTCCCTGCACTCTATGGTAGCGAACATGCAGGCCCTGGGCGAGATTAGACCGGGCCTCCAGGACTGGCAGCGCCTGATGGCAGGGGAGCCTCAAGGGATAGCTCTGCTCGCACCCCCATCCCATGGTGTAGCCCAGGGGCCATCGGGCACCCCGAGGGATGAGGAGATGATGGGGCCCATGACGGTGACTGACACACACGTCATGCGGCCTCCCTATTTATCCTTTCCGCTAGAACACTGGTCCCAGATTGGTTCATGTGAAGACTGTCCCAACCATACAGATCCCTCGTGTTCCAATATTGATGCCAATGCCCTATGATAAGAAACCCCTCTTTCCCGAACCACTCCTTTAGCCACGTGTTTACTTCCCTAATTTTCTCAGCTCAATGCCAATTGGCACGTGGCTTGGATAGTAATCCTAAAATTGTAATCTTGAAATGAAAATCGCTTATTGTCATGAGTAGGCTTCAATGAAGTTACTGTGAAAAGCCAATAGTCGCCACATTCCGGCGATCGAACCGTGCTGCTGGCCTGTTTGGTCTGCTTTAAAAGCCAGCGATTTAGCCGAGTGAGCTAAACCAGCCCTTTGAGGACCTGTTCTTTAATTTGGTACCTAGTGCCTGACACTCCCCAAACAGGTCCTCTTTCCTAGTCGTGCCTATTTTGTTTGTCCCAATGTGGACCACGACAACTGGACCCTCCCCCTCCCGCTCCAATATCCATTCAAGCCGGTCAGAGATGTCCCTCACCCTGGCACCCGGCAGGCAACATACCATGCGGGACTCTCGATCCTGCTTACAAAGGATGGTATCAAAACCCCCTAAATAAAATGTGGAGATGCCGGCGTTGGACTGTGGTGGGCACAATAAGAAATTTTATAACATCAGGTTAAAGTCCAACAGGTTTGTTTGGATTCACTGGCTTTCCAAGGGCAGCTCCTTCATCAGGTGAGTCAAAGGTGAGCTGGGTGGTCAGCAGTCTAGTGTGAATACGCTTAAAGGAACAGGAGATGTTCTCATGGACAAGATCATCTTGGAAAAGGCATGAAGAAATAGAGAGAAACTGAAGAAAGAAGCAATTTAAGAACAAGGGTGAGGGAATCATTGAATAAATATGTCCGAGGGGACAGGGAGAAGATGCAGAGGTAGCCAATCAGATGGTCAGATAGGGTTAATGACAAGATTTTAACAAATCTCCACACTTGTCATTGGAGGTGAGGGTGATGGAGACATGGGACAGGAGTTTAAGAAAACAGTTTGTCAGAGAGAGAAGAAGCCCAGGTGTATCTTTGCATCCCAGTGTAAGTCTGGAATACTGATCAGTCTAATAAAGAAGAACAGCAACTGATAATCCTCTCTGTGGTCCCATCAGATAAATAAGTGAATGGCTGACCCAGTCATTCACTCTATCCACTCAAAAACTGTTATGGTACTTGGGAAGGTGGCGGAGGATAAGGATTTTAACTAAGAGGTGAAAGGGATGGAAGAAGCTAAAATGCTCAAAGGAGGAGAAAGTTGCAAAAGGAGTCATTGGGGACGTGCGGTGATAAGCCCCAAATTGCCAGTGGAACAGTTTTGCAGACAGGTGGTGGAAGATACAGCCAGGAAGGGAGGCTTCAGTAAGTGGAAGGGTAGAATCAATCTTTAGACAAGTTTCCATTCAGGCCATGATATTGATGTTATCATCCACAATATGATCATGGATGGAAAGGGCCTTATTCACAAGTGAAAGGACCTTCTGGCAGGAGATGTACATGGGATGGCGAGAGCTGATCCACTGGCAAAGTCTACACTGTTGGATGCGGTGAGTTGGAGGGAAAGGGAATTTGGCAACATGACTCCTCAGCTGGAGGGCTGCGCAAGAAGTTTGGTGAGTGTGTAGGAAACAGCAGTTGGGTTGCTGTTCCAAAAGATGCAGCGATGGGTGTCTTGATGAGCTCTTCAGTGGATGCCAAGAGAAGCAGAGAGGAAGCTGCAAACTTCTCAAACAGAGACACAATGCTGGGCTGTTGGCTGGAGAGTAGATAGGTCAAGGAGTGCTGAAGGAATTTGTGAGGACAAAGTAAATTGGAAGAAATGAAGGGAGGCACATTCACAGGCGAAAGGAATCCAGGAGAGTTAAGGACATGATTCAGCAAACACGTGTATTTCAATGAAACAGATTGGAAAATGAACAGGAAATGTTCATAGTTACATGAGCCTGGTTATGAAACAATTATTAAGATCCACATATGCTGGTAGTGGATATGGGAACTTATTAGTAGCTTTGCGCAGGTCAAGGAGACACAGCCTGAGTGAGACACATCCAGAGTAGGAATTGGAACTTGGTAATTTGGTGCAGTGAGGTAATTCGGTGCAGTGCAGGAGAAGTTGCTTTTTCCCTACTGTTTTGTTCTCTTTCTTCTGGCCTGTAACTTAATCTGCAGGGAAAGAACCAGAGAGCATCCTGGAAAGGTAAGTGATTTTTATTTTTATTACCTTTACAAATTGTGTTGGGGAGGGATACTGAAGTGACATCACAGTAAAGCTGTGACCTGATTGGCTGGTTGGGAATCTGCACTAAATTTAAAAATTAAACATTGTTAATCTAAGTAAACGTAATTAATTTATTACATAATTAAAATTTAGAGGGGTATCTAAGCCAGAGATCGGAGAGTACTGTATTTAGCTTTCACATTTATAGTAGAAATCTAGTGCTAGGAAACATATAGTACACAGTAACTTTAAAAAAAAATTTAAAAGATAATTTACTAATTAATTAACACAATGTGAATTAGAGGGGTACAGTGCTCTGACTGTGAGATGTGGCATGTCCGGGAGGCTGGAAGCCTCCCGGATGGATTCATCTGCAGCAAGTGCACCCCACTGGAGCTCCTCACAGACCACATAGTTCAGTTGGAGCAGCAGTTGGATGCACTAAGGAGCATGCAGGTGGCGGAAAGCGTCATAGATAGCAGTTATATAAATGTGGTCACACCCAAGGTGCAGGCAAAGAAATTGGTGACCATCAGACGGGGCAGGCAGTCAGGGCAGGAATCCCCTGTGGTTGTCCCCCTCTCGAACAGGTATACCCCTTTGGATACTGTCGAGGGGGATAGACTATCAGGGGAAAACAGCAGCAGCCAGAGCAGTGGCACCACGGCTGGCTCTGATGTTCAGCAGGGAGGTTCAAAGTGCAGAAGAATAATAGTCATAGGTGACTCTATAGTCAGGGGCACAGATAGGTGCTTCTGTGGATGTGAAAGAGACTCTAGGATGATATGTTGCTTCCCTGGTGCCAGGGTCCAAGGTGTCTCAGAATGGGTAGTGGGCATCCTGAAGGGGGAGGGCAAACAGGCAGAGCGTTGCACATGAAAAAATGAAATGAAAATTGCTTATTGTGACGAGTAGGCTTCAATGAAGTAACTGTGAAAAGCCCCTAGTCGCCACATTCCGGCGCCTGTCCGGGCAGGCTGATACGGGAATCGAACCGTGCTGCTGGCCTGCTTGGTCTGCTTTAGAAGCCAGCGATTTAGACCAGTGAGCTATTGGTACTAACGACACAGGCCGGAAGGGGCATGAGGTCCTGCGACAGGAGTTCAGGGAGATAGGTAGAAAGTTAAATGACAAGACATCTAAGGTTGTAATCTCGGGATTACTCCCTGTGCCATGTGCCAGTGGGGCTAGAAATAGGAAGATAGAGCAGCTAAACACGTGGCTAAACAGCTGGTATAGGAGGGAGGGTTTCCATTATCTGGACCACTGGGAGTGCTTCCGGGGCAGGTGTGACCTGTATAAGAAGGACGGGTTGCATCTAAACTGGAGAGTCATAAGTAACCTGGCTGTGAGGTTTGCTGGTGTCACACTGGAGGGTTTAAACTAGTATGGCAGTTGGGTGGGTACCAGAGCCATAGGTCAGAAGGTGAAATCATTGAGTGAGAACTAGGGGATAGGGCCTACGGGAGTACAGCTCAGAGGGCAGCGAGGCTATATGGGTAGAGATCAGGAATAAGAATGGTGCAATCACAATGTTGGGGGTTTACTACAACCTCCCAACAGCCAGCGGGAGATAGATGAGCAGATAGGTAGAAAGATTTGGAAACGAGTCAAAACAACAGGGTTGTTCTGATGGGAGATTTCAACTTCACCAATATTGACTGAGACTCACTCAGTGCTAGGGGCTTAGACGGGGCAGAGTTTGTAAGGAGCATCCAGGAAGGCTTCTTAAAACAATATGTAGATAGTCCAACTAAGGAAGGGGCTGTACTGGACCTGGTATTGGGGAATATGCCCGGCCAGGTGGTAGAAGTTTCAGTCGGGGAGCATTTCGGGAACAGTGACCATTATTCAATAAGTTTTAAAGTGCTGGTGGACAAGGATAAGGGTGGTCCAAGGGTGAATGTGCTAAATTGGGGGAAGGCTAATTATAACAATATTAGGCGGGAGCTGAAGAACATAGATAGGGGGTGGATGTTTGAGGGTAAATCAGCATCTGACATGTGGGAGGCTTTCAAAAGTCAGTTGAAAGGAATTCAGGACCGGCATGTTCCTGTGCAAAAGAAGAATAAATACGGAAAATTTTGGGAACCTTGGATAATGAGAGATATTGTAGGCCTCGTCAAAAATAAAAAGGAGGCATTTGTCAGGGCTAGAAGGTTGGGAATAGGTGAAGCCTGTGTGGAATATAAGGAAAGTAGGAAGGAACTTAAGCAAGGAGTCAGGAGGGCTAAAAGGGGTCATGAAAAATCATTGGCAAATAGGGGCAAGGAAAATCCCAACGCTTTTTACACGTACACAAAAGGCGAGAGGGGAGCCAGGGAAAGGGTTTTCCCACTGAAGGATAGGCAAGGGAATTTTTGTTTGGAGCCAGAGGAAATGGGCAAGGTACTAAATGAATGCTTTGCATCAGTATTCACCTAAGAGAAGGAATTGGTGGATGTTGATCTGGAGAAGGGTGTGTCGATAGCCTGGATCACATTGAGATCCAAAAAGACAACGTGTTGGGTGTCTTGAAAAATATTACGGTGGATAAGTCCCCAGGGCTTGATTGGATCTACCCCAGAATAATGAAGGAGGCTAGAGAGGAAATTGCTGAGGCCTTGACAGAAATCTTTGGATCCTCACTGGCTTTAGGTAATATCCCGGAGGACTAGAGAATAGTCAATGTTGTTCCTTTGTTTCAGAAGGGTAGCAAGGATAACCCAGGAAACTACAGGCCGGTGAGCCTTACGTCAGTGGTCGGGAAATTACATAGAACAGTACAGCACAGAACAGGCCCTTCGGCCCTCGATGTTGTGCCGAGCCATAATCACCCTACTCAAACCCACGTATCCACCCTATACCCGTAAACCAACAACCCCCCCCCCCCCTCCCCCTCCCCCTCCCCCTCCCTTAACCTTACTTTTTAGGACACTATGGGCAATTTAGCATGGCCAATCCACCTAACCCGCACATCTTTGGACTGTAGGAGGAAACCGGAGCAAACCCATGCACACACGGGGAGGACGTGCTGGCTCCGCACTGACAGTGACCCAGCCAGGAATCGAACCTGGGACCCTGGAGCTGTGAAGCATTTATGCTAACCACCATGCTACCATGCTGCCCTGATTACTGGAAAGAATTTTTCGAGACAGGATCTACTCCCATTTTGAAGAAAATGGACGTATTAGCGAGAGGCAGCATGGATTTGTGAAGGGGAGGTCGTGCCACACGAACTTGAAAGAGTTTTTCGAAGAGGTCACAAATATGACAAGGTGCCTTTGACAAAGTGCCACACAAAAGGTTGCTGCATAAGATAAAGATGCATGGCATTAAGGGTAAAGTAGTAGCATGGATAGAGGATTGGTTAATTAATAGAAAGCAAAGAGTTGGGATAAATGGGTGTTTCTCTGGTTGGCAATCAGTAGCTAGTGGTGTACCTCAGGGATCCGTGTTGGGCCCACAATTGTTCACAATTTACATTGATGATTTGGAGTTGGGGACCAAGGGCAATGTGTCCAAGTTTGCAGATGACACTAAGATGAGTGGTAAAGCGAAAAGTGCAGAGGATACTGGAAGTCTGCAGAGGGATTTGGATAGGTTAAGTGAATGGGCTCGGGTCTGGCAGATGGAATACAATGTTGACAAATGTGAGGTTATCCATTTTGGTAGGAATAACAGCAAACGGGATTATTATTTAAACGATAAAATATTAAAGCATGCTGCTGTTCAGAGAGACTTGGGTGTGCTAGTGCATGAGTCACAGAAGGTTGGTTTACAAGTGCAACAGGTGATTAAGAAGGCAAATGGAATTTTGTCCTTCATTGCTAGAGGGATGGAGTTTAAGACTAGTGAGGTTATGTTGCAATTGTATAAGGTGTTAGTGCGGCCACACCTGGAGTATTGTGTTCAGTTTTGGTCTCCTTACTTGAGAAAGGACATACTGGCGCTGGAGGGTGTGCAGATGAGATTCACTAGGTTAATCCCAGAGCTGAAGGGGTTGGATTATGACGAGAGGTTGAGTAGACTGGGACTGTACTCGTTGGAATTTAGAAGGATGAGGGGGGATCTTATAGAAACATTTAAAATTATGAAGGGAATAGAGAGGATAGATGCGGGCAGGTTGTTTCCACTGGCGGGTGACAGCAGAACTAGGGGGCATAACCTCAAAATAAGGGGAAGTAGATTTAGGACTGAGTTTAGGAGGAACTTCTTCACCCAAAGGGTTGTGAATCTATGGAATTCCTTGCCCAGTGAAGCAGTTGAGGCTCCTTCATTACATGTTTTTAAGGTAAAGATAGATAGTTTTTTGAGGAATAAAGGGATTAAGGGTTATGATGTTCGGGCCGGAAAGTGGAGCTGGGTCCACAAAAGATCAGACATGATCTAATTGAATGGCGGAGCAGGCTCGAGGGGCCAGATGGCCTACTCCTGCTCCTAGTTCTTATGTTCTTATGTTCTTATGATTGATGCAGGTAGGGCAGTGGATGTTGTCTATATGGACTTCAGTAAGGCCTTTGACAAGGTCCTTCATGGCAGACTGATACAAAAGGTGAAGTCACATGGGATCAGGGGTGAGCTGCCAAGATGGATAAAGAACTGTGTAGGTCATAGAAGGCAGAGAGTAGCAATGGAAGGGTGCTTTTCTGATTGGAGGGCTGTGACTAGTGGTGTTCTGCAGGGATCAGTGCTGGGACCTTTGCCGTTCGTAGTATATATAAATGATTTGGAGGAAAATGTAACTGGTCTGATTAGTAAGTTTGCAGCCGACACAAAGGTTGGTAGAAGTTCGGATAGCAATGAGGACTGTCAAAGGATACAGCAGGATTTAGATCGTTTGGAGACTTGGGCGGAGAGATGGCAGGTGGCGTTTAATCCGGACAAATGTGAGGTAATGCATTTTGGAAGGTCCAATGCAGGTAGGGAATATACAGTGAATGGTAGAACCCTCAAGACTATTGACAGTGAGAGAGATCTCGGTGTGCAGGTCCACAGGCCACTGAAAGGGGCAACACAGGTGGAGAAGGTAGTCAAGAAGGCATACGGCATGCTTGCCTTCATTGGCCGGGGCATTGAGTATAAGAATTGGTAAGTCATGTTGTAGCTGTATGGAACCTTAGTTAGGCCACACTTGGAATATAGTGTTCAATTCTGGTCACCACACTACCAGAAGGATGTGGAGGCTTTAGAGAGGGTGCAGAAGAGATTTACCAGGATGTTGCCTGGTATGGAGGGCATTAGCTATGAGGGGCAGTTGAATAAACTTGGTTTGTTCTCACTGGAATGATGGAGGTTGTGGGGCGACCTGATGGAGGTCTACAAAATTATGAGGGGCACAGACAGAGTGGATAGTCAGAGACTCTTTCCCTGGGTAGAGGGGCCAATTACTAGGGGGCATAGGTTTAAGGTGCAAGGGGCAAAGTTTAGAGCAGATGTGCGAGGCAAGTTTTTTATACAGAGTGTAGTGGGTGCCGGGAACTCGCTGCCGGAGGAGGTGGTGGAAGCAGCGACGATAGTGGCATTTAAGGGGCATCTTGACAAATATATGCATAGGATGGGAATAGAGGGATATGGACCCAGTAATTGTAGAAGATTTTAGTTTAGAAGGGCAGCATGGTCGGCACTTGCTTGGAGGGCCGAAGGGCCTGTTCCTGTGCTGTATTTTTCTTTGTTCTTTGTTCTGGTAGATAATAGTTGCAGAACAAGGTAAAATGGTGGCGACACTGGAGGTCACCATCAGATCCAAAAATGACAGAGAAATATTCTTTAGCCCAGAACCATAAATCTACCGAGTTTGGAATTACAGGTGCTTAAGATGAAAAGCCAATACCGAACAGGAACCAGCAGCAGTGAAAGAAGGGTAAACTGATCAACATTACACAGAAAGAAATGAGCAGCAATGCAGGGACACCGCAGCTGTGTATTACGATATAGTCCAATGCAAATTTTGGATTTGACAATGAAACAAGTCCAAGAATGAGGAAACGAAAAATGAGAAAACATTAACTGTTCACTCAATGTGAGGACATGAAGTGGCTGGTGGAATGGACGGACGCGAGGTCGATGAAATTTCACGCAGAGAACTGTGAAGTGATGCATTGTGGAATATTGAAGAGAGACAACGGAAATTAAAGGATATAATCCTCGGTGGGGGTGGAGGCTGAACAGATTCTGCAGAAGCAGAGCGATCTGGGGAATTATGAAGCTGACAGGGCAGTCTGTGAATTGGTTAATTGGCAAACATGATCCTGTTCTGTTAAAATAGAGACACAGGCCTGAATCTTCCAGTCGCACGATCACTGAAAAACCAAACCTGTGACTGAGCTGTTGATCAGGAGCCTGAGCAGATCCTGATGTGCTGACCTAGGTGGGAATTGCCTGGGAAGTTTAAGCTTCCATGGGCTTTTCCCCTGTTACCCATTCCGCTATGTGAATGTCTCCAACTCTAAGTTAAAGCACTTACACTCACCCTTGACTAACTCCTAACCACCCAATTAACTCCGACACACTCCAACAATCCCTGACCCAATTACCACCTCATCCCCCTACCATCTGACCATCTTGCTGCCTAACTCACTTGCCACGCTACCCACCTGCTGCCTCACTCACCTGCCACCTCACCTTTTTGCCACCTGACCCACCTGCCACCTCACCCACCCGTCACCTCACCCACCTATCACCCTACTCACCTGCCACTGCACCCAGCTGCCACCTACCCAGCTGCCAACCTACCCTGTTACCACCTCATCCACCTTCCACCCACACACTTACACATTTAACACTAAAATAAAATCAAAATACTTTGAATGCTAGAATTCAGACATAAAAACGGAAAATGCTGGATAAACTCAGCAGGTCTGGCAGCATCTGTGGTTAGAGGAACAGAATTTTCTTTTCCATTTGTTCTTGGGATGTGGACGTTGCTGGGTTGGCCAACATTTGTGACCCATCCCTGCATTTAAGAGTCAACCACATTGATGTGGGTCTGGAGACACATGTCGCTCAGACCAGGTAAGGACAACAGATTTCCTTTCCTAAAAGACATTGGTGAACCAGATGGGTTTTTAACGTCACCTTTTGACTTTTAATTCCAGATTTTTTGATTGAATACAGATTTCACCATCTGCCATGGCGGTTTCGAACCCGGATCCCAAGAGCATGACGTTGGGTCTCTGGATTACTTGTCCAACAGTAATTCCACTGCATCACTGTCTCCCCAAGCGCGATTCAACCAAAGCTTTACTATATCTGGTTTTGGGTGCATTCAGTGAGTGTTTCTCAGCACCTACAGTGCCGAGAATGACCCCACTCTCCACTGCACTTTGCCTTTTTTTTCGGCCTCAGCAAGTAATGTCCTGTCAAGGACGCACCGACATCATTTCCTGCTCATGGATTGGGGCTGATCTTTCGATATCCTCCTCAGCAATCCCACCACAGCCTTTGCACCTCCCCACTTCATTCAACTTATCTCTTCAGAGGTCCTGGAACCACCCTCCCTTCACCCCACCTTTTATGGGTCCCCCGCGGATCCAACTGGGCACCTTGACACTACCAGGTTGCCGGCAGAACTGTCAGGGTGCCACCCTGCCCTTTGCCCAACCACCCGGGGGTCTCCAATGGCCTGGAAAACTGCCAGGTAGTGTTACAACCGGTGCACGTTTGTGTGGACCAGTACTAAACGACACCCCTGCGAGGTCTCCCAAGCACAGCCGGTGAATCCTGGCCCCTGGGATAGCCCCGAAAAATGCATATTTAAAAAAGCCTTATGGCACTTAAATGTGCAGTTCTGTGCAGTGAGACTGTTAAATCGCACGAGACTTCGTGAATCTCGTGAGAGGCCTCGCACAAGATTCAAGGCCTCCTCCGACACCAACTCGGGTACGACGAGGCTGCTGAACCATGCGGCACCCTCGATCCTGCTGACAAAGGATGGTATCAAACCCCCCTAAATATAATGTGGAGATGCCGGCGTTGGACTGTGGTGGGCACAATACAAAATCTTATAACACCAGGTTAAAGTGCAACAGGTTTGTTTGGATTCACTGGCTTTCCAAGGGCAGCTCCTTCATCAGGTCAGTGAAAGGTGAGCTGGGTGGTCAGCAGTCTAGTGTGAATAGGCTTAAAGGAACAGGATATGTTCTCATGGAGAAGATCATCTTGGAAAGGGAATGAAGAAAAAGAGAGAAACTGAAGAGAGAAGCAATTTAAGAACACGTGTGAGGGAAACATTGAATAAATGTGTCCAAGGGGACAGAGAGGAGATACAGAGGTAGCCAATCAGATATGGTTAATGACAAGATTTTAACAAATCTCCACACTTGTCATTGGAGCTGAGGGTGATGGCGTCATGGGACAGGAGTTTAAGAAAACAGTTTGTCAGAGAGAGAAGAAGCCCAGGTGTATCTTTGCATCCCAGTGTAAGTCTGGAATACTGATCAGTCTAATAAAGAAGAACAGCAACTGATAATCCTCACTGTGGTCCCATCAGATAAATAAGTGAATGGCTGACCCAGTCATTCACTCTATCCACTCAAAAACTGTTATGGTACTTGGGAAGGTGGCGGAGGATAAGGATTTTAATTAAGAGGTGAAAGGGATGGAAGAAGCTAAAATGCTCAAAGGAGGAGAAAGTTGCAAAAGGAGTCATTGGGGACGTGCGGTGATAAGCCCCAAATTGCCAGTGGAACAGTTTTGCAGACAGGTGGTGGAAGATACAGCCAGGAAGGGAGGCTTCAGTAAGGGGAAAGGTAGAATCAATCTTTAGACAAGTTTCCATTCAGGCCATGATATTGATGTTATCATCCACAATATGATCATGGATGGAAAGGGCCTTATTCACAAGTGAAAGGACCTTCTGGCAGGAGATGTACAGGGGATGGCGAGAGCTGATCCACTGGCAAAGTCTACACTGTTGGATGCGGTGAGTTGGAGGGAAAGGAAATTTGGCAACATGACTCCTCAGCTGGAGGACTGCGCAAGAAGTTTGGTGAGTGTGTAGGAAACAGCAGTTGGGTTGCTGTTCCAAAAGATGCAGCGATGGGTGTCTTGATGAGCTCTTCAGTGGATGCCAAGAGAAGCAGAGAGGAAGCTGCAAACTTCTCAAACAGAGACACAATGCTGGGCTGTTGGCAGGAGAGTAGATAGGTCAAGGAGTGCTGAAGGAATTTGTGAGGACAAAGTAAATTGGAAGAAATGAAGGGAGGCACATTCACAGGCGAAAGGAATCCAGGAGAGTTAAGGACATGATTCAGCAAACACGTGTATTTCAATGAAACAGATTGGAAAATGAACAGGAAATGTTCATCGTTACATGAGCCTGGTTATGAAACAATTATTAAGATCCACATATGCTGGTAGTGGATATGGGAACTTATTAGTAGCTTTCGCAGGTCAATGAGACACAGCCTGAGTGAGACACATCCAGAGTAGGAATTGGAACTTGGTAATTTGGTGCAGTGAGGTAATTCGGTGCAGTGCAGGAGAAGGTGCTTTTTCCCTACTGTTTTGTTCTCTTTCTTCTGGCCTGTAACTTAATCTGCAGGGAAAGAACCAGAGAGCATCCTGGGAAGGTAAGGGATTTTATTTTTATTACATTTTCAAATTGTGTTGGGGAGGGATACTAAAGTGACATCACAGTAAAGCTGTGACCTGATTGGCTGGTTGAGAATCTGCACTAAATTTAAAAATTAAACATTGTTAATCTAAGTAAACGTAATTAATTTATTACATAATTAAAATTTAGAGGGGTATCTAAGCCAGAGATCGGAGAGTACTGTATTTAGCTTTCACATTTATAGTAGAAATCTAGTGCTCGGAAACATATAGTTAACAGTAACTTTAAAAAAAAATTAAAAGTTAATTTACTAATTAATTAACACAATGTGAATTAGAGGGGTACAGTGCTCTGACTGTGAGATGTGGCTCATCTGCAGCAAGTGCACCCAACTGGAGCTCCTCACAGACCACATGGTTCAGTTGGAGCAGCAGTTGGATGCACTAAGGAGCATGCAGGTGGCGGAAAGCGTCATAGATAGCAGTTATATAAATGTGGTCACACCCAAGGTGCAGGCAAAGAAATTGGTGACCATCAGACGGGGCAGGCAGTCAGGGCAGGAATCCCCTGTGGTTGTCCCCCTCTCGAACAGGTATACCCCTTTGGATACTGTTGAGGGGGATAGACTATCAGGGGAAAACAGCAGCAGCCAGAGCAGTGGCACCACGGCTGGCTCTGATGTTCAGCAGGGAGGTTCAAAGTGCAGAAGAATAATAGTCATAGGTGACTCTATAGTCAGGGGCACAGATAGGTGCTTCTGTGGATGTGAAAGAGACTCTAGGATGATATGTTGCCTCCCTGGTGCCAGGGTCCAAGATGTCTCAGAATGGGTAGTGGGCATCCTGAAGGGGGAGGGCAAACAGGCAGAGCGTTGCACATGAAAAAATGAAATGAAAATTGCTTATTGTGACGAGTAGGCTTCAATGAAGTAACTGTGAAAAGCCCCTAGTCGCCACATTCCGGCGCCTGTCCGGGCAGGCTGATACGGGAATCGAACCGTGCTGCTGGCCTGCTTGGTCTGCTTTAGAAGCCAGCGATTTAGACCAGTGAGCTATTGGTACTAACGACACAGACTGGAAGGGGCATGAGGTCCTGCGACAGGAGTTCAGGAAGATAGGTAGAAAGTTAAATGACAAGACATCTAAGGTTGTAATCTCGGGATTACTCCCTGTGCCATGTGCCAGTGGGGCTAGAAATAGGAAGATAGAGCAGCTAAACACGTAGATAAACAGCTGGTATAGGAGGGAGGGTTTCCATTATCTGGACCACTGGGAGTGCTTCCGGGGCAGGTGTGACCTGTATAAGAAGGACGGGTTGCATCTAAACTGGAGAGTCGTAAGTATCCTGGCCGTGAGGTTTGCTGGTGTCACACTGGAGGGTTTAAACTAGTATGGCAGTTGGGTGGGTACCAGAGCCATTGGTCAGAAGGTGAAATCATTGAGTGAGAACTAGGGGATAGGGCCTACGGGAGTACAGCTCAGAGGGCAGCGAGGCTATATGGGTAGAGATCAGGAATAAGAATGGTGCAATCACAATGTTGGGGGTTTACTACAACCTCCCAACAGCCAGCGGGAGATAGATGAGCAGATAGGTAGAAAGATTTGGAAACGAGTCAAAACAACAGGGTTGTTCTGATGGGAGACTTCAACTTCACCAATATTGACTGAGACTCACTCAGTGCTAGGGGCTTAGACGGGGCAGAGTTTGTAAGGAGCATCCAGGAAGGCTTCTTAAAACAATATGTAGATAGTCCAACGAAGGAAGGGGCTGTACTGGACCTGGTATTGGGGAATATGCCCGGCCAGGTGGTAGAAGTTTCAGTCGGGGAGCATTTCGGGAACAGTGACCATTATTCAATAAGTTTTAAAGTGCTGGTGGACAAGGATAAGGGTGGTCCAAGGGTGAATGTGCTAAATTGGGGGAAGGCTAATTATAACAATATTAGGCGGGAGCTGAAGAACATAGATAGGGGGTGGATGTTTGAGGGTAAATCAGCATCTGACATGTGGGAGGCTTTCAAAAGTCAGTTGAAAGGAATTCAGGACCGGCATGTTCCTGTGCAAAAGAAGAATAAATACGGAAAATTTTGGGAACCTTGGATAATGAGAGATATTGTAGGCCTCGTCAAAAAGAAAAAGGAGGCATTTGTCAGGGCTAGAAGGTTGGGAATAGGTGAAGCCTGTGTGGAATATAAGGAAAGTAGGAAGGAACTTAAGCAAGGAGTCAGGAGGGCTAAAAGGGGTCATGAAAAATCATTGGCAAATAGGGGCAAGGAAAATCCCAACGCTTTTTACACGTACACAAAAGGCGAGAGGGGAGCCAGGGAAAGGGTTTTCCCACTGAAGGATAGGCAAGGGAATTTTTGTGTGGAGCCAGAGGAAATGGGCAAGGTACTAAATGAATGCTTTGCATCAGTATTCACCTAAGAGAAGGAATTGGTGGATGTTGATCTGGAGAAGGGTGTGTCGATAGCCTGGATCACATTGAGATCCAAAAAGACAACGTGTTGGGTGTCTTGAAAAATATTACAGTAGATAAGTCCCCAGGGCTTGATTGGATCTACCCCAGAATAATGAAGGAGGCTAGAGAGGAAATTGCTGAGGCCTTGACAGAAATCTTTGGATCCTCACTGTCTTTAGGTAATATCCCGGAGGACTAGAGAATAGCCAATGTTGTTCCTTTGTTTCAGAAGGGTAGCAAGGATAACCCAGGAAACTACAGGCCGGTGAGCCTTACGTCAGTGGTCGGGAAATTACATAGAACATAGAACAGTACAGCACAGAACAGGCCCTTCGGCCCTCGATGTTGTGCCGAGCCATAATCACCCTACTCAAACCCACGTATCCACCCTATACCTGTAAACCACCCCCCTCCCCCCACCCCTTAACCTTACTTTTTAGGACACTACGGGCAATTTAGCATGGCCAATCCACCTAACCCGCACACCTTTGGACTGTAGGAGGAAACCGGAGCAAACCCACGCACACACGGGGAGGACGTGCAGACTCCGCACTGACAGTGACCCAGCCAGGAATCGAACCTGGGACCCTGGAGCTGTGAAGCATTTATGCTAACCACCATGCTACTGTGCTGCCCTGATTACTGGAGAGAATTCTTCGAGACAGGATCTACTCCCATTTTGAAGCAAATGGACGTATTAGCGGGAGGCAGCATGGATTTGTGAAGGGGAGGTCGTGTCACACTAACTTGAAAGAGTTTTTCGAAAAGGTCACAAAGATGATTGATGCAGGTAGGGCAGTGGATGTTGTCTATATGGACTTCAGTAAGGCCTTTGACAAGGTCCTTCATGGCAGACTGGTACAAAAGGTGAAGTCACATGGGATCAGGGGTGAGCTGCCAAGATGGATAAAGAACTGTGTAGGTCATAGAAGGCAGAGAGTAGCAATGGAAGGGTGCTTTTCTGATTGGAGGGCTGTGACTAGTGGTGTTCTGCAGGGATCAGTGCTGGGACCTTTGCCGTTCGTAGTATATATAAATGATTTGGAGGAAAATGTAACTGGTCTGATTAGTAAGTTTGCAGCCGACACAAAGGTTGGTAGAAGTTCGGATAGCAATGAGGACTGTCAAAGGATAGAGCAGGATTTAGATCGTTTGGAGACTTGGGCGGAAAGATGGCAGGTGGCGTTTAATCCGGACAAATGTGAGGTGATGCATTTTGGAAGGTCCAATGCAGGTAGGGCATATACAGTGAATGGTAGAACCCTCAAGACTATTGACAGTGAGAGAGATCTCGGTGTGCAGGTCCACAGGCCACTGAAAGGGGCAACACAGGTGGAGAAGGTAGTCAAGAAGGCATACGGCATGCTTGCCTTCATTGGCCGGGGCATTGAGTATAAGAATTGGTAAGTCATGTTGTAGCTGTATGGAACCTTAGTTAGGCCACACTTGGAGTATAGTGTTCAATTCTGGTCACCACACTACCAGAAGGATGTGGAGGCTTTAGAGAGGGTGCAGAAGAGATTTACCAGGATGTTGCCTGGTATGGAGGGCATTAGCTATGAGGGGCAGTTGAATAAACTTGGTTTGTTCTCACTGGAATGATGGAGGTTGTGGGGCGACCTGATAGAGGTCTACAAAATTATGAGGGGCACAGGCAGAGTGGATAGTCAGAGACTCTTTCCCTGGGTAGAGGAGTCAATTACTAGGGGGCATAGGTTTAAGGTGCAAGGGGCAAAGTTTAGAGCAGATGTGCGAGGCAAGTTTTTTATACAGAGTGTAGTGGGTGCCGGGAACTCGCTGCCGGAGGAGGTGGTGGAAGCAGCGACGATAGTGGCATTTAAGGGGCATCTTGACAAATATATGAATAGGATGGGAATAGAGGGATATGGACCCAGTAAGGGTCGAAGATTTTAGTTTAAAAGGGCAGCATGGTCGGCACTTGCTTGGAGGGCCGAAGGGCCTGTTCCTGTGCTGTATTTTTCTTTCTTCTTTGTTCTGGTAGATAATAGTTGCAGAACAAGGTAAAATGGTGGCGACACTGGAGGTCACCATCAGATCCAAAAATGACAGAGAAATATTCTTTGGCCCAGAACCATAAATCTACCGAGTTTGGAATTACAGGAGCTTAAGATGAAAAGCCAATACCGAACAGGCACCAGCAGCAGTGAAGGAAGGGTAAACTGATCAACATTACACAGAAAGAAATGAGCAGCAATGCAGGGACACCGCAGCTGTGTATTACGATATCGTCCAATGCAAATTTTGGATTTGACAATGAAACAAGTCCAAGAATGAGGAAACGAAAAATGAGAAAACATTAAGTGTTCACTCAATGTGAGGACATGAAGTGGCTGGTGGAATGGACGGACGCGAGGTCGATGAAATTTCACGCAGAGAACTGTGAAGTGATGCATTGTGGAATATTGAAGAGAGACAACGGAAATTAAAGGATATAATCCTCGGTGGGGGTGGAGGCTGAACAGATTCTGCAGAAGCAGAGCGATCTGGGGAATTATGAAGCTGACAGGGCAGTCTGTGAATTGGTTAATTGGCAAACATGATCCTGTTCTGTTAAAATAGAGACACAGGCCTGAATCTTCCAGTCGCACGATCACTGAAAAACCAAACCTGTGACTGAGCTGTTGATCAGGAGCCTGAGCAGATCCTGATGTGCTGACCTAGGTGGGAATTGCCTGGGAAGTTTAAGCTTCCATGGGCTTTTCCCCTGTTACCCATTCCGCTATGTGAATGTCTCCAACTCTAAGTTAAAGCACTTACACTCACCCTTGACTAACTCCTAACCACCCAATTAACTCCGACACACTCCAACAATCCCTGACCCAATTACCACCTCATCCCCCTACCATCTGACCATCTTGCTGCCTAACTCACTTGCCACGCTACCCACCTGCTGCCTCACTCACCTGCCACCTCACCTTTTTGCCACCTGACCCACCTGCCACCTCACCCACCCGTCACCTCACCCTTGGGTTGGCCAACATTTGTGACCCATCCCTGCATTTAAGAGTCAACCACATTGATGTGGGTCTGGAGACACATGTCGCTCAGACCAGGTAAGGACAACAGATTTCCTTCCCTAAAAGACATTGGTGAACCAGATGGGTTTTTAACGTCACCTTCCGACTTTTAATTCCAGATTTTTTGATTGAATACAGATTTCACCATCTGCCATGGCGGTTTCGAACCCGGATCCCAAGAGCATGACGTTGGGTCTCTGGATTACTTGTCCAGCAGTAATTCCACTGCATCACTGTCTCCCCAAGCGCGATTCAACCAAAGCTTTTCTATGTCTGGTTTTGGGTGCATTCAGTGAGTGTTTCTCAGCACATACAGTGCCGAGAGTGACCCCACTCTCCACTGCACTTTGCCTTTTTTTTCGGCCTCAGCAAGTAAAGTCCTGTCATGGTCGCACCTACATCATTTGCTGCTCATGGATTGGGGCTGATCTTTCGATATCCTCCTCAGCAATCCCACCACAGCCTTTGCACCTCCCCACTTCATTCAACTTATCTCTTCAGAGGTCCTGGAACCACCCTCCCTTCACCCTACCTTTTATGGGCAAGTCCCCCGCGGATCCAACTGGGCACCTTGACACTACCAGGTTGCCGGCAGAACTGTCAGGGTGCCACCCTGCCCTTTGCCCAACCACCCGGGGGTCTCCAATGGCCTGGAAAACTGCCAGGTAGTGTTACAACCGGTGCACGTTTGTGTGGACCAGTACTAAACGACACCCCTGCGAGGTCTCCCAAGCACAGCCGGTGAATCCTGGCCCCTGGGAGAGCCCCGAAAAATGCATATTTAAATGAGCCTTATGGCACTTAAATGTGCAGTTCTGTGCAGTGAGACTGTTAAATCGCACGAGACTTCGTGAATCTCGTGAGAGGCCTCGCACAAGATTCAAGGCCTCCTCCGACACCAACTCGGGTACGACGAGGCTGCTGAACCATGCGGCACCCTCGATCCTGCTGACAAAGGATGGTATCAAACCCCCCTTAATATAATGTGGAGATGCCAGCGTTGGAATGTGGTGGGCACAATACAGAATCTTATAACACCAGGTTTAAAGTCCAACAGGTTTGTTTGGATTCACTGGCTTTCCAAGCGCAGCTCCTTCATCAGGTCAGTGAAAGGTGAGCTGGGTGGTCAGCAGTCTAGTGTGAATAGGCTTAAAGGAACAGGATATGTTTTCATGGAGAAGATCATCTTGGAAAGGGCATGAAGGAAAAGAGAGAAACTGAAGAAAGAAGCAATTTAAGAACAAGTGTGAGGGAATCATTGAATAAATGTGTCCAAGGGGACAGAGAGGAGATACAGAGGTAGCCAATCAGATAGGGTTAATGACAAGATTTTAACAAATCTCCACACTTGTCATTGGAGCTGAGGGTGATGGCGACATGGGACAGGAGTTTAAGAAAACAGTTTGTCAGAGAGAGAAGAAGCCCAGGTGTATCTTTGCATCCCAGTGTAAGTCTGGAATACTGATCAGTCTAATAAAGAAGAACAGCAATTGATAATCCTCACTGTGGTCCCATCAGATAAATAAGTGAATGGCTGACCCAGTCATTCACTCTATCCACTCAAAAAATGTTATGGTTCTTGGGAAGGTGGCGGAGGATAAGGATTTTAACTAAGAGGTGAAAGGGATGGAAGAAGCTAAAATGCTCAAAGGAGGAGAAAGTTGCAAAAGGAGTCATTGGGGACGTGCGGTGATAAGCCCCAAATTGCCAGTGGAACAGTTTTGCAGACAGGTGGTGGAAGATACAGCCAGGAAGGGAGGCTTCAGGAAGGGGAAAGGTAGAATCAATCTTTAGACAAGTTTCCATTCAGGCCATGATATTGATGTTATCATCCACAATATGATCATGGATGGAAAGGGCCTTATTCACAAGTGAAAGGACCTTCTGGCAGGAGATGTACAGGGGATGGCGAGAGCTGATCCACTGGCAAAGTCTACACTGTTGGATGCGGTGAGTTGGAGGGAAAGGAAATTTGGCAACATGACTCCTCAGCTGGAGGACTGCGCAAGAAGTTTGGTGAGTGTGTAGGAAACAGCAGTTGGGTTGCTGTTCCAAAAGATGCAGCGATGGGTGTCTTGATGAGCTCTTCAGTGGATGCCAAGAGAAGCAGAGAGGAAGCTGCAAACTTCTCAAACAGAGACACAATGCTGGGCTGTTGGCAGGAGAGTAGATAGGTCAAGGAGTGCTGAAGGAATTTGTGAGGACAAAGTAAATTGGAAGAAATGAAGGGAGGCACATTCACAGGCGAAAGGAATCCAGGAGAGTTAAGGACATGATTCAGCAAACACGTGTATTTCAATGAAACAGATTGGAAAATGAACAGGAAATGTTCATCGTTACATGAGCCTGGTTATGAAACAATTATTAAGATCCACATATGCTGGTAGTGGATATGGGAACTTATTAGTAGCTTTCGCAGGTCAAGGAGACACAGCCTGAGTGAGACACATCCAGAGTAGGAATTGGAACTTGGTAATTTGGTGCAGTGAGGTAATTCGGTGCAGTGCAGGAGAAGGTGCTTTTTCCCTACTGTTTTGTTCTCTTTCTTCTGGCCTGTAACTTAATCTGCAGGGAAAGAACCAGAGAGCATCCTGGGAAGGTAAGGGATTTTTATTTTTATTACATTTTCAAATTGTGTTGGGGAGGGATACTAAAGTGACATCACAGTAAAGCTGTGACCTGATTGGCTGGTTGAGAATCTGCACTAAATTTAAAAATTAAACATTGTTAATCTAAGTAAACGTAATTAATTTATTACATAATTAAAATTTAGAGGGGTATCTAAGCCAGAGATCGGAGAGTACTGTATTTAGCTTTCACATTTATAGTAGAAATCTAGTGCTCGGAAACATATAGTTAACAGTAACTTTAAAAAAAAATTAAAAGTTAATTTACTAATTAATTAACACAATGTGAATTAGAGGGGTACAGTGCTCTGACTGTGAGATGTGGCTCATCTGCAGCAAGTGCACCCAACTGGAGCTCCTCACAGACCACATGGTTCAGTTGGAGCAGCAGTTGGATGCACTAAGGAGCATGCAGGTGGCGGAAAGCGTCATAGATAGCAGTTATATAAATGTGGTCACACCCAAGGTGCAGGCAAAGAAATTGGTGACCATCAGACGGGGCAGGCAGTCAGGGCAGGAATCCCCTGTGGTTGTCCCCCTCTCGAACAGGTATACCCCTTTGGATACTGTTGAGGGGGATAGACTATCAGGGGAAAACAGCAGCAGCCAGAGCAGTGGCACCACGGCTGGCTCTGATGTTCAGCAGGGAGGTTCAAAGTGCAGAAGAATAATAGTCATAGGTGACTCTATAGTCAGGGGCACAGATAGGTGCTTCTGTGGATGTGAAAGAGACTCTAGGATGATATGTTGCCTCCCTGGTGCCAGGGTCCAAGATGTCTCAGAATGGATAGTGGGCATCCTGAAGGGGGAGGGCAAACAGGCAGAGCGTTGCACATGAAAAAATGAAATGAAAATTGCTTATTGTGACGAGTAGGCTTCAATGAAGTAACTGTGAAAAGCCCCTAGTCGCCACATTCCGGCGCCTGTCCGGGCAGGCTGATACGGGAATCGAACCGTGCTGCTGGCCTGCTTGGTCTGCTTTAGAAGCCAGCGATTTAGACCAGTGAGCTATTGGTACTAACGACACAGACTGGAAGGGGCATGAGGTCCTGCGACAGGAGTTCAGGAAGATAGGTAGAAAGTTAAATGACAAGACATCTAAGGTTGTAATCTCGGGATTACTCCCTGTGCCATGTGCCAGTGGGGCTAGAAATAGGAAGATAGAGCAGCTAAACACGTGGCTAAACAGCTGGTATAGGAGGGAGGGTTTCCATTATCTGGACCACTGGGAGTGCTTCCGGGGCAGGTGTGACCTGTATAAGAAGGACGGGTTGCATCTAAACTGGAGAGTCGTAAGTATCCTGACCGTGAGGATTGCTGGTGTCACACTGGAGGGTTTAAACTAGTATGGCAGTTGGGTGGGTACCAGAGCCATTGGTCAGAAGGTGAAATCATTGAGTGAGAACTAGGGGATAGGGCCTACGGGAGTACAGCTCAGAGGGCAGCGAGGCTATATGGGTAGAGATCAGGAATAAGAATGGTGCAATCACAATGTTGGGGGTTTACTACAACCTCCCAACAGCCAGCGGGAGATAGATGAGCAGATAGGTAGAAAGATTTGGAAACGAGTCAAAACAACAGGGTTGTTCTGATGGGAGACTTCAACTTCACCAATATTGACTGAGACTCACTCAATGCTAGGGGCTTAGACGGGGCAGAGTTTGTAAGGAGCATCCAGGAAGGCTTCTTAAAACAATATGTAGATAGTCCAACTAAGGAAGGGGCTGTACTGGACCTGGTATTGGGGAATATGCCCGGCCAGGTGGTAGAAGTTTCAGTCGGGGAGCATTTCGGGAACAGTGACCATTATTCAATAAGTTTTAAAGTGCTGGTGGACAAGGATAAGGGTGGTCCAAGGGTGAATGTGCTAAATTGGGGGAAGGCTAATTATAACAATATTAGGCGGGAGCTGAAGAACATAGATAGGGGGTGGATGTTTGAGGGTAAATCAGCATCTGACATGTGGGAGGCTTTCAAAAGTCAGTTGAAAGGAATTCAGGACCGGCATGTTCCTGTGCAAAAGAAGAATAAATACGGAAAATTTTGGAAACCTTGGATAATGAGAGATATTGTAGGCCTCGTCAAAAAGAAAAAGGAGGCATTTGTCAGGGCTAGAAGGTTGGGAATAGGTGAAGCCTGTGTGGAATATAAGGAAAGTAGGAAGGAACTTAAGCAAGGAGTCAGGAGGGCTAAAAGGGGTCATGAAAAGTCATTGGCAAATAGGGTCAAGGAAAATCCCAAGGCTTTTTACACGTACACAAAAGGCGAGAGGGGAGCCAGGGAAAGGGTTTTCCCACTGAAGGATAGGCAAGGGAATTTTTGTGTGGAGCCAGAAGAAATGGGCAAGGTACTAAATGAATGCTTTGCATCAGTATTCACCTAAGAGAAGGAATTGGTGGATGTTGATCTGGAGAAGGGTGTGTCGATAGCCTGGATCACATTGAGATCCAAAAAGACAACGTGTTGGGTGTCTTGAAAAATATTAAGGTAGATAAGTCCCCAGGGCTTGATTGGATCTACCCCAGAATAATGAAGGAGGCTAGAGAGGAAATTGCTGAGGCCTTGACAGAAATCTTTGGATCCTCACTGTCTTTAGGTAATATCCCGGAGGACTAGAGAATAGCCAATGTTGTTCCTTTGTTTCAGAAGGGTAGCAAGGATAACCCAGGAAACTACAGGCCGGTGAGCCTTACGTCAGTGGTCGGGAAATTACATAGAACATAGAACAGTACAGCACAGAACAGGCCCTTCGGCCCTCGATGTTGTGCCGAGCCATAATCACCCTACTCAAACCCACGTATCCACCCTATACCTGTAAACCACCCCCCCCCCACCCCTTAACCTTACTTTTTAGGACACTACGGGCAATTTAGCATGGCCAATCCACCTAACCCGCACATCTTTGGACTGTAGGAGGAAACCGGAGCAAACCCACGCACACACGGGGAGGCCGTGCAGACTCCGCACTGACAGTGACCCAGCCAGGAATCGAACCTGGGACCCTGGAGCTGTGAAGCATTTATGCTAACCACCATGCTACCGTGCTGCCCTGATTACTGGAGAGAATTCTTCGAGACAGGATCTACTCCCATTTTGAAGCAAATGGACGTATTAGCGGGAGGCAGCATGGATTTGTGAAGGGGAGGTCGTGTCACACTAACTTGAAAGAGTTTTTCGAAGAGGTCACAAAGATGATTGATGCAGGTAGGGCAGTGGATGTTGTCTATATGGACTTCAGTAAGGCCTTTGACAAGGTCCTTCATGGCAGACTGGTACAAAAGGTGAAGTCACATGGGATCAGGGGTGAGCTGCCAAGATGGATAAAGAACTGTGTAGGCCACAGAAGGCAGAGAGTAGCAATGGAAGGGTGCTTTTCTGATTGGAGGGCTGTGACTAGTGGTGTTCTGCAGGGATCAGTGCTGGGACCTTTGCCATTCGGAGTATATATAAATGATTTGGAGGAAAATGTAACTGGTCTGATTAGTAAGTTTGCAGCCGACACAAAGGTTGGTAGAAGTTCGGATAGCAATGATGACTGTCAAAGGATAGAGCAGGATTTAGATCGTTTGGAGACTTGGGCGGAGAGATGGCAGATGGCGTTTAATCCGGACAAATGTGAGGTGATGCATTTTGGAAGGTCCAATGCAGGTAGGGAATATACAGTGAATGGTAGAACCCTCAAGACTATTGACAGTGAGAGAGATCTCGGTGTGCAGGTCCACAGGCCACTGAAAGGGGCAACACAGGTGGAGAAGGTAGTCAAGAAGGCATACGGCATGCTTGCCTTCATTGGCCGGGGCATTGAGTATAAGAATTGGTAAGTCATGTTGTAGCTGTATGGAACCTTAGTTAGGCCACACTTGGAGTATAGTGTTCAATTCTGGTCACCACACTACCAGAAGGATGTGGAGGCTTTAGAGAGGGTGCAGAAGAGATTTACCAGGATGTTGCCTGGTATGGAGGGCATTAGCTATGAGGGGCAGTTGAATAAACTTGGTTTGTTCTCACTGGAATGATGGAGGTTGTGGGGCGACCTGATGGAGGTCTACAAAATTATGAGGGGCACAGACAGAGTGGATAGTCAGAGACTCTTTCCCTGGGTAGAGGAGTCAATTACTAGGGGGCATAGGTTTAAGGTGCAAGGGGCAAAGGTTAGAGCAGATGTGCGAGGCAAGTTTTTTATACAGAGTCAGTGGGTGCCTGGAACTCGCTGCCGGAGGAGGTGGTGGAAGCAGCGACGATAGTGGCATTTAAGGGGCATCTTGACAAATATATGAATAGGATGGGAATAGAGGGATATGGACCCAGTAAGTGTCGAAGATTTTAGTTTAAAAGGGCAGCATGGTCGGCACTTGCTTGGAGGGCCGAAGGGCCTGTTCCTGTGCTGTATTTTTCTTTCTTCTTTGTTCTGGTAGATAATAGTTGCAGAACAAGGTAAAATGGTGGCGACACTGGAGGTCACCATCAGATCCAAAAATGACAGAGAAATATTCTTTGGCCCAGAACCATAAATCTACTGAGTTTGGAATTACAGGAGCTTAAGATGAAAAGCCAATACCGAACAGGCACCAGCAGCAGTGAAAGAAGGGTAAACTGATCAACATTACACAGAAAGAAATGAGCAGCAATGCAGGGACACCGCAGCTGTGTATTACGATATCGTCCAATGCAAATTTTGGATTTGACAATGAAACAAGTCCAAGAATGAGGAAACGAAAAATGAGAAAACATTAAGTGTTCACTCAATGTGAGGACATGAAGTGGCTGGTGGAATGGACGGACGCGAGGTCGATGAAATTTCACGCAGAGAACTGTGAAGTGATGCATTGTGGAATATTGAAGAGAGACAACGGAAATTAAAGGATATAATCCTCGGTGGGGGTGGAGGCTGAGCAGATTCTGCAGAAGCAGAGCGATCTGGGGAATTATGAAGCTGACAGGGCAGTCTGTGAATTGGTTAATTGGCAAACATGATCCTGTTCTGTTAAAATAGAGACACAGGCCTGAATCTTCCAGTCGCACGATCACTGAAAAACCAAACCTGTGACTGAGCTGTTGATCAGGAGCCTGAGCAGATCCTGATGTGCTGACCTAGGTGGGAATTGCCTGGGAAGTTTAAGCTTCCATGGGCTTTTCCCCCGTTACCCATTCCGCTCTGTGAATGTCTCCAACTCTAAGTTAAAGCACTTACACTCACTCTTGACTAACTCCTAACCACCCAATTAACTCCGACACACTCCAACAATCCCTGACCCAATTACCACCTCATCCCCCTACCATCTGACCATCTTGCTGCCTAACTCACTTGCCACGCTACCCACCTGCTGCCTCACTCACCTGCCACCTCACCTTTTTGCCACCTGACCCACCTGCCACCTCACCCACCCGTCACCTCACCCACCTATCACCCTACTCACCTGCCACTGCACCCAGCTGCCACCTACCCAGCTGCCAACCTACCCTGTTGCCACCTCATCCACCTTCCACCCACACACTTACACATTTAACACTAAAATAAAATCAAAATACTTTGAATGCTAGAAGTCAGACATAAAAACGGAAAATGCTGGATAAACTCAGCAGGTCTGGCAGCATCTGTGGTTAGAGAAACAGAATTTTCTTTTCCATTTGTTCTTGGGATGTGGACGTTGCTGGGTTGGCCAACATTTGTGACCCATCCCTGCATTTAAGAGTCAACCACATTGATGTGGGTCTGGAGACACATGTCGGCCAGACCAGGTAAGGACAACAGATTTCCTTCCCTAAAAGACATTGGTGAACCAGATGGGTTTTTAACGTCACCTTCCGACTTTTAATTCCAGATTTTTTGATTGAATACAGATTTCACCATCTGCCATGGCGGTTTCGAACCTGGATCCTAAGAGCATGACGTTGGGTCTCTGGATTACTTGTCCAGCAGTAATTCCACTGCATCACTGTCTCCCCAAGCGCGATTCAACCAAAGCTTTTCTATGTCTGGTTTTGGGTGCATTCAGTGAGTGTTTCTCAGCACCTACAGTGCCGAGAATGACCCCACTCTCCACTGCACTTTGCCTTTTTTTTCGGCCTCAGCAAGTAATGTCCTGTCAAGGTCGCACCTACATCATTTCCTGCTCATGGATTGGGGCTGACCTTTCGATATCCTCCTCAGCAATCCCACCACAGCCTTTGCACCTCCCCACTTCATTCAACTTATCTCTTCAGAGGTCCTGGAACCACCCTCCCTTCACCCTACCTTTTATGGGCAAGTCCCCCGCGGATCCAACTGGGCACCTTGACACTACCAGGTTGCCGGCAGAACTGTCAGGGTGCGACCCGGCCCTTTGCCCAACCACCCGGGGGTCTCCAATGGCCTGGAAAACTGCCAGGTAGTGTTACAACCGGTGCACGTTTGTGTGGACCAATACTAAACGACACCTCTGCGAGGTCTCCCAAGCACAGCCGGTGAATCCTGGCCCCTGGGAGAGCCCCGGAAAATGCATATTTAAATGAGCCTTATGGCACTTAAATGTGCAGTTCTGTACAGCGAGACTGTTAAATCGCATGAGATGTTTCAAGCATCGTGAATCTCGTGAGAGGTCTCTCACAAGATTCAAGGCCTCCTCCGACACCAGGTCGGGTGCGACGAGGCTGCTGAACCATGCCCAATGTTTCATACCCAACTTGAAACTGCTTTGAAACAGTTACGAACAATAGTTATATTGGGCTAAAACATATTTCTTTCCCCTCAGATGCTGTCAGACCTGCCGAGTTTGTACAGCATTTTCTGTTTCCATCACCAACTTGGCTCATCTACCCTCGGCTTCCTGTTAGCTCACCCAGCTCCTCACCATGCCACCTCACCCATTCTCTCAGTCGTTCACTAACTTGAAACTAAACCTTTCAACGTACCATAGGGTAGCTAATGCCGTACAAAGGGGACATGTTCCGTCTATTCTCCACCTACCCACCATTCTTTTCTACTGCTAGGGAGTTCCAGGGGGAGACTGCACCCCTCATTTCTGAGGAAAGCTGGTCTCAGAACGTCAGGGACCAACGTGCAGAGGATTGTTCCAGTGAATAGTAATCTGACAGCGATCCAACGCCCCAGGATGTCCAGGCCAATTGAGTCTGGTGAACCTTTCTAAAGCACTGGTTCGGTTCAACTGGAGCATTGAGGCCAGTTCGAGGCACCACATTTTAGGAAGGATGTGACGACTTTAGAGATGTATAGTGATCTCTGTAGGTGCATGCACACAAGGGGTTAATATTTAAGTAGCAGCACCACATGATTACTAGAGGGCTGGACCAACAGGGGTATAAAAAGCAGCCACACAAGGTCTCTCTCTCTCTCTCTCTCGTGGGTGCACTGTGAACAGAGTAATATCAGAATAACATAGATAGTTAGTGGAGTTACGTTTAGTTATTATTGTTAAATCTTGTTATACCTAACCAGTTTCCATGTTAAGGTAAAGAACTCATGCACTTATAGTTATAGTTACTCAATAAATCTTTGTTGTTACTGGACGAGTTTGAGTCTTCTTCAACAAGATTCAGAGGACCTCACCATTAACCAAGGATTGAGTAACATGTGTTATCGACCACGCAGGTAACACAACTAGAGGGTGCAGAAAAGATTTACCATTTCAGTACAAGTTTCTCTCCACCTGAAACTTTGGTTCTGATTCTCTCCACAGGTGCTGCCTGACTAATCAATATTTTCAGCAGTACTTCATTTTTATTTCAGATTTCCAGCATCTACAATATTTTGCCTGTGTTGCCGGTTCCACATTCCACCAGCTATTCTGAAGACTTTTTATTATACCTGAGCTTTCAGTGTTTGGCATGAACGTCTCCACAACTTCGAGACTCTCACTGAGGGGAAATTGCGTTGGTTGAATTCAAAGTTTAATCAGAAGGAATTCAGTGATGAGACTTCCTGGGCGGGATTCTCCCTTCCTGAGACTAAGACTGGGGCTGGTTTAGCACAGTGGGCTAAACAGCTGGCTTGCAATGCAGAACAAGGCCAGCAGCGCGGGTTCAATTCCCGTACCAGACTCCCTGAACAGGTGCCGGAATTTGGCGAATAGGTACTTTTCACAGTAACTTAATTGAAGCCTATTTGTGACAATAAGCGATTTTCATTTCAAATGTTGACTCCCGCGTAAGATTCGTGAAGATCCACGACAGCAAAACTGACGCCGCACCTGGAATGATTCAGCGACTGTTAATGGGCTAGAACTGGCACCACGTGGAACACAATCAATTCTAATCAGAAAGGGTGCTGGATTCACCGGATTCATGATTGACACTTAGGAGGCTGACAAGCTACAGCCACATGTACACATTTCACTCCCCACACACACCATCCCAGCCAACAAGATGGCAGCAAGGCACGTGGCCCCATGATTTACAGACACTGAGCTGAAGACCTTGGAGGCCCACAGTCTAATCATGTGTCTTGCAGGACATGCTGTTGATCGGGCTGGTCCATCTGGGAGAGCAGAATGGATGTGGCCACAGTCCTGTGACCCAAGACACCGCAGAACTCAAGTCAGATGAGGACACTGACTTCCTGTCACAGCTGTCCAACACCCTGCACCATCACAGAGTCACTGACAGTTGGGCATGTCAGTGAAGAGGCTCCTGGGACACTACCTGGTGCGCACCACACAGCTAATCCGACACATCAGATGGAGATAGGAACATGCGAGGGGGCGAATGGTCAGATCGCAGGCCGACCCCAGGAACTAGCTGCCGTCCAGGCGGGTTTCGGGCTTCTGAGATGGACAATTCATTTGATAGTGGAAATGTAGTCGTAGAGCCAGGGACTACATGAGGGGCTGTCGGCTGTTGGCGAATATCCAGTACCAGGAGCTGCAGCTGGAGGAGTCTAATTGCGTGCAGGAACAGGAGATGGTGCTGACCATGCATGCCACCCAGGCCAACACTGTGGGTGGCTATGGATCAATATGTCCAAGGCCTGGGGCATTCTGTGCAGGCGCTGGCTGAGGTCCAGGACAGAGTTGCCATCTCACAGGCAGCCATGTGTGGGAGCCCCCTGGAAATTGCAGTGGTACATCTCCAGAACTGGCAGTGCCAGGTGGCGGGGGAGCGTCAGGGGATAGCTCCGCTCACACCCCCGTCCCATAGAGTAGAAGGTGATAGGGCACGTGCAGTGACTCCCGCAGGGGAGTTGCTGGAACACCGCAGTACCTCGGATTCCCCACCACCCTCCCCCCTCCTGTCCCAGGCACATCTGGTGGGCAATGGGCAGAACAGACAGCACCACGCAACCTGGGGCACCCAAGCAGCCGGGCCTATCCAGTCCCAGCCGCTCCAGAAGACGCCCAGCAGCCGGACACCCAGGTCACAGGGCAGAAATCACAGCAGACCGCCTCCACTCTTGATGTACCACCTGGGGATCCACATGGACATAGAGTTAAGGCCCATAAGGCCAGAAAGTAAGAAAGCTGTTAAATCTGCACGGGTGCAGGGCACAGTTTAGTTATAGGGGCAAGGGCACGTATCTATAAATATTTGTGAACATTAAACACTTGTTAACACTGTTACAACCTGTTTCAGTGCTCTGCAGATGGGTATGAGTGGTGGGCAGGTCTGGGCTGGCCAGAGAGTGGCAGCAGTGGGGGGGTGAGGGAGGGGGGAAATGGGTGGCTATTGTGGGTTGCCTGGACTCCCCAACCTTGCCCCCTACCGTCCCAACCACCGTCACCCAGGTATGCAATGGCATCCTTTGATGGAATAGTCAGCTCGCATGCAGAGATCATCCAAATGTCTGACTCCTGTCCTGGGCAGGAGTCAGACATTTCCAAATGATGTGGAGCAGGGTGCCATCATCCTCCACCAATGGACCAGATACGGTCTAACTCCCAACACAACGCCTTCACCCGTGTGGCAGGTATGTATTACAGGGGTGTTTGCAAGCAAGAGGGTGTGGTGTTCTTTGTGTTCAAATGAAATGAAATAAAAATCGCTTATTGTCACAAGTAGGCTTCAAATGAAGTTACTGTGAAAATCCCCTAGTTGTGTTGCTCGTTTAGGATGGCTGGCATAGTGTTCCACAAAGACTACAGAATAGCTTTTACTCAAGAGAAAGCTATGAGTTTATTTGCACTACGAAGACGGGGTTTCGACACTTGTCCCTTAAGAATATAGAGTTGATCAATAACAACTAACTACAGACACCTGGCAATCTAACTCACTGCTATTGCCTATGCTCTAACCTTCTCACACTAACTACTCTCATGACCTTCACTAGCTGTCTCCTGGTTACACTCCTCCCCTCAGGTCTAGCATCACTGCTTTATATAGTAGCTTCTGCATCTCTCTCTAATGGTTATTCATGGTACTACATTAACCCTTGTAATGCTGGTAGATATGATAATACCACGTCCCCCCTTCTTTATGAAAGAAAATATTATGACAGTGGATATGATATTTTCTTTCAACCATCACCTTGTAGAAAAGCTATCAAAGCACTAATAACTATCACTATCTAATGCTATCAAAATAACCAAAAACTATCATTATCGCATTATCATACAAAACAGTATTCTTCTCTTTGAAGTTTAGGTATTTTTTGGGTCATCGATTAGCTGAGGTCTGCATAAAAGACAGACAGAGAGCGCACTCAGTAAGCTAGCACTTTTCAAGGAGACACATCCTGAGTGAGACTCATCTAGAGTGGGATTGCAACTTGGTAATTTGGTGCAGTGAGGTAATCAGGAAAGGTAAGTGGAAAATCTAATTCTGCTGTTTTTCAGTTAAAAGTGCAGTGTGTAGCTTAGTGTCTGATTGGTTGAAGCTGCCCTCACCCTAATTGCTGAGAGGCAGTTATCTGTCAATCACCTGAGGCCTGTTTAGGGGCACATTGTATTCTTCTCTTTGAAGTTTAGGTATTTTTGAGTCATCGATTAGCTGAGGTCTTTCCTCGTATGACCTACTCTCCATTCCAGGCAACATCCTGGTAAATCTCCTTTGCACCTTTTCCAAAGCTTCCACATCCTTCCTAAAATGAGGCGACCAGAACTGCACACAGTACTCCAAATGTGGCCTGACCAAGGTTTTGCACAGCTGCATCATCACCTCACGGCTCTTAAATTCAATCCCTCTGCTAATGAACGCTAGCACACCATAGGCCTTCTTCACAGCTCTATCCACTTGAGTGGCAATTTTCAAAGATCTATGAACATAGACCCCAAGATCGCTCTGTTCCTCCACATTGCCAAGAACCCTACCGTTAACCCTGTATTCCGCATTCATATTTGTCCTTCCAAAATGGACAACCTCACACTTGTCAGGGTTAAACTCCACCTGCCACTTCTCAGCCCAGCTCTGCATTCTACCTATGTCTCTTTGAAGCCGACAACAGCCCTCCTCACTATCCACAACTCCACCAATCTTCATATCATCTGCAAATTTACTGACCCACCCTTCAACTCCCTCATCCAAGTCGTTAATGAAAATCACAAACAGCAGAGGACCCAGAACTGATCCCTGCGGTACGCCACTGATAACTGGGCTCCAGGCTGAATATTTGCCATCCACCACCACTCCCTGTCTTCTATCGGTTAGCCAGTTTGTTATCCAACTGGCCAAATTTCCCACTATCCCATGCCTCCTTACTTTCTGCACAAGCCTACAATGGGGAACCTTATCAAATGCCTTACTAAAATCCATGTACACTACATCCACTGCTTTACCTTCATCCACATGCTTGGTCACCTCCTCAAAGAAGTCAATAAGACTTGTAAGGCAAGACCTACCCCTCACAAATCCGTGCTGACTATCCCTAATCAAGCAGTGCCTTTCCAGATGCTCAGAAATCCTATCCCTCAGTACCCTTCCCATTACTTTGCCTACCACCAAAGTAAGACTAACTGGCCTGTAGTTCCCAGGGTTATCCCTATTCCCTTTTTTGAACAGGGGCACGACATTCGCCACTCTCCAATCCTCTGGTACCACCCCTGTTGACAGCGAGGACGAAAAGATCATTGCCTAATCCATGTACCTATCCAATAGCCGCTTGAAGGTCCCTAACGTTTCTGACTCAACTACTTCCACAGGCAGTGCATTCCATGCCCCCACTACTCTCTGGGTAAAGAACCTACCTCTGACATCCCCTCTATATCTTCCACCATTTATCTTAAATTTATGTTCCCTTGTAATGGTGTGTTCCACCCGGGGAAAAAGTCTCTGACTTTCTACTCTATCTATTCCCCTAACCATCTTATAAACCTCTCTCAAGTCGCCCCTCATCCTTCTCCGTTCTAATGAGAAAAGGCCTAGCACCCTCTAGGGAAATTGGCTAGGGAAATTGCAGATGCACTAGTGATAATTTACCAAAATTCACTAGACTCTGGGGTGGTCCCGGTGGATTGGAAATTAGCAAACGTGACACCACTGTTTAAAAAAGAAGGTAGGCAGAAAGCAGGAAATTATAGGCCAGTGACCTTAACTTCGGTAGTAGGGAAGATGCTGGAATCTATCATCAAGGAAGAAATAGCAAGGCATCTGGATAGAAATTGTCCCATTGGGCAGACGCAGCATGGGTTCATAAAGGGCAGGTCATGCCTAACTAATTTAGTGGAATTCTTTGAGGACATTACCAGTGCAGTAGATAACGGGGAGCCAATGGATGTGGTATATCTGGATTTCCAGAAAGCCTTTGACAAGGTGCCACACAAAAGGTTGCTGCATAAGATAAAGATGCGTGGCATTAAGGGTAAAGTAGTTGCATGGATAGAGGATTGGTTAATTAATAGAAAGCAAAGAGTGGGGATTAATGGGTGTTTCTCTGGTTGGCAATCAGTAGCTAGTGGTGTCCCTCAGGGATCCGTGTTGGGCCCACAATTGTTCACAATTTACATAGATGATTTGGAGTTGGGGACCAAGGGCAATGTGTCCAAGTTTGCAGATAACACTAAAATGAGTGGTAAAGCGAAAAGTGCAGAGGATACTGGAAGTCTGCAGAGGGATTTGGATAGGTTAAGTGAATGGGCTAGGGTCTGGCAGATGGAATACAATGTTGACAAATGTGAGGTTATCCATTTTGGTAGGAATAACAGCAAACGGGATTATTATTTAAACAATAAAATATTAAAGCATGCCGCTGTGCAGAGAGACTTGGGTGTGCTAGTGCATGAGTCACAGAAGGTTGGTTTACAGGTGCAACAGGTGATTAAGAAGGCAAATGGAATTTTGTCCTTCATTGCTAGAGGGATGGAGTTTAAGACTAGGGAGGTTATGTTGCAATTGTATAAGGTGTTAGTGAGGCCACACCTGGAGTATTGTGTTCAGTTTTGGGCTCCTTACTTGAGAAAGGACGTACCGGCACTGGACGGTGTGCAGAGGAGATTCACTAGGTTAATCCCAGAGTTGAAGGGGTTGGATTATGAGGAGAGGTTGAGTAGACTGGGACTGTACTCATTGGAATTTAGAAGGATGAGGGGGGATCTTATAGAAACATTTAAAATTATGAAGGGAATAGATAGGATAGATGCAGGTAGGTTGTTGCCACTGGCGGGTGAAAGCAGGACTAGGGGACATAGCCTCAAAATAAGGGGAAGTAGATTTAGGACTGAGTTTAGGAGGAACTTCTTCACCCAAAGGGTTGTGAATCTATGGAATTCCTTGCCCAGTGAAGCAGTTGAGGCTCCTTCATTACATGTTTTTAAGGTTAAGATAGATAGTTTTTGAGGAATAAAGGGATTAAGGGTTATGGTGTTCGGGCCGGAAAGTGGAGCTGAGTCCACAAAAGATCAGCCATGATCTCATTGAATGGCGGAGCAGGCTCGAGGGGCCAGATGGCCTACTCCTGCTCCTAGTTCTTATGTTCTTATGTGCAAATGACTGTTACATCACTGAGATGATAATAGGTTAAATTACAATCACAAGTTCAGTCTCTCTGGAGGTTGCCGTCTTCTGGTTGAACGTCTCAGTGGAATATTCATGGCGCTGGATTGCTCTATACCATGTTCCAGCTGTGTTGGTGTGAAACATGGATCTGGACTAGGTAGGACCTAGGTGCGAGCTGTTTTGTAGCTTTGGCAAGATTTGGCCAACCACCTGCTGGATGTTGTATCCTCACAAAGTCTCCTCCGTGAAGCTCAGCTAAAGTCTTGGTATGTCTACTGTAGACTTTTTGTTGCTTCTTCTTTGTCTGAATGACCCTTTCACTCATCATCTTGTTATCAGTTGCAGGACTGATGATCTGTGGTAAAGTGGTTCATAGTCTTCTCCCCATAAACATTTGTGCAGGTGAGAGATCTGTTGATAACGGTGTTATGCGGTATGCTAACACCGCTAATGACACATCTTGACCATCTTCACTCGCTTTGCAAAACAATCTCTTAATTATACCTACTCCTTTTTCTGCTTTCCCGTTGGACTGTGGCTAATGCGGGCTAGACGTCACATGGTGAAAGTTGTATTGCTCCGCAAATGCACCCACTCCCAACTTGAGAAGCATGGAGCATCGTCAGAGGCAACAGTAAACGGGATCCTATGGCGAACAAAAGTTAATTTTATCGCCTTTATCACTGACCTGGAAGTCAAATATTTTAACAGCATTACCTCCAAAAAGTTGGAGTAATAGTCTATGACTATCAAGTAGTCATGACCCTGGAAATGAAAGAGGTCCATGCCAACCTTATGCCATGGACTGGTCACAATTTTCCGATTGTATCATGGTTTCCTTGCTCTGCGCTGTTGATGGATCTGGCAAATTGGACATGCTTACGCACACTGATCGATTTCATTGTTTATTGCTGACCAATACACTGATTGCCTGGCTCGTCTCCGGCACTTCTCCCAGACCTTTATTTAAATAAATTTAGAGTACCCAATTCATTTTTTCCAATTAAGGGGCAATTTAGCGTGGATAATCAACCTATCCCACATATTTGGGTTGTGGGGGTGAAGCCCACGCAAACATGGGAAGAATGTGCAAACTCCGCATGGCCATGCGTATACTGCTGTTTAAATTAGTTTTTTTCGATCGCCGGGCGTTGCTTCTATAAGGAGGCGGAGCCACAACATCTAGACGTCATCATGTCCATGACATCATGCGCACACTTCCATTGCGCATATGCAGATCAATCATCGTCCGGAGTGCATTCTTCTTCCATGCAAGCAATCAGAAGGCCTCTGATAAAGCAGTCCACCTGCAAGCTCACAGGTTACAATGGTAACACGATAGGGACAAAGGGGTCTTGTCGTCTCGTCATGAAGAATGGGACAATAAAGATACCCATCGACTTCAAGGTGGTAGAGGATGAGAGGTCTTCATTGATTGGTGTTGATGCTTTTACCAGCAGGTAAACCAATACCTCAGACTGTGGGATGGCCTGCGGGATGCAAATCACCCTTTCAAAACATTTTGTTTATTGTGCAGTACAAAAAGGCTTTTTCTTAGGTTGCATTCTTTACAGTCTGTCGCCGTGTAACACGGCGTATAATCCTTCCTAACCCCCCTCCAGCCCCCTTCTCCCTAACCCCCCACCCTCCATTCCCCCTGCTGCCTTCCTTGATCGCTCTGGGGGTGTGTTCCCCCTTCTCCTCATTTGACCCCTCCCCCCCACTTTAATTTCTCCGCCCCGTCAGCTTCGGCAGTGTCCATCTTGTGGATGGGGGTGTTGACCCCTCCCTCCCCGTTCTTTCTTTTGTCCCTCTCAGGCTTCCCCCCTCCGCGCCCCCCCCCCCCCCCCCCCCCAATCACCAGGTTGCGCATCCCTGACATTCCTCCTTGTCTTTTTCTCTTTCCTTTTAAACGTTCCAGTTTAGCCCCCTGCTAGCTGTTGCTGGCCTCGAACAGGTTTTGGAACAGGCCAGCAAATTGCTCCCATGCAGTAAGGAAGCCTTCCTCCATCCCTTGGATAACGTATTTGATCTTCTCCAGGTGGAGAAATTCTGGTGGTCTGCGAGCCAGTCTGAAGCTGTGGGTGGTGATGCCGATCGCCAGCCGAGCACGATTTTCCGGCGTGCGATTAGGGAAGCGAAATCTTGGACGTTGGCCCTCTTCCCCATGTGTAGCTCTGGCTGCTCTGCTACCCCGAAGATTGGCACATTCGGGCATGGTTTCACCCTCACAACTTTGGACATTGCCTCAGAGAAGGATTTACAAAACCCAGCAAGTTTGGGACAAGCCCAGAACATGTGGGTGTGGTTGGCCAGGCTCCTCTAGCACCGTTCACATTTGTCCTCCACCATCGGGAAGAACCTGTCCATTTGGGTTCTAGTCAGGTGCGCTCTGTGCACCACTTTGAACTGCATGAGGCTGAGCCTTGCACAGGAGGAGCTGGAGTTCGCCCTGCTCAGTGCTTCACTCCAGGGTCCCCAACCCATTTCTGTCCCCAGTTAGGGTTAGGAGCTTCAATTCTCCGGCCGTTCGCCGAACACAATTACGGCGCGGCCGACCAGAGAATCCAGCCCCAGGTCTCAGGCTAGTTTGAATGAATATACAAGCAGTGTTTATTTCTTCAAGAACTCATTTTGGTACATTCGCACAAAATAAAATCAAAAGACTTTTCCTGCGTGCCTTGAAATGTCCTTGAGACACTGAAGAGTGAAAGCAAAACTTCAAGATAAAAGCACATCACCACCATCGGAAGTCTCAAGAGTGTAGTATTAATCAGGTCAGTACATAAGAGGGTCGACTCGGAGTCTGGTAACAGCAGGGAAGAAGCTGTTTTTGAATCTGTTCGTGCGTGTTCTCAGACTTTTGTATCTCCTGCCCGATGGGAGGAGTTGGAAGAGTGACTAAGCCGGGTGGGAGGGGTGTTTGATTATGCTGGCCGTATTCCCAAGGCAGCAGGAGGTGAAGATAGAGTCAATGGATGGGGGGGCGAGATTGTGTGATGGACTGGGCTGTTTTCACAACTCTCTGAAATTTCTTACTGTCTTCGCAGTTGCCATACCATGCTATGATGCAGCCAGATAGGATGCTTTGTATGGTGCATCTGTAAACGTTGGTAAGAGTCAATGTGGATATGCTGAATTTCCTTAGTTTCTTGAGGAAGTTAAGGTGCTGTGGTGCTTTCTTGGTGGTCGCGTTGACGTGAGTGGACCAGGACAGATTTTTGGTGATGTGCAATTTAGGAATTTGAAGCTGTCAACCATCTCCACCTCGGCCACTGGAAGCAGGTGTCCTCTCCCAGCTCCCGCAGTACCAGGTGCGCTATGATCTGGCAGATATGTCGCACTGTCACCCTGCTCAGCTGGAGTCTTCGACAGCATGCCCGGTCCTCGAATGACAGGTGCTGCCTGTACACGCGAGGCCTAATGCGGCGCCTCCTTTGCACCTCCTCCTCTTCCTGGGCCTGTTGGGCAGCCAGTTCTCCATCCTATGCACCTACCTTTTGTTCCTCTGGGCAAGTTCTGCTGCTACGGCTTCCTCCTCCATGAGCAGCGCCAACTCATACAGCTGCAGGGCATTCCCCAGGGCTACGACGACTAGGAGGAAGGCCACCATTGCTGGTTGAATTCCAATATCCATTGTCTGCAGGGGGTGAAATGATGACATGTTAGCATGTTGCATACCCCCGTGTCCAACCAGGCCCACCAGGCGACATGGTCGCCCTGTTTGGCACTGCAAGCTCTGCTCCTGCATGCCCTCCCCATCTCCACACCGCTGGCCCTGGCGCGCCCACCCCTGCTGCCAGGGGTACCATCAGCTTGTGTTGCCCTTGCCAGCAGTACACTCCACGGCCCCAGTCAGGTATTGTCCTAGGTGGGCTGCCTGAAGTCCCACCGGTGGGTGGCGGCCAGTTTGTGGTAGAGGGTATGGCTCAGGGTGGGTTGCGGGAGTAGGGGCTGGGGTCTGGGGGAGTGGGGGCACCCATAAGGCCGGTATCACTCTCCAGGGGCCAAGGTGGGTGGTCAGTGGGGTGCAAGATGGCTGCCTTGCAGGCCATGGCATTGGCAGCCCATGCTTGGGCAACACCCCAGTCTCATGGGCGGTCGCACCGGCCACACTACCCATTCCCCCATAATCCCCCCCCCCGGCCCTGGCAGGGTTCCCCCACCCCAGCCAGCCTGGTCAGTTTCCGGTCTGGTAGCGCACAGTCCCGCCTCTCTGTCCTATCTCCTCTCTCTCCTTCATCAGCCACGGAGCCGGTTTCACAATTTTTAAAAGCACAAGTGAAGCCTTCCGTCGGGAACCCGGCCCATCGGAGACAGAGAATCACAGAGAGCCAGGAGATTACCAGGTCAGGTCCGCTAATGATAGGCAAACGGTGATTACCATACATGTATTCTGGACCGCATTGACGAGGCTGTCGAGGTGACGGAGAATTGCTATTTGGCGTTAAATCGGCACCCGCCGCGATTTCGGCGTCAGAACCGATGCTCCGCCCAATCATGTTTCCTGATTTCTGTGTCAGCCAACAGAGAATCCCGTCCTGAAAATATACAGCCTTGAGTTTCTACGTTTTAATCAGGCTATTTCATCAGGTTGGCTATGAAGACATAAATAAACCAGTTTATGGTCACATTAGTGAGAAGAGAACATATCGTTGCATTTCTATCGAGCTTTTGATGTACAATTAGGACGATGGCTGGAACGTCTGTCAAAATACAGCTGTTGCCTCTTTGATCTCCGGCTCACAGAGTGAATGAGTAATAGGTCCAAATCGTACTTTATTGCTTGCACTATACGTGTAATTTGTCAAAAATGACAAATTGCCGAGGGTGCTTTGGGGCGATCTGTGTACAAATACTTGTTATCTTTTTGTGTGTGGACATTCTGAGTCATACAGGGTGGTCGGTTCCTCTCCAATCTGAACGCCCTTTGTCTTGCCATATTCCTTCATTTAATAGTGCCATTAAACACTACTGCCTCAAAATGGTTCTTTATGGAGAGAAAATTACACTTAAGTGGGGCTGAATCAATGCGGACAGGAAAGGTTTCTGCAGCTTTGTTTTCTGTCTGTATGTTGGCGCTCATACTCAACCTGATATTTTGTGTTCCAGAATAAAGAGGATCGTCTTCGCAGTTCACTGTGAAAGGGCAAACCTTGCTGTGAGATTTTGCATTTTGCTCTTGTGGCTCGCAATGTAAAACAATTGGATAAACTTACAACATTTAAAATCTGTCGTGGTCAATAAACTATTAAAATCGCTCTCTATTTGCAACCAGTTTTAACTTCACAGGGTTAGAACAAAGAAGGCAAGCCATTGTTAAACACCAGGACCTGGAACAGCAGGTTGTCTTTTAATGTTTATCCTTGTCCACTTTCTTATGCAGAATGGGATATATAAATTAAAAAGATGGGTGTTTAATATCACATTTGCACTGTTTAATGAATGTTAGATGCTAGTTGAAGTAATATTACTGAAGGCATGTAAAAGCTAGCAAACTAGAAATGCGAAGATAATCTTATGTACTGTGTACATGTTATGCATATACTATCCCCAGTACACTATGGAAATGGGACTTAAGTGTTCATATACCAAGTATGAACATAGCCATGCCGGTAAAGGCAATACACGACATAGCTTTGTGATATATACCCATTCAACCTCTCATTGGTGTGGTTTGGTTGCAATGTGAATGGAGATGATTATCAGCGAGAGGTCTGGATGAATACGATGAATACTCTCCATTCCGGGGGGCACCGTGCTGAAATCCCGTGTCCGCCTGGCGACTGAAAATTTCCGCCCGAGGTCAACAGACGTTTAAACCCGTCCCGTGAAGATCTTGAGGCAGATGCGGCCGAAAAATCCAGCCCAAGGACCTAATTCTCCAGTAAGCTTTCTAAGTTTGGTAGTGAGCGGAATGTGCGGCGAGCTTCCCGACGCTTGGCCCATTGTGGTCAGCAACTCTATTCAACGTTAATTGGTCCACTGAACAAGTCCTCACAGGCTTAACGCCCCGAATGAAGAATCGCAAACTGATTCGTCGGTATGACACTCGCCAGCCCCCAGCTAACAACATCGAGCAGCACTTAAACAGCACTTGCTCAATCATCCCCAGCCAGCTCGCAACATTGACACCCAGGAGACCGACCCCATGATTTGGGAGTGCAGATCTGGGAAGGCTCCGAGATGCAGTGGAGGCCAGGAGAGATGTCCTGGTCTCCCAAGGGTGCAGGAGAGTTAGCCATAGGACAGCCAGTGCTGCCTGGGACAAGCTGGCAGCAATTGTGAGCTCCTGGAGTGTGACCAGGAGGACTGGCCTCCAGTGCAGGAAAAAGGCCAATGACCTACTCCCGGCAGCATGAGTGAGTAGACACCAATGCACACCGCCCCACTGACCACTCCCCTTCACCCCCCCCCCCCCCCCCCCCCCCCACCCCGTCCCACCCCAAAGCCCCTCTGCCCTTATGGGAGCATCTACCCCCAACTCTCCATGCGACCCCCAAACTTCCCTCCACCCCAATCCCCCTTCAACCCCCCCAACCATTCCTTCACAACACCCCCCCCCCCACCCCCCTCCAATCACTGGGGACCAGGTGTGTGGCTAACGATGCCCTCCCAATGTCTCCTCAGGAAATGCTCCCCACAATCGCTGGGAGCGGGCCCAGACTGGCGGTCGGGTGCCAGACATCAGACTCCTCACCACCTTCGAGGAGCGGGCCCTGGAGGTGACTGGTGAGGAACCACCGTTCTCCACCCGGAGGACCTGTTAAATGTGAGCAATGATTGCCTTACTGACTGACCCATTCCTCCCTCTGACTACATGTCAATTCTCAGGCAGATCCTCCAGCCGATGCCGCCGGCCCATCCCGGGTGGCCCCCTGCCCAGCCCCCCATGAGACCACTTTGGAGGAGAGCTCCGAGGATTCCACTATAATAGTCGTATCACAGCTGTCATCATCACCCTCCATCAGCGCAAATACACATACCTCGGTGGGAAATGCAAGTGGTCAGGCTTCTGGGGCACAATCTGGTGAGCACCACACTGCAGCTGAGGCAGGAACCCCCAGATGAAACAGCAGTCGGAGATGTGCTGAATCCAAGAACCCAGCTGAGTCCCAGCCTGATGCTGGGAGAGATCATCCCTGTGGAAGAGGTCATCCTGCGGGAGATGATAGGGTGCAGCCGGGACATTCAGAGGGAGGTGTCAGCATCACTCCAGCAGATCCATAGCCGCCTGGAGAAGTCCCAAAGGCTACGGGAACAGGAGCTGTCACCGGGAATGCGTGGCACCGAGGCCAAAGCTGCTATGGTGGCAACTGCAGTGGAGAGCATGGTGCACAATGTTGGCACTGATGTGTTGGGTAAGCTGGGTCTGCGAGGACTGCGTTTACTGCAGTGGTGAGAGAGACAAGCTTTCAACACTTGAAAAAATGCAACTCGATTTTATTGAACACTTAACTATAATACATACTTTAACTGTGGGTTGACACTATGCTGACTTGACTGGAGACCTGAGGCTAACCTGACCAGACTGTCTGACTACCACGTGGTGTTTGTTCTAGTTGCTGCTCACGAGCTCAGACTGTCTCAGAGGCTGGATCCCGAGAGAGCGGGGAAAACTAGTGCCCTCTGGCTTTATAGTGGTCGTGTCCTGTCTGGTGATTGGCTGCTGTGTTCTGTGTGTTCACTGGTCATCCAGTGTGTCAATCACTGCCTGTTTGCACACCATCATATACCTGTGTGTATATTATGACAGGCACCATTAGTAAAAGTGGCCCAGGCTCCACACAGTCGTGATGGCATGGCTGACGGAATCGTCAGAATGTCCGACTCGCTGGGGGATGTGATAACTTTCTGCGGGACATGTCCCGTTCTCAGATGGGCATGGCCAAGGTGCAATGAAGCTTGTCCCAGTCGCAGGTGGGCATTGTATGGCCATATTACTGAGGAGCATTGCCGAGGGCGTCGACACGATGGTGCAGACCATGGGAAACCGCCAGGGGTGGCAAAGCCAGATGAAGCAGGTGCAGCTAGGGCCCAAACCAGCACCCCTCCGACCCAAGGTGAACCCAAGGGTCCTGACCATGGAGTGGCGACGGTGGGCACCAGTTCCCCCGAGTTCCACCCCTCTGATAGATGGCGTCTCACAGTCAGCACACGGGACAGGGTGGCACGTCTATGCATGTGCTACCAGCAAGTGAGCCAGGATCCTCTGGCCCCAGATCCCCAGAGGACGCCCGCCAGAGGCTTCAAAGGCACGGGGTGTGGTAGGCAGCTGGCTTTATCCACCACAGTTGTGCATCCTGGGGAGACTCATAGAGGTAGTGGTGGAGCTCAGAAGGCAAACCACATCGAGGATCACTGAGCGCACCTGAGGAGGGAGGATGGGATTGGAGGAAAGGGTATGCAGGGGGCAAGGGGGAGCGCCGTCAGGAGAGTGGGGAATTGCAAAACACAATAAACACCCTTGTGCACAATCAGTTTGATGCCTCTGTCACTTGTCGATCTATGAACCCTTGGCCCATCTCTCCAGGAATCCCCCCCCCTCCCCCCTCCCCCCACACCCCGCTCCCTGGGCACACCGCGTGCGGGTGATGGGTGTGAGCGAGCACTCAGCAGACAGGCAAGGGTCAGACTATGGCATAGATTGAGGAGCACTGGCATTCAGCTCTCTGCGGGTTATCATCACCCCCCCCCCCCCCCCCCCCCGCCCCTGTCCTTGACAGTGACCCGCTGATGGTGCTAGCACAGTCCCAGCACAGTGGGGTGATGTGACAGACACTGGGAGGTTGAAAAATGGGGGTGGGGGAGTGATGGACCAGGCCACGTCCTAAGTGAATCGGATGAGTATGAGGGCTTCCCTGGCCATCTGGTCTTGCCGAACCTTCACCGCTGCCGCCTATCCTGTAGCCTCCGGCAGATCCTCAAGTTCATCCCTGGCCTCGTCCTCTAGCCCCATGCTGGTCCTTCGCCACCTCATCATCCTTGTTCTCCTGTTCCCCATTCGGTGCATGTTCTCATCACCAACCTCCAGCTACTCACCCTGCTGTGCGAGGTTGTGGATAGCAGAGCAGTCCACCACAAAGTGGGCGACCTTCTGGGCGGTGTACTGCAGTACACTACCGGAGCGGTCGAGGCATCAGAACCGCATCTTGCAGAGTCCGATGCACCACTCAATGACAGCCCGGGTGGCTGCATGGGCCTCGTTGTCCCGTGTCTCCGCTTTGGTCTCCGGCCTCCATACCGGCATCATAAGCCAGCTTCTCAGCGGATATCCCTTATTCCCCAACAGCCAATCGCCCACCCTGAGGTGGTCCTCGAAGAGGCTAGGGTTGACCGACTGCCCCAGGATGGAGCTGTCGTGGACACATACGCATTATCTTCATCTGGTGCTTGCATGTTGAGGGAGTGGAACCCTTTCTGTTAACATAGGGCACCCCCAGATGGCCCGGTGAGAGCAGGGCAACATGTGTGACATCTATTACTCCCTGGAACTGGCCATCCAGGCAATAGAGGAGATACCTGCAGCCTGGGCATCCTGCTGGGATTGGTGCATGTTAAAGATGATGTAGTTCTCTACCCTAGCATACAGGGCATTTGTGACCTGTTGGAATCCCCTGTGAGATGTGGCCTGGGAGATACCGTACCGCTCGAGCCCTGAGATGATTCTGAGGGTAAAGGTTCAGGGCTGCAGTGACCTTGCCGGTCCTCCTCCTCCATGTGGTGCCACATCCGCGAGGTCATGGCACAGATACCATCTTCTTGTTGAGGCAACACGCGCTGTCCGTCATCTGTTCAAGTGACCAGCGACGCCTGTACAGCCTGGGCCATTGCGGGACTCCCTCTCTGGGTCCCTCCCTAGCCTGATTGTCAGCCAGGTCCTCAGGGTATGGGGTGGAGTCCGGCCACTGGGCCGTCGCCTCAAACATCTGCAGACACTGCTGCCGCTGCCGCTATCTCTGGTATCTGGCAGCCTGGACTACCATCAGCATCACCAGGACAAATTCTGGGTCCAATATCGCTGCCATAGTATTCAATATCAATAATGAATTGGAACGGGTGTTAGACTGACAAACGGCGGTGGTTCCCACACTGGGACCTTCCATTCCTTCCTTGACACCCCCCTCCCCCCACACAGAACGTCCTGCCTAGGCACACCTGGCTGCAGCGGGCCTCCCTCACTGGACCCCAGACCCTGTACCCCAGACACTCGCTCATAATGTCACCTGGATCAGGCACTGGTCCCCTCCCAATGGCACTCACCCACCCTCCGACCGTGGACATGTCCCCAGAGGTATATCCCATCCCCGGGTGTTTGGATGTTGCATATGCGGTTTTGCCTCCCGCAGTGTTCAAGTACAGTATCCTGGCATCAAGGTCTGATTGGGATGCTAGGCAATGACTCCCACATACTACATGGCCCACCCACCCACTGGAATCCACTTGGGTTGTGTGAAGTGGTCACTTTTTTAAAATAAATTTAGAGTGCCCAATTAATTTTTTCCAATTAAAGGGCAATTTAGCGTTGACATTATACCCACCCTGCACATCTTTAGTTTGTGGGGGCGAAATCCACGCAAACACAGGGAAAATGAGCAAACTCCACACGGACAGTGACCCAGAGCCAGAATCGAAACTGGGACCTCGGCACCGTAAGGCAGCAGTGCTAACCATGCGCCACCGTGCTACCCTCGTGAAGTGCTGACTTAACCACGATTGTCAATTCCATATTAACAAAAGCCTTCTGCAGCATGTTCAAAGGCCTTAGCAGTCGGTGGGGGTTATGGATGGTCGGTGGGGCAGATGAGCAGGGACAAGGGTTGCCCCCGTAATGGGTACACACGATCCAGGGGTTGGCATGGTGGTGCCGTGATCGGTTGCCCCCCAGCACCTCCCCCCTCCATCCTACGGTGGCCCACCCCAGCCGAGGGTCCCCCAACCCCCGCCAGGCACAGGGGTGGCGCCCTTTGGCTCTCTGTCTGTTAGCAGAGATGGCTAATCACCTCCTCGGCTCTACATGGAAACCCTTCCGCCAGGTTCAGGTTTTTCAAAAGGAGTACTAATCGGCACCAGCGTGACCACTTGCTGGGGAGGCCGATGAAGGGTGGGAGGCCATTGGGTATGGGGTCGCTCCCGTTAATTGTATGGAAATAGGGCCTAAGTGGTGATAATTGGTTTCTCACCACTCTTAGGTGAGATCTCTATTTTGCATACGGGAGCAGGCCGGTTGCATCGCAAACGTTTGGTGCCTGGCGCGGATCTTGTTTTTGACTTCTCCCACGATTCACCGACCGCGTTTCGCTTGAGCAGAAGTGAAACAAGGCCAGAAAATCGGACACAATATCTGGGCTTGGATCACCGCGTGTTTTCCAGGGCGCAGTTTCACTGCCCAAAATAGCGAAAGGCGCGGTATAACACAAAAAGTGCTGGAAAACCCTGAGAAAGTCCAGCAGCATCTGTGTAGAGAGGCCATGATGTGGAGATGCTGGCGTTGGACTGGGGTGAGCACAGTAAGAAGTCTTCCAACACCAGGTTAAAGTCCAACATGTTTGTTTCAAACACTAGCTTTCGGAGCACTCCGAATCATTCACCTGAGGAACGAAGCAGTGCTCCGAAAGCTAGTGTTTGAAACAAACCTGTTGGACTTTAACCTGGTGTTGGAAGACTTCTTACTGTGTAGAGGGGAACAAGACTCCAGCATGACTCTGCCCAGGGACTGGTGTGGCATGTGGAATCTGAAGCCATGATTTTGTCGAAGGTGTGGCCGCACGTTCAGCAGAACAGCCGATGGAAAATATAATCCAGGACAAACACTCCTAATCCTGAATATTAAAAATATTGAACAATTTTTTGATGGAGGGAAAGTGCACGACATGAGAACAGAAAGTTGGAAACAGTTATGAAGGCCAGGTCAGCCTTGACCCCAATCTCGGAAACAGTGTCCATGCTTACTGGCTGTTGAATGTGGCTGCTGTGGAGTTGGAATTCATTTCTGCTAAGAGGTGAGCCGGAAAGCAAAACTTCATGAGAAGTGCTTCAAATCCAATGACAGGTTGCAATGTAGCTAGCTCCTCCAAATAACAGTGTGCCAATCACCAGATTTTTTATTTATTTATTGGATGTAATCATCATTGGCTGGGCTTACATTTATTGCCCATCCCTAATTGCCTTTGAACTGAGTGATGGCATGATGGCACAGTGGTTAGCACTGCTGCCTCACAGCGCCAGGGGCCCGGGTTCGTTTCCAGCCTCGGGTGACTGTCTGTGTGGAGTCTGCACATTCTTCCTATGTCTGCGTGGGTTTCCTCCGGCTGCTCGGGTTTCCTCCCACAGTCCAAAAATGTGCAGGTTAGGTAGGTTAGCCATGCTAAATTGATCCTTAGTGCACAAAGATGTGCAGGTGAGGTAGATTGGCCAGGATCAATGCACAGGGTTACAGGGATGAGGTAGGGGAATGGGCTGAGGTAGAGTGCTCTTTCAGAGGTCAGTGCAGACATGATGGGCCAAATGGCCTTCGTCTGCACTGTAGGGATTCTATGAGTAGTTTGCTGGACCATTTCCGAGTTCATTGTTGTGGATCTGGAGACACATGTAGGCCAGGCCAGGTAAGAATGGCAGAGTTCTTTCCCTGAAGAACATTTTTAAAAAAGTTTAAACATTTTTTTTAGAGTACCCAATTCATTTTTTCCAATTAAGGGGCAATTTAGCACAGCCAATCCACCTACCCTGCACATCTTTGGGTTGTGGGGGCGAAACCCACACAAACGTATGTGTAAACTCCACACGGACAGTGACCCAGAGCCGGGATCAAACATGGGACCTCGGCGCCGTGAGGCAGCAGTGCTACCCACTGCACCACCGTGCTGCCCCAATCCCTGAAGAACATTAGCGATCCTGATGGGTACAACAATCGCCAATGGAAATGGTTTGTGGTCATCGTTAAATTTTGAATTCAAGATTTTTCATTGAATTCAAGTTCACTATCTGCCATGGTGGGATTCTAATCCTGAGCATTACCCTGGATTACTTGGCCAATGTTGGTGAGGGCCAAATATTGAAAAAAATGTCAGGGAAAATTGGATCCTTTAAACACAGCTGAGATGTTGACAGGCCTTGGTTTAATCGCACCTCAAACAGAACAGCGTTCCCCCAAGTACTGCACTCAGTGTCATCCTAGGTTGTGTGCTCAGGGCTAGGTGACTCAAAGTGACACCAAGTAAGTGCATGATAAAATAGGACTGAGTCAGCACGGCTTCGTCAAGTGGAGGTCATGTCTGATAAATCTGTTTAAGTTCTTTGAGGAGGTCACAAGAAAGTTAGACGAAGGAGAACCAGTGGACGTAATTTATTTAGATTTCCAGAAGGCCTTTGACAAGGTGCGCACAGGAGACTGTTAAATAAGTTAAGAGCCCATGGTGTTAAGGGTAAGATCCTGGCATGGATAGAGGATTGGCTGACTGGCAGAAGGCAGAGTGGGGATAAAGGGGTCTTTCTCAGGATGCAGAAGGACTTGGCCAGGCTAGGAGAGTGGGCAAAGAAGTGGCAGATGGAATACAATGTGGAAAAGTGTGAGGTTATGCACTTTGAAAGGAGAAATAGAGGAATAGACTATTTTCTAAATGGGAAGATGCTTAGGAAATCAGAAGCACAAAGGGACTTGGGAGTCCTTGTTCATGATTCTCTTAAGGTTAACGTGCAGGTTCAGTCGGCAGTTAGGAAGGCAAATGCAATATTAGCATTCATGTCGAGAGGGCTAGAATACAAGAGCAGGGATGTACTTCTGAAGCTATATAAGGCTCTGGCCAGACCCCATTTGGAGTATTGTGAGCAGTTTTGGGCCCCGTATCTAAGGAAGGATGTGCTGGCCTTGGAAAGGGTCCAGAGGAGGTTCACAAGAATAATCCCTGGAATGAAGAGCTTGTCGTATGAGGAATGGCTGAGGACTCTGGGTCTGTACTCTTTGGAGTCTAGAAGGATGAGGAGGGATCTTGTTGAAAGTTACAGGATACTGGGAGGCCTGATAGAGTGGATGTAGAGAGGATGTTTCCACGTGTAGGAAAAACGAGAAGCAGAGGACATAATCTCAGACTAAAGGGACATTCCTTTAAAACAGAGAGGAGGAAGAATTTCTTCAGCCAGAGGGTGGTGAATCTTTGAAACTATTTGCTGCAGAAGGCTGTGGAGGCCAAATCACTGAGTGTCTTTAAGTCAAGTTAGGTTTTTGATCAATATGGGGATCAGGGTAATGGGGAGAAGGCAAGAGAATGGTGATGAGAAAAATATCAGCCATGATTGAATGGCAGAGCAGACTTGATGGGCCGAGTGGCCTAATTCTGCTCCTGTGTCTTATGGTCTTAAACTACATTAATGGTCTTCACCAAGAAATATCAGGAAAACAGTACCTTGGGAGATTAGTTAAATCAGATAAAACATGACTTTGGGGTTATATAATGATCTGAATGAACATGTTACTTTACTTCCTGCCCAGGCACTATTCTTTTAGGGTCTCTTGCAAGTTTGATCTCTAGCTGAATGTGACATATTGAAGGTTTCTGGTCAGAAGAACCCAAACATAACTACCGTTTAATGTGAGTGTGCATTATGCTGGAGGATGGGTAGCAATAGCTAATTGAAAGCATGGTCTATCATCGGAGGTATAATTACCTGTTATTAAAACATGGCTATTTGTGATGGAGATTTTGGGGATGGGGAGGAAGGGAAATATCCAGCAACAGAGAAAACACCGCTTAACTGCAAAATGTGACATACTATAATTAGCAATGCTGAAATCAAGCAATTACAACTAAAGAAATCAAAATTCTACATCAGAGGACAAATTAGGCCCTTTTTGCTGAAACCTTGTTTTAAGAGTGCAGCACTTAAGTTTGTGTGTGTGTGTGATCAGCCATAACACCTCAGTAAAGGGAAAACATTTACATAGTACATTCAATGGATAATCTGTACATTTTGCGATACCATGGAATAATCATACCAATACCATGCAATTTTCCAAGTTAAATGCCTACACCCAGATGAAGAGTGAAAGGTCTGTAACAGTAATAATTCACAATGAGCGAGCCAGTTCAATAAATAATGATTTATTTCTTACACTATTGGTACAGTAGTAAAACATTTTTTTGCCACTCTGGGGATGTGACCATTGCTGGCTGGACCAGGATGTATTGCCCATCCCAAATTGCCCTTGAGAAGCTGCTGGTGAGCTGCCTTCCTGAACCGCTGCAGTGTAGGTACATCCACAGAGCTGTTAAGGTGGGAGTTCCAAGATTCTGACTCCTTGACAGTGAAGGAACAATGATGTAGTTCCAAGTCAGGATGCTAAGTGGCTTAGAGGGGAACTTCCAGTCGATGGTGTTCCCATGTTTCTAGAACATAGAACATAGAACAGTACAGCACAGAACAGGCCCTTCGGCCCTCGATGTTGTGCCGAGCAATGATCACCCTACTCAAACCCACGTATCCACCCTATACCCATAACCCAACAACCCCCCCCCCCCCCCCCTCCCCCTAACCTTACTTTTTAGGACACTACGGGCAATTTAGCATGGCCAATCCACCTAGCCCGCACATCTTTCGACTGTGGGAGGAAACCGGAGCACCCGGAGGAAACCCACGCACACACGGGGAGGACGTGCAGACTCCGCACAGACAGTGACCCAGCCGGGAATCGAACCTGGGACCCTGGAGCTGTGAAGCATTTATGCTAACCACTATGCTACCGTGCTGCCCTTATCTTGCTAGATGGCCATTGTCATTGGTTTGGAAAGTGCTGTAAGAGGAGGCTTGTTGAATTTCTTCAGTGCCTCTTGTAGATGGTACACATGGCTGCCGCTGTGTGTCAGTGGCGGAGGGAGTGGAGATTTGCTTCATCAGACGATCACTAGCCGGCAATCCCTCATAATAGTAACAGTAGTTCCTTATTATATTTGTTTCACAAATTACTTTAAGTGTTTCAACTGTTCACATTGACATTGGTGTGTTTAGTAAACTACAAGTTGTGTGTTTGGCAAAAGGTGCTCTGATAGCTCACCACTTTCAATCAATTGTTTTGCTTTCTAAACCACACCTGCTTTGGTGAAGCTGAACCAGTTTAAAGGCAGCAAAAAGCAAAAGAGCTTGAATTTATATAGCACCTTCCATGAAGCCAGGACCTAAATTATTTCAAAAACCAATGAATTATTTTTGAAATGCAATTGCTGCTGTAAAATATGAAACATGGCAGCCAAACAGAAGAAATAAATGACCAGATTTTGTTTTTGCACGAGGCATAAGTGTTGGTTAGTACAGGGATAACTCCCTCATCTTCTTTGGCATCCAGAGATCTATTCAACATGAAAGAGCAAGTAGGACATCAGTTTAATGAATCATTTGAAAGGTGGCACCTCTAACCTCCTTCAATACTGCACTGGGCTATCAGACTAGACTATTTACTTCTGAGCTCGGGACAGAGAATGAAACCCAGAAACTTTTAACTCCGAGAGCAATATCCCATCAGAGAACTGACATCTTAAACTGGTCTTAATGAAAAAGTAATTGGTCTTGTTAAAAATAAACCAGGCTCATTTATTTCTGTATTACAAGATATACTTTAACTTCCTTTGGAACCGGATAATATATCAAAATTTCTCTTCTTTCACATAGCAGGTACATTTAATCTGTCAACCTTTGTGACATTAATAATCCAGCCCTTCTATCACTCTATCTGATGCATTTCTTTAAGTCAGATTGAAACGTATGTATCACATCCATTCTGACTTTTTATTTGGTGAGGGAGGAATACCATCTTGCCCTATATTAAGTTGCTTGATGCTTTGCCATGAAAACACTGTCCTTTTAAAACCAATTATTCATTACACTTGTCACAGTGAGTTAAGGGTGGCACTGAAAAGCGCAAGGCCATAAGTATTAGAATTAAAGCATTTAATTTTGAAATTTACATTCCTGCAAAGCCAATTAAGTTCAATAAAGAGGGATAAATGTGGATCTCTGCCCAGGAACATGTACATGTACATATGTGAAAATCGCTTATTGTCACGAGTAGGCTTCAATGAAGTTACTGTGAAAAGCTCCTAGTCACCACATTCCGGCACCTGTCCGGGGAGGCTGGTACGGGAATCGAACCGTACTGCTGGCCTGCTTGGTCTGCTTTAAAAGCCAGCGATTTAGCCTGATGAGCTAAACCAGCCCCTGTGAAGGGGTCAATAGGGTGTTGTGTAAATCTGAATGACTGTACTTTTTCAAATATGTGAAAAAAAACAGGAATGACAGTCGGCATTTGGAGTCCTCTAGTTTTCAATCAGTGTCTAAGAATTTTCAGCAGAAGCATTAAAACATTCTGGGCGCGATTCTCCATTGGCCGACGCCGAAATTGCAAAACGCGATTGGGTGGAGAATTGATTCCGATGCCAAAATTGCGGCAGGCGCCGATTTGAACCCAAATCACGATTCCCCGTCCCCTTGGCAGCAGCGCCAAAGCGTTCCGGAACACACGTACAGTAAACACCATTTGCATGTCATTAGCGGGCCTGACCCGGTATTCTCTGGGGCCTCCGGGATTCTCCACCTCCGATGGGCCAAGTTCCCAACAGGACATGTGCTTTCAAAAATCGTGAAACCGGCATGGTGGCTGCTGAGGGAGAGAGAGAGAGGAGGTAGGACATGGGGAGGAGTGGCCATGGGCTGCCGGGCTGGCTGGGGTGGGGGGCCCTGCCAGGACCAGGGGAGGGGGGAAATGGGGAGAACTCCCCACGGGAGTGGGGATGACTCCCCATGGGAGTGGGGATGACTCCCCATGGGACTGGGGCAGTGTCCAGTCATGGGCCGGCATTACTGCAGCCTTCAAGGCAGCCATCTTGCTGGATACCAACTGATCACCCACCCTGGCCCCTGGTTCTGCAGAATGACACCGAGCGTATGGGCGCCCTCACACCCCTCCACCCTCCCCCCCACACCTGGCCACCACCCGCCTGCAGCCCACCCAGGGTAACGCCCACAGAAGCCCCCGCAAGGGATGTGGTGCCTAGCCCTGTTGGCAGTGCCTGCCAACAGTAACCCTGGCATCAGGGACAGGCGCCAAGGCTAGAGGCCCCCATGGTGCATGCCACCAACGGGACCAGGGGTGCGGGTATGGGGGGGCATGCAAGGGTGGATTTCACAGTGCCAACCAGGGCCGCCATGTAGCCCTGTGGACCTGGTTGGGCACAGGGGTAAGCACCATGCTAACATGTTGACCTTTCACGCCCTGCAGACAATGTATATTGGAATTCAGTCAGCAATGGCGGCCTTCCTGCTGGTCGCCACACCCCTGGAGGATGTCCTGCGGCTGTACGAGCGGCCGCTGCTCTAGGTGGAGGAAGCTGCGGGCAGCCCAGCAGGCAGCAGCGGAGCAATAGAGGGGCAGGAGGCAGCCGCCCAGGATGGAGAGCCAGCTGCTCAATAGGCCGAGGAGGAGGAGTTGCCAAGGGGGCATCGCATGAGGCCTCGTGTGTACCAGCAACGCCTGTCATTCAAGGACCTGCCGGACTGAGCATGCCGTCGACGATTCCAGCTGAGCAGGGGGACAGTGCGACATATCTGCCAGATCATGGCACACCTGGTACTGCAGGGGAAAGGAAACTTGCTCCCGGTGGCCGTCAAGGTGACGGTTGCCCTGAACGTATATGCCACAGGGCCCTTCCAGGCGCCGAGTGGGGACTTGTCCGTGACCTCACAGGACTCGGTGCACAGGTGCATCCGTGCTGTCACAGAGGCCCTATATGCCTTGTCGGCACAAGACATCCATTTCAATGTGGATCGAGCCCACCAGGATGCCTGAGCAGTGCCATTGTATAGAGCCATGATGTGGAGATGCCGGCGTGGACTGGGGTGAGCACAGTAAGAAGTCTTACAACACCAGGTTAAAGTCCAACAGGTTTGTTTAAAACACGAGCTTTCGGAGCACTGCTCCTTCCTCAGGTGTGGATAACAGGCCGCTCTAAACAAACCGAAATGGGTTCCATTTGATAAACGTGCAGCAGATATGTGACCATCAGGTGCGCATCATACATGTCTGTGCCCGGTACCCGGGAACTACTTACAAATCCTTAATCTTGGCACACATGATGATTCCTGATTTGAAATGCCCCCCCGGCTAGGGAGGTGACTCCTGGGCGACAGGGGTTATCCACAGCTGTCATGGCAACTGATGCCTATCCGGAGGCCACAGACAGATGTCAAGACCCACTATAATAATGCACTTGCAGCGACCAGGTGCGTGAGCGAGCAGTGCTTCGGCCTCCTGAAGATGCGGTTCAGGTAGCTGGACCGATCTGGAGGAGCCCTCCTAGATGACGCTGAGAGGAGCTGGGTGAGATGACGGTAAGCCGAGGGTGGATGAACGGTGGGTGATAGAAACAGAAAATGCTGAAAAACCTCTGGACCACTCTGGTGGGGCCCTCCAGTATGATGCTGAGATGGTTGCCCGCAATGTGGCGGTCTGCTGCGTCCTCCACAACAGCACACAGCAGAGGGGCGATGTGTTAGAGGAGGAGGAGGAACACCAGGCCTCGTCTGACGAGGAGGATGCGGGGGAGAGGAGGATGGGGAGGACATGAGGCCCAGACAGGCACGGGAGGCTGTACGATGTGTGCGCCAGGGCCAACGCGCATGGAACGCTCTGATCCCCTCCAGGTTCACCGACTAGGGGGTGGGGTGGAAGAAGGGGGGGCTGGCAAGGGGCAGGGACACTGCATCCCAATCCCACAGTCCTTCACTCCGCCCCCTGCCAACAACTACCTCCGTGATACATTACTGGGACTACTGCAGTGCGGTGGGGGCCCATGGGAGGGAGGGTGATGACAACTCGCTTTCTGATGAGCACTGGTGCTCCGTATTGTTTGACAATGTCAATGTCTGACATCCTGCCATGGCAGCACTTTCCACCATCCATCTGCATGCGAGCTGGCCATTCCATCGCACGGTCCCATCGGATTCCTGGGGAGGCGGTGGGGGGAACAGTCAGGGGAGGGGGCGGTGCTGGGGCATGGGGAGCCTGAGCCACCCACAGGATCCGTCTGTTCCCCCCCTCAGTGTCTGCCAATCATCCCTCCCTCCCGCCCCTATAACTAAATTGTGCCCTGCAACCGTGCCAAAGTAACTGGTGTCTATGTGGATCCCCAGACGGTACAGCAGGAGGGGAGATGGCCTGCTACGATTCCCTCCCTGTGACCTAGGTCCCCGTTGACGCCATCGTCTGGGGCCACTGGGCCTGGATGGACCCAGCTACTGCTCAGGTGTCCCGGGTGACGTGGTGCTGCCCAGTTCTGCCCACTGGCCACCATTTTCACGAGGCACAAGAGGGGGGGAGTCCGAGGACTACGATGTTCTGGCTCCTCCCCTGCAGAATTCACTGGCACGGGCCCCATCATCTCCTCCTCCCTCGGGGCGCCCCATGGGGCAGGGGTGCGAGGGGAGCTATCCTCATGCTCCCCCTCGACCTGGTACTGCCAATCCTGGAGGCTACTCTGATATCAACCGGGGTCCACATGCCCGCGGCTATGGAGCACAGGGAGTGCACCATCTCCGTCTGGGACTGCGCCACATAATGCTGCGACTGTGCTACCACCCCTGGGTTGGGCCACATCAGCCAGTGACTGCGCCATCTCCCTCTGGGACTTGGCCACCTCCTCTGTTTCTGCGCCACGTCGGCCACTGCCTGGGAAATGCTGCCGACATTCCCTGCCATGGCCTGCTGTGACTGGGCCATGCTCAGGAGCGTTGCTGTAATTTCCAGGTGGCTCTGGGACATGGTCACCTGTGATAGGGCAGCCCTGTCCTGGGCCTTGGCCAGCACCTGCACAGAATACCCCAGGCCTTGGACTTGCTGACCAATAGCTGAAACCCTCACCCCAAATGCCTCCACCGTGGATGCCACCCGTGCAGTGTTGGCATGGGTGACACGCATGGCCGGCACCACTTCCTGCTGCTGCAGGCGATTGGACTCCTCCAACTGCACCTTCAGGTACTGGATGATCACCGACAACCCCTCATGTAGACCCTGGTTCTGTGACTACATCTCCTCTCTGGATGGGATTGTTTGTTCCAGAAGCTCGAGACCCATCTGGGCGGCAGCTAGTCCCTGGGCTCGGACTGCACTCCAACTGTCCATTCCCTCGGGTGCTCCTTCCTCCCCCTGTTGTACTCGGTCAATTGTGTAGTGAGCACCAGATAGCGTCCCAGCTGCCTCTTCACTAAAGTGCTCATCCGTGGTGAGTGTCTCTGGGATGGCGGAGAGTGTTGAATATAGCTGTGATGGAAAATCTGCGTCTTCCCCCGACCCGATCTCCGGAGTGTCCTGAGTCTCGGGTGAAGGGCTGGTGTCCGAGCTGCTCCCATCACTGCTCTGCTCACGGAGGGGACTGCGGCTGAGGCACTGGGGCAGGGAACGCCTGATGGACCCGCCCAATCTCCAGCAGGCCCTGTTAGATTCAAGACAAGAAGTATGATTAGACCCTCGGGTGGGGGGGAGGGTGTAAGTTAGGATGGGTGTGTGGGTGGGGGTGGGGAGTTGTGGTGTTGGCGTGAAGATGGTGTGGGGGTGAAGAGGGTGTGGGGATGAGGGTGGTGTGGGGAGTTCAATGTGTTGGTCCCTGAGGCAGAAACCTAGAGCAGGGAAGTCGCTGCAGGCGGTATCGTATGGCTCCACAAGTCCGTGGAGAAGGCAAAGATTTTGCTGTGGGCCAGGGAAAAGCACAACTGCGAATGGGAGGGGAGCAAGATCCGAATATACCAGGACATGGAGTTGAGCTGGTAAAACGGCGTGCGGGGTTCAACAGGCAGTACTGTATCGACAGCAGATCAGGATTTGGGTGCTCTACATAATGAAACTATGGGTGACCTATGAAGGCCGGGGACACCATTTTGAGACCCCAGAAGCGGCCAATGACTTTATTAAGGAGCATAAACTGGGGGACAATTGAACTGAACAATTTGGGAGACGGAGGTGCTGGCACTTTGAAGTAATTGAGAACACGGGTAGAGTAGGGGTTGGGGGGGGAGGGGAGGGGGGTTTCCTTTACCTCCGATGTGGAGGGTTTTTTCTTCTTTTTACTGTTAGGTCGACAAAGTAGCAGGGGTGAAAGGTTTGTCAGGGGACGGCTGTCCCCATTTCCCCCTCCTGTTGCCTGGGGCTGTGTTTTTCTTTTTGTTTTCTTTGGGGACGGTGACCTGTGGTTTGAGATGCGTCTTTGCTTGGGTGGGGGAGGGGGAGGCCAGAGGGGAGCTTCTTCACAGAACAGAGAGGTGAGGGCGGGGGAAGGTGGGGAGGGGTCAGTAGGAGGGGCCTTTGGGCAGGAGTTGCCGCGCTGGCAGATAATGCTGGTGAACGGAAGTGAGGTGAGGGAGGCCGAGTGAGGTGGCCATGGATGGGAAGGAGGAGGGGGGAGACGGAGGGTGGTGGGGGTAGGGAGAGTGATTCGACGAGGAGAGGTTGGAGTAGAAACATGGTCAGGGGCAGAGAAAGGGGCCATCTTGGATGGGCCAGGTACAGGGTGAAGTTAACAGGGGTGGAGCTGAAAGGTGAGGATGGCAGACGGTAGAGGGGAATGGAGGCGTAAGCCCCTGGTACGGCTGATAACCGTGAGGGCTCAATGGACCGCATAAGTGATCTCAGGTCTTTGCGCACCAAAAGAGTTTAAAAGCGGAGGTGGTCTTTCTGCAGGAGACGAACCTCCACGTGAAGGACCAGGTTGGACTGAGGAAGGGGTTGGTGGTCAGGTCATGGGGGAGTGGCAATTTTGATGAGTGATGCACTATCAATTGACCACAGAAGCGAAGTTGTAGTCCGAACTGAAGGCTCTTATACCCCCGCCTTACAGGGCGGAGCTACCTTACAGCTCTAGCCAATGGGTGACTAGTGTTACATACCATTGGGCCAATGAGCAGCGAGGCTTCTCCACCAATGGTGTCTCGGCATTGCTAGTTACCATAATACCTCTAGTCATACTACCACATTGACCCCCTGTTGAGAAAGAATCCGGCGGGGGGGGGGGGGGGGGGGGGGGGGGTGGCCCGACCATAACTGGTGGTCTGTCCGGGTTGAACAGCGTACTGGTAGTATGGCTGTTGAGGTACTGCAGTACTTTCGTATTGCGTCTGCCCACTGGCCCAAAACTATTTACAAAACATAACACAGTTTCACAATTAGATAATTGGCCATGTACATGGCATTAATAGGTCTATATACAGTTCATAGTGAAACAATCAGACGGTCGGGGGCCTTGGTCGTAGTTTGTGATCGACGGAGCTTCGGCGGAGACTTCGGTGGAGGTGCAGGCATTTGTGACTCCGGGAGCGTGGATCCATTCCCCGCAGCGGCTTCAACACCCCTAGATGGCGCTGGCGAGGGTGGCTGACCCGGGGAGTTGGCATCCAGACTTCTAGCTGGCGCTAGTGGGGGGGTTGACTGGCCAGCGAAAGGAGTGTCTGTAGAGTGCTGAGGTGGGCGGGGGGGGGGGGTGGGGGGTGGGGGGGGGGGGGGGGGGGGGGAGTCCAGACCAGGCCGGCGGGAAAAATGGTTGTCCAGGGCAGGGGGCGACAGTGAGGTGCGCCGTTGGGGGGGGAGGGTGGGGTTGGTGGCGAGGGTGGGGATCCGGCGGGCGCCAGGTCCCGTAGAGAGACCGTGTCTTGTCGGCCGTCGGGGTACTCCACGTACACGTACTGGTGGTTAGCGTGGAGTAACTGGACCCTCTTCACCAACGGGTTCGACTTGTCCGCCCGCACGTGTTTCAGGAGCAGGATGGGGCCGGGGGCTGCCAGCCAGGTCGGGAGCGAGGTCCCTGAGGAGGACTTTCTAGGGAAGACAAGAAGACGTTCATGGGGCGTTTGGTTAGTTGCAGTGCAGGGCAGAGACCGGATGGTGTGGAGGACATCTGGGAGGACCTCCTGCCAGCAGAGGACTGGGAGATTCCTGGACCGTAGGGTCAGTATGACGGTCTTCCAGACCGTCCCGTTCTCCCTCTCGACCTGTCTGTTACCCCGGGGGTTGTAACTGGTTGTCCTGCTCGAGGCAATGCCTTTGCTAAGCAGAAATTGATGCAGTTCGTCACTCATAAAAGAGGACCCCCTATCACTGTGTATGTACGCGGGGTATCCGAACAGGGAAAAAATGCTGTGGAGTGCTTTGGTGATGGTGGTTGTGGTCATGTCGGGGCAGGGGATGGCAAACGGGAAGCGGGAGTACTCGTCAATCACGTTGAGGAAGTACGTGTTGCGGTTGGTAGAGGGGAGGGGACTTTTGAAGTCCATGCTGAGGTGTGGAAAGGGACGGGAAGCCTTTATCAGATGCGCTTTCTCCGGACAGTAGAAGTGCAGCTTGCACTCCGCGCGGATGTGGCAGTTCCTAGTGACTGTCCTGACCTCCTCGATGGAGTAGGGCAGATTGCGGGTCTTTATGAAATGGAAGAAATGAGTGACCCCCGGGTGGCAGAGGTCCTCGTGAAGGGTTCGGAGGCGGTCCACTTGTGACAGGGCATCAGGAGGCTCGTTTCGCTTCCCGGGGCGATACAGGATCTCGTAGTTATAGGTGGATAATTCGATCCTCCACCGCAAGATCTTATTGTTCTTTATCTTGCCCTGCTGTGCATTGCCGAACATGAAAGCTACCGATCGTTGGTCCATGAGGAGGGTAAACCTCCTGCCAGCCAGGTAATGCCTCCAATGTCGTACAGCTTCTACTATGGCCTGTGCTTCCTTCTCGACCGAAGAGTGGCGGATTTCTGAAGCGTGGAGGGTACGCAAGAAGAAGGCCACGGGTCTGCCCGCTTGGTTGAGGGTGACCGCCAGAGCTACATCGGACGCGTCGCTTTCGACTTGGAAGGAGAGAGATTCGTCGATGGCGCACATCGTGGCCTTTGCAATATCTGCTTTGATGCGGCTGGAGGCCTGGCGGGCCTCCGTCGACAGGGGGAAAGTAGTAGTTTGGATGAGAGGACGTGCTTTTTCGCCGTAGTTGGGGACCCACTGAGTGTAATAAGAGAAGAACTTCAGGGCCTTGGAACAGTAGGGGAAGGGGAACTCCATAAGGGGACGCATGCGTTCTGGGTCGGGGCCTATCACTCCATTTCGCACTACGTAGCTGAGGATGGCTAGGCGGTCGGTGCTAAACACGCATTTATCCTTGTTATACGTAAGGTTAAAGATTTTCGCGGTCTGGGGGAATTTTCAGAGGTTGGTGTCGTGGTCCTGCTGGTCGTGACCGCAGATGGTGACATTATCGAGATACGGGAATGTTGCCCGTAAACCGTATCGGTCAACCATTCAGTCCATCTCTCGCTGGAAGACCGAGACCCCATTAGTGACACCGAAAGGAACCCTTAAAAAGTGGTAGAGCCACCCATCTGCCTCGAAGGCAGTGTACTTGCGATCACTCGCGCGGATGGGGAGCTGGTGGTAGGCGGACTTGAGGTCCACCGTGGAGAAGACCTTGTATTGCGCAATCCTGTTTACCAGGTCGGATATGTGGGGGAGAGGGTACGCGTCCAGCTGCGTAAACCTGTTGATGGTCTGACTGTAGTCTATGACTATCCTATTCTTCTTCCCGGTCTTTACCACCACAACTTGGGCTCTCCAGAGACTGTTGCTTGCCTCGATGACCCCTTCCCTCAGGAGCCGTTGGACCTCGGACCTGATGAACATCCGATCCTGGGCACTGTACCGTCTGCTCCTAGTGTCGACGGGTTTGCAATCCGGGGTGAGGTTTGCAAACAGGGAGGGGGGATCGACTTTGAGGGTCGCGAGGCTGCAGACAGTGAAGGGGGTATAGGGCCGCCGAATTTGAAAGTTAGACTTTGGAGATTACACTGGAAATCTAACCCTAGGAGAGTGGCTGCCCAGAGGTGGGGGAGGACGTAGAGCCTGTAGTTCTTGAACTCCCTCCCTTGGACCGTGAGGTTCGCTACACAATATCCTTTGATTGCAACTGAATGGGAGCCAGAGGCTAGGGCGATTTTTTAATGAAGGGGTGGACAGGAAGAGAACAGCGCCTTAACGTGTCAGGATGTATAAAGCTCTCCGTGCTCCCAGAGTCAAGTTGACAGGACGTCTCGTGCCCGTTGATGAATATCGTCGTCGTTGCTGTGGAGAAGGTGCGGGGTCGTGACTGGTCCAAGGTCACCGATACCAAACGTGGCAGAAGTTTGGAATCGTCTTCGGTTGGTGTGTAGTCACCCATGCTGGGGTCCTTGGGGCCGGTCCAAGATGGCGGCGCCCACTGGTCGCACATGGCTGGGGGTGAACAAAATGGCGGCACCCATCCCCCGCACGTGGCGCGGCAGAGCAAGATGGCGGCACCCGGGAGCCCCACATGGCACTGGGGGAAGAAGCTGATGATGTTCGTGGGCCGCTCGGGACCCGCGGAGAGCGTTGGAGCGGCGATCCGCACTCACCGCCTGGAACCGCATCAACCGCCCGGGGTCTGGCAGACCACCATGAAATGGCCCTTCTTGCCGCACCCCTTACACATTGCCGAACGGGCCGGGCAGCGCTGTTAGGGGTGTTTCGCCTGCCCGCAGAAATAGCAACAGGGCCCAGCGGGGTTGCCGGGGCGTCTCGCAGCGCAGGCCTGGGGCGATTCCGAGTCCACTGGGGGGTGGGGGATTCCACGCTGCTCCGGGGGTCACCATGCGGTCGGGGGGGTAGGCGCGGGCATTCCGGGAGGCCACGTCCAGGCGATTGGCGAGAGCCCGTGCCTCCTTGAGGCCCAGAGTGTCTTTTTCAGGCAGTCTCTGGTGGATTTGCGGGGACTGCACTCCTGCCACAAAAGCGTCCCGGATAAATAGTTCAGTATGTTCGTTAGCCAACACTTGTGGGCAGCTGCAGTTTCTCCCTAGCACGAGGAGCGCACGATGGAATTCGTCTAGTGACTCACCAGGGGTCTGCCGTCCCGTTGCCAGTAGGTGCCGGGCGTAGAGATTTGGTTTACTGGGCGGTTAAAATGTCCTTTCAGTAGTTCCATTGGGAATCGTAATCTGTAGTGTCCTCGATGAGCGTGTAGATGTCCGGGCCCACTCTCGAGTGCAAGATCTGTAGTTTCTGCTCCCTCATGGGTGTGCTTTCTGCCGTGCCAAGGTAGCCGTTGAAACATGCTAACCAGTGCTTAAAGGTTGCTGCTGCGTTAGCCGCGTGGGGGCAGAGTTGTAGACATTCCGGCTCGATGCGGAGCTCCATCCTTTAAAACTTGTCTATTACATTGATGCGCGATCAATTGACCACACAAGCGAAGTTGTAGTCTGAAGGCTGAAAACTGAAGGCTCTTATACCCCGCCTTGCAGGGCGGAGCTACCTACAGCTCTAGCCAATGGGTGACTTGTGTTACATACCATTGGGCCAATGAGCAGCGAGCCTTCTCCACCAATGGTGTCTCAGCATTGCTAGTTACCGTAATACCCCTGGTCATACATAGAACATAGAACATAGAACAGTACAGCACAGAACAGGCCCTTCGGCCCTCGATGTTGTGCCGAGCAATGATCACCCTACTCAAACTCACATATCCACCCTATACCCGTAACCCAACAACTCCCCCTTAACCTTACTTTTTAGGACACTACGGGCAATTTAGCATGGCCAATCCACCTAACCTGCACATCTTTGGACTGTGGGAGGAAACCGGAGCACCCGGAGGAAACCCACGCACACATGGGGAGGACGTGCAGACTCCGCACAGACAGTGACCCAGCCTGGAACCGAACCTGGGACCCTGGAGCTGTGAAGCATTGATGCTAACCACCATGCTACCGTGCTGCCCATATGACCACAATGAGTAATTAAACGGGGTTTGTGAGCACGAAGGAAGTGAGGGGCATGGGTGGGAGATATGTGATTGTGAGTGCGGTATTAGAAGGGACGCAGTGATGGGCAGCACGGTGGCACAGTGGTTAGCATTGCTGCCTATGGCGCTGAGGATCCGGGTTTGAATCCCGGCCCTGGGTCACTGTCCGTGTAGAGTTTGTACATTCTCCCCGTGTCTGCGTGGGTTTCGCCCCCCACAACCCAAAAGATGTGCAGGTTAGGTGGATTGGCCACGCTAAATTGCCCCTTAATTGGAAAAAATAATTGGGTACTCTAAATTTATTTAAAAAAAGAAGGGATGCAGTGGTATTGGTGAACGTGTATGCATCGGATTGGGAAAATGTCGCTTTTAAGAGGAGGATGCTGGCAGCAATCCTGGACATGGCCACGCGCCGGTTGATTATGGGAGGAGATTTTAATTATGTCCTGGAGCCGGAAGTAGAAAGATCAAGCCCCAGGTTAATGGGTAGGAGATGAGTAGTGAAAGAGCTGGGTGGGTTTATGGTATGGTGGACCCGTGGCACTTCAAGAATCATGGGGGAAGGGAGTATTCCATTTGCTTTGCATGTGTATACCATATATTCAAGAATTGACTTTTTTAGTGAGCTGGGAGATTTTGGCTGGGGTTGAGAGGGCAGAATACGTAGGGATAGTAATCTCGGACCATGCGCCCCACTGGCTGGAGATTGAGCTCAGATCGGGGCGGGAGCAGAGGCCGGGGTGTAGGCCCGATTCAGGGTTGTTGGCAGATAGAAGGTTTTGTGATAAAATGCGGGCTGCGATTAAAGATTATGTAGAATTGAACCAAACAGGGACGGGTCGACGGCCCAGTTTTGGGAAGTGCTAAAAGCGGTGGTCCGAGGGGAGATTATGAAATGAAATGAACATCGCTTATTGTCACAAGTAGGCTTCAAATGAAGTTACTGTGAAAAGCCCCTAGTTGCCACATTCTGGCACCTGCTCGGGGAATTGAACCCACACTGCTGGCCTTGGTCTGCTTTACAAGCCCGCTATTTAGCCCACTGTGCTAAACCAGCCCCTCGTTCAAGGCACATGCAGATAGGGAAAGGAGGGAGGAATATGAATGGCTAATGAACAAGATAGTGGAGGTAGATAGGGAGTACCCGAGAACGACCACCACGGAGGGACTGGTAAGAAGTAAAACATTTTCAGGGGCAATTTGATAGGTTGACAATGGGGAGGGCAGTAGGACAGCTGCGTCGAGGGGGACATGGGACGGTGCTTAGAAAAACTGGAGTTTCCACAGTTAGAGGAAGAGACGAGGCAGGCGCAAGAGGAACCCTTGAGGCTGAGGGAGATATTGGACAGTATAACGGGTATGAATTGGGGGCATTTAATGAGACGTTGGAGAAGGGGGAGCTGCCGGAGACAACGACACAGGCAATGATCATATTAATACCAAAAAAGGGAAAGGATCCATTGGAATATGGGTTGTATAGGTGGCCAGCATGGTAGCACAGTGGTTAGCACTGTTGCTTCACAATGCCAGGGTCCCAAGTTCGATTCCCGGCTTGGGTCACTGTGTGTGCGGAGTCTGCACCTTTTTCCCATGGCTGTGTGGGTTTCTTCCAGGTGCTCTGGTTTCCTCCCACAAGTCCCGAAAGACGTGCTGCTAGGTCAATTGGACATTCTGAATTCTCCCTCCGTGTACCCGAACATGCGCCGGAATGAGGCGACTAGGAGCTTTTCGCAGTAACTTCATTGCAGTGTTAATGTAAGTCTACTTGTGACAATAAGATCATTAAAAATTCATCCCATGTCATTGTTAAATATGGATGTGAAAGTACAGCCTAAGTTGGTGGTGGGAAGGATGGAAGGTTGTGTCCCGGGGGTGGTTGCGGAGGACCAAACAGGCTTCATAAAGAGCAAGCAGCTTTCTAGTAATATGAGGAGGATGTTAAACATGATCCTAACCCTGTCGAGAGCCCAGGTGCTGGAGCTAAGGATGAACATGGACGCAGAGAAGGCATTTGACTGGGTGAAGTGGTGGTACTTGTTTGAGGTCAACGGTTTGGGTTTGGGCCGATGTTTGTGGCATGGAAGCGTTTGTTATATGTGGCACCGAGGGCGACTGTGAGGACTAATGTCATGGGTTCATGAAACTTTGAACTGCACAGGGGATAGGGTTTGCGCTGGCGATAGAGCCTCTGGCAATGGCGCTAAGGGGTCGGCAGAGTGGCGAGGAATTATGAGAGACGAAGGGAGCATCGGGTGTCGCTATACGTGGACGACCTACGATTGCATGTTTTGGACCCGCTGGAGAGCATGGAGAGGATTATGGGCCTGTTGGGGAAGTTTGAGGCATTCTCGGGACACAAGCTAAATGTAGGGAAAAGCAAAATATTCCTGGTGAACAAGTTGGGACGGCGAGCCAATCTAGGGGGGATGCCATTTCAGGTGGCCAGAGACAGGTTTAGATAGCTGGGGATTCAGATAGCGAGGGAATGGGCGATGCTACACAAATGGAAATTGACAAAACTAATAGAGGAGGTTAGGAAGATGGAATAATTCGGCCCATCGAGTCAGCACCGGCTCTTGGAAAGAGCACCCTACATAAGCCCACACATTCAACTGCAACACAGTAACCTTTTTGGACACTAAGGGCAATTGATCACGGCCAATCCACCTAACCTGCACATCTTTGGACTGTGGGAGGAAACCGGACAGGCGGAGGAAATTCACGCAGATACGGGGAGAACGTGCAGACTCCGCACAGACAGTGACCCAAGCCGGGATTCGAACCTGGCACCCTGGAACTGTGAAGCAACTGTGCTAACCACTGCGCTACCGTGCCACCCATGTGCTAACCACTGTGCTGCGGTGCCACCCATCTGATGGGGTGGGTTACGTTGCACTTTGACTTTGGCAGGAATGGTCCAAGTGGTGAAGATGAACATTCTGCCGAGGTTCTTGTTCATATTCCAGGCACACCCGATCTTTGTCCCGAAGGCCTTCTTTCGAAAACTCAATATGATTATTTTAGACATGTATGGGCTGGGAAGGTGTCAAGGGTTAAGAGGACCCTGTTACAGAGACAGAGGCAGTAGGGAGGGTTGGAATTTCCAAAACTGCTACATTATTACTGGGTGGCGAACGTAGAGAAGGTGAGGCGGTGATGGGAAGGAGAAGGGTTAGAATGGGTTAGGATGAGGGCAGCACTTGGCGCAGTGGGTAGCACTGGGACTGCGGTGCTGAGGATCTGGTTCAAATCCCAGCCCTGGTCACTGTCCGTGTAGAGTTTGCAAACTCTCCCCATGTCTGCGTAGGTTTCACCCCCACAGCCCAAATATGCGCAGGTTAGGTGGATTGGCCACGCTAAATTACACCTCAATTGGGTAAAAAAAATTATTGGGTACTCTAAATTTATTTTTTAAAAGAATGGATTGGGATAGAGGAAGAATCTTGTCGGGGGACCAGCGTGAGGGCTATGGTGACGCCGGCATTGCCAATGGCACCAAGGAGAACCTTGTGGTGCAGTCCACAGTAAAGGTCTGGAACCAGCTGCGGAGGCACTTTGGGATAAAGGGGATGTCAGTGTTAACGCCGTTGTGCGAGAACCACGGTTTTGAGCCGGGGGAGGGGGGTGGGTGGTTAGATCGTATGGATAGGAAGTGGGGTGAAGTGGGGTTGGTTAAGGTGGGGGATCTGTATCTGGAAGAAGGGTTTGCCAGTTTAAAGGAATTGAAGGAGAGGGGAGAGCTCCCAAGATGGAGTGATTTTGGTACCTGCAGGGAAGGAACTTTGTGTGGAAGATTTGGAAAGAGTTCCCCAGCTTGCTGAGGTACACCCTGTTGGAGCGACCCCGAAGACCGCCATTTTTGGGCTTGGCTCCACCCTCATCCCACCACTTTGGACATTGCCCTGAAGAAGGCTGTCCAGTCCAGTCCCAGCAAATCTGAGGGAAGACCAGAACATGTGGGCATGGTTGGCCAGGCCTCCTTGCCACCGTTCCCATCTATCCTCCACCTCTGGGAAGAACCTGCTCATTCGGGTTCTGGTCAAGTGGGTTCTATATACCACTTTTAGCTGTGTTAGGCTGAGCCTCACACATGTGAATGTAGAGTTGACCCTGTGCAGTGCTTCGCTCCAGAGTTCCACCCTATTTCGAACCCCAAGTCTTCCTCCCATTTCCTCCTTGTCGTGTCCAGATTGGTGTCGGCCCTTTCTAGCAGTCATTCGTACATGTCACTACAGTTCCCTCTGCCTAGAATGTCTGCGTCCAGTAGCTCTTCTAATAGTGTCTGTTGTGACAGTATCGGGTATGTCCTTGTCTCCTTCCGTAGGAACTTTTTAAGCTGCAGGTATCTGAGTTTGTTGCCTTTCGCTGGTTGGAATCTCTGCGTCAGTTCTTCCAGTGTTGTGACCCTACTGTATAGATGCCTGACTGTCAATGCCCCCCCCCCCCCCCCCTCCGTCCTGTCTCCACCTTTTGAAGATGGTGTCGGTGAGTGCTGGTGCAAATCTGTGGTTATTGCCGATGGGGGCTTTGTCGGACATTTCGGTCAATCCAAACTGCTGTAGTTGGTTCCAGGATTAGAGGGTGGCAGTCACCACTGGGCTGCTGGTGTGTTTCTTGGGCGGAGATAGGAGTGCTATCATGGAGAGGGCCCGGAGGGAGGTCCCCTTGCAGGAGGCCTCCTCCACACGCACCCACTCGCCCTCTAGCTCCTTTGTCCATCCCATCATTCTTCCTGCAGTCACTACCCAGTGGTAGAATTGTAGGTTTGGGAGCGCTAGCCCTCCCCTGGATTTTGTTTTCTGTTGGACCTTCTTTGTGATTCTAGCATTCTTTCCCCTCCATACAAATGCCATGATGAATTTGTCCAGTGCGTTGAAAAAAACCTCGGGGATATAGATCGGGATTGATCTTAGTAGGAAGAGGTATCTGGACAGTACATTGATTTTGATCTTCTGTATTCTCCCTGCCAGATTCAGTCATGTCTTTGTCTTCCTCAGATATTAGCGGGATTGAGGCTAGTGCTAGCATAGATGGGAGCGGGTCCCTAGCCAGCGAGTCTGTGAACATCTCCCGCAGGTGCGGGGCCAGTGCTGTCGCGAATGTTTTGTAGAAGTCCGCTGGGAACCCATCTGATCCCGACGCCTTCCGCGCCGGCGTGGAGTTTATTCTCTCCATGATCTCTCCCAGTTCTAGTGGTGCTCCCAGGCCTCGTTTTCTGTCCTCCCCCATGACTGGCATGTCCAGTCCATCGAGGAACTGTTTCATCCACAAATCCTCTGGTGGGGGCTCTGAGGTGTACAGTCCCTGGTAAAAGTCTTTGAAGGTCTTGATAACCTTGTCTGGGTCTGCTTCTAGCGTGCCTCTGTTGTCCCTAATTTGCGCAATCTCTCTGGTACCTGCCTGCATTCTCAGCTGGTGCGCCAACAGGCGGCTGGCTTTGTTCCCGTGTTCGTATAGGGTCCCCCGTGCCTGGTGGAGTTGGTGCACTGCTTTCCTCGCGTAGAACAGGTCAAAGTTGATTTGTAACTTTTTCCTCTCCACCAAGAGCTCTGCAGTCGGGGCCTCAGAATATTTACTTCTACCTCCAGTATGGAGTCGACCAGCTGCTGCCGAACCACTCTCTCCGCTCTCATCCTTTCCGCTTTAAAGGCGATAATTTCCCCTCTGATCATGGCCTTTAGCGTCTCCTAGAACGTGGAGGGTTAGACCTCCCCATTTTGGTTGTTTGGTGTGTACTCCGCTATGGCAGGGGATACCCTCTCGCTGAAAGCCTTGTCGGGCAGTAGGGCAGTTTCCAATCTCTATGTGGGATGTTGGGTACTGCCTGCCTCCAACCTAACATCCATGTAATGTGAAGTGTGGTCAGAGATTACAATTACTGAGTAATCCGCCTTGACCAGCCCTGGGAGCACTGATTTTCTGACCACAAAGAAGTCAATCCTCGAGTATACATAGAACAGTGCAGCACAGAACAGGCCCTTCGGCACTCGATGTGCCGAGCATTGTCCGAAACCATGATCAAGCTATCCCACTCCCTGTCATTCTGGTGTGCCCCACGTGCCTATCCAATAACCGCTTGAAAGTTCCTAAAGTGACCGACTACATTGTGGACTGTGAAAAGAAGGAGAACTCCTTCTCCCCTGGGTGGGTGAACCTCATGGGTCCACCGCCCCCATCTGCCCCATGAAGCGACCGAGTTCCTTTGCCATGTTCGAGGTCTCCCCCGTTCTGGGGTTCGACCTGTCAATCATTGGGACCTGTAGACAGTTAAAGATCACACCCCCCCCTCACATGATCAGTCAGTCTGTGCCTATGTCAGGAATTCCACCATGGTCTTTTTAATGAATTTTGTGTCGTCCCAGTTGGGAGTGTACACGTTGACGAGTACTCCCGGCATCTGTCAGGGCCTCGCAGACCATGATGTACAGTCCCCCTGGGTCCGTTACCGTCTTTTCTGCCTAAACATCGTCCTCTTATTTAACAGAATCGCTACCCCCCCTGGCCCTCGTCCCACAGCAGGAATGGTAAGTCAATCCCACCCAGCCCTTTCTTACCCGCAGTCAGTCCTGCTCTCTCAGGTGTGTCTCTTGGAGGAAGACTATATCGGCTCTCATGTTTCTTAGGTGGCTGTTAAGTCCCCTGGCATTCCAGGTGACAATGCTGGTGGGGTTTTTTTTTTGCCCCCCTGCTCCTGTGGGATTAACCATACTTACCTGATGGACGCCCCCCCCCGCACTCCAGGGTTTCCCTTTGTTAGGGGGCCGTCCAAGATTGCCGTTATCACTGCTCTCCCCATGTGGTCGGGCCCCTGTGCGCGGTGTTTCCCTTTGTCCAGGGGGTACCCAACTCGACTGCCAATAGTGCATCCGTCACAGAGGTGGACCCCTGTACTCCAGGATCTCCCTTTACCCAGAGACCTTCCTGGGTGGTTGCCTGCAGGGCTTCCTTGTAGAATTTATTACTTTAAAAATGATGTCTTCATGAGAAAATGGAGCCCTTTACTTATGTAGGCAGACGAAAATGGGCAGAAGTTCATCAAGTGAAAAAATTGGTCCCGGTGTGTTCATGCGGAGCTGCTGCTCATTGAGGAGCTCCCATCGGAGATCGCAACTTTGTTCCTTTTATCTTACTTTCAATTTGCATTCAAGAGCTATAAATAGACTTGGTTATTTAAACACCCCAGGCTACAGAGATGCTGAATAGGTGTTGGGCCGAACACTAAGAGAAGAAAGAAACAACTTTAAAGTCGGAGGGCTTAAAGCGCACAAAGAGGATTTTCTTCCACCAAAATCCAGCAAAAGACACATCAAAGGAATATGCCTGCAAATAATAATAAATTGGGGGGGGCGGCGAATATAAGGGTGTATCAAGACATTGTGGCAGACCTGGCAAAAAAGAGGGCCAAGTTCAACAGAGCAAAATCAACACTCTACAAAAGTGGGGTGCGATTTGGAATGTTATTCCCGGCCAGACTCTGGGTAACGTTCAAGGGAAAGGAACTGTATTTCAACACCCCAGCGGAGGCTGACGAGTTTGTTAAATGGAACAAATTGAGGGAGGAATAGCCACAGGGGCAGGAAAAATAAAAGAATCAGAACAAAGAGCATAAGACAGACCACAAAAGAGACAATAAGATCATGATCTGTACACATTTGTTTTCTGCAGTACTGTGCTGCCTCGTTTTCTGGGCTCGTCTCGTCCCTCAATGTGATGTGATGAGCAAGGGGAGCGAGGTAAGCAGATAGGAGGGTAAGACAAGGAGTGGAAGGAGAAAGGTAAAACAGAGCCAGAGCTGGGCAAGTACTGGGAGGAGAGACTCCGTACTAGTGAGGAGGGCCAACACAGGAGGGCAGAAAGAAAGGAGGGCCACGGTGCGACTCTCAGGGGAGAGGGAGCTCCTGGCACAAAGAGCGGGGGGACGAGGTAGGGGGGGGAAGAACATGGGGGGGGGGAGACAGAGGGACAGGGACTGGGGGTGACAAGGGAGGAGCGCAGAACAAAAAAGAAGCAAAGAGAAGTTTGAGGCAGAGAAGCAGAATGGACACAGGCCTCGGCAGGCAGGGGGCAGGGCGAGGAACCAAGATGGTGCCAGAAACAGCCACTCAGGAGGGCATCGGGGAGAAGGGAGACCCGGGAGTGCAGGGGCGCATCCACATGGCATACACAAAGCTGACGGCCATGTTGGGTGTCCGCTGGACAAGAGGGAACCACGGAGCACTGGAGCCCGACTTCATGGTGAGAGTGGCGACTACGGCTATTTTGGATAGCCCCCTAACGAGGGAAACCCTGGAGTGCAGGGGCACGTCCACCAGTTAAGTATGGGTGACCCTGCAGGACCGGTGGGGGCAGAAACCCCCCACCAGGATTGTTACCTGGAATGTAAGGGGACTCAACGGCCCAGTGAAAAGATCCAGAATCTTCGCCAACCTAAGAAGCCAACAGCAGACATATTCTACTTACAGGAGACACACCTGAGGAAGAAGGACCGACTTCTGGTAAGGAAGGGCTGGGTGGGACAGACATACCACTCATGTTGTGGGACGAGAGCTAGGGGGGTAGCAATGCTAATTAACAAGAGGATGAGGTTAACAGAAACCAAGACAGTTACCAACCCAGGGGGACGGTACGTCATGGTCAGCGGTGTCCCAGAAGGGGCACTGGTCGTCCTGATAAATATGTACACTCCCAACTGGGATGACACAGAATTCATGAAGAAGACCATGGCGGAAATCCCCGCCATTGATACGCACCGACTGATTATGGCGGGCAATTTTAACTGCGTGCTGGACCCACTGACCGACCGATCAAACCCCAGACAGGGAAAAATACTGACATGGTGAGGGAACTAGGAGCATTTATAGAGTAGATGTGTGCGGAGGACCCATGGAGGTTCCTGCAACCAGGAGAAAGGGAATTCTCATATTTTTTTCACAAAGGCACAAGCTATACACCCATATCGACTTCTTTGCAATGGGGAAATTGGTGCTTTCAGGGATCAAGGGAGCGGAATACTCGGCGATCGTTATCTCCGACTACGCTACACACTACATGGATGTGAGGTTGGAGACAGGACGTGCCCAGCGCCCCACATGGAGGCTGGACAGGGACCTCCTGGCCGACAAGAGAATATCGTGGGCCATAGGCGACCACGTTGGTAACAACCAAAATGGGGAGGTTTTACCATCTACGTTTTGGGAGGCACTGAAGGCCAATTAGAGGAGAGATCATAGCCTACAAGGAAAGCAGAGACAGGGAAGAGAGAGTGGCCAAGCAACAATGATGGACTCCATTCTGGAAGTTGAAAAGAAAACTCTACCAGGCCCCGACTGTAGAGTTGCTGGCGGAGAAGAAAAAGCTGCAAATGGACTTTAACCTGCTGTCCACTAAGAAAGCAGTGTACCAACTCCGCCGGACACGGGGGACGTTCTATGAAGAGGGAGACAAGGCTGGCCCCATATTGGCTCACCAGTTGAGAAAGCAGGCAGCCACGAGGGAAATAGCGCAGGTAAAGGATAGCAGAGGCAGACTGATAACAGAACCAAAGTAGGTCAATCAGACATGTGAGATCTTCTACCGGGGACTGTACACCTCCGAGCCCCACGACAGGGACACAGGGATGAAACAGTTCCTCAACAGACTGGAACTACCAGTTGTGGGGGAAGACAGAAAGACAGATGGGGGGAGCTGGAAGCCCCAATAGATCTGGGAGAAATCATGGGGAGCATCAGCTCCATGCAGGCGGGGAAGGCACCGGGATCCGATGGGTTCCCGGCGGACCTCTACAAAAAGTTTGCGCCAGTCCTGGCCCCACACCTAAGGGGCATGTTTGCGGACTCACTGGCAAATCACACTCTGACCCCCCCCATGTCAGGCCACAGTTTCACTGATAACCAAAAAAGATAAAGACCCGATGGAATGTGGATCATTCCATTTCACTGCTGAATGTGGACGCAAAAATACTCGCAAAGGTCCTGGTCAAAAGGCTGGAGGACTGCGTACTGGAGGTGGTCGCCGAGGACCAAACGGGCTTTGTCAAGGTTAGGCAGCTCACAGCGAACATCAGGGGGCTGCTGAAAATAATAATGACCAACCACCCCGGGAGAGAATGCCAGAAGTGAACGTCTCCCTGGATGCAGAAAAGGCCTTCGACTGAGTCGAATGGAGCTACCTCCTCGAGGTACTGGAACGGTTTGGGCTAGGAGCGGGATTCACCGCCTGCGTGAGGCTCCTGTACAACGCTCTCAAAGCAAGTGTCGAAACTAACACCACCAGCTCTGAATACATCCAGCTGCAGAGAGGAACAAGACAGGGCTGCCCCCTGTCCCCACTCTTGTTTGCGCTAGCGATCGAACCCCTGGCGATAGCCCTGCGGGATGCGAAAAGCTGGAAGGGAACGTCCGGAGAGGAGACAGAGAGCACAGAGTCTCACCCTATGCAGATGACCTGCTCCTCTATGTCTCAAAGCCACAGGAGGGACTGAAGGCAATACTGCAAATACTGAAAGAGTTTGGAACCTTTTCGGGCTTCAAACTTATCCTGAGCAAAAGCGAGGCATTCCCAGTGAACCCAAACGGGTGAGGGAGAGAGCTGGAGGGGCTCCCGTTCAAAACGGCCCAGAACAGATTCCGTTACCTGGGAATCCAGATAGCCAGAGACTGGACACAGATCCACAAATGGAACCTGACCAGCCTGGTGGAGGAAGTAAAAAAGGACTTCAAAGGTGGGCTCACTCCCACTCTCCCTGGCAGGATGAACGTACTGCCAAGATTCCTCTTCCTGTTCAGATCCATACCGATCTTCACCCCAAGGCCTTTTTCCAAAACGTAGACAGTCTAATTATGGGGGAGATGGGTAAGAACCCGAGAATTCCCAAACCAACACTGCAAAGAAGGAAATTCAAAGGGGGCTTGGCCTGACCACACCTACAATACTACCACTGGGCAGCAACGGCAGAAAGAGTGAGGGGATGGGTACAAGAACCCGGCACCCCATCCCCCTCAACAAGATACACAACGAGCCCAGTGATAGTGGCCAGCTGAGAATGTCAACCCAGCTGAGAAAACACTTTGGGCTAACTAAAATGTCCCGCATGGCCCCCATCTGCGGCAATCACAGATTCCCCCCAGCCATGCTAGATACCACCTTCAAACGATGGAGGTGGGACGGGGGCACACCGATGGTCGGAGACTTTTACATAGGGCACAGATTGGCGACACTGGACGAACTGACGAGGAAGTGGAAACTAGCAAAAGGACAGGAAATGTGCCACATCCAAATAAAACACTTTCTTCGCAAAGAGACAATAGGGTACCTCGGGGCCCCAGAAAACACACTACTAGAGGACCTGATAGGCACAAGCAGCAAGAAGGGGGGGTTATGTGGGAAAACATACGGATAGTTGCTGGGCAGATCTCGAACACCATTGAATGAGATCAGACTAAAATGGGAGGACAAACTGGAGACAGAGATAGGGTGGGGACTCTGGAGCAAAGCACTGAGCAGGGCTAACTCCACCTCCTCCTGCGCAAGGCTCAGCCTAATGCAGATCAAAGTGGTGCACAGAGCGCACCTGACCAGAACCCGAATGAGCAGATTCTTCCTGGAGGTGGAGGACAAATGTGAACGCTGCCAGAGGGGCCGGCCAACCATACCCACATGTTCTGGGCTTGTCCCAAGCTTGCTGGTTCTGGACTGCTTTCGCCGAAGCAATGTCCAAGGTTGTGGGGATGAGGGTGAAGCCATGCCCAATAGTGGCAATGTTCGGGGTATCGGAGCAGCCAGAGCTACACATGAGGAAGGGGGCCAACGCCCTTGCTTTCGCTTCCCTAATCGCACGCCGGAGAATCCTGCTCGGCTGACGATCAGCAGCACCGCCCAAAGCTGCAGACTGTCTCGCTGACCTCTCGGAATTTCTCCACCTGGAGAAGATTAAGTACACCATCCGAGGGTCAGAGAAAGGCTTCCTGGATACTTGGGGCAGTTTGTTGGCCTGTTCCAAAACCTGTTCGAGGCCAGCAACGAGGAGTAAGCTAAGAATAAATATAAAAACAAGATAGATGAGGAACCAAAGGACTGCACAACACGGGCGGGGGGGGGGGGGGGGGGGGGGGGGAGAACCACACGAGAAGGGGAAGGATGGTGAAGCCAAAGGACGGGGGGGGGGGGGGGGGGGCGGCGGAGGAAAGGGGGGGTCACGACGGGGAAGGGGGAGGGAATTATAGACTGATCCAGAGGGCAACGAAATGTACACAGAGTTAGTTAAATAAAGGACAAAATAAACCTCTCTGTACAATAAAGCACAGGCAAGAAAAATGTAATGTATGCACACAACTGTTTATAAATAAGAGAAAAGCCGATAAAAAGATTTTCCAAAAAAAAGAAAATGAGACTTCGAGCTTGGTGCTGGCTTTGAAACATTTTCACATTTATGTTCCCAGCAATTCGCCTGAAACAATTATGTATACTGATCATAATCCATTGACGTCTTTGGGGCGATTCAGAAATAAATATACCAGACTGTTTCGATGGAGCTTATTGTTACAGCCATTTCATTTGAAAATTATACACGTGGCAGGATGAGAAAATGTGATAGCTGATGCTTTGTCACAAATGTGATGCAGAGAAGCAGGTTTGATGGTGGAAGTCGAAGAACTAAAATGGACTGTATTATTATCAATGTTTGCCTGTTTTGTTTATGTTTAAAAAATGTATATTTATTGTCAATTGTTCTTAATGGAAAAGTGAAAAGGTGAAAAATGAAACGATCTTTGAAGTTGATGGTTTATTTTTTCTTCTTGGGGGGAGGTGTCACGCCAGTGTCCCTGTAAGAAATGTTTCTATCTGATCACATGGCTTCAGTGATGTAATTGTGTGGGTGGAGCTGGGCTGTGGCTCTGGGTTTTTACTTTTGTTTTTCAGTTGGGAGCTGTCTGTGGTTCTGGGAGTTGATTTTACTTTCGCTTTGAGTTTGAACTGGTTTTGCTCTGCACACTTTTTAAAGAAGTGTCTCTCTATATTTATTTTTAAAAGCTGCTTACAGACTGTATGATAACTTGAAAAGAGATAACTGCTTTCCGGAAGGAATTCAAACCTGCCTTTTGAAAAGGGACAAACAGAGTATCAATACCAAGTCTTAAATACAGTGCTGTATGCTGGGCCACACCTTGGAAAATGGGTTTCTGGTTTCTACTTGGATCTTGTTATTAAGTTGGAACAGTAAAGGGGGAATTTATTAAGGGTTATACGTAGATTACTGAAGCTGTGAGGGGTATTTATGTTGGTAGTTGATAAAAATGCTTACTGATAAAAATGTGTTTATAAAAATGTTAACTAAATTTGTAGAATAAAGTTTGTTGTTGATTTAAAGTGCTTAAGGCCTCTGTTGAATAACACCTGAAAGATAGGCACTTGTGCTCCTCATAACCAAAATCAATAAACAGTTGTAGGTCAGGTGAACTCCATGATATATTTTGGTGTTTTCTAAACGCTGGCCCATAACACCCATCAAAAGGGAAAGGTAAGGCAAACAAATTGAGAGTTCCCTGGATGACAAAAGAGATAAAGATTGGGACAAAGAATGTGTGCTTATCACCAATGTCAGGCAGGAGATATAATTGAGAACCAGGTTGAATGGGGAGGAAGCAAATGAGAAATGCAAAGAGGGAGTATGAAAAGGGATTGACAGCCAACATAGAAGGGAATCCCAATGCCTTCCAAACGCATATAAATAGTAAAAGGATGGTAAAAGGAGAAGTGGGGTTGCTTCGAGAGAAAAGTGGAGATTTACACTTGGAGGCAGGAGGAATAGCTGAGGTAATAGATGCATATTTTACATCTGGCTTTATCAGGGAAGAAGATGCAACCCATACCATAGTGTAAGACAAGGTAATTCAGATACTAGATGGACTTTAAATTGATAATAAGGAGATATTGAATAGACGGTCTGTATTTAAAGTGGTTAAGGAACCAGGACCAGATAAGGAACCAGGACCAGATAAAATGCCTCCAGGAATACTGAGGGAGTGAGAGTGGAAATTGTGGAGGCATGCACCATATTTTTTCAGTTTTGTTTCGACTCAAGGTTGGTGCCAGAGGACTGGAGATTAGAAAACATTACTCCCTTGCCAAAAAACGTGTTTTTTGTCTCACCAACTGGCTTTACGCAGAAGATGTTTTCTAATTATTTTTGAAGTAGGATGTGGTGTGTTTCCCAAACCCTCAGTTTGTGTGATCCAATTTACCAGTAACTTGCAGCAAACGTCTATTATGAGTAACTCAGAAAGTTACTTTATTTACATTCAAACATGGGGGAGTAGTATTCGCAACATTCAACTCCACATGCACACAGCAAGGGAGATAGAAGAAAGGAAAGTTTTACAGCTATGGATAGTAATGACAAAAATGAATATTAGTTCATGTGATTATCAGAATCCACTGAAGTGTTCCTTCATGTAGGAGCTTGAGCTAAACTGGTGGAAGATCGGAATTATAGAGTTTCTTTACAGTTGGCACTGATACTATGAGATGAAGTTGGTACATAAAGATTGGATCAGTTCCTTGTGTAATTGTAAGAAATCTTGCAGCAGAGACAGGCTTTTAGGAGAAAGCAAGTGTTCAGCCTCGAGCTCTGCTTCTTGGTGTCCACTAGTTGGATGTTAAACAGCAGACTGTCTGTGAGGCTAAAATAGATGATTAAACATTCCAAAAGGCCAGGGGCTTGGGTCATGTGCCATGACATATTAATGGGTTAATTGCAGCTTAACAATCGGTTTCTGTGCTTCTGGCCAGAATCCATTTTTCACCGTTAGGAGAGAGAGAGACAAAGGGTGAGATTCTCCATTTCCCGAGGCCGATTTTGCAATCAGTGATCGGGCGGAGAATCAATTTTTACGCAGGCTGCGCAAGCTCCGCCCTCTAAAACAGCGTCATCGCGGCATGTTCTGCACACCATTGGGATACCCCAGGACATCATCTAATGGGCTCCCCGATCCTCTACCCCCAATGGACCAAGTTCCCGATGGCACATGTGACGTGTGGATGTGTGTTCCACACGGAACCCGACATGGCGGCTGTGAACTGTGTCCAGCGCCGTCATAGTCAGGTGGGAGCCATGCCTGCTGGCCGGGAGCCTTCGGGGAGGGCTAGGGGGACTGGTGGGGGGTGGCCAGAGGCTGTCCAGGGGGCACTATCTGACAGGTCGGGTCAGCGCACGGCCGGCGCCATGTTGTGCAGCACAACCGCTGCAGGTTGTCGCCGTGTGCATGCGCGGCCATGGACCCAGCAATTCTCTGGCCATTTATTTTGTGGAGGCAAGATGTTTTACATGGCACGTAAAGTCGGAGGGGCGCCACCGATTTTTCGCACGTAAAATGCCACGGATCCTTCAGACATAGCCTCAAAATAGGAGAATCCAGCCTATTAATGTTACTTTAGCTCGAGTGTGTTATTAAACTTCCAGTTATTAAACACACTCCAGTGTGTGGGTGGGTGGGTCAGTTACCAGAACGACCTCTTTACAATCTAAAGTGTTAGTTAATCCTTGCCGCTCCTTCATACTATATGACATTCAAAAAGGTTTCATTTTGAAAGCTCAATCGAGGAAATCTGGTGTTTTAAAGGCTTTTCACTGAGCTCTGCTCCTCGGTTTCTTTCTCCCCCTGTTGACAGACGTCTGTGTTTTTCAGTGGTTCTCATTTCTGATGTACCACAAACAGAAGAGGGGTTTCTGCAGTGAGAACTCATCCAAACATCTTGCTCAAATTAGAAGAGCATTTCCCAGAGTGTGTTAGTGTTGGGACTTCACAAACAACTGCAAAATTTGATAGTTAATTCAGTGTTTCTGATCAGTAGAAATGTTAATTTAGGAGGTGCTTCAGAGTACCTTGGTGGTTAATGGTTCCAAGTCCATGTTAACAATTTACACCCTATTCTGTAAGGTTCCACGGTCTAAATTGTGTCTTCTTTTATGTTTGGTTTGGGATTAAGGTATTTTTTTCAACCAAGTATGAAAGTCCTTAAACTGGTGAGTGACAGCTCACACTGAAGTGGGCAGTAATACGCTGCAGCAAATGGTGGATGTCATTGGCTCCCCCCAGCCCCGCACAAAATACAGCGATTCCTCCTCTGCCTTGTCCAGGAGCGAGGCAATGAAATTCGAGGCTCGGGCTTTCCTGGGTGCCTCGCATTTGAAACTCCGGCTTTCTTTTGCAAGAACAGACTGATCTCTGCCCAGCTCCGCAACCATCTCACCCGTCTGCAGGCAATGCCTCAAGTGAAACAAAACAGAAAATGCTGGAAAATCTCAGCATGTCTGGCAGCATCTGTCGGGAGAGAAAAGAGCTAACGTTTCGAGTCCGATGACTCTTTGTCAAAGCCCAAAGCCTCAAGTGAAATGATGGGGCAAATGATCCCCAGTCAAAGGCACTGACGTGGCGCGGGAATAGCATCTCCTGCGGGGCAAACGCTGGGAATTAGGGCAGATTGTTTTCCGTTGGGGAAGAGATAGTTCCGGAGGAATTTGGATCCTGAATGGTTTTGATAAACATCATGTGGAGATGCTGGCCTTGGACTGGGGTGAGCACAGTAAGAAGTCTTACAACACCAGGCTAAAGTCCAGTAGGACTTCGCCTGAGGAAGGAGCAGTTTTCAGAAAGCTAGGGCGCGATTCTCCCAGACAGGGAGAAATCGTAAGGCTGGCGTCAAAAATGGGCGGGTTTGACGCCAGCCTCCCCCCGATTCTGGTCCCCGGTCGGGGCTAGCATGCCGCGGCCGTGAACTCCGGCATCGCGGGCTTAACGAATTTCGTTAAGCCCGCTTGCCAGAGTTTGCGACGGCTGACGCATCACATGACGTGAGCCGCGCATGCGCGGATTGGAAGACTCCAACCCGCGCATGCGCGGATGACATCATCGCGCATTTGCGCCAAACCCGCGCATGCGCGGGCCGGGATGCCCCTCAGCCGCCCCGTGAATTGATACAGCGGGGCGGTGGAAGGACAAAGAGTGCGCGGGAATCGGACCCGCTGCCCGCGATCGGTGCCCACCGATCGCAGGCCCATGGCACCCTTGGCACGGCCGTGGTACTGCCGTGCCAATCGGTGCCATGGTTCCCAAAATCCGAACTTTACGGCCGTTTTTACGAACGGCCAGACCAGGTGTGTTTGCCGTTCGTAAAAATGGCCGTAAAGGGCTTGGACTTCGGCCCATCGGCCAGCTGAGAATCGCTGCTCGCTGTAAAAAAACGGCGGCAGCGATTCGTGTCGGGAGTCGGGCGTGGGGGTGGGGGGGAGAATAGCAGGAGGGCGTCAGACTAGCGTGGCCGTAAAAATTTACGACCCCCGCTATTCTCCGCACCGTCGTGAGTGCGGAGAATTGCGCCCCTAGTGTTTGAAACATTCCTGTTGGACTTTAACCTGGTGCTGTAAGACTTCTTACAGTTTTGATGAAGGCAGGGGAGAAACTGGAACTGGACCACATGGATTGAAGCTGACTGGTACAAGAACTTGAGGAAACACAAAGAGTGTTCTCCTGCTTTGGGCCGCACTGCCTGAAAGGGAGATGGGAAAAGATCCAATCATAAAGCTCTGAGGAGAATTGGATTCCTTTTTGAAGGAAAAATCCTCCGGGGCTCTCGTGAAAAGAGCAAAGGAAATGAGGTTCATTGGAGAGCTCTGCTGAAAATCACAGGGCAAATGGTCTGCCTCTGTGCTCTACGCCTCCAGAATTCTAATAACGCGCTGGAATAATGGCTGGAAGGGTAGGATTAGATAAAGTGTGGAGGCTGGGAAGCAGGAAGATTCGATGTGAAGACCCCCGATTGGCCCATGGCTGTAGATTCTACCTCGTCAACAAGGAGAAACCTCAGCCAGAAACTCTTCCGATTGGCTTATGTTTCGAAAGGGTTGGGCTGGCTGGCGTTCAAGAAACCCAATAGCTGGGCGCGGCCGGGTGTCAGAGAAGTCAATGAGGGAGCTTGACGCCAGGACGTAACTGCTTTATAAACAGGAGCGGAGGGGAGGCGGCTGGGCACAAGTTGGAGAAGTTCAATGATGCCCACTTCCAGTTCCTCGTCAGCCAAAGAGTTCCGCCGGACAGTTTCCGAACTGGATTCGAAACAAGCCGAGGCGGTGACGGTGAGATTCCTATTCCTCCTCTTCTTCCCGCTTCCTTACTCTCTTACTTGATACTGATCACTTTTATTATCATCCTGAGACCAGTCTGTGTACATTGTTTATATTGCAGAGTGTGTGTGTGTCTGTGTGTGGACTCACTGCATTGACAGATGAAATATTTTATCCACAAGGTTTAACTATTAAAAATAAATATATTCTCGGGAATTCGCTAAAATATATCGCCGCTTTCCATTTTTAAAAATCCTGTAGTTCTTCGTATTAAATTCGAATTGGAGAGAATCGCCAGCAAATCTCACCTTGAGTCGCCAGGACCCGATTCTCACACAATTCTTTCTCTTAAAAGTTGACATGTTATTTTCACTGAACAGCAATCACCAGCCCTGAAAATAAACCCGCGCCAAAAGGGGTCAGGGACAAAAGAGTGGACGGAATGAGCTGGAGAAATGGGTGTGATCTGGATAGCGAGCTGTCTGAATCAGCAGCAGGACAGAATCACACGGGGTGTGGGGACACCTCAAGGACAGAATATGTTCACATTGCTTTGAACCTTCTGATTAGAGACATGGAAAGGCGCAGCCTGTGCTATTCTCCACAAAACCCAGATGGAAATAACAGTTTCTAAACGAGCTGACAGGTTAATTCTGTTTGTCTCTCCACAGGTGCACTCTGAGAGTTTCCTGTATTTTCCCACTTTATTATAGGTTGGGGTTTAATTAGGATGACTGCATAGCTGAGCTCGCTCTGAAGTTTGAACTTTCAGAATCGAACTGTGCGTTTTTTTAAATGGAGTTGATTTCAAGTTACAAACATTTGGAGTAATTTTGGTTTAAGTGGCCGGGCAGTTACTGAGCCAACTGAATGAGAAACGTTTTGTCTTTGGGATGATGTTTTGCTTCTTAACACCGTTTTGGGGAGATAGACGGGTGCTTTCTCTTTGGGTAATGGAGTAGCGTCTTTGTTTCCGGGGACACAGCCTCCCCCACCCCCAGAGACACCGAGCACATTTCTCAGACATTTATTTAATTGATGAACTCGGGCTGCCCGCTGGCAGCAGATCCAGTTCAGGTCAGACCAAAAGTAAAACAAATCCCAAATAGGAAATGGATAGCCTAACGCTTTAAATTTAGCATCGAAGTTTCTGTGGAGCTGACAGGTAAAAATCAACCAGTTTTGCTTCCAATGCATCCCGCCCCACCCTTCTCTCAGCTTTTCAGGATATGCTGCTAAACCACCGCATCAACCTTTTGCCTGTTGCTCAGTTCCAGTGCGATGTGTTGGGTAGTGCCGACTGAATGCGGTCTTCACCAAAACACAAGAGGATGGGAAAAGCTTCTTAATCCTATTCCTACACTCAGTGTTCCGGGAACAGACTGTAAACGCCGGTGTAAAATCTTATTCCAGTTCGTATAAAATCATTCCGTCATTTTATTTCAGTCACAAGCAAAAATGCAAGAAAACCCTGTCCGCCTCTCCTCCTGTGCCTATACATCACTATCCGTCACCCAGTTTATCTTGAACCGACACCTTTCCTTCATTGCACAGGGCTGGCATTAGTAGGTACAGCATGATTCTCAATCTGAAACCAAAGGGCAATTGTTGGAAAGACTCCGCGGGTCGGGCAGTAGGCGTGGAGAGAGAAACACCGTTCAATTTCACATCGGTCGGTATATCTGATCCATCTCTGTTCATCCAACTACTGCTCTCTCAGTTGGCTCACATAATCGTTCCTTTCTGTCTTTCACTGATACCCAGATTGATTTTGTGTTTGTGTCTGTGCCATCAGTGTTTTCCCCACCGACCACTTTCTTACTCTGAAATCTCTCTGGTCCCCTCTCTCTCTAATTCACTGATTGCCATTCCTTGACTTTGTCTCTTTTTCCTTAATTCCTCTCGCTTCCTTTCCGTCTGCTGTCTCTTTAATTTATGTTTGCCTTTAACTTGACAATCTCTTGTCTCTCTGATTTCATAAGTTATTTATTTCTCTCTCTCTCGCTGGTACTCACCCTTTCTTCTCTCTGTAATTTCCCTCCCGCGCCCACTTTTATTTATCTCCAGTTCATTCTCACTCTTAGTTCTTGTCACTGGTTTTCTTTCTGATTCCCCTCTCATTCATTCTTTTAACCGGTCGTCTCACGCCTGCCTCTCGCTCTCTCAACCTGATCCCCCCCCCCCCCCCCCCACCCCTTGTCGAATTGATTTGATTGTCTTCAGACTGACCCCAGTATCCTGGGACATGTGCTGGCTTCAATCTGACCCTGTCTCTATCTTTCTTTCCCGTTTGTCAGTCCCCTCGTTTCTTCGGGCGCAGACAGTCGCTGATTGAAGATGCTCGAAAGGAGCGGGAAGCGGCAGCCGCCGCCGCCGCCGCCGAGTCGGCAGATCCCGGGGAGCAGCTGGTCTTTGAGGAGAAGGACGGCAGGGCCATAGTGAACCTGTTCTTCACCCTCCACTATGCCAAGAACTCTTCACTATCCCGCACCCTCAAAGTGTTTGAGGTAACTAGCACCGCCCCAGTGTGGGCAGTGAGAAAAATATTGTTGTATAAAATGTGTAAATTGCGCGGGGAGCGATCGCAGTATTTTCAACTCTTTGACACTGACTGAGAGGCTAGATGGGGAAGTGAAAGATAGGCATGACTTTGGTTGTAGCTCTTAAATCTGTCCTGGCTGCCGCGCCACGATCAGCTCCTTCAGTGGCAAACTCACTCACATCTTCCAGTCCCGCCCGGTTATTGGTCAGCCTGAGGTCAATAGTTAAAGGCACTGCCCTGGGTAGTGATTTCCGGCAAAGCCAGACTTGGAAAGAGCGGGAAAAGCTTTGAAATGATGAGCCAGTTGGGACTGAGGGAGGTTTTGGGACCTGTACTGTGGGTTCTTGCAGTAATTGAGTCGACTTGGTAGAGCGTTTGGGGAGGGTTCAAACGAATATGACAGGGCGGTGCGAACCTATGTAAGGATTCAGAGCAGGGTGAATGAAGAACAACTGAAAAAGACAGCAAGGAGAATAAGAAACGTGATAGGCAGAGAAATCAAGGGTCAGATTCAGATACCAACACTTAAAAGAAATCTAAGGACAGGCCTTAATGTTTTGTACCTGAATGCTTGGAGCATCCAAAATAAAATAGATGAATTAGTTGTGCAGATAGATGTAAAGGGGTATGATGTAGGTGGGATTACGGAGACAAGGCACCAAGGTGACCAAGAACCCCATGATCTTAGACCACGATCGGAACATGTACACATGGTTGGCTGGACCCCCTCCACAGCGCTCAAACTTGTCCTCCACTCCCGCAAAAAAAAGACTTATCATGGACTTTGTCAGATGAGCCCTAATAATAATAATAACCTTTTATTGCCACAAGTATGAAGTTACTGTGAAAAGCCCCGAGTCGCCACATTCTGGTACCTATTCAGGTAAGCTGGACGTGAATTGATCCTTTCTTGTTGACCTTGTTTTGCATCACAAACCAGCTGTCTAGCCCACTGAGCTGTATTAAGCCAAGCCTCGCACATAAGGACATGAGATTCATCCTCTGCAGACCTCACTCCACACCCCATCCTCCAAGACCAGCCCCAACTCCTCCTCCCACTTGGCCTTAACCCCCTCAACCGATACTGCGCCTTTGGACACAATCCTTCAATAGATACCTGAGGTATACTCCTCCCCCGACCATGTGAGCGAAATAATCCTCTCCATCAACAAATTTGGCGGTGCTACAGAGAATGTCGGAAAGATCTGTTTTGCAAAATTACAAACTTGCAGGTATCTGAATGAGTCAGACAACGAGAGCCTAAATTTCTCCGACATATCATCCAGGCTCGCAAACCGACCGTTCAAGAACAGATCCCCCATTCCTTCCAACCACTTCCCTTTCCACCCCCCCCAACGTGGCATTGAACCTCACAAGTTGAAACATATGATTTACGCAGGTCGGAGCTAGCCGTAAGACCCCCTCAATTTAAAATGCTTCTGAAATTGTCTTCATATCTTCAAATTCGAGACACCCACTGGATTTGCCGAATATTTCCCTTGTGAGAACAGGAGTGAGGTCGTTGCTAATGCCCGGAACCCAGACCCCCTCCATGATCCGTACCCACATTAATCCAACACCTTTTCCGCATTCGCAGCCCAATAGTATTATATCAGGTTCCTCTGAAGGACTGTTGTTTGTAACCTTGACACTTTGCCCACCCAAATACAGGACAAAAATCAATTTCTCGACTCCCCCCAAAATGGAATTCTGGCAAACACTGGAACAGGAACAGAAATCGTGGCAAAAATATTTGATTGGTTAGGAGTTAGTCTTCCACACTTGCTTCGCTCACATCTCCCGCCTGCTGTTTTTCACTCAATTTACCAGATCTTCCAGTCTCCGGATGGTTGAAGGCCAGCCATACCCCTCAAGTTGCACGGCCAGACCTTTGAAAGCCCCAATACAAATGACTGAGTGGGAAATTTGAATTTCCATTGGGCAATTCCCCTGTTCCCCGGATGGTCATAATAAATCTCCAAATTGGAGTTAGAGTCTGAGACTCTGGACTGTTCTGTTTACTTACCTGGATAGTTACCCTGGAAATGTTGGAAACAAAAATCCTAGCCTAATTCCTGGAAAACTACAGAACTGAAACACACACACCCCTCGCCCATCACACACTAACTACCCCGACGACCCCTCTGAGCCTCAGCTACCAGCCTAACCTCCCCCCGACTTCCCAGCTGCTCCCAATCCATCAACACAGCCCTTTGATCTGCCTACCCCATCTGACTCGCCCAACTTTACTACCCCGACCCACCTACTTACTGACTCCTACTCTATCCACCACACCTCCTTGGCACCTCAACTGCTGCCACCCTACCCCTTTACCCACTTATCATATCCACCATATCCCTCCCCCATGCTCTCTCTTATCCCTTACCTTACCCACCCTAGCCTTTTACCCACTTACCACCTTGACACCTTGCCTTACCCACCCTACCCTCTTCCCCACGTTACCCCATGTCACCTTGCCTTACCCACCCTATCCCCTTACCCACCTTACCCCTTGTCACCTTGCCTTACCCACCCTACCCCCTTACCACATGTCACCTTGCCCCACCCACCCTATCCCCTTATCCACCTTACCCCTTGTCACCTTGCTTTACCCACCCTACCCCCTTACCACATGTCACCTTGCCTTACCCACCCTACCCCCTTACCACATGTCACCTTGCCTTACCCACCCAATCCCCTTATCCACCTTACCCCTTGTCACCTTGCCTTACCCACTCTACCCTCTTACCAAGTGATGTCATCCAAGTTACCCACTTACCTGACCCACCCTACCCCCTTGTCCCTTACTTTGTCCACCCTACCTCCTTACCTTACCCACCCTATCCCGTAACCCCCTTCCTTACCTTACTCAGCTTACCCCCTTACCCACTCCACCCTATTACCCACATACATCACCCACCCTTCCCACTTATCATATCCACACTACCCCTTTGCCTCACCAACACTACCCCATAACTCCTTACCTTACTCTAACCCATATTATCTTAACTTACTCATCCGATGCCTTCTCACCTTACCCACCCAACCCTCTTATCTTACTCACTCTACCCCATTACCCACTTACCTCATCCACCCATCTCCAATACCTTATCCACCCTACCCCTTACCTCAGCAATGCTACCCCTTAACCCATTACCTTACTCCCCTACCATATATTACATTACCATACCCACCTTGCTCAATCACCCACTTATCTCACCCATTGTAACCCTTTATCTTATCCACCCTACTCCTTGACCCCTTACCTCACCCACCATACCCCCTTAGCTTGCTTACCCTACACCCTTACCTCATCCCATACCCTCTTAGCGTACCCACCTTACCCCCTGTGCACTTATTTTCTCTGTGTAGCTAATGGGGCCTTGGAACATTTAAACTCTATATGTACTGGAATATGACAGCTAGTGCCATAAAAAAGAGGGTGCGGCTTCTGTGTGGATTCTCTCTGAGGTTTGCAGCAGTGAATCAGCTCTGCAGGATCCTTCATTGGAGATTGGACAGAAAAATTGGAGGACGGTAAGTGGTCATTTTCTTTTTGTCTGGTAAAAGTTGGATATAAGACCTAGCCCAACATATGTGAACCCTTATGTTTTATGGGAACAAACTGACAAAGAGTTCAGCCACGGGATTAGTTTGAGAGATGGTCCTGAGGTAAACAGTAACAACAAACTCAGATAGTAGCCCGGAATGTCCTCAGAATGACAATCTCCATTGGATTGCCACTCTCACCAGACCACCTCCGATGGGATTCTGCAGCCTCAGTTTTGCCCAACCTTCTTCACTCAGGCTGTGTGAAACAGGAGCAGTGAAGTGTACCCTTGGCAGCACAATAGTAGGTAGCACGACTATGATTGAGAGGTAAGTGGTTTAGACAATCGGGGAAGACTGGGGAGCGGGTGAAGGAGAGGGGGATGGGGAGTCGGACCGGGAGTGGTGTGGTGGGTCCCCTGGGGTTGTGTGTGTGTGGGGGTTTCCTGCGTGAGGCTGGGTTTTTAAGAATAATTACTCTGGAGTTAGAAGTGACTTTTTTTCGTCCAGCTCTTTCAGCATAAATAAGAGGCTAAAATTAACAGAAGCTTCCGAAGTTAATGATTTAAATCGCTTCTGATGGTTCTCAGCCCAGCACAATCGTCCAGAGGAAGTTAACATTTCGGGGCACTTGCTGGGTAAGCCCTCAAGTAATAATCTTTATTGTCACAAGTAAGCTTACATTAACACTGCAATGAAGTTACTGTGAAAATCCCCTCGTCGCCTGATTCCGGCCACATTCAGAATGTCCAAATTACCTAACAGCACGTCTTTTGGGACATGTGGGACGAAACCGGAGCACCCGAAGGAAACCCTTGCAGACACAGGGAAAACATGCAGACTCCACACAGACAGTGACCCAAGCCGGGTGGCCGGCGACCGTGCCACCCCTGGGAATTCCTAGAGGGACTCCCCACCGCATCAACAGGGTACCCCCTAAATGCGACACTGAGGAAGCAGGAAGTTATGGGCCAATGATTTACAGTCTAAAGTTGGCCTTATGCTTCCCATATTAAGATGTTAAGTGTAGCATTTAGTTGCCGCATAATACCACACTAGCAGAGTCTAACTTCTGAATCAGATCACAATGTGACTCTGGAGTGCAGCAGTAGTAGGGAGGACTTCACACTTGAACTTGGCATACCGTGCAGTCTAACTCCAACACTGTGTCAAGCTCGATTTACAAAGTGATCAAGTTCCAATAATGTTGGTCCTACTTATTTCACAGAATCTATATCGATTCCTATCTATGGTTTCAGGAAATTCCAACTTTACCTGCTGGGAGTTTTCTTGTGACAATTGCAATGGGTTTCTTAGCTGGAGGCAGCTGCTGTATCAAATGAGGTGTGCTTGTTCTAAATTGTTCTTTGCAGCCTCAGCTTTAAAATTGCAATGTGTATAAGAGATATCTAATTCATCTCTGCACTTGTAAGATGGGTGGCCTATCCTTAGTTATGTTCATTGCATTGCTATATGTAACAACTAGTTGCTTCGGTGTTACAATCAATGCTGGGGATGGGAGAAGGGGAGGAGTGTTAGAAATTGGATGATGTCCCGTTGTCTGGAAATAATGGAGCTCAATTTTCAGACCAAAGTGCAGCATTGCATCTGGGCTGACAAGAGATCCAGATGCATTTCTCCCCTGCATCTTCTTATGAGTTTGGCACTGATTTTGGCTCATATGTTTTCCATGCATTTTTGGGGCACAGAACATTGGTCTGAAAATGATGTCCCATTACATCGACACACTGTGAGCAGTATAATTCCTACCCCAGCTGCCTTTAAATTGGTGATAACATCTAAGCAAATACTTGCTAGTTTATGCATTGTGAAATATCAGTTCAGTTTTTACCATATTTCTGCTCCACGGAATGATTTTATAATTACATATATACAGTATTTGCTCAGTTGTTTGTCCAGTACTTAGTGGACTAGTGGCATGAATGTTTCTGCTGGTCAGATTCCCAGGAGGTATAATTGAGAACCCTACAATCCATTCAATTTACATATTACAGTGGTCAGGATTCATTATTATACATGCGGCTACAGAATAAATAGTGTCAGTCTGTGAATAAGCAGTTTGTGTGAGATGCTGGTCCGCATTCGGCACCACAATCCTGATCAATATTAAATATGGTGGGCAATGAAGGCAATGAGACCTACCACCACCTCATTGTCTGATCTGTCCAACTCACTGTCATGACATGCAGATAATGATATACAGACAGGCACAGACAAGCAGCTAATGATCACAGAGAACAGAACATGACCAATGAGCAGGCAGGACACTCGGGGTGGTATCTCACTATAAAAGGCACGAGGCACTCACACTCCGCCTCTTTTCACTGATGAACTTCTACAGAGTTAGTCAGAGTGTATGTACAGTATCACACCTCCAGCAAGTGGCTAAAAGCTAGTCTGGTTCAGTCAGGCAGAGTAACCACACTTAGGTTAGCAGAGACTTGAACTCACAGAGAACTGTGCTAACTGTGCGACTGGTTCAATAAATCAGATTGAACTAACTTCAAGGTCTGGAGTATCTTTTGGTTAAAGCTGCATCTAGTTGCAGCCTGTGTTATCCCAGAGTACATAACGCGACACTCACCACTCTCTTAATGCCCACAAGGATCACCACTCATCCCTTTTTCCTTACCTGCTGTGTGTTACTGGTATTAGATGGTGCATGGTGGAAAACCTCATGAGATCTTCCTCTGTGTTGTTACCACTTGCATGTACTCCAAGAGTAGTTCTGCACTAAATTAGTGAAAAGAGTAGCTCGTGCAGCGGTTTCATCTCCCTACATTTTGGTCTCAATGGATATTTACAGAAGGCCTTGGTCTCATCCAGGAACGACAATGGGACAACCTTCACTACTTGTGAGGAGGCAATATCCTTATTTTTGACATATTCATGACATATTTGATTTTCTGAAAATGTACAGTCTGTTAGCATTCCGACCTCGGGTGACTGTGTGGAATTTGCTAATTCTCTCCACATCTTCGTGGGTTTCCTCCGGGTGCTCCGGTTTCCTCCCACATTCCAACGATGTGCAGGTTAGGTGAATTGGCCAGGTTAAATTGCCCCCAAGTGTCCAAAAGGTTACGGGGAAAGGGCGGGGGATTGGGATTAAGTAGGGTGCTCTTTCACAGGGTCGGTGCAGATTCGGTAGGCCGAATGGCCTCCTTGTGCAAAGTAGGGATTCTATGATTCGATAAGGATTCTATGATCTTTCGGTGACTGGGTGATGTGAGCAATTAGATCCTTATTAACCTAAATTCTTACTAACATGCTAGGATTTACCTTGACCTCAGTCTTAAGCACATCAATTAGTTGTGTGAAAAGTATGGGTGTATTACTCTACAGTACAGCAGAGAAGAGCATCAGTACATGATTTTGCCAGTCCGTGCTGAGAGAATTGATTTCAGCTGGGACAGTTTTTGAGAGATTATGGTTGGTCTCAGAGACTGTGGGACTGCAAAGTGAAATGCCATTCATTGTTCCAGCTCCTGCTCCTTATGCAGCAATTACTGCTGGAATGTGCAAGAATATAAGTTGAGGCTGCACTGAAGTGCTCCTGCCAACAGAAGAACTTGTTATCACACACTTCCTTAGGGTGAAGCATGAGTAGTGTCTACTTGAATGATGTACAGAAGTGTATCCAGTAATAATGGAAGTGTACCACAGTAACAGTCATTTGGAGAACATTTAACTTTGGACAATAGTGTAAAATGAGTAGTACGAGAGCCAAATAATTACTCAACTAGCAAGCCACATAAAAGCTCCACAGTCTTTCTACATCCAGTCATGAATGGTGATGGATAATTAAATGATTAACTGGATTCAAAAATATCCCCGTCTTCAATGATGGGGAAGCCCAGCACATCAGTGCAAAAGGCAAGGCTGAAGCATTTGCAAACGTCTTTAGACAGGTAGATGCTGCATCTCGGCCTCCTGCTTATGCCCCCAACATCACAGTTGTCAGTCTTCAGACAATTCAATTCACTTGATTACATGTGAAGAAACAGCTGAAGGATTCGAAAAAGAAAACGCTAAGGGCCTTAAGAAAATCCCGGGCGTAATATTAAAGACTTGTGCTCCAGAACTAGCTGTGCCCCTAGCCAAGCTGTTCCAGTACAGCTCCAACACTGGCATCTAACCAACAATGTGGAAAATCACCCAAGTGTGTCCTGTCCACAAAACCAGGACAAATTCAACCCGGCCAATAACCATCCCCTCAGTCTACTCTCAATCATCAGCAAAATGATTGAAGGTATTGTTGAAAGTGCCGTCAAGTTTTGTTCATTACTCACCTACTCATTGACACTCAGTTTGGGTTCCATCAGGGCCACCCAACTCCTTACCTCTTTACAGCCTTAGTCCAAACATGGACAAAAGAGCTGAACTCCAGAGGTGAGGTGTGAGTCACTGCCTTTGGCATCAAGGCAACATTTGACTGAGTGCTGCATCAGGAACACCGGCAATGTTGAACTCAATGAAAATCAGAGGGGCAATTGTCCATTGGTTGGAGTCATACCTGAAACAAAAGAAGATGAATGTGGTGTTTGGAAGCCAATCACCTCACCCTAGGACATCATTGTTCCCATCCCAACTTCTTAAGCTGCTTCATCATTGATCTTCTCTCCATCGTAAAGTGAGAAATCGGGATGTTCATTGACACTTGCACTGTGTTCAGTACCATTCGCAACTTCACAGCTACTGAAGCAGTCGATGCCAATACGCAACAGAACCACGCTAACATTAAACCTTGGGCTGGAATGTGGCAAGTACCATTTGCTCAACAAAAGAGCCAGGCAATGACCATCTCCAATAAGATAGAATCTTACATCTCCTCATGACATTTAACTATGTCATCATTCCTTCACTGTCACTAGGACAAAATTCTGGATCTTTCTCCCACGAGCTCTGTGTTTGTACCTACACCAGATGGACTGTTCAATAAAGTAGTTCAGCACTACCTGCTCAAGGGCAATTAAGGATAGGAAATTAATATTGGCCAAGCCATTGTCACCCACATCCCATAAATAAACAAAAGGAGACATGAAGTATGAATTGGAAGAGATGTAATAGAAGAGGTTGAATTGATGTTGTCTATTTATCACTATCTCTCTCTATATATTGTCCTCATTGCCTGAGGGTTACTAATCATTGTTGAAGCCATAATATCACAAGGGCACAAGGCAATGAGGCAAGCCCAAAGAACTTTCACAGCTGGGCTGAGGGTTTACTGTACTATTGTCATTATTCTGCACAATGCTCTCACCATCTAAGCTAACTGATTATAGTATTATTTTTATAGTATAATTTCTTCAAAATTGCTTCCGAACATCTTACCTGGTGGTTTGAGTTGCTTTCCTAATTTTAAAAATGTTTTTATTGGCATTTTCGAATTTTTACAGGAAAACAGTATAACGCATAATGCACCTGATATTTACACAGTATGACATTTCTTATTCACAAATTTTACACACATCCCTTTTGCTGGCCTCCTCCTTCCCTGCTCCCCCCCCCCTCCCCCCATTGAGAGGTTCTTTCCTGGCACCAGCTCTCGCCCCATGTATCGTGTTGTGAACTTCGCTCCTGTCTTATGCGGTTCCTGTGGGTTCAATGGGGGGATGGAGTGGGGCTCCCTGCCCCCTTCCCCTCCTCCCTTTTTCCCCCATGTCTTTCTCTGCTACCCCTCTGGGTTCTCTTCTTGCGTTCCCTTCCCTCCAGCCTTCCGCCTCCTCTCCGCTTTGTGTGCTCCTGACTTCCCTCCTTGGTCCCCTCTCCCCTCCCCCTTGCTTCCTAATCCCTGTTTACCTCGAACAGATCTTGGAACAGGCTGATGAATAGCCCCCATGCTTTGTGGAAGCCCTCGTCCAATCCTTGGACGGTGAACATGATCTTCTCCAATGGAGAAATTCCGATAGGTCTGCCAGCCAGTCTGCAGCTACTGATCGCCAGCCGTGCAGGATTCTCTGGCGGGAGATTAAGGAAGCAAAAGCTAGAGCGTCGGCCCTCTTCCCCATGTGTAGTTGTAGCTGGTCTGAAACCCCGAAGACTGCCACTCTCGGGCATGACTCCACTCTCATAGAACATACAGTGCAGAAGGAGGCCACACGGACCATCGAGTCTGCACCGATCCATTCTGCACTACCTACCACCTCCAGGAAAATCCTGTTCATTTGGGTTCTAGTTAGGTAATCTCTATGCACCACGTTAAACTACATGAGACTTAGCCTTGCGCAGAAGCACCGGGAATGCTTCACTCTTTCCCAGGTTGAGTTTGTTGCCTGAGAAGACCCCAAACTCTTCCAGGAGCTTCATAATTACTTTCAGGCCATTCTTAGTGCCCTACTTAGTGCTTCACTCCAGATTCCCCAACCCAAATCTGTCCCGAGTTCATCCTCCCATTTCTGCCAAGCTCCGTCCAATTGTATCCTTGCCCTTTCCAGAAATTGTCCAATGATGTCCCCATGGTTCCCCCTCTTCTTGCTGTCTATGTTTTATTAGCTGCTCCAGTGGAGTGTCTCTCAGGACCCTCGGGTACCTCGTTATCTCCTTGTGGAAAAAAGTTTTTGATTTGAAGGTGCCGGAGGTCCTATCCTGTCGATGGATCTCAGTTCCTCTGTTAGTTCATCTAGGTCGCGAGACTGCCCCCTCTTTAAAATTCCCTGACTGATAGCATTCCCGCCCCCCTCTCCCCACCCCGTCCTGTCTCCATATTTTTCAGGGGGCGTCCGGCGTGGCTGGCTGGAATTTGTGGTTACTGCAGATGGGAGCCATTGAGGACATCCCAGTTAAACCAAATGCTGCCTCATTTGGTTCCATGTCCTCAATGTGGCTACCACCACTGCGCAGCATGTATATTTTGCCAGGGTGGAGGGGAATGGGAACGCTGCCGCAGTGAGGGTGGAGTGTCGTTCCCTTGCACAAGGACTCTTCCAACCTCACCCATTCCACGTTTAGTTCTTGTATCCATCCTTTCACTCTCTCAGCTGTGCCCGCCCAGTGGTAGTATTGCAGGTTCGGGAGGGCCAAGCTGCCCTTCTTTTTCCACCTTTGCAGTGTCGCTTAGGGATCCTTGGGTTCTTACCATCACACAAAAGCCATGATCATTTTGTCTATCCCCTGGAAAAAGGTCTTGTGGGTGAAGATTGATATGGATCTGAACAAGAAGAGGAACCTCGGCAGCACGTTCATCTTGATCGCCTGCACCCTCCCCACCAGGGAAAGCGGGTATGCGTCCCATGTCTGGAGGTCATTTTTCCTCCGCCAGACTGGTCAGATTCCGCGTGTAGAACCGTGTCCAGTCATGGGCTATCTGGATCCCCAGGTAGCGGAATTTGCTTTGGGCTAGTTTGAACTGTAGATCTGTCCCTCCCCGGCTCAGGTTCACCGGAAATGCTTCACTCTTTCCCAGGTTGGGTTTGTAGCCTGAGAAGACCCCAAACTCTTCCAGGAGCTTCATAATTACTTTCAGGCCATTCTGTGGGCCTGAGACGTAGAGGAGCAGGTCATCCACACAGAGTGAGACTCTGTGCTCTCTGCCTCCTCTTCGGATACCTTTCCAGCCTTTTGAGTCTCGCAGAGCGATCGCCAGGGTTTCGATTTCCAGGGCGAACAAGAGCGGGGACAGTGGGTATCCCTGCCGAGAGCCTCTGCGCAGATGGAAGTATTCAGAGCTGGCGGCGTTGATCCGAAAGTTCGCTTTGGGGGTGTTGTCATGTTGGGTCATCATGCTCCATAACACAGCCAAGGCTGTAAAACGTGGAAATGAATTAAAACTGCCTTTTAAAGTCGACAAATGACTTTAAAGGGAAGGGCAGACAGAGGCTCCGATAGTTTAGTAGTCCCGGGGCGGGATTGATTGGAGTAGGAATCACTACAGTGAGTCTTCATTTAGACATCATGAGGATGCAGGGAGGAGGAAGGGTGTACATTTCTAAAAAAAGAAAAGTTGTAGAAGGTCAGACCTGTGAGCAGAGGCACTGATGGTGACACACCGTTTCAGATTGGAGTAATTAAGTTAAGAAAGGATCCGAGAACTGCAGCTCCACATGAGTGATATGTGAGATTGCAGCATTCATTTCGAGGACCCTTCTGGCAAAACAAATAAATTGTTAAAAGAGATTCAGGAATAATAGTATTTGTATGCTAAAGTACAGCCCCTGGGGCAAGAGCCAGAAACCAGACTTACATTATTGTGGTCACACAGAAGGGTAATTTAATATTCAATGTCAGGTTTTTTTCCCCATCTAAATTGATTGAACAAGCGACTTTAACAAGGGTGGGAGACTGAATGCCAAACATACAGAAATTGAATTGAGATATTGCATCATATTTTGTCGATTATATCAATCATGTGAATTTGCAACGTATTTTTCCTGTTTTGGAGATGAATTGAGGGGATTCAAAGAATTGAAGTCATTTATTCATTCAGTGCATTCTCCTCTGATTCACTGACTGCGCTCAGTTGGTTGTTCTTAGTGAAGGTGACAATAGTGGGTACCGCAATCAGCCTCTGGGTTAGGGAAGAGAAAATTCAGCCATAGTTTATGATCCTGCTTGCTCTGCAGTAATCCCTGTTTTAAAACCAACTGCAGGTGAGGACAGGTATTTGGCCATGATGTCCTCACATGCATAAATAATCTATTGGCACACGGGTCAGGGGTATGTTGTCACCTTTGATTCAGGTGCATTTCTGAAGGGACTCCACTCAGCATGAAAATGTGTCTTTGACCCCAGCTGACTCCAGCTGAAGTTTAGTCCTCAGAGGCTACCATAGTATTGAAATGTGTTCTCAGGAATGCAGCAGGGGGTTTTAAACGGGTTAACAAAGTGATCTCTGGCTTTGTTTGGGCGGGCAAGACCTCACGGGTTAGGAAGGTAATGCTTGGCGGAGCCGGAGAGAGGGCGGGCTGGTGCTGCCAGATTTTAGGAACTATTGCTGGGCGGTGAATATAGCCATGATCAGGAAGTGGGTGGTGGGGGAGGGGTTGACATGGGAGCGTATGGAGGTGGCTTCATGCAAGGGCACCAGTTTGGGGGTATTGGTAACTGCGCCTCTGCCGTTCCCGCCGGCATGGTACTCCACCAGCCCCGTGGTGGTGGCAGCCCTGAGAGTCTGGGGGCAATGGAGGAGATGTGTGGGAGCAGAGGGAGCATCGGTCTGGTCCCCAATCTGTAATAGTCACCAGTTTTCCCCGGGAAGTATGGATGGGGGGTTTCAGATATGGCGGAGAGCAGGGATTGAGAGGATGGGGGATATGTTTATCGAGGGGAGCTTTCTGAGTATGAGGGCGCTGGGTTGGCGAGGGGAAAAAAATTCAGGTATCTGCAGGTGCGGGACTTCCTACGTAAACAGGTGTCAACCTTCCTGCTCCTACCGCTAAGGGGGATTCAGGACAGGGTAGTTTCCAGAGGGTGGATAGGAGAAGGGAGTGTCTCTGACATTGACAAGGAACTTATGGGGTCAGAGGAGATGCAGACCGAGGAGCTGAAGTGTTAGTGGGAGGAGGAGCTGGGAGGAGAGATAGAGGGTGGTCTATGGGCGGACGCATTGAGTAGAGTCAATGCATCCGCAACATGTGCCAGGCTCAGCCTGATACAATTTAAGGTTGTTCACCGGGCTCACATGACAGTGGCCCAGATGAGCAGATTCTTTGGGGTGGAAGACAGGTGTGCAAAATATACGGAAGGACCAGCGAATCGTGTCCACATGTTTTGGGCATGTCCGAAGCTTAGGGGATTTTGGCAGGGGTTTGCAGATGTCGTGTCCACAAGGGTGGCGCTGAGTCCAGAGGTGGTGATTTTTGGGGTGTCCGTATACCCGTGAATCCAGGAGGAGAAAGAGGCAGACGTTCTAGCCTTTGCCTCCCTGGTAGCCCGGAGACGGACACTATTAGCTTGGAGGGACCCAAAGCCCCCAATGACGGAGACGTGGCTATCGGACATGGCTACCTTTCTCTGTTTGGAGAAAATCAAGTTCACCTTGAGAGGGTGATAGGGCTCGCCCGGAGGTGGCAACCGTTCGTCGACTTCTTCGCGGAAAATTAATCGCCAGGAGAAGGGGGGAGGGGGGGGGGGGGTGGCAGTGGTTAGTTTAGTTTAGAGTAGGGGGTTAATAAAGGTGGGACCTGTAAGGGAGGGAGACGGATTTTGCACTACGCTTATAGTTTCATGTACATTGTTTATTGTGTTGTCGTTATAATACCAAAAATACCTCAATAAAATGTTTATTAAAAAGAAGGAATGCAGCAAGGGGGTTACTGAAAATCAGCAAGAAACACTTGGAATATTGCAGGAGTGTGGGCAGAGTGGGGAGGCTGTGTGGGCAAGGGAAGGCAGATGAGGGGGTCTTTCAGAGTACTGTAGTTGTTTCAAATCATTAATTTTCAGAACAATTTGCTGTTTCATTTTCAATCTGGACAAGGCAGCACACTGAGACCTCTTTCAGAGGCTTTGATTGCCCCCAAAATGTTTGTCAAACCCCCTGCCGAACTCGGATTGCTGGATCTGAAAGATAGTGGCTGGAATTCTCCGGCCACTGTGATTCACTTTTCCTGCCGGCAGTACACCTCTGCCTGTAGGTTCCCCGGCGGTGTTGGGCGGCTTCAATGGGAAATCACATTGACAAGGGGCGGAAAGACAGAATCCTGTCACCAGTGAATGGCGTGCCGCTGAGAAACACACAGCTGGGGAACTGAAGAATCCAGCTCAATACCAATGTACGAGTGGGCACTTTCTGTGCCACCTTCCTAGTCAGCAGAAAATGAGGGGTAGGGTGAGGGCTATGCACAGAAGCAGAGACATCGCACAGTACATACCTCAGTACTGCCCACCCTTGCCCCAGGTCCACCCCCACTAATCAGCAGAAGGGTACTGGAAAATCTAGACGTCATTGTCCAGCCCTATATATAGAGAATGGCTAAAGTATCACAATATTGTTTACGCCCATTGGGCCCGATGCTCAGCAGGTTTTAGGTATAGGTGTCAAGGAAAAATAGTAGAGGGAATGTTATAAATTTCAAACCATCCAAAATCAACAAGGGAATCCTCTGCCCTGTATATCTATTCATAAAATAGAGTACCTGTTCAATAAAGTGAAGGAGCTGTCAACCCATCTTTACATCTGCAATAAAAATGAGGTACTGGGAATACTGGAAAAAAATAGGAAGCGAATTAGTCACCATCTGGCTAGCACACTCTACAATAGTGTAATTTTAGCATATGGGTACAAATACTTCAGAATAAAATATAAAATCTGAGACAGCTCAGAGTGATTTGAAGACTACATTTCAGTCAAAGCTTTCAACAGCACATTGTTATATTACTTTAAGTAATATATGTTACTCATTTGTTTATGCCGAGATGTCTTAACTTTGATGATGATGAATACTCAAAGTCGTGATAACAAATAATTTATTGAGTAACTAATCAATTAACTTGTGAGTTCGATTCTTCAATACTTTTACCAGTAGTTAAATTAAACAAGATAGAATTTGATTAACTATGAATATTATACTTGCACTCTGAGCTAACTATATACTTCTGTTCTCTCGCCACAACACAGCTGAAGAGAGCAGGAAAACAGATTGAGCTTTTATTTATACCCCCTGTTAGTGTTGCCCTCTAGTGATCTTCTGACTGTACTGACTGCACATTAACCCTCATGAATATACATATACAGAGATCACTACATCCCCCTTTTTTTGTGTTACATATTTTCTATAGTCTGTAAAGAAAATTGTACATAAAGAAATGATGCAGTATGTAATGCATTATACAGAGCCAATGAATCAATCAGCTAAATGTTTACAAATTTAAACCAACTGCAGGATTGGGTATACGTCTTGTTCTGCTTGATTTTCTCAGTTGACATGGAGTAGTTGAGGTTTTAATGTCCTGATCAATGTCAGTGGGTTAATTGATATTTAAGTGCTATTGTATAAGTGATTCTTGTAAATTCAACGTGGGAAATACAGGTTTAGGAAGTTGTATCTTTAATAGGTCTCGCCAATTTCATCGAAATAGTACACCCTCTGCTGACTTGACAATATATGAACATGGTGTTGCTTGCCTTATTACTGTGGCAGTATTAGACTATCCTCCTGCTGGATGTCGCAGTCGAACAATATCATCCTTCATTAGTGGTTTCAGTGGAATCGCATGTAAATTATAATACTTTTGTTTGTTGCTTTGTTGTTTGATCTTGCTCAGTATACACGATTGATCTGATTGCTGATTTGAAGTGTGGGTAATGTTGTTCTCGCATCACGGTTGAAAAGCATTTGAGCTGGTGACAGCCCTGAGCTTAATGGTGAGGCTCTATAGGAAAGCAAAGCCAAGTGAATGTCGGATTGCGAGTCATTCGCCTTGCTTATGAGTTGCTTGATAATGTGCACACCTTTTTCAACTTTGCCATTTGACTGAGGAAAGAATGAACTCAAGGTGACATGCTTAAAATTGTACTGTTTGGAGAATTCTGTCCACTCCCAGCTCGCGAAGCAAGGATCGCTATCGGACATAACCATTTGTGGAATCCCATGTCTCAAAACTGCCTCCTTACAAGCCTTAATTACTGACCAGGAAGTGAGATCCGGAAGTTTCATTACTTCAGGAAAATTGGAGCAGTAGTCTATGATGAGAACCTAGTCCCAACCTATAGCATGGAACAAATAGATACCTACTTTTGTCCATGGTGATGTAGTTAACTCATGCTGCTGGAGTGTCTCCTTACATTGTGCCGGTTGATGTTTTTGACACATAGCACACGTCATTATCATTTTGGTGCTCTCTTTATTTATCCCAGGCCAATAAACAGCCTGCCATGCTCTTCTCTTGCATTTCTTGATTCTGAGGTGTCCCTTGTGAATCTTGCTGAGCATCTCTGACCTGACAGTTAGCGGAATGACAATCTGGTCATTTCTGAGTAACAGCCCATCCACGACAGTCAGTTCTGTCTGTATGTTCTGGAACTGTGGATACCGTCCCTTTGGCCAACCATAGTGGAGATGATGTATCACTCGGAGCAAGGTCGCATCTTTTTGTGTCTCTGGACGAATTTGCTGCAACGTCGCATCAGATGCTGGAAGAATTTCCTTGCACAACTGCAGTTGAGCTTCAATATCACCAATGGACTCAGGAGGTGAGCTTTCAGTACTGATGGATCTAGACAATGTGTCAGTAATGATGAGGCCCTTTCTTGGTGTGTAGACTAGTGTGAAAACATGCCTCCTCAACTTCATCATCATGCGTTGTAGGCGAGGAGTCATTTCATTTAGGTTTTTTTTCAATTATGTTGACTATTGGTCTGTGATCCGTTTCTGCGATAAACTTAGGAAACCCGCACACATAGTCGTGAACTTTCGTGATGCCTATGAGCAGCCCAAAACACTCTTTTTCAATTTGTGCATACCTGCACTCCATGGCGGCCATCGCTCTGGATGCGTATGCTACTGGAACCAACCAGTCTGCTGGTTGTCTTGTTGAAGAAGCACCACACCGATTCCATCTTGACTGGCATCGGTGGAAATATTTGTGGGTCTGGTTGGGTCAAAAAAAGTCAGAATTGAAGCTGTCATCAGTTGATGCTTGAGATCCACCCATTCTTCTTGATGGCGTGGAGTTCATTCAAACTCTGTGGTCATCCTGATTTAAGTTTTGTCGAGTTGACGTCCTCGCTGACAAGTTCGATACAAACTAGCCCAAGAAGTTAATGAATCCTAGAAATCAAAGCACAGTTTTTTCATCTTTCGGCTGCTGCATGTCCTGGATCGCAGAAATGTTAATCATTATCTGGCCTGACACCTTGAGCTGATATCGTATCATCCAAGAAATTTAAAGATAAATGTGCAAGCGTACACTTTGATTGGTTGAGTTTCAATCCATATTGGTGGATCCCGTGAAACACTTTTCTTAATCTAGCAATATGATCTTCTTCCGTAGTTGACATATGATAATGTTATCTACATATACTCTGACACCTTCAATATCCTCCGTCATCTGCTCCATGAATCTGTGAAATATTTTGGAGGCTGAGATAATCCCGAAAGGCATGCGGTTAAAACAGAAACATCCAAATGGAGCGTTGATCGTACAAAGCAATTTACTTGAATCATCGAGCTGCATCTGCCAGAAACCTTGTGAAGCGTCGAATTTGGTAAAAATGCGAGCGTTTGCCATCTCACAAGTTATCTCCTTTTGCTTAGGGATAGGATAGTGTTCCCTGCGGATATTCTTGTTCAGATCCTTGGGATCGATACAGATTCTGAAATCACCTGATGGTTTCTTGAAGCAGACCAACGAGCTGACCCAGCCAGTCAGCTGCGTGTCTCTTGAGATGATTCCTTGAGACTGTAATCTTTGAAATTCTTCTTTCAGCCTTTCACACAAAGAAGCTGGTACCCTCCTTGGCCGATGAATGATGGGTTTTGCATCCTTTTTGAGCAAAATTTTGTATTGCTACGGTAATGTATCCATACCTCAAAATACGTCAGGGTATTCACTAAGCAGTTTCTGGATGTCATTGTCCAGTCTTTATGTGTCTTTGGTATTCATGAAAATTCTTTGGACAAGCCGCAAGTCCTTGCGGGCTTGGGCACCTAATAGTGAAGATTTCTGGTCGTCCATGATCTGAAATGTAGTACTTTATTGTCTTTCTTATTAACTACTTTCAAATGGCACAATCCTCTTGAAGCAATCTGGTTGCCATTGCAGTCTTTCAACTTACATGCAACAGGTATCATCTCATGTTCCCCTGGAATTGATGCAAGATCTTTGCTTGTCATTAAGTTTGCTGAAGCCCCAGTGTCAGTTTGAATAGGATTGGGAAGTTATTGACTTGCACGGTCAAGGTCCATTCACTGTTAGTGTCTATGTTATTTATTTGTTCAGGAACTTCGATCGTTGCTTGAAGTTCCTCTATTGTGTCTATGATTCCTATGAAGAACGTGTTCTCCAAGAAAAATCTGCTGAAGAAGTGTAAACTTTTCAACTATAGTTTATTGGGCAAATACAATGTACATTATTATCTAGTTGGTAATTGGTGTCTGAAAGTTTTCTAAAAACCTTATAAGAATACATCTAAGTACTTTGTAAGATTTTGCTGGTTGATGTTGTGGTGTCTAAGCACATTACATGCTGCTTCAGACCTCAGTAAACCCCTTGATATTTGCAGCACTGGATAATCTCAGCCAGGACAGCACCTAATACAAAACGGACAATTGGCCTCAGCAGCCTGAGGGAAGGGGGGAAGTCCAACTCTTCACCATGATTGAATAATTCCCAGTGGGCTGGATGGCAGGTGAAGACAGGATGGGACCAGTCACGATGCTCCTTGGGATTAAATTATTTTCACCAAAAAAAACAACTCTATGATAAAACACCAGTAGGTGACCAGCACACCACAGTTTTTAAAAATGTACTCATGGAATGTGTTGGCTGGGCCAATGTTTATTGGCCATTCCTCATTGCCCTTGAGAAGGTGGTGGTGAGTTGCTTTCTTGAACTGCTGAATCCATGTGGTGCAGGTGCCCCAGCAGTGTCATAACGGAGGGAGTTCCAGGATTTTGACCCAGTGACAGTGAAGGCATGGCGATATATTTCTGATCTTTTGACACCCCAAAGCGACCCTTGGACCCTGCCAAAGCCCATCACATCTATAATAGGGTCTTCAAGCCCCCCCCCCCGCACCCCACCTCAAACGGGCAAGGCACCCCCGGGCCTGATCCCAGTGTGGGCAGAATCCAGCATGGCACCTTGACCTTACCAGATTGGCACCCTGACAGTGCCCCAGCCAGCCTGACAGTGCCACCTGGGCACCCCAGCATTGCCAGGCTGGCACACAGGTGGCACTGCCAGAATCGCAGTGCCAAGGTGTCCATGTGGTACCAACAGTTTCAGAGTACCACCCTGCCTGGAGGCTGACCACCCTGGGGCCTCCAATCTCCAATCACTGGGATATCCCCCTCCAGGTACCGTTTCACTTGGTCCCCATTTGTGGGGACGAGTATTGAACAGCGCTGGTAGGGGTCTCCACGGCAGGTCCGGTAGATGCCGGTGCCCATTAGATCCGGCGTGAGCACAGCTAAGTGGGGTCTTAAACTCACGTAGCCTTGCAAGGCTGGGTCCCACCCATTGGGGATGAGACCCAGATCATGACGTCCCGCAAGATCTGCTTAGATCTCATGAGATGGAATGGCCTTCGGGAATCCCGGGGGTGCCTTCTCCCAGGATCTGCCGGCCACGTCGCCCCTGGTTCCAGCAGTACTCAGCTGGTAGATCAAAACTGTAAAGAAAAAAAACATGAATGTCCCATACTGACTTTGAAGTTACAATCACGTTTCAGGATTAAGGCGCTGGTTATAAAATTATTAAACTTTGGTGGAGTGCTTTCTGATGTCCTCCAAAGTCTCACTGAGAGTATTGACTTCTGTCTATTATACATCACCTGTTAGTATATAAAATAAATTACAATGCGATGTTAAATCTGAGGACTTTTTAAAAACCCTTTTAAAGAACCATATTTAGTGTCCATCCATTCATCCATCAAAACAGTTTACCTAGTTTATGCTTCGGCTGTCAGATTATTACTGCCAATCTGCACTTGCTGTAACGTCACAATCAATGGATTGGAGCAAATTGCCGCTGTCAGATGTGGCTGAGGAATAGCACTGATATCTTTGAGTCATGGGGTCATGGAATTAATTTCCACTTAAGCAAAAGATCTACACTAACTTTTGGGGTTTGGTTAGCTCAGTTGGCTGGATGGCAGAGCGATGCTAACAGCGTGGGTTCAATTCCTGTACCCGAGGCTACCTGAGGTTATTCATGAAGGCCCTGCTTTCTCAACCTCGCCTGAGGTGTGGTGACCCTCAAGGTTAAACCACTACCTGTCACCTCTCAAAGGAGAGAGTAGCCTCTGGTCCCCTTGGTCTGTTGCAACATTTACATTTACACTAACTTTTGGATTAGATGTTAAGGGAATTAATTTGTCTTTCAGGCAGATGTAAAAGATCTCAGGACTCTATTCAAAGAGGAGAGGAGTTCTCACAGTGCCTTCAATTATTGTCACTAAAAAGTAGATTATCGAGACAGAATCTCGTTGCTGTTTCTGGTACCTCTTGTGTGCTTCAAAGTATTTTGTTGTACCCACACAACCCCAGCCATAGACAAGATCCTGAGGAAGGAATGTCTACCACACATAGCGTAACAACCTTACCGATGTTCCTCACATGTTGTCGAATGTAAATTACTGCATTGTAATTTTAAAACCTGTCTCTCGACTCCATCTGCAAAGTAATTGATGGCTGAATAAAATAATCTAGTTAATCTACTTAACAACAATATGCTTTGTAGTCGAAACATTATGCAAAACTATACTAGTAGAAGAATAATACATTGTGCATTAGGTTGGCTATTCACAGGATCTGGGTGTCAATTACAAGGCCAATCTTTATTGTCCATTGCTAACTGCACTGGAGTAGTTTACCAGGCTATTTTAATGTCTGGCATATTGCTGCATGCCTGGAGTCACTTATAAACTAGACCAGGTAAAGAAGACAGGTTTTCTTCTCTGAATGACATTCGTCAGCCAGATGGGGCTTTACAAAAGCCTTTAGTTCATGCTGACCACAAGATTGAAACCTCTTAAACTGCACTCCTATATTTATAAAATAGCAGGTTATTTGCTCAAGAGAAATATCATAGGAGAGTCGCTAATTTGAAAAAAAAAAGAGATAATCCACAGCGATACAAATTGAAAATCCATCAGAATAGTTTTTTAAAACTATATATGAAAAAAGGTTTGCATACTTTCACAAGAATGTTTCTTGTTACTGTTCAGATCACTTTAGACTTTGCCATCGATGAGACCAGTTATGGAGTGCCCTGCAAAGTTTTGTTCACCCCACCCCCCAGAAAAGATCAGGATCCATCAGTAAGGTTCAGAGAAGAATGACCAGCATAACCCAGGCTTTGGGGACTAATACATGAAGAAATGCTATGTGACAGTGGAAAAGACTGAAAGATATTCTACAGGTCTTCAATTGAATGAACGGTTTCAGGATGGAGTTAAACAAATCTATTTACCTAGGGCAGTAAACCTTTACCAGAGGATAGCAGTATAAAACTCACAAATCTCAGGTAGGGTTGGAGGTTAAAAATAACCTTTGCTATTGGGTGTGTGGACCAAGTTCCTAGAGAGTGTTGCTGAATAGGGTTAATCTGGAGCAGCTGGACTGCCATATGCAGAGTATGGGGTCAATGGTTATAGAGATATTCTCACTGTTTACTTTCAGAGTAATTTTGGAAGGAACTCGTGTTATTTAAGGTGGGAGAGTAGTGAACAATCTTACACAGGATCTGGATAGATTGGGTTCAATACGTAAAGTGACTTTTTCTTCTTCTAGATTTCTAATGTAATTATGGGATACTGTTCTGTGTGTTTAAATATGATTTTTTTCCCTTTCAAATTTACATAGACTTTTGAAGCTAAGATACACCACATTGAAACAAGACCATCTAGAAAACTTAAAGATAAAGAAGTGTTGGAATTTTTCATCCGTTGCGAAACAAACAGTTCCGATATCAGCACCTTGGTCAGTTCCTTGAAAAGAGTTGCTGAAGATGTAAAAACAACAAAAGAAGAGAAATGTAAGAATGATAAGTTTTTCCTTTATCTGACCATTGTGTGTCTTTTCTAAAGCTGCACAAATCCACACCTCTTGCCCTTTAGTGAAAGCACTGATCATTGCTCGTCGTGCTCCATATACTGAGCCCTTTTTTGCTTTTCATTCAATTTTCCGATACCCTTCACAATTTTCTCCTCTGTTAAAGAAATCGGGCTGGATTCTCCGATCCTGCGGCTATGTTCGCAGGATTTGTCTGGTCTTACGACCAGAAAGTTGGCGCCGCCCCCGCACTGATCCTCCATCTGGTTGGGGGCTAGCAGCTGCGCAGCGTAAAGCCCGCGGGGCTTTACCTGCAATATGGTCACAGATGGGCGGGTCTGTGGCCGCGCATGCACACGCCGGTGGCCTGCGGTGGCCATGCCGTACAACATGGCGCCGGCCAAGCGTGGACCCGGCCTGCCAAAAATAACGCCCCGTAACCAGTTTCGCCACTCCCGGACTACCCCCATAAGTCTCCCCAGCCCCCGCCTAACTCCTCCACCGACTGTGACGGCGCTGGACTCAGTCCACATCCACAACGCAAGGTCCCGAACAGTGTAAGCACATGCGAGCAACGCCATCGGGGACTCAGCCCATCGGGGGCCGGGCATCAGGGGAGGGCCTCAGGTGACATCCGGAGAATTGCAAAAACGGCGATGCCCCGATTCCGGCGTAAACGGGGATTCTCCGGCCAATCGCTGAGCACGATTTTGGTGTCGGCGATCGGCGAACCCCACCCATTGTTTCTTGCTGGAATACAGTTCCATGGTTACTGTCTACCCCAGGACACATGCCCAACTGCCTATCGTGAGTCATTACCGTTTGTATCATGGCCGAGTCCAATCAGATCCAGCAGAATGTTACAGGGAGACGGGGTGAGTATGGCACCCCATCAATCATCAGCAGAACCCTGGATTTTTTTTTACCCTTCATAACTGAAAGTGACTGTGTACCTTGATTTTTGTCTCGGTTCAGAACAGCAAACTTAGTAGAGGCCAGGAATTAATCTGGGTCCTTATGAACTGCACGACACAGTACCAACAGTGACAACAACATGCATTTTTATACTACCTTTAATATTGTAAAATGTCTCACATCATCTCACAGGAGAGTTATCCATCCAAATTTCACATTGACGTTCATGAAGAAATATCAGGACGGGTGACCTGGTCACAGAAGTAGGATTTTAATGACTGTCACAAAGGAGAAATGAGGGGTAGAGATGTTTAGAGAGGAAATTCCAGAGCTTAAGCTAAAAGCAATGGTGGAGCAATTAAAATCGGAAAAGCACGTGGGGTCGGAATAGAAGGAACTCGGATATTTTGGAGGGATGCACAGCCAGAGGAAATTCCAGTGACAGGGAGAGCGCGGGATTTGGAAACAAGGAGGAGAATTTTAAAATGAAGGTAATGCTGGTCAAGAAGCAAATCTGGTCAGCGAGGACAGAGCTGATGGTTGAACAGGACGAGGTGCTAGTTAAAATACGAACTTCAGCACTTTGAAGGAGGTCAAGTTTACAGAGGGTAGATAATGGCAGGCCAGCCTAGAATGCATTGAAAGAGTCAAGTCTGGAGATAACAAGTACATGACTAAGGGTTTCAGTAATGGATGAGCTGAAGCAAAGACAGAGATGGGTAATTTCACAGAGGTGCATGCAGGTGGCTTTGGTGATGGATATGTGACCGGAAGGTCATTTCAGTATCAAAGAGGATGCCAAGTCCTATCACATCAGATGCTTTATTTATTTCTCAAGCCATTGGTCAAACTCCCACATCTGTTTGAAAAAAAATTCAAATGCACCCGTGGAACTGCATCCCAGCTGGAATCACCACCTTCAGGAGAGGAGGGACAACATGGGAAAATCAGAAAGAAATTTGGAGCACTTGAAGAAACAACCTCAGACAACTGCACTTATAGAATATGGTGTTTAAATTAGATAGTAGGTCATTATGGCAGTCAGTGAAATGCAGGCAGGAATTGATCTGATGGCTTGATCATAAACTGGGTTACTGAGAACTACAATGTTAAATTATGTCTTCAAAGGCATTGTAATGATCCAATGCTTCACTGTAATTCTCAAGAATATGATAGTGTGCTTCACTCACATGCTTCACATGAATTGTAGTACAGTGTTCTGGTCAGTGAGCTGATCAATAGCCCACAAGAAATGATGAAGTAAATTCCAGGTTAATCTGTTTTTGCTGTTAGTTGAAGGAAGAATGTTATCCAGGTGATCTGAAGTGAGCCTTATTCTTCTTCAAACAACATGGGATCTTCAATTCCTCACTTGAAACAGACATATTAGGACTGTATCCATTGACACTGCTGCACTCCCTCAGTACTGCACTGAAATGTCAGCATAGTTTATGTATTTAAATCCTGGACTGATGCGTGATCACATTTAACTTAGAGGATGCTACTAATTGAGCTAATCTGACACTGACAGGCCTTTCTTATCCTTTATGTCATGTAATAGTTTATTTCATCTGTTTATTTTTTTAAAGATTTTAAGGAGCATTATACATAGATTCTGTATGTGCTTAATATAGATATTCTTTAAATTATACTATTTGGAATACAAGCTCTACACTATACTAAATAATATACCAACTCCAGTCAATATGCATTATCCATTAAGCTCCAAACCCTCACATTTCTAAGTGTTTATGTAACATACTGGAAAACGGAGCGGCTGAAAAACAACTAGGCAGTAATCAGGGTCGGTTTTAAGCCTATTTGACTAATTCCATCAAATTGGGCCCCGCACCTTAAGGGGGCCCCGCACCAGCGGCGACAGAGTTACCGTTTGAAGCCTTTTCTGTATTCTAAGAGGAACTACAGGGTAGTTTTTACTTTTGGGGAACGCACCGCATTACCGTCGACAAATCCTTCAGCCCTGCACCCCCAAATCCTTCCGTCCGGGTAAGTAAGTTTCAAAATTTTAGTATATCAAGCATTTAATGTTTTTTTTTGGTTAAAGACGAGCATACTACACGAAATATAAACATACATAAATTTTTACTTTTGTAGAGTAGGGGCCCCGCCATCACTTTTCTAATTGGGCCCGCAATTCCTAGCACCGGCCCTGGCAGTAATCCTTCCTATCTATCCTCATGCACCAAAGCAGAGTTTATGCTTAGAATGCATTCTGAAACTGCATCAAGCAAAGGATCGAACATTATATAACTGCTGTGCCTCTGATGTTGCTGATAATTCCATTCATTCAATGACTCATTATCCGCTGCATTCCTTATGGGACATTCATTGCGACAAACAGTTTTGCTGCAGGTATACACTGGTGAAAAGCTACATTACCGCTCCCTTGCTCAGTGTTTCTATTTACCATGCTGGGATTTCATTTAAAAATACTGCAGAGCTGTTCTCTCTATTACTGGCACTACATAAAGTGATTACTTTTAATAATGTTCAGGTTCCTACAACACAGGACTTCTTGATGCGCTGCGATGTTGCAGATATTTATCCAATTTTTTGCCTTTTATCTCTATTTTTGCCTCTAGTTCATTGGTTTCCAAAAAAGCTATCGGATTTGGAAAGATGCCATCAATTAGTTACAAATTATGACCCAGATCTGGATTTTGATCACCCGGTAAGTTGTGAGAGTTTATTTGAAGGGATCTTTGCTGGGGAGATGATAGGATGGTCAACCATATACTTTCAATGCAAAGGGATAGATAAATAGAGTGAGTGGAGGTTTGTGTGGAGCACACACATCAGTATAGACTCTTTGGGCCAAATGGCCTGCTTCTGTGCTGTAAATTTCACGTAAAATGTTTTTCTTCTATGATCTCTGCCACAATTAAAAACAAATGAACATAGAACAGTACAGCACAGAACAGGCCCTCGATGTTGTGCCGAGCAATGATCACCCTACTCAAACCCACGTATCCACCCTATACCCGTAACCCAACAACCCCCCCCCCCTCCCTTAACCTTACTTTTTAGGACACTACGGGCAATTTAGCATGGCCAATCCACCTAACCCACACATCTTTGGACTGTGGGAGGAAACCGGAGCACCCGTAGGAAACCCACGCACACACGGGGAGGACGTGGAGACTCCGCACAGACAGTGACCCAGCCGGGAATCGAACCTGGGACCCTGGAGCTGTGAAGCATTTATGCTAACCACCATGCTACCGTGCTGCCCCTAAAAAACCGTATTATAAAAAGCGATAGCTGTCTTCCTTAGTGGCCACCTCTCACCTTGCTGTCACGTGGTATACTTTTGCCTTGTTGCTTCCAGATAGAATTCTATGCATTTTGTGTAAAACTTCTCAGCAGAATGCAGTTCAGTTCTGCTCAAACGTGAATACCAAATTCTTTCTGATGCTCCCTCCCTTGCATTATGACATCTCTGCAGCAGACACTTCTGAGGATCTCTATATAAAAGGGTAAATTCTACATTGCTGCCAATGAAGTGACAGAACCATAGTGTGCTGTTTCCACTGGTGGAAGTCACGGAAATAGATACATCACATTCTTAAAGTGGAAAAGCCTGGACAAGAGCAAGTGTTGAAGCATTGGTTCTTTGGCTCTCATTTAAGGCCTTGAGGTATGGTCTGCCAGAAGCATTTATGGCCAAGATGTAGCCAGGAACGCACACCACGCTGCATCCCTCTGTCTAGCACAGTGGGCTAAACAGCTGGCTGGTGATGGAGAACACGGCCAGCAACGCAAGTTCAATTCCCGGACCGGCCTCCCTGAACAGGCGCCGGAATGTGGTGACTAGGGGCTTTTCACAGTAACTTCATTGAAGCCTACTTGTGACAATAAGCGATTATTATTATTAATGTCAGTACCAGCACAATCGACTAAAGTGTGACCTCGGGGGGAGTCTCCCCAAAGCCAATAAAAAGGCAAGTGCTGTTGAATAGTGGGATGAATCGTGGAACTGCAACTGCTTAGAAACACCCTGTCAAACGCGCCCAAAAGCGCACTTGAACATTTGTCTGCTGAATCGCGCCCAGTGCTTCAGATCAATGACCTTTGATCATAAGAGTGACAGCACTTCCTGCCTGATCCTTATTGCCTTTTAAATGCGAGCAAGGTGGGTGGCATGGTGGCGCAATGGTTAGCACTGCTGCCTGATGGTGGCGAGGACCCGGGTTCGATCCCGGCCCTGGGTCACTGTCCGTGTGGAGTTTGCACATTCTCTCTGCGTGGGTCCCACCCCCACAACCCAAAGATGTGCAGGTTTGGTGGATTGGCCACTATAAATTGTCCCTTAATTGGGGAAAAAAATTACATTTTTTAAAAATGCAGGGGAGCTGAATGCATAAAAATACATTTTGTGTTAGCCAGTCTAAAGATTCTTCCCTGAGTCCATCTTCCAGTTCAGGGATCCAGCCCTCACTTGTACATTCCAGACTGAGAAAGCAATTCCTTTCTGTTCCTGATGGTGACAATTTATCTTTATATACCTGCCTTCTGACTCTCGGTATTTCGGAATATTAAATTATACCCGAGAGATAGCCACACCATCAAGGTAAAAATTGTAATAATGTATAACAATAATGCCATATCACAAAAAGTAAATCTTTTTGATAAAATCACATTGTGAAAGTTGGCTCTCCTGCGACGTTGCACACTTGCAGCGACATGTTCAGCCAATTCTCTAGATCGCCAACAGAGGGCAACAAAGTACACACTGTGAAATCAGGAAATTCACCAGATGAGTGAAGGGATGCCGTTTCAGATAGCGATAGTTTAGTAATCAAACCGCAGGGAGGTGATGCGGATTCAGTCAGCAGGTATTTTACAGCATCTTTGTGGTCCAACTGAGGCCATTGCGCCTGTTCATTAATTGACAAAAAGCATGACTACTTTAAATGGGGATGATGGCCCTTTGCCACTCTCCAGCTCCTTCATTTGTCATTGTGTAGACACCAAAATGAAAATCATAAAATATTATAACAATAGGGCAGCACAGTGGCCTAGTGGTTAGCACAGCTGCCTTACAGCGCTGAGGTCCCAGGTTCGACCCCGACTCTGAGTCATTATCCGTGTGGAATTTGCACATTCTCCCCGCGTTTGCGTGGGTTTCGCCCCCACAACCCAAAGAAATGTGCAGGCTAGGTGGATTGGACACGCTAAATTGCCCTTTAATTGGAAAAAATGAATTGGATACTCTAAATTTTTAATAAATAAATACATAAACTATTGCAACAAAACAATGATTGAACGAGTGTACCTGACCTTCCGCCATTTCCCCTTCCCAATTTTCAAGTTTCCTGAACTATTTTCATTTAAAGCCAAAAACAGACACATCAAAGTGGGTGGATTAACTTAGCACTTACAGGTCTGTATGAAGGAGCCACAGCTAAATATGAAGCCCTTTTGTAAAATGCATCATAATGCAGAACAACTACAAACAATTGCAGAATCAGTTTCATTTATGTCATATTGCTGCTTGATTTGCCTTATTAATGCACAAAAATATTCTGTGGTGCTATTTCTCTGTGTGTTTGACTGGATGCTTGAGTTAATGGATCAAGGGTGGATTTGGAAGATTTCTTAATCTGCTCTGCCTTTCAAGGTTCCAATTTAGTACAAGACTGATGTATGCAATCGCAATGTGGCCTTTCCATTTGCATTGACAATGCCAGTAATTCCCAGCATTTCTCTCCATCAAGAAAAGTAAGAGCAAGTTTTGAGGGCAGTCGCCTCCCAGCACCCATCCATGGGATTTTAATACTCCCAGTTCCAATCCAGATAGCCATCATTTCAAAATATTCCCCTGCTCTCTAATATTCCCAATCAAGAGAAAACACCAACAAATTCCAAAATCCAAAAAATGATGGTTTAGTGATTTATGTATGTGCATGTACATAAGGTGTTAATGTGTAAACAGTAGCACCAGATGATCACTAGAGGGCCGTACCAGCCCTCTAGTGATCATTTGGTGCTACTGATTACACATTAACCCCTTATGTACAGTATGCACATACAGAAATCACTACAGGTGGAGTAGGAAATAGAAAACAGTACAGGAGAAAAAGAATGAGAGGAAGTAAGAAAAGGAAAATTAGGAAGAAAAGAAGGAAAAGGTAGAAGCAGGGGGAAATGGAGGGGGTCGGGGTAAGAGGAGTGAATTGCTACTTAACTGTATTCAGAGGACAATGTTGCAAATGATACTGTTTTAACTGTGTTTATATTTAGTGAGAGGCAATGTCTGAAGTTTTGGTTTATAAATTAACATCTCAAACTCAGAGTTTGTTGAAAAACATGATTTGGATAGACGGGGTAAGAATCTATCTGCTCCTTAAACCCCTTTATATTGGGTAGAGGGGTTTTGGCAAGTAGACTGTAATTGATCATCCCTCATTCGTTAATCAACTTGGTCAGGATATCACAGAATGCATCCCAGAAAATGGTACATCCTTCAGATTCAGGGAATGCAGCATGTGCGTGTGCATGCAGATTTTCAAACAGCATTTGATTTGGTATCGCCAAAGAGACAAATGAGTAATAGAGTGGAATTTAGAATTCAAAGGAAATGTCGCAAGATGGAGGGGAGGGTAAAAGGAGAGGAGAAATGAGATGAATGGTGTGCCACAGGCATCAATTGCGTGGGTCCCTCTGATTTACCCTGCACATAACTGAATGGACCTTGGGAACTGAGAGAGCAACATTGAAACTTGTTGATGACACCAATTTCGGAGTGTATCACAAACTGTCTTGAGGTCTGTGGAAGATTGCAAGAGTTAGGTAGACCGCGAGATGCAACTCAATATAGAAAAATGTTGCCATACATTTTAAAATAGATAAAGAAAACACACCGAAGATGGTAACATGAAAAGGTTCAATGAGGAGAAATATCTGGTATGCACGTATAAAAGCTATTCGAGGTGACCTTTGGTTTTGCACCTGGATGCATAGAAAGCAAACAGAAAATATTTAACTTTTGAAAGGTCACAGTCAGCCTGCACTTAAGCTTGTGTGCAGTTTGGCCATCTCATTGTAGGAAGGTGTAAAAGCAATGATAACATGAAGAGATGAGGGGCTGGATTCTCCATCGTTGAGATCCTCCGTTTCAGCCACTTACGCCTGTGGATTTCCCAATGGGAAACCCCATTGGCAGGCTGCCAGGACGGAGAATCCCGCTGCCAGTGGAGGCGTGTCACACCAGAAAACAGGTGCGATGGGGCAGAGAATTCCGGCCCAGGTGTTACAGTTCGGAAGAAGTTAAGTTATTCTGGACCAGTATTTGGAAGATTAATGAGTAACTTGACTTTCTACTGATTGGCAAGACAGTAACAAAAAATTAGACCTGGGTTAATGGAAAATATAGTGGATGGGATTCTCCCAACCCGGGGCCAGGCCTGAGAATCCCCGCGATCGGGCCACGCCGCCCCAGCGCCAGCACGCAATTCTCTGCAGAGAATCCATTGGCACCGGCGTGGTTGGCGTGGCGCCGGTCGCGGGCCGCTCTACGCGGCCGTCCCGCCGATTCTCCGGCCCGGATGGACCGTGTGGCCGTGCAAAAAACCGAGTCCCGCTGGCGCCGTCCACACCTGCTCACAGCCGGTGAGAACTCTGCATGCAAGGGTCGGGTGGCGGCCTGTGGGTGGGGAGGGGGACTTCGACCCGGGGAGCCCTCCAATGCGGCCTGGCCCGTGTTCGGGGCCCACTGATCGGCGGGCCGGCCTCTCTGACCCCGGCCTCCTTTCCTACGCACCGGCCCCTGTACTCCTACGCCATGTTGCGTCGGGGCCGGCGCATTGAAGGAGGCCACCGCGCATGCGCGTGTTGGCGCCGGCACCACTGTCCATGTGCGGATCCCACGGTGCCCAGTTTGTGCCTGGATCGGCAGCTGGAGCGGCTTGAACGGCTCCAGCGCCGTGCTGGCCCCCTGTAGGGGCCAGAATTACTCTTGGCAGTGGCCCGTTCACGCCGTCGTAAAACGCAACGGCATTTACGACGGCGTGGACAGTCTGCCGTGGGATAGGATAATCCCGTCCGATAAAAGATTTGGAGAACAAACTTTCTAGTCAGCAGTAAAGAAGTGTTATTCTCGACAATGCAAACCATTGCCAATTCTTCTTTTCCAAAAGCAATCTGATGGTTGTTTGAATAAAAAGTAAGTGAGCAGGAGAGAGGAGTTAGAATGTATGACTCATGAATAAAAACACATCGATCAAATTGCCACTTTTCATGCAGCAACGTTTTATCATTCTGTTTAATGATTTTCTCCTTCAGTGAGGTTGTGTGTTTATGCAACTTAATTATTATACCTGCAGGTTTAACAGTATATATCTTCAAATTATTGCAGATAATTAAATGTCAAGTGCTTGTCATATTTGTCTGAAATTACCATGATTTAAGATACACAGAAAATAGAAGCAGGAGGTGGCCATTCCACCCCTCAAGCCTGTTCTGCCATTCATTATGATCATGGCTGATCAACAAGTTCAATATCCTAATCCTGCCTTCCTCCCATATCTCTTGATCCCTTTAGCCCAAGAGCTATATCTAATTCCTTCTTGGAATTACACAACTTTTTGGCATCAGCTGCCTTTAATGGCAGTGAATTCCAGAGATTTACCACTCTCTGGGTGATGAAATCTCTCCTCACCTCAGTCCAAAAAGGTTTTCCCCTTATCCCCAAGCTATCACACCTAGTTCTGGATGTCCCCACCATTGAGAACATTCTTTCTGAACCTACCTGGTCTAATCCTGTTTGAGTTCTACAAGTTTCTTTGAGATCCCCCCTCACTCTTCTAAATTCCAGTGAATATAATCCCAACCGATTTAGTCCCTCCTCATTTGACAGTCCCACATTCCCAGGAATCAGCCTGGTAAACCTTCGCTGCACTCCCTCCATGGTAAGAACATCCTTCCTCAGATAAGGCCACCAAAACTGCACACAATACTTCAGGTGTGGCCTCACAAATGCACTATATAATTGTCGTAAATCATCCCTATTCCTGTATTCAAATCTTCTCGCAATGAAGGCCAACATACCATTTGTCTTCTTTACTGCCTGCTATTGGTGCGCACTTACTTTCAGTGACTGATGCACCAAGCGCACCAAGGTCTTGCTGTGTATTCACCTCTTTCAATTTGCACCCATTCAAAAATTATGTGCCTTCCTATTTTTGCTCCCGAAGCGGATAACCTCACATTTATTATACTGCATCTGCCATGCATATGACCATTCATTTAACTTGTCCAAATCCCGCTGAAGCATCTCTGCATCCTCCTCACAGTTCACCCTTCCATCCAACTTTGTATCATCTGCAAATTTGGAAATACTATATTCAGTTCCCTCATCCAAATCATTGATATATAATGTGAACAGTTGGAGTCCTAGCACAGATCCCTGCAGTCTGCCATTAGTCACTGCCTGCCATTGAGAAAAAGGCCCATTTATTCCAACATTTTGCTTCCTGCCTGCTAAGCAGCTTTCTATCCATCTCAAGACACTACCCACATCCCATGCGCTTTAACTTTACATAGTAATCTGCTATGTGCGACCTTACTGAAAGCCTCATGAAAGTCTAAATAACCCACATCCACCGGTTCTCCTTGGTCAATTCTATTAGTTACATCTTCAAAGAATTCCAGTAGATTTGTCAAGCATGATTTCCCTCTCATAAATCCATGCTGACTTTGTCTGATTATGGCACTACTTTCCAAATGCTGTGCTATGAAATCCTTGCTGATGGACTTTACCAACTTCCCTATAACTGACATTAAGTTCACTGGTCAACTGTTCCCTTTTTTCTCTCGACCTTTTTGAATAGCGGATTATATTAGCTACCCTCCAATCTGTAAGAACCATTCCAGAGTCCAAAGAATTTTGGAAAATGACATCCAATGGATCTACTATTTCAAGGGCTACTTCCTTAAGTATTCTGGGATTATCAGGCCCCGGACATTTTTCAGCCTTCAATCTCATTAATTTCCCTAAAACTCAATTTCTCTATCAAAACAAATTTCCTTCAGCTCCTCGCTAAAACCTGTGTTTCTCAGAACTTCCGGTACATTTTTCATGTCTTCCTTTGTGAAGACAGAAGCAAAGTACAAATTTATTTCCTTTGACACTTCTTTGTTCCCCGTTATGAATTCTCCCATTGCTGATACAAGCAGCCTACATTCATTTTTATCAATCTTTTTCTCTTTACATATCTATAAAAACTTTTACAGTCAGTTTTTATGTTCCCCGCTAGCTTACTTTCGTATTGTATTTTCCCCTTCTTAATGAATCCCTTGGTCTGCCGTTGTTGAATTTTAAATTGTTCCCAATCCTCTGGTCTATTGCTTTTTCTTACTAACTTGTATGATTGTCCTTTGAATCCAATACTATCTCTGATTTCCCTTGTAAGCCATGGTTTTGCTACAGTTCCCCTTCTACTCTTGCGCAAAAGAGGAATAAACAACTTTTGGAGTTCACCCATTAATTCCTTGAATGCCTGTCATTGCCTGTCCGCTGTTCTTCCTTTCAGTAATGTTTCCCAGTCCATCATAGCCAACTCATGCCTCATACTGACGTAGTTACCTTTATTAAGATTCAGGACCTCAGTCTTTTTTTTTTTAAATAATTTTTATTGAAATTTTTCGATACAAACATTTACCCCTACTACATTTTAAATTATAACACAACAAATCCCCCCTGGAAAATCCTCCCCACGCCCTCCCCCGCGCGCACCCCCCCACCCTCCTCCTCCCCCCCCCCCCCCCCCCCCCCCCCCCCGCGCTACCAGTCTAGCAACCAAACCGTTTCTCCCTTTCTGCCGATGGCCTCGGGCAGTCATTGCCCGCGACCCCCCGCTGACGTGCTCCCTTCGTTGCTATCCCCCCCCCCTCCCTTCCCCCCCCCCTTTCTCCCCGGGTTGCTGCTGTTTCGGCCTCCAGTTCCTATCTCTGATCCAGAAAGTCAAGGAAGGGCTGCCACCGCCGGAAGAACCCCTGTACCGACCCTCTCAGGGCGAATTTGATTCTTTCCAATTGGATGAAGCTTGCCATGTCGTTTAACCAGGTGTTAACACTTGGTGGCCTTGTGTCCCTCCACTGAATCAAGATCCTTCTCCGAGCTACCAAGGACGCAAAGGCCAATATTCCGGCCTCCCCTGCCTCCTGTACTCCTGGCTCCACCCCAACCCCAAAAATCGCTAGCCCCCACCCTGGTTTGACCCTGGTTCCCACCACTCTCGATACCGTCCCCGCCACCCCCTCCCAGAACTCTTCCAGTGCCGGGCACATCCAGAACATATGTACATGGTTCGCAGGGCTTCCCGAACACCTAACACACCTGTCCTCACCCCAGAAGAACCGACTCATCCTAGTCCCCGTCATATGGGCTCTGTGCAGCACCTTAAATTGGATGAGGCCCAACCTTGCGCACGACGACGACGAATTGACCCTCTCTAAGGCATCCGCCCATGTCCCATCTTCTATCTGCTCTCCCAGCTCCGCTTCCCACTTGTCTTTCAGCTCCTCTATCGATACCTCCTCCACCTCCTGCATTATTTTGTAGATGTCCGAGACCTTCCCTTCTCCGACCCAGACCCCTGACAGCACCCTATCACTCACCCCTCTATCGGGAAGCAAGGGAAATCCTTCCACCTGTCGTCTGGCAAATGCCTTCACCTGCAGGTATCTAAACGTGTTCCCCGGGGGGAGCTCAAATTTCTCCTCCAGCTCTCCCAGGCTCGCAAACCTCCCCTCTATGAACATGTCCCTCAGTTGCCTGATGCCCGCCCTGTGCCAGCTCTGGAATCCCCCGCCAGTGTTCCCCGGGACAAATCTGTGGTTCCCTCTCAGTGGCGCCGCCATCAGACCCCCCACTTCCCCCCTGTGTCGCCTCCACTGCCCCCAGATTTTAAGGGTGGCCGCCACTACCGGACTCGTGGTATACCTTGTGGGGGGGAGCGGCCATGGTGCCGTTACTAGCGCCCCCAGGCTTGTATTGCCGCAGGACGCCCTCTCCATACGTTTCCAAGCTGCCCCCTCCCCCTCCATCACCCACTTGCGCACCATCGATGCGTTCGCCGCCCAGTAGTATCCGGAAAGATTGGGTAGCGCTAATCCTCCACTGTCCCTACTCCGTTCCAAGAAAATCCTTCTCACTCTAGGGGTGCCATGTGCCCACACATAGCCCATAATGCTGCTAGTTACCTTCTTGAAGAAGGCCCTGGGGAGAAAGATGGGCAAGCACTGGAACAGAAACAAGAACCTCGGGAGGACCGTCATTTTGACTGACTGCACCCTCCCTGCTAGCGACAGCGGTACCATGCCCCACCTCTTGAACTCCTCCTCCATCTGCTCCACCAGCCTTGAAAAGTTCAGCTTGTGGAGGGTCCCCCAGTTCCTTGCCACCTGCACCCCCAAGTACCTGAAGCTCTTTACTGCTCTCTTAAAGGGGAGCCGCCCAATTCCCTCCCCCTGATCTCCCGGGTGTATCACAAAGACCTCACTTTTACCCACATTTAGGGCGAAATTCTCCCCCCCCCACGACGGGTGGGAGAATAGCGGGAGGGCCTTCCCGACTTTTTTGACGCCCTCCCGCTATTCTCCCCCCCCCCCCCCCCCCCCCGCCGAAATCCCGACACGAATCGCTGCCGCCGTTTTTTTACGGCCGGCAGCGATTCTCAGCTGTTAGAAGGGCCGAAGTCCCAGCCCTTTACGACCTTTTTACGAACGGCAAACACACCTGGTCCTGCCGTTCGTAAAAACGTCGTGACCACCTGGAAAAAAATAACCATGGCACCGATTGGCACGGCAGTACCACGGCCGTGCCAAGGGTGCCATGGGCCCGCGATCGGTGCCCACCGATCGCGGGCAGCGGGCCCGATGCCCGCGCACTATTTGTCCTTCCGCCGCCCCGCAGTATCAATACGCGGGGCGGCTGAGGGGCAACCCGGACCGCGCATGCGCGGGTTTCGCGCAAAAAACGCGATGACGTCACCCGCGCATGCGCGGGTGGAGTCTTCCCACCTGCGCATGCGCGGCTGACGTCATATGACGCGTCAGCCGGCGCTAAGTCCGACAAGCGGGCTTAACGATTTTCGTTAAGCCCGACTTGTCGGAGCCTCCGACGTCGGGCTGCTAGCCCCGACGGGGGACCAGAATCGGTCCCCCGTCGGGAAGGGGCGCGATGCCGTAAAACCCGCCCGGGTTTTACGGCAGTTTGACGATTTCTCCCGTTTTGGGAGAATTTCGCCCTGTATTTATATCCCGAAAAGTCCCCAAACTCCGCAAGTATTTCCATTACCTCCGGCATTCCCCCTTCCGGGTCCGCCACATATAACAACAAATCATCCGCATAGAGTGATACCCGATGTTCCTCCCCTCCCCTTGTCAGTCCTCTCCACCCCCCTGAACCCCTCAGTGCCATCGCCAACGGTTCGATCGCTAATGCAAATAGTAAGGGGGATAGGGGGCATCCCTGCCTGGTACCTCGATGGAGCCCAAAATACTCTGACCTCCTCCCGTTTGTAACCACACTCGCCATCGGGGCCGAATACAGCAGCTTCACCCACTTGATAAATCCCTCCCCAAACCCAAACCGTTCCAGCGTCTCCCACAGGTATTCCCACTCCACCCTATCAAATGCCTTCTCCGCATCCAGTGCTACCACTATCTCAGCCTCCCCCTCCACTGCTGGCATCATAATCACATTCAACAGTCTCCGGACATTTGTGTTAAGTTGTCGTCCCTTTACGAACCCCGTCTGGTCCTCATGGATTACCCCTGGCACACAATCCTCTATTCTGGTTGCCAGGACCTTTGCCAACAGTTTGGCATCTACATTCAAGAGGGAGATAGGCCTGTACGACCCGCACTGTACAGGGTCTTTGTCCCGCTTCAGGATCAAGGAGATCAGGGCCTGTGACATTGTCGGGGGCAGAACCCCCCCCTCTCGCGCCTCATTGAAGGCTCGCACCAGCACTGGACCCACCAAGTCCACATACTTCTTATAAAATTCCACCGGGAACCCATCCGGCCCCGGCGCCTTCCCCGCCTGCATCTGGCCTATCCCTTTAACTAGCTCCTGCAGCTCTATCGGCGCCCCCAGCCCCTCCACCCGTTCCTCCTGGACCTTTGGGAACCTCAATCTATCGAGGAAGTTCTCCATTCCCCCCCTCCTCCTGGGCGGCTCAGACCGGTACAATTCCCTGTAGAAATCCCTGAAGACCCCGTTCACCTCTTGCCCCTTCTGCACTACGTTCCCTCCCTTCTCTCTTACTCCCCCAATCTCTCTGGCTGCATCTCGCTTGCGCAGCTGGTGTGCTAGCATCCTGCTCGCCTTTTCCCCGTACTCATAGACCGTGCCCTGTGCCCTTCTCCATTGCGTCTCCGCCTTCCTAGTGGTCAGTAGGTCAAACTGGGCCTGTAAACTGCGCCGCTCCCTCAACAGCCCCTCCTCTGGTGTCTCCGCATATCTCCTGTTCACTTCTATAAGTTCCCCCACCAGTCTCTCCCTCTCCTGCCTCTCCTTCCTTTCTCTGTGTGCCCTTATGGAGATCAGCTCTCCTCTGATCACTGCTTTCAGGGCCTCCCAGACTACCCCCACCTTCACCTCGCCCGTGTCGTTCGTGCCCAGATATCTCTCAATGCCCTTCCGGACCCTTCCGCACACCTCATCGTCCACCAGCAGCCCCACATCCAGGTGCCACAACGGGCGCTGGTCCCGTGCTTCCCCCAGTTCTACCTCTACCCAGTGTGGTGCATGGTCCGAAATCGCAATGGCCGAGTACTCCGTGTCCTGCACTCTCGAAATCAGCCCCCTGCTCAGTACAAAAAAGTCTATTCTGGAGTACACCCTGTGGACGTGGGAGAAAAAAGAATACTCCCTCGCCCTTGGCCTGCCAAATCTCCAAGGGTCTACCCCCCCCATCTGCTCCATGAACCCCCTTAGCACCTCTGCCGCTGCCGGCCTCCTATTCGTCCTGGAACTCGATCTGTCCAGCCCAGGGTCGAGCACTGTATTGAAGTCCCCCCCCATGATCAGGCCCCCTGCCTCCAGACCCGGAATGAGGCCCAACAGGCGCCTCATAAAACCCGCGTCATCCCAATTCGGGGCATACACATTCACCAGCACCACATTCTCTCCCTGCAGCCTACCCTTCACCATCACGTACCTACCCTCCTTATCTGCTACCACCTGCGCCGCCACGAACGACACCCTCTTTCCCACCAAAATCGCCACCCCCTGGTTCTTTGCGTCCAAGCCTGAGTGGAACACCTGTCCCACCCACCCCCTTCTCAGGCGTACCTGGTCTACTACTCTCAAGTGAGTCTCCTGCAACATTGCCACATCCGCCTGCAGTCCCTTTAGGTGTGAAAAAACCCTTGATCTCTTGACCGGCCCATTCAGCCCCCTCACGTTCCAAGTAATCAACCGGGTCGCGGAGCGACCCGTCCCTTTCCCCTGTCTATTAGCCATGTCCTGTCCCCTGTTCGCCCCGGGTCGACCCTCCCCTTCTGACCCGTTCCCCATGGCGATGGCCCCCCCCCCTCTCTCCTCCCGTTCTTCCCTTCCCGTCCTCGGCCTTTCCAGCAGCAACCCGGTATCCCCCCCTAACCCCCCTTCCCCCCCCCCCCCCTGGCTAGGACCCCTCCTAGCCGCGGTGTATCCACCATCGTACTCCCGAGAGTCAGCTGGTTTTCGCTGACCCGGCTGCCCCTGCCACACTCCGACTCCTCCCGATGTGGGGGGGGGAGGGGCCTCCCCCCCCTTGCCATCCCTCTCTGACCCCGCTTCAGCGCGGGAAAAGCCGCCATTGCTGGCCACACCCCACTCTTCTCTCCTCCCCCTTCCTCCGTCCCGCGCGCGGGAAACAGGGGAAAGCCCGCGCTTTCGCCCGGCCACACCCTACCCCGCCATCTTCAATTCCACCCCCGTCCCCATCCAAGCCCATAAAAAAAGCCCCCTTAAAACGAGAGGAAGAAAAAAGAGAAAAAGAAAACACGCATAACCAACTTGCACCCCCCCCGTCCCGCCTCCCCAACTTAACAATATAACAATTTAAATAACAACTCTCAAATAAATACATAAATACATAACTATGCCTGCATAACTAAATAACTACCCAATAATAACGTATTTAACCATCACCCTCCATCGAACAGAACAGTAACCATAACCCTTAAAGAACAGATCAAAAAACAGTAAAAAAGCCCCCCCTACAACAACAATAATTAAGGGAAGTTGGCAACGGGAAGAGACACACAAAAAGGAACAAAGAAACCCCCCATAACACAAGTTTCAAAGAAACCAAACGATCCATCAACTTTAACCAAGTTCCGACCTGGCCTAAGAAAGACATGGGCCACTTGATCAGTCAAGGGTACTCGGGCGGCCTCGACCGCCGGCGTTCCCAAGTTCTAGTTCAGGTCCAGCTTTTCCTCCCGAACAAAAGTCCATGCCTCCTCTGGGGTCTCAAAGTAATGGTGCTGGTCCTTGTAGGTGACCCACAAGCGCGCTGGCTGCAGCATTCCGAACTTGATCCTCTTTGCGTGCAGCACCGCCTTCGTCCGGTTAAACCGGGCCCGCCGCTTTGCCACCTCCGCACTCCAGTCCTGATATATCCGCACCGTCGAATTCTCCCATTTGCTGCTTTTCTCCCTCTTGGCCCACCTCAGCACTTTCTCCCGATCACAGAAACGCTGGAATCGCACCAGCACCGCCCTCGGGGGCTCGTTCGCCCTAGGCCGCCTAGCCATGACCCGATATGCTTCTTCCAGCTCCAGGGGCGATGGACCGGCCCCCTCTCCCATCAGGGAGCTCAGCATCTCCGCTACATATTTCGGGAGATCAGGCCCCTCCAGGCCTTCTGCTAGGCCCAGGATCCTCAAGTTCTTCCGCCTCATTCGAGTGTCCAGCTCCTCAAAGCAGCTCTGCCATTTCAGGTGGAGTGCCTCGTGCACCTCCACCTTTCCCACGAGGACCGTGGCCTCCTCCTCCCTTGCAGTCATCTCCTGCTGCAGCTCTCTTATCGACGCCTCTTGGGTCGCCTGGGCCCCCATCAGCCTTGTGGTCGTCGCGTTCATAGACTCTAAGAGTTCCACTTTCAGCTCCGTAAAACACCGGAGGAGAGCGGCCTGCTGCTCCTCCGCCCATTTTCTCCAATCTTCTAGTGCGCCACCGGCCGCCATTTTGGTCCTCTTCCCCCGCTTTTTTCGGGGAGCTGCTGCCGCTTTTTTTGTCGCCCCACTCCGAGTACCGACCATAAAGTTGGTCTCACTCTCCTCAGGGAGCCTTCCCCCACCGGGATTCGTCTTTCCAGTACCGTCGGGGCCCTCCAATCGGCCCTTAAACACCTTTGTCGCAGGAGCTGCCAAATGTGCGACTTAGCTGGTCATAGCCGCAACCGGAAGTCAGGACCTCAGTCTTAAAATCAACTCCTTTACTATCCAACATGAAAAAGAATTCTATCATCTTATGGTCATTCATCCCCAAGGTTCTCTCACAACTAGATTGCAAACTAATCCTATCTCATTGCACAATACCCACTTCAAGATGGCCTGTTCCCTTGTTGGTTCCTCAATGTATTGGTCCAGAAAACCATCCCATACACACTTCAGAAATTCCTCCTCTATTGCATTGTAATTAATTTGATTCACCCAATCTATATGCAGATTAAAATCACCCATAATCAAAAAGTATCCTTTAATACATGCATTTCTGCTTTCCTGTCTAATTCTATTCCCAACATTACCACTGCAGTTTTGTGGTCTGTAAACCATCCCTATGGTTTTTTACCCCATGGTGTGTCTTAACTCAACCCATACAGATTCCACATTGTCTGTGCCAACATCTTTCCCCAATATTGGATTCATATTTTCTTTAATCAACAATGCAACTCCACCACCTTTTACTTTCTATCTGTCCTTCCTAAAAATTGAATAGCCCTCAATATTTAGTTCCCATCCTTGGTCACCTTGGAGCCATGTCCTCATAATCCCAACTATATCATACCGCTTTACATCTATCTGCACAAGAAATTCATCCATTTTATTTTGAATGCTCCGAGCATTCAGGTTCAAAACCTTAAGGCTTGTCCTTTTAACGTTCCTTAACCTGTCCCTATTATCTTTTACAGTGTCATTATCTGATACAGGTCCTTTGTTTCTCTGCCTATCACTTTTCTTATTCTCCCTGCTGTATTTTTCTCTTGTTCTTGATTCCCCCTGCCCTGAATCCTTACATAGGTTCCCATCCTCTGCCATGTAGTTTAAACTCTCCCCAACTGCTCTGGCAGTCCGGGTCATGTCCAGTTTGTACAGGTCCCATCTCTCCCAGAACCGGTCCCAATGCCCCAGGAATATGAAATCTCCTCCCCCTCACACCAACTCTTCAGCTGCATATTCATCGAATATATCCTGCTATTTCTACTCTGACTAGCATGTGGCACTACTAGTAATCCTGAGATAATCACCTTTGTGGTCCGACTTCTCAATTTTATTCCTAACTCTGTATATTCTGCTTTCAGGACCTCATTCCTTTTTTTAACCTATTTCATTTGCACCAATGTGAACCACAACACCTAGCTGTTCACCACCCCCCTCCAGAATGTCCTGTAACTATTTCAATACATCCTAGACCCTTGCACCAGGGAAGCAACATACCATCTTGGAGTCTCGTTTGTGTCCACAGAAATACCTATCTATTCCCCTTACAACTGAATTCCCGGTAACAATTGCATTCCCAAAATATTTTACTCCTCCCCTCTTCAACCAAGAACCAACTGTGATGCAACAAATTTGGCTATTATTGTTTTTCCCCTGAGAGGTCATTCTCTTCAACAGTATCCAAAGCGTTACATCTATTTTAAAATGGGTAAGACCTGCATTAAAATGTTAGATGCATTAAATTCTGATCAACATTTTCATCATTTGTCCACTAATTGCTAACTTTCATTTCTAGGCTTTAATCTCATATCTTTTGTACTATCTAAAGAGAACTCTGTCAACCTTTTGTCACATTTAGAGCTTATGTGCTTCAGCAGGAGTAAAAGCCAAAATTAACTCCAATTATTAGGTTTAGTAAGGGCAGCATGGTGGCGCAGTGGTTCGCATTGCTGCCTCATGGCGCCAAGGTCCCAGGTTTGATCCCGGCTCTGGGTCACTGTCCGTGTGGAATTTGCACATTCTTCCCCACAACCCAAAGATGTGCAGGGAAGGTGGATTGGCCACGCACAACCCAAAGATGTGCAGGGTAGGTGGATTGGCTATGCTAAATTGCCCCTTAATTGGAAAAAATGAATTGGGCACTCTAAATTTTTTTTTAAATGTTTAGCAAAGATCCTCTCCCAGGGTAAAGCCTGCAGGAGGCATGGCGGCACAGTGGTTAGCACTGCTGCTTCACAACAAGGAGTGTAGATTGGAGAATGTGGCTTTTGCGTTATAGGACTGCACTTCTGTCATTTAAGAGCTTGTGTTGGGCACTTCACCTGATTTTCATCACCCATAATGTTACCCAATCTCAAAGCAAAGTGGTCCATCTAGTTTGCCTTTTACCATCCATAGAATTTCTACAGTGCAGATGGTCCCGTTAGTAACATTATATAATTATAATGGAGTTATTGTCAATTCTGTGCAATCACCCTCTATCAACAGGTTCAGACACGACCCGCAGTATACTGATACTTTATTCAATTTGGGGAGAGGATTTGCGTAAATTCTGCCATCTTGCTAGATTGTGGATAACAATTTGATTCATGTAATTTTTATTTTTTTCTGACTTACTACAGGGATACGCGGATGTTAAATACAGGGAACGACGGAAGCAGATCGCAGAAATTGCAATAAATTATAAATAGTAAGTTCTTTGTGCACTCTAAGGGCTGGGTCTAATGGAGCATTGAGGCCTCAACCCTTCCGGCAAAAAGGATCCCCCTCCCCCATTCCAGCAGTTTGGTTCTCAGGAATCTAGTGTGGGATTCTCCAATAATGGGGCTATGTCCCCACTCCAGCATCAATACTTTCTGAAGAAAGTCCAGAGTGATTCTCCTACCTGAAGGAGGCTAGCGGGGCCGTGGAGTACTCCTCGCAGCTCTAGCTGCCGATACAGGACCCTGCACTTCCAGTCGGGAGTCTGCGTATGCGCACGGCGGCGGCCGCCCTATGCGACATGGCGGACTCACACCACGCACCGGCCCCGAAAATATAGGCCTCCCGAGATCGCACGCGCCTACAGATCAGTGGCCCTCGATCACTAGCCTGGCCATCCCTGAGGCCCCCCCCTAGTGAAGGCTCACCCCGCCCCCCCACTAGGGCGGCCACAGGCTGACTCCACATCTGCCACTGGCCATTCCGGACAGGCAAAACATGGCTAGAACCACGCCGTCGGGAACTCGGCCAGTTTTCATTGGAGAATCGTGGGGAGGCCTCTGTCAATGGCCCCCTACCCGCACCGCGTAGACTGCACGCATGCGATTTGCTTCCGGGGACCGGAGAATTGCGGGAGCAGCGTCGCGCTGGATTTCAGCATCAATGCCCACTCTCCGCCCCCGCGCCACTTGGAGAATCCCGCCCATAATGTTTGGAGGGGCATCAATTGATTAAATGTGCGACTTCCACCCCCACCTCGGCAGGAAGTCCCACCACTCTCTGGTCCCAACAGCACCATTGGGAGCAGTGGTCAATGCTGGACCTACAACAGTGCCCAACGTTGAGGAGCCAGAACCAAAGTGGAAGGTACACTGAATGGTACACGGGGGCTTGCCACATTAAGCAAAAAGACCCCAGTGAGGGTACAAGGTGTGGGGCACCCCAGTGTAGTCAGGTTGGGTGAAAACGGAACCTGGATGTGGAGGGGGTGGGGTGGGGGGGGGGGGGGGGAGAGAATGACCTGGGGTGGCCCGTTAAGTAGGCCCCCATTCTTTGCCTGCCACCAGCCTGGCCAGTAAAAGCTATCAAGTTGGACGTTTAGCATTAACCTTCTCCACTACAGCTAAAATTGTGGCAGGGTAGGCAGTGGGTACAGTGCTGATGGCATTTTCCAGGCCCTCTACTACCTGTAACCCATCACTGGCAAGCTGAAAAATCCAGCCCAAATGTGTGTGATCCTACTCCCTATTTCGTTAGAATTGTAACATCTCTTTCATTGACTTGCTTTGCTTACTATAGTGATGTAAAACCATCGGTATTAATTGTTGCTTGTCTCCACAGCGGCGAGCCAATTCCCAGAGTAGAATACACCCCTGAGGAAATTGCAACATGGTTAGTCAACTTTTTTATTCTTTTATACTGGAAAATTCTTCCTGTCAATGAAAAGGAATTGTCAAATCAAAAAGAAATCTGAATACAAAATGGAAATAGTCATAGGAAACATCAACATCAATAAAAGATCATTGAGCGTAACAGAGCTTAACACTCCAGTATCCCATCTCTTCTCTTCTACAGTTCAGCTTGTTTTGAATGTCAATGATGTTTCCTCTCTAATCCCCTTCCTGCAGATTGTTCCACATCTTGGGTTAAATTATCTAGAGGAGGGATTTCACTCCCTTTGCACCTGATTTTGTATTTGTATGAGACCTGGAAGGACTCGATAGTAATAAAGCAGTTCTGTCATTATCCATGTTGCAACTTCTCTTTGGTAAATTGTCGTCAGGGTGTGGAATGTTAGTACTGAAGAATGAATCGGCCTCTCACTTCAAGCAGGCATGTCAGATTCAAACTCTTCCAGTTTAGCTGGCATTCAACCAGACCCTGCTACTTCAACTCAAAAGGTAGTCTTTCAAGCTCAAAGCCATCTCCTATGGGAGCCTTTTCACTTTTCACTCAGGCTACCCTTGGATCCTCCTTACTTGAGATTCCCAACTTTGTGTTAAATCAGGATCTGGTTTGGGGTTAAGAAAGCGCGACATCTGTTTGCAAGCCACCAGATCAAATATCATGCTAATTCTCTGCCTGATACCCCTTATGTATATAACCATGGTGCACGGTAGCACACAGTGGTTAGCACTGTTGCTTCACAGCGCCAGGGTCCCAGGTTTGATTCTCGGCTTGGGTCACTGACTTTGCGGAGTCTGCACGTTCTCCCTGTGTCTGCGTGGGTTTCCTCCGGGTGCTTCAGTTTCCTCCCACAAGCCCCGAAAGATGTGTTGTTAGGTAACTTGGACATTCTGAATTCTCCCTCAGTGTACCCGAACAGGCGGCACAATGTGAAGACTAGGGGATTTTCACAGAAATCTCATTGCAGTGTTAATGTAAGCCTACTTGTGACATTAAAGATTATTATTATTATTATTAGTCTGTGCATTCTCAATTGCCTCTGAGTTAGAAGGTTGAGATTTCAAGGGCGGGATTCTCCGAACCCACGCCTGGCCGGAGAATCGTCAGGGGGCGGCGTGAGTTCTGCTCCCGCCTGCTGCTGAATTCTCTGGCGCCGGGGTTTTGGTGGGGGCGGGAATCGCACCACGCCGGTCGGCGGCTGCTGGTAGTGGCCCCCACCCCTGGCGATTCTCCGGCCCGCGATGGGCCGAGCGGCCGCCCATTTTAGACCTGTCCCGCCAGCATAAATTAGACCAGATACTTACCGGTGGGACCCGGCTCTGCGGGCTGCCTCCGGGGTCCTCGGGGGTGGGGGGCGCGGGGGATTCTGGCCCCGGGAGCTGCCCTTACGGTGGCCTGGCACGCAATCAGGGCCCACCGATCCACGGGTGGGCCTGTGCCGTGGGGGCACTCTTTCCCTCCGCATCGGCCACTGTGGTCCTCCGCCATGGCCGGTGTGGAGGCGAACCCCCCCTGTGCATGCGCTGGGATGACGCCAGCGCTGGTGCTCCCACGCATGCGCCAACTCGTGCCGGCCAGAGGAGGCCCTTTGACGCCGGCTGGCGCAGCGCCAACCTCGCCAACGCCGGCCTAGCCCCTGAAGGTGCGGAGGATTCCACATCTTCCGTGTGGCCCGCGCCGGAGTGGGTCACGCCATTCGGCGCTGGGACCGCCTGCCCCGCCAGGCAGGGGAGATTCCCGCCCCAAGTCTTGCTCCGGTGACTTTAATACAAAATCCAGGTGTCATCTTTCAGATCAGACGTTAAATTGATACCCTGTCCACCCTCACAGTGAACTTAAAACTCCCATCTGAAGAAGCATTGGGGATTTCACCAGTGTTCTGACCAATAGTTAGCCAACAAACAATGTCACAAAAACGTAATCTCTATTCATTTATCTTATTGTATTTTTTGTGGGGTCTTGCTGTGTCTGTTTCTCTACATTAAGGGTGCACTTCAACGTTTGTTGGCCACAGATTAAAAACTACACCAGGACCGCTCTGCCAGTGAGTCACTGGTCAAATACACTCCCGGTTAAGTAAGTTCCAGCCTAGCTGTAGGCCTGTATTATGTCAATTAAGCTTAGCCTGTGCGGTGGTGGAAGTGCCACATTGACCTCAGTGTAAAGAGGTAGAGGTCTTTATGTTCTAATTACCATAAAATAAGTCATATCCAGTTTAAAGTCCAACAAGTTTGTTTTGAATCACTAGCTTTCGGAGCGCAGCTCCTTCCTCGAGTGAATGACCTGAGGATTCACCTGAGGAAGGAGCAGTGTTCCGAAAGCTAGTGATTCGAAACAAACCTGTTGGACTTTATCCTGGTGTTGTAAGACTTCTTACTGTGTCCACCCCACTCCAATGCCGGGATCTCCACATCATTGTTCAGTTTATGGCAGTGCCTTGTGTATAGCTACTGAACTCCACAGGCCCAGTGACACTGGAGACCCACATTTGTCAGCTATGATTGGCCATCTTTGAATATTGAGAGGTTTTGTTTACATGAGAAGCAATGGAAAAAAACACAACATGGAATCACAGAACTCTGGTGTTACATAATCCTCGTGTCAGTTATATTGTTATATTTAACATTATCTTAATTATAAATGTAGCTTGACAAGGAGGAAGAGATCAACACCAAACAGTGACTTATTAGACCAGAAGCATAACTAAAGGCCTTGGAAAGGTGATGTTTGTTGAGTTAACTGCATTCTTCATTAATTTTTTTGACGTGTTGTTCAGGAGAGAGGTGTACGTGAACCTGAAGACTCTGTACCCAACACATGCTTGTCTTGAACACCTGGAGGCCTTCAGACTGCTGGAGAAACAATGCCAATACAACAAGGACAACATCCCTCAACTTGAGGATGTCTCCTGCTTCCTGCAAGGTTTACACTTGGTTAAATTTTAATATCTAATCAAAGAGATTTAACATTTGAAACATTTTGATTAAAAAGACAGCTTATATTTGTATGCCACCTTTAACAAAACGATTCTCAGGCAGCTTGTAGGAGCATTATCAAACAACACGTTGACACTGCAGAGAAGGCAATATGATGGTCAAAGAAGTATATTTTAAGCTGGGTCTTCGTGGATGTGGGGAGGTAAAGAGGTTTGGGGAGGAAATTGAGGAACTTAAGAGCATAGAGAGTTGAAGACAATGGGTGCCAATGGTGGACCAAAGTAATTTGGGATGATGGTTGATAAGTGCTTCACTCATCAATTGAAACTCACCGTTTGAATTTATGCGCATTGTGCAGTCCTGGACATAATAAAACACATCAATTTGTCTTCAGTCTTTTAAAGAGCGAAATATTCTGTTGTTTCCAACTCCTCCTTTCCACCTCATTGGAGGAATCTCCTCCAGCTTGTTAAATTAAAGTTGCTACAGTCCCAGATGACTGGTGGTGATTTAGCCTGAGGATCACCACAGCTCAGGCAAGGGGCAAAGTTGGGAATAACCTCAGTCAGTGCTGGAATTGAACCCGCGCTGTTGGCCTCACTCTGAATCATGAAGCTGCTGTCCAGCCAACTGAGCTAAACCACTTGCACAATCGCCATGGAGAAAGAAAGCTCTGGTTCCTCTACTGGAGTCCTCACTCTCGAGGATATCCCTATCTCTTGGCCACTTCCCTCTCACTGTCTCCTTATTTGTTCTGGTAGCTTGGAAACAGTGAATGAATACATTTTAATAAAATTCAAAAGCTCCTTCACCAGTAACCTCTGCTGCTTATATGCAGCCATGGTCCCGCTTGCAGCCCCTTTCATTCGCCCTTGTCCCACCCTCCCTTACCTGGAAGAAATCAAGACAAATGTTTTCTGGTGCGCCTACTGAAAAATGGACTGGGCAATATAAGATTATAGTCAATAACAGGCTCAATAGCGGATTGATTGCTTTTTTTCCAAATGGCAAGCAGGCTTCCGGTTTCTGCGCCGTCTTGCCTTCCGTAATATCAGAGACTGGCAGGATGACATAAGATTGCCAATCTGACATCGCACAGTATTTTATGTAAACACAGGATATGGGGTGGGGTTGGGTCTAATTCGGGGTTATAACCCCAGCCCAGATATTTCACTGGTTATAAGAAACAAAGTTATCAGACTGGAGTTCTACTTGGTGCACACTGCGGGAGCCACAAAAGAGTTTTGTGTGTACACACTTGGACATCGGTCAAACATCTGCCCCAAGCCTGTATGGTTTTGGAAGCCGCGAGCTGGAATTTAGAAGACGATTGTCAGTTTTCTCATAAATTAACGGAGAACAAAAAACAAGAAAAGTTTTAAAAGTTCCCAGAAGTCTTTCACATCAGTGCGTGCCAGAAACCTCATGCCAGTATAACAACACTTCTAATGATCTCAGCCAAGGTGATGTTAAAGCTGCGACCACCAACCCTGGCCTTTGGAAGGCAAAGATCTGCCAGTTTTTTACACTCCTGATTGTTAAGGATAGAACATATGAACATAAGGAAGAAGAGCAAGAGTCAACCAATCGGGCCCTTGAACCTGCTTTCCAATGAGTACCTTAATGGCTGACCTTCCACCTCAACTCCACTTTCGTGCCCATGCTCCCTATCCCTTGATCCCCTGAGAGATCAAAAATCTATCGATCTCAGTCTTGAATATAACCCAACAATGTAGAATCCACAATTCTCTGCAGTAAAGAAGTCCAAAGGTTCACAGACCTCTGGTGAAGACATTTCACCTCAGATCAGTTCTAAATGATTGACCCCTTATTCCAGAGCTATACCCATTTCTTCTAGATTCCCAGACAGGGGAAACAATCTTTCAGTCGCTACCTTGTCAAATCCCTTCAGGATCGTTTATGAAATCACCTCTCATTTTTCTATACTCTGGAGAGTATCAGCCCAAATTTACTCAGCCTCTCAGCCCAGGAATAAATCCAGTGAACACTTTGGGCAAAAGGGTTCAGTTCCATACTGCTCAGGAATTGTACCTGAGGCATCAGGAGAGTCATCCTAAAGTTGCTGGAGGACAACATTTTATGGCCAAAAAGATGAGTGCATGAAACCTTCCTTGGAGAGGCCCAGTACTCATCTTATGTTGTTCCTTTGACTTCATTGTCACTGAACTAGTGATTGGCGTCACCTTCTGGACATCCCCAGGCAGCTCATCGGAAAAGAGGATTCGATCATCAGGAGGCTACAGCACTGGCAGTGGTTCTTCAATTGGGGGAGCACGGTAGCATGGTAGTTAGCATAAATGCTTCACAGCTCCAGGGTCCCAGGTTCGATTCCCGGCTGGGTCACTGTCTGTGCGGAGTCTGCACGTCCTCCCCGTGTGTGCGTGGGTTTTCTCCGGGTGCTCGGTTTCCTCCCACAGTCCAAAGATGTGCGGGTTAGGTGGATTGGCCATGCTAAATTGCCCGTAGTGTCCTAAAAATTAAGGTTAAGGGGGGGTTGTTGGGTTACGGGTATAGAGTGGATATGTGGGTTTGAGTAGGGTGATCATGACTCGGCACAGCATCGAGGGCCAAAGGGCCTGTTCTGTACTGTTCTATGTTCTAAGAGGGGGCAGGGAGTAGGCAGGTGGGTGGAGGGGGGTGTGAAATTGGGAGGGAACGATAAAGAGGGGAAGGAATTTCGCACTGATGATGATTGAGGTCAGGGTCGGTGTGGTGGAGAGCAAACCGTAGCCATCAGCAGCCTGTATAGTTTGAATGTGAGAAGCTCTCCGAGCTCCATATTATGGCAGGAATTTCTAAAAAGCAAGCTTACTTTTCCACTGGAGGCCCATTGTGGCCTCTTTAACGAAAGCTTGTTGAGCTGCATGCCATAGTTAGCTGGTTCAATTAATCAAACCAGTATTGCAGACTGGTCCTCAAACAGGCAGGGGCCTCTTAGGGCAGCACGGTAGCATTGTGGATAGCACAATTGCTTCACAGCTCCAGGGTCCCAGGTTCGATTCTGGCTTGGGTCACTGTCTGTGCGGACTCTGCACATCCTCCCCGTGTGTGCGTGGGTTTCCTCCGGGTGCTCCGGTTTACTCCCACAGTCCAAAGATGTGCAGGTTAGGTGGATTGGCCATGATAAATTGCCCTTAGTGTCCAAAATTGCCCTTAGTGTTGGGTGGGGTTACTGGGTTATGGGGATAGGGTGGAGGTGTTGACCTTGGGTAGGGTGCTCTTTCCAGGAGCCGGTGCAGACTCGATGGGCCGAATGGCCTCCTTCTGCACTGTAAATTCTATGATAATCTAGTTTCGGATGCAAATTTATTCACATTTGTTTCAGCGGAGGGCCCAGGTCTCCTATTTTTTGCCCATATAATGAGCGTGTGCTTCTTCCCCACCATATTGGAGGCTCAGGCAATGATTTAGTGCCAGGAAAACAGGCACATGCCATTGAAGTTCTCGGCCTCTATATCCCCTGTATCAATTTTATCTGCTCATAAACTCATGAAATTAAAAGTTTAATGTTTCTGCGACAAAAGAGAAAACCGCTGCTAATTTTATTATGCATTGTGATTTAGTGTAACAGATGTTCCATGTTTGTCTATGCCAGAACACTCAGGGTTTCAGCTGTGGCCTGTTGCCGGGTTACTTTCAGCCCGGGACTTCCTGGCGAGCCTCGCTTTTCGAGTTTTCCAGTGTACACAGTATGTAAGACATGCCTCTTCGCCAATGCACACTCCTGAACCGTAAGTAGATGGATAAAATAAACACAGGTAGCAAGTTTTGGAAATGAATTACTGAAAATTTGTCATGCAATGGGAAAGTGCTGGAAATACACAGCAGATCTGTCAACACCTGATGATTTAGCCAGAAGCCTGTTCATTTTCTTTATGGATGTCGACAGCATTTTTACATTCTTATTTCTAGTTATGAATATCCATGCAATTGCTGGGTGAGGTGGACTGAGCTGTGATTGTTTCTTAATGTGTAATGAACAACACTTAAAAATTATAGATTTAAAACATAAAGTTGACATTTCTTGCAAAATGTTTATTTTGGCAACTTTACATCGAAATTTCCGAGTTTTACATGAACACATGTAAAAAGTAAACACAGTAGATAGGGAGCTACAAATGGCTTCAGTACCCCTGGGCTACAGGGAGTGGGAAAATTAGCCCACTCTTCATGTCTATCCTTCACAAAAAGGTGAACAGCTTTGTTTTGAATGAGGGGAGGATGCCAACGGGGCTTGGTTGGGCCATTTTCTGTGACAGACCTAGGGTACTCGCGTCTTTAAGCAGTAAACATTATATTGGATTGACATCAATGGGACTGAACATTGGAAGAAGTGCTTGGTGGAGGACGAGCCACTATTGTAGTTGTCTAAAGTCAAAATTATACCCTTACTGTCCAAGCTGACTTTTCATGAGCTGCCATTGGATTGAAGCATCAGAAGACAATGTGGAACCCACATTTTTTCCATCATCATCAAAAGTAATGGGGGGAAAAGTGAAAGAGAAAGTGTTCCCAACAAGAAGTCATAGAATCTACGGCACGGAGACAGGCCCTTCGGCCTCATAACTGCTTGTAGCGGGTTTGTGAAGCAGAGCAAAGCCTGAGCATGGGTTCAATTCCCGTACTAGCTGAGGTTATTCATGAAGGCCCCGCCTTCTCAACCTTGCCCCTAGCCTGAGGTATAGTGATCCTCAGGTTAAATCACCACCAGTGAGCTCTCCCCCTCAAAGGGGAAAGCAGCCTATGATCATCTGGGACTATGGCAACTTTACCTTTACTTGCTGGGGAGATGTTTAAATTCTTCCTCTAGGAATTTGGAGACATTTGGAATATAAAGCAAAGGGAGGTTGTGTAAAGACGCGGGGTTGGCCAGTGAGGGGGAGATGTGAGGGCAGCGCCTGCAGTGCCACCCGGGGGCACCATGTAGCCCGTTGGACATGGTTGGGCACAGGGGTACGCACCATGCTAAAATGCCGGCCTTTCAGCCCCTGCTGACAATGGATATTGGAATTCAACCAGCAATGATGGCCGTCCTCCCAGACGCCGCAGCCCTGGGGGATGCCCTGCGGCTGTATGAGCGGGGGCTACTCGAGGAGGAGGAGGAAGCTGCAGCAGCAGAGCATGCAGCAGTGGAACGTGCAGCAGTGGAGTGTGCAGCAGCGGAACAGGAGACAACCACTGAGGATGGAGAGCCGACCACCCAACAGGCCAAGAGGGAGGAGGTGCAAATGTGGAGCTTGAGGCCTCGCCTGTCCGGCAGCGCCTGTCATTCAAGGATCTGCCGAACCGGGCATGTCGTCGAAGACTCCGGCTGAGCCGGGACATAGTGCGACCTATCTTCCAGATCATGGCGCACCTGGCACCGCGGTGGAATGGGGGAGGGCACCCGCTCCCAGTGGCCGTCAAGGTGTTGGTCCCCCATGGGGACCTCTCTGGAATCTCTCAGAGTTCAGTGCGCATGTAAATTTGCGCCAACGTGGAGGCCCTATATGCCCAGTCGGCACAATGCATCCATTTCAATGTGGACCAAGCACACCAGGATGCCCGGGCAGCAGGGTTTTCCACCAGCGGCGAGAATACCCGGGTCCAGGGGGGCGATCGCCAGGGTGCATGTTGCCTTATGAACACCTTCACCAACTGAAAGGGGTTCCACTCGATGAACATGCAACTGGTCTGTGACCATCAGCTGTGCATCGGGCACGTCTGCGCCCAATACACGGGCAGTGGGCCTTCATCCTGGAACACTCAACAATTCCCAGCCTCTTAGAGACGCCCTCCTGGCTACGGGTTGGCTCCTGGGTGACAGGGGTTATCCGCTGCGGACGTGGCTGATGATGCTTATCCGAAAGCCACAGACTGATGTAGAGACTCGCTACAACGACACCCATGTAGCGATCAGGGGCGTGATCAAGCAGTGCTTCGGCATCCTGAAGATGCGGTTCAGGTGCCTGAACTGCTTTGGAGGGGCCCTCAAGTATAGCGCTGGGAGGGTCGCCTGCATCGTGGTGCACTGCTGCATCCTCCACAACATTGCACAGCAGAGGGGTGATGTGTTGGAGGAGGTTTAGGAATGCCAGGCCTTGTCTGATGAGGAGGGTGTGGGGGAGGGCGAGAGTGGGCAGGGCATGGCGCCCAGGCAGGCATGGGAGGTTGCACGATGTGCAACATGTACAGGACGCTCTGATCGCTTCCACGTTCACTGGGGGGGACTGGCCAGCAGAACAGACACCGAATCCCACCCCCTGCACCCCAGTCACCCCACTGCCTGCAACCCCCTCAATGATACATACCTGCTGCACTACAGGGGTGTGGCAGTAACAGCAGGTCTAGTCCATGGGATGGAAGATGATGACAACCCGCTCTGTGATGAACTCTGGTACTCCGCATCGTTGGACAACATTTGACTCCTGCCCACGTTGCACTTCCCATCATCCACCTGGGTGATCCCTGCATGTGAGCTGGTCGTTCCATCACACGGTACCATCGAATCCCTGGGTAGGCAGTGGTTGGGGCGGTCAGTGGGGGGGGAAGTTGGGGAGTCCAGCTCACCCACAACACCCACCCACTCGCCTCACCTCCCCCTGCTCCCCCTCCCTGTCCAGTCCAGACCAGCCCACCCCTCACACCCATCCGACAGAACACCGAGGCAGGTTGTAGCAGTGTGAACAGGTGTTCAATGTGAGCGAAGAAAAACATAAACGTGCCCGAGCCCCCATCACTATACTGTTCCCTGCACCTGTGCCGATTTAACTGGTGTCTAACTCTCTGGCCTTATGGACCCTAACACTACGTCTACGTGGATCTCCAGATGGAATATCAGAAGTGGAGGCGGTCTGCTGCGATTCCCACCCTGCGACCTGTATCCCCTTTGGCCATCATCTTCTGGGGCGACCGGGCCTGGCTGCTGCTTGGGTGTCCCAGGTGGCACGGTGCCACCCTGTTCTCCCGTGGAGGGGACAGGAAGAGGGAAGTCTAAGGTGCTGTGGTGTTCCGGCACCACCCTGCGGGAGTCACCATCACGCGCCCAATCACATCCTCCTCCCTCGGGATGACCGATGGCCCCCGGGATACTCCATGGGACGGGGATGCAAGCGGAGCTATTGAGGCACTCCCACCACCTTGCGCTGCTAGTCCTGGAGGCCATGGAGCACAGGGAGAAGGCCATCTCCGTCTGGGACTGCGCCACATCACACTGTGACTGTGCCACCACCTTCTGGATCTGTGCCACATCAGCCAGTGACTGCGCCACTTCCCTCTGTATTTGCGCCATGTCAGCCAGCACCTGGGCAATGCTGCCAACATTCTCAGCCATGGCTCGCTGTGACTGAGCCATGCTCAGGAGCGCCGCTGCCAGTGAGAGGGCAGCCCTGTCCTTGGCCTTGACCAGCGTCTGCACAGAGTGTCCCAGGCCTTTGACATGCTGATCCATAGCCAAAACCTTCGCCCCCCCAAAGCCTCCACCGTGGATGCCACCCAAGTGGTGTTGGCCTGGGTGGCACGCATGGTCAGCACCACCTCCTGCTCCTGCACACGGTTGGACTCCTCCAACTGGATGCTCGCCGACAACCCCTCATGTAGTCTCTGTCCCTGCAACTACATTTCCATTCTAGACTGTCCATTCCAGAAGCCTGAAACTCTTCTGAATGGTAGCTAGTCCCGGGGGTCGGCCCACTCTCTGACCGTCCACCCCCTCGAGAGTTCCTACCATCACCTGATGTAGCAGAGCAGCTGTCAGTACGCACCGGAGTATGTCCCAGGAACCTCTTCACTAAAGTGCCCAACCAGGTTGAGTGCCTCTGGGATGGTGGACAGCTGTGACAGGAAATCAGTGTCATCCCTGGACTGGGGGTCTGGGGTGTCTTGCATCACAGGCATATTGCTCCCGTTCATGTTGGTATCCTCGTCGCTGGTCGAAGAGTTGACCTCAGGTTGTGGCACTGGCTGTGGTTGGGGACTGGGGAGCCCAGATGGACCCACCCCATCAACAGCAGGTCCTGCAAGACACAAGAGAAGACACATGATTAGTCCACGGGCCGGGGGAGTGGGTGTAGTGGGGGTGAGGAAGGTGTGAGGGTGAGGTGGTGTGGAGGTGGGGGTGGTGTGTGGATGGGGGTGAGGGTGGTGTGGGTGTGAGGGTGGTAGTGGGGTGGTGTTGGGGAGGTGTCCAGGGATGGCAGATGGCGACAGCTGTCAGCCTCTTTCCAGGGCCAGTGTACAGGATGGCCTGCCTCTCCTCCACTACTTCCAGGAGGGTCTCCATCTCACCACCCGTGAAGTGTGGGGCCAAGCGTCTTGCTGCCATCTTCTTAATAATAATAATAATTGCTTATTGTCACAAGTAGGCTTCAATGAAGTTACTGTGAAAAGCCCCTAGTCGTCACATTCCGGCGCCTGTTCGGGGAGGCGGGTATGGGAATTTAACCCGCACTGCTGCCTTGTTCTGTATTACAACCTAGCTGTTTAGCCCACTTTGCTAAACCAGACCCTTGGCTGGGGTGGTGTGTGTGGGGAGTGAAGTGTGTATATACGGCTGCAGCTTGTTACCCTCCTGAGTGTCTTTTGCGAATCCAGCGAATCCCGCACCATTTCCCATTGGAATCATTTGTGTTTCACGTGGCGCAAGTTCTGGCCCCTTGACAGTTGCTGAGTCGTTCCAGGTGCAGCACCAGTTTTGCTGTCGTGGAAGTTCACGAACCCCGTCCTGGGGGGGGGGGGGGGGGGGGGGGGGCATGGGGGGATCTGTCCCCTTGGCCCCAACGGTGGCCTGGCCCACGATCGGGACCTACTGATACTGCGGCGGGGCTGTTTCCGCGGGGGCCTTCTTTCCTCTGCACCGGGCCCCTGTAGGGCTCCGCAATATTGCCCGGGGTTCGGCGCGGAGAAGAGATCCCCGCGCATGCATGGAAATATGTCGGCCGGTCTGCACATGCGCGGAAATACGCCGGCCAGTCCGCACATGCGCAAGATCACGCCGGCCATTCCGCGCAAGCTTGGACTCGCGCCGGTCCTTCGCCGCCAGCTGGAGCGGCGGCAACTGCTCCAGCGTCAACCTAGCCCCCAAAAATTTGCAGTTTTCTTCACTTTCTGGGGCTGTTGATGCAGGAATGGTTGGCGCCGACTTTCCCGGGCGTGGGGTCTTAGTCCCCAGAAGGGAGAATCCCACCGTTGATGTTTGATAGACTGAACTGGCCATTGTGATGAAGAGGATCTCAAAGGGAATGTAATGTACCCCACATATAGAGCTACCATGTCTTAAAACACTCCCAACTCAGGCTAACATAAGGAACTGAGAGATGATGAATGTCACGAAAGATCTGCATGAAGTTATCTCATAGGTGATAAAAGGCCATTGACAGTTTCCTCATTCCCCTGGTTGAGTACGAATTGAATGGAATTTTCAGACTTTAATATCCCAAAGTTATAAAATGTGGGAAGATCTGGCAGGCAGGTGACCATGGCAGTTAGTATTTGGCATTTGGGATATCACACTCTGCCCAAAATACCAAACGGGCATTGTCATTGGAAGGATACTTACTGCCAGTGATTCTCCTAAAAAGGATTGATCTTTAGAGGCTGGTTCAATTCTAGATGCAGGAACTGCAGAGTTGTTGGAACCAACTTGCACAGATCGACATGATTCAGCAGAAAAATTCAAAGTCCGCTTTTGGGCATGATTTACAGGGTGTATCTCACAGCTGCAGTGCAGCGATAATACCCCTATGTACCAGCACTTTGCCGTTTTTTGGGGCCTGGGGAGTTTCTCCCTGTCGAGGCTACACTGAGACACTTTGCCTGCGCTCACCAGCAAGACTGGGTCCTCGCAGATCAGAGCATCATTTTGAACGGCTGTCCCGATCTCTACACCCCCCCCCCCCCCCCCCCCCGGCTCCCTCATCTTTCAGGCCCCAACACTTTCAGAACCCCTTCCCCCTTCACCCCCCAACCTTTTTCTGTCACCACAAGCCCCTTGAGGCTCCGACCCCGGCAATGCAAACCTGGCACCTGGGCACTGCCAGCCTGGCTCCCTGGCAGTGTCTGGGTGGCATTGCCAAGGTGCTCGGGGAGTGCACCCTACCCTGCCCCACCACCCGGGGAGCTCTAATGGCCTGGAGGCCCCCGGGGTGCCTTCATGCCTGCTTCACATTTGTGGAAACCAGTGCTAAATGGCACCCGGCTGAAGTCTCGCAGGCGCAGCCATTCACTCCCAGGTGCTGGTGTCATCTGGATCACGCCCTCGCTGAGCGCAGGTCACCAGTCCGCTCGCAAGTAACCCGACTCGCTATGCCTGGCGAAATCTGGTTCACATGTTCGCTGAACATGATCCAGATCACAGCGGGCGTCATGAGTCGGGTGACTCCCGATCAGCCCGGCGCCAGGCATAGAGTCCAGTTTGGGTCTCTAGCAGGATTAATTGTGCAATAGGGTGGCTGAACCGTGCCCCTGATGTCTGAGGAAATCTGTGGCAGTTATAATGCTACCTGAAAGCAGAATAACGTGAGAACAGTTGACTGAAGCTTTGTAGTGTGTCTCATACTGTTCCCGGCTGAAGAGAAGTTGGAGTTTGGAAATGGCTGTCTGAGAATGACACACGAATGAACAAAGCTGACTTGAGTGAGATGAAGATCAGCATCAGCTTGGAACCTTTAGCATAAGGAAATTGGAGGAATGGGAGAATTGTGTTATTTACCCCATTGGACTTTTTTTGTCAGCACTGATGGGGACACATCACTAAGCTGGGAAAAGCAATAGAAATGAACACAGTCCAATTCAGACAATCTAAACATTCCATGTGGTTTTACGTTTTTTTACTTTGTCATGGTTTTCCCTTTGAAGGTCAAAGAGTGGAAGAGCACATTGTTCAACCAAGGCAGAACTGACACTATTAACATTATTGTGATCTGAAACAGGCACTTGATAGACTCATACGTGTCCATTACTAATGAGTGAGTTTGATACTTAGCACTGTTTAAGTCCTTTGACAGGGTTTAATGCAGACATTCAGTCATTTCGAATGATCGTCATTTCCATGACTTCTTGAACTTTCTTCATGATTTTGTTCCATCTGTTTTCTTCATCTTCAGTTGTAAAAACAACAGATTGGTCTGATGAAGAATCATTGTACTTAACTTGATAACCAGGCCCAGAAGCTGAGAAAATTCGGACAATACCATGTAGTGAAGGAAGCAATAGTGGAACTAAGAAAAATGAACTGATGACTCCTGTCATCTTTTATACAGCATTGGAATTGGCAGTCATGTATCAACAATGGGGATTATACTTTGTACATTAAAAATGTGACTCTCCAGAATCAATATGGTGAGAGACCAACTCTTGCTGCCTGGAGAAGAAAAATCAGTTCAAGATGACAGAATTTTTCTTACATGCGGGAGAGGTTTCCCTAAAATCTTGAACATACCCATCCTGGTTCCAAGCTGGTATCCACCTTCACCACACTGAGCACTATTTTAACAGTTGGGTTATGTGTCTGCCAGCCCTTTCTTACCTGCCGTCGGTCCTTCTCCCTCAGGTGTGTCTCTTGCAGGAAGATTCTGTCAGCTTTCAAACTTCTTGTTGGGTGAAGATTCTGGATCTTTTCACTGGGCCATTTAGTCCCGTGACATTCCAGCTGATAACCCTGGTGGGGGAGTTTTGTTCTACCCCTTCCTGCGGGATCAACCATACTTACCCAGTGGACGTGTCCCTGCACTCCAGGGTTTGCCTTTGTTAGGGGTCCATCCAAAATGGCCATGGTCACCGTTCTCACCATGAGATTGAGCCCCTGCACTCCGGGGTTTCCCTTTGTCCAAGGGGCACCCAACATGGTTGCAACTTGTGTGTATGCCACGCGGGTCCGCCCCTGCACTCCGGCGTTTCCCTTTGTTTAGGGACCCTCCAAAGTGGCTGCTTGCGGGCCATGTTGTTCCCTGAACCTGCACCTTACCACCCAAAGTGAATCTGAAAGCCAACCCTTTCTTGCCTTTGTGCCCTTTGTGTTCCTTCCCCCCTACTGCCCCCCCCCCCATGTCACCTCTTCCCCATCTCCCCCTTAGTGTTCTCCCTCTCTGAGCCTGTTCCCCCCCCCCCCCCACCTTCCCCAGGCCAGATACTCCCTCGCTGCTGGGAGGTGCGCTGCAGCCCCCCTTTGCACTTTTACTTCCTGTGCTAGCTATCCTTGCTAGTGTGGTGGCCCCCTTCCAGGGGCTGATCTTACCTCTGTCTTATGCCCGTTGTCTGTCCGCTCCCTCTGCCTATGCCTCACCTGTGTTAAGCTGCCCTCACCTTTCCATGTGACCCGATCTTTCTGATCAAAACGAGGCAGCACAGTCCAGTGCTAACATATCCTGTGTTCATTAGATTTTTTTCTCCCTATCTTTCCTCCTCTGCTTCGCATTCATCGCTGCCTCGGCTGCCCCTTGTCCAGGCTGTTTGACCGAACAAACTCGTCCGCCTCCACCTGGGTGTAAAAAGTAATGTTCCTTATTCTGAAATGAAATGAAAAATGCTTATTGTCACGAGTAGGCTTCAATGAAGTTACTGTGAAAAGCCCCTAGTCGCCACATTCCGGCACCTGTCCGGGGAGGCTGACACGGGAATCGAACCGTGCTGCTGGCCTGCTTGGTCTGCTTTAAAAGCCAGTGATTTAGCTGAGTGAGTTAAACCAGCCCCTATTCTGCCACATGACCCAGAGCCTGGATGGGAACAGCATGCCGAATCTTCAGTGTTCTTGTACAGGGTCGATTTCGCCTGATTGAATTTGGCCCTGCGTTTTGCCAAGTCTGCCTCAATGTCCTGGTAGACCCAATTCTGTGTCCTTCCCAGGTACTCACCTTGGTCTGTCTTGCCCACCGCAGGATTCTCTCACGATCCTCGTATCAATGTAGTTTCATGATGATCACCCTTGGTTGTTCCCCGCCTTGGGTTTTGGCCGGAACAACCTGTGTGCTCTGTCGATCTCCGGGAGGGTTGGGAAGCTGTCTCTCCAGTCTAGGTTGCCCAACATTTGGGCGATGTAGCCGTCAAGTCCCTGCCCTCGATTCCCTCTGGCAGGCGCACAATTCGAATATTTTGCCGTTGCGACTTATTCTCTTGGTTCACGACTTTCCCCTTCAAGCTCCCCTGGGTCGCCACCACCTTTTGACTTCCACCTCCAGGGTGACGAACCTGTCACTCTGGTCTGTCGACGCCTTCCACAGCTTCTGGATCATTTTTTCCAGAGTCTTCACCATCTTCCCCAATCCATCGATTGCTGTTTGCATGGAGACCATTGCCTCTGTAATTGCCATCATGACCGCCAGCTGGGTCTCCTTATAAGGCATTCCTTCCATCCATCTCCAGGTGGTGGGGCATGTTATATTACTCTTTGGTAATATATCGTTACTCTGCTTCTTAATCCAGAATGGTCTGATGGTGTGATTCTGAAGAAACCACCAATCTTTAACTTAAGGCAAAACTGATTTATTGAATAATGATTGATTAATTTTGAGTTTGCACGCTCCACAGAACTATTACTAGTAATCAAGTAATCTATATTAAAGTAATAACTAATTTAAACTGCACGTGCTAAACTATGCTATGATCGATCTCTCTACCACTCTACTGTCTAGTCACTCCTGATAGGAAGAGACCCAAGATCCTTTGCGTTCTCATATTTATAGTGGGATCCAGTGTTGCCCTCTAGTGGTTGTGTTACACTGAGCTGTAATGATTAACCCTTTACTTGTCTATATATTTACATATCATACAGGAGGGGCTGATGCTCGGGTTGTCAGTCTCCCTTTCTCTTTGGTGGCCGTGCGCCCTCACCTCGTGGGTCTGCCGGCTCGTCCGCCTATTGCTAGGGTCCATTTCCTTAGCTCCTGCCATCCCTTCAGCCTCTCAAGCTCCTGTGTGCTGGCATGCTGGCTTTATTCCTTCCCTTTCTCGATTAAGGGTGTGTTTCTGTTGAATTTCCAGGTAAAATTCGCCTTAAAATGCCTATTTGGTTATGTTGTAGAGGAGAGCCACCTGATGTGCGTCTGCTCAGCACATCACGATCACGGGAAGCAACAGTTGGGTTATAACATATGGATGGGACTTGTATGTTGTTAATTGAACACGAGATGACACAATCTGATGAGACTGAACACATTGAAGCAATCACACTTTGCACTTGTATTACTTCTGATTTTCTTTCTAAAGGGGGTTTGGAAGTATTTGCTGTATGATATTACCACATTTATGCAAGTGTTTTTTCTGAACATAACTGAAGTTATTTATAATATGTATTAATAGGAAAAAAAATGGGAGAGAGATTAAAGGAATTTCAGTTCTCCAACATCCCTCCACTCCACTTTCAAGGACACATTACTGAAGGTGCCAGTCACCCTCCAGTAACTCATCCAACTGCCTATCATTCACATGCAAGCCTTGATATTGTGGCAGTAGTCTATTTTACTGCAGTGGGCATCAGAGTCAGCCTTTGTCATTACTTGATACTACAGGGGTGCTTCCAACCGAGACTTCCATGAAACATGTTAATGAGTTTCATGAGGCCAATTGTAGCACTTCAGTTGCACTCTGTTGGTGCAAAAACATCAGAGCAGAGCTCTCAGCAAACCAACCCACCATCACTGCACCTACCCCTCCCCAAAAATGGCTCCCATACCACCACCTTCCTCGCCACCCTACTGGCTGGAGTCATTACCCCAAATTTCAGAACTGGGTTATTGGCATTGCCAGGGCTGGTGCATCATGTCTGCAAGGATATCTGTGCAATGCCAGCCAGCAATGACAACCTTCAGTTGAAATGCCACCAAGCAGAGGGAAGGTAGTGACGCATGAACAAAACTTTTTTCTTTATCCCTTCTGCTTCGAGCGGAATGAGTAGGTCCTCTGCAGAAGATTATCTCTGTGATTTATAGCACACTTCCCAATAAAGCCTGAGAGCTCCTAATGCCTTAGGTTGGATGCATTCCAGTTCCAGCTGAGATTTCTTGGGTAGCAAGAAACTCTCTCAGTCACCCCTCCAGACTTCCTGAAGGAAGGCAACAGATTCACCCCGAGGTCCCTACTGAAAAAGAGTTGATGCTAAGAGGGCAGAATCCTGGGTTCGACTCCAAACGCCTGGCTGCCCCAGGTGGAAATCAGACATTGTGTCTGTTTTGCTTTCTAGCCTCAAGTGAAGAATGTGCACTTGGGCAAGGGAGTGAGGGTCTTGTGATGACAGCAGTATTGTCTGTCCCATAAGCTCTGAGCCTGCAAGAGGAAGAGAAATATAAAAACAGCATCTGAAAAGTTGTTCATTGTAGAACTTATTGATTAAGATGGAGGAATAATTACAAAATCGGGTGACATTGATCTTCTTACTCTTCATAGGGATTGCTGCCATGAGCTGCTGGGACATGTGCCCATGCTGGCTGACAAGACATTTGCTCAATTTTCTCAGGTAGTTCTATCTTCCTTTGTTGTGAATATTTATCATGTACATGAACAAACAATGGAGCTTTACTTAGATCAGAGAAGGGAGGTTTAGCAGAGGTGTTCAGAAGAAGGAAGGATTTTGAGAGGTTAAAAAAGAAGAAAGAGTTGTCACTGACAGAGGGTCTGAAACTAGAGAACAAAGATTTAAAGTAATTTGCCAAGATAAGGAGAATATGTTTTTACACGGTGAATTATTATGACCTGAAATGCACTGTCTGTAAGGAAATTGGAAGCAGATAATGTACAACAGGGAATTGGATAATTATTTGAAGGGAAAATATTTACAGGGCAATGGGGAATGAGCAGGGGATTGGGACTAATTGTATGGTGATCTGTGTGATTTTGATCATATCTTGAATTATGGAGCAGCTGTATTTGTCATAACTTTTCCATTACCACGGGATATCTACCCTGAAAATGAAATGGGGTAAATGCCATTACACTGATAGCCCCAGCACATTGCTGAATTTCTTAGAATTCTTAGAATTAGAATTCTTAGAATTCTTAGAATTAGAATTCTTAGAATTCTTAGAAGCTGTTTACTGATCTAAGGAAGCAAGTCAGATTTTAACCTGTGTTATATCAAATGCATTCTATTCACTTCACATTGAAATATAATTTCAATTGTAGAGCAGGTATAACACTCAGAACGTACACAGAAACCCTTCTTTACAACTGGAGATTTACGGTTAATCAGCCCAACTGTTAAACACTGAACATCGCCGTATGGTGGAATGGGCAGTCAATTTCAATACTGGAGCTATTTGACCTCCAACCATCTCTTCTACGCGTTTCCTTGTCCCCTTGATCATTATCTTTGAACACTATGAGGAGCCTAAGGAATTCCTCGTCGCATAGAGACTGTTAATCATCTGATGCCCTTGCTTCTCCCTTCCCCATAACCCTTCAGAGACAGGGATGATGAAGCTACAGTTTGAGGAATGAACACAAGTTGAGTATCCATTGCAGAATGGACATTAAAACCAGAATGAATTTACAACATAGAGGTTGAAGCCAGACTGAAGTCAAGGATGAGAGGGTACTCATATTGAGGAGAACCTTGAGATGCAGAGACTATTGGAGCAGAGAAAGCTGATGTGAGATTCGATGAAAGATTTTTAAATCATGAAGAGTTTTAATAGGTCAAATAGAAAATGTTTTTCTCCCATTTGGGAGTCAGTGATGAATTTATTAGTTTAAAAGTGAGAGTAAAGACAGAGAAGGTTACTAAAGAATGGGGATGCTTCAGAAATGTTGAGCAAACAAGGGACTCTGAATTGTGTAAGGGAAAATGGGATAAATATATGAAGCAGAGGAAGATACAGGATTATAGGAAGATTGAAAGGCAATGGGGTTTGGGGTTTGCTGGAGAATTTGCAGGAATTTGACCCAGAAATGATAAAAGATTGGTAAATAGTGTCCACGTCAGGATGGTGACTTCCAAGGGAACTTGTTCGCATGCACCTGCTGCCTTCGTCCTTCTAAGTGGTGGAAATCACAGGTTTTGCACTGGGAAACAGGTGTCCAGGGTGTTCTTGAGCCTAAATGTAGGAGAAATTTGACTCCTGAATAATAAAGAAGGAAAATATCAGTGAATGATCAGTGTCTCTATTGCTGGTTAAGTAACTTTTCCCGTAATTAAAAAAAGCTTCTAATCCTTTCTGACACCTCAGAATATTGGTCTCGCCTCCCTTGGAGCAACTGAAGAGGAAATTGAAAAGCTTTCCACGGTGAGCTTCAGCATATTCACATCTGCATGCAATTCACGTTGATTGTTAACTTAATTTCTCAAATAAGCAACATAAAGCGGACACCATCAAAATGACCTCATTACATTACTATGTAAAGTTAAACCACATGGCACTGTGGGTAATGTATTGAGAGCGATAGAAAGCTGCTCAGCAGACAAGGAGCAGACAGTTGGAATAAATGGGTCTTTTTCCGATTGGCAGGCAGTGACTAGTGGGATACCGCCGAGATCTGTGCTAGGACCCCAACTGTTCACGTTATATATTAATGATTTGGATGAGGGAACTAAACATAATAGGCGGGATTCTCCCAAATTCACGTGATGGCCCGACGCCGGCATAAAAAACGGATTCGGGCTGACCGGATGTTGCGGAATTCTCCGGACATTCGGGGGCTAGGCTAGCGCTGGAGGGGTTGGCGCCGCGCCAGGCGCCGCCGAAAGGACTGCACAAGTTAGGGCGGAGCCCTACAGAGGCCAGCGCGGAAGGAAGGAGTGCCTCGACAGTACATGGCCGCCCGTAGATCGGTGGGCCCGATAGCGGGCCAGGCCACCGTGGGAGCCCCCTCTGGGGTCGGTTCCCCACCGAGGACCGCACCAGCCAACTTACCTGCCAGGTCCCGCCGTGTGGGACCATGTCCAATCCACACCGACAGGATTGGCCAGAAACCGACAACTGCTCGGCCCATCGGGACCCGGAGAATTGCCGGGGAGGCTGCCGCTAACAGCCCCCGACCGCGCCATGATCTCCACCCCCGCCTGAAAACCGTGCCAGAGAATACGGCAGCCGGCATCACAGCGGTGGGGCGGGATTCTCTGACCCCCCCCAGATGATACAAAGTTGGGTGGGAGGTTGAACTGTGAGGAGGATGCAGAGATGCTTCAGCAGGATTTGGACAGGCTGAGTGAGTGGGCGTATGCATGGCTTATGCAGTATAATGTGGCTAAATGTGAGGTTTTCCACTTTGGTAGTAAAAATAGGAATGAAGATTATTATTTGGTGTAAATTGAGAGAGGTGGATACTCAGCAAGACCTTGGTGTCCTCGTGCATCAGTTGCTGAAAATAAGCGCTCAGGTACAGCAGGCAGTAAAGAAGGCAAATGGTATGTTGGCCTTCATAGCAAGAGGCTTTCTTTATAGGAATAGGGATGTTTTACTACAATTGTATAGGGCATTGATGAGGCCACACCTGAAGTATTGTGTGCAGTTTTGGTGTCCTTATCTGAGGAAGGATGTTCTTTCTATGAAGGGAGTGCAGCAAAGGTTTACCAGGCTGATTCCTGGGATGGCGGGACAGTCATATGAGGAGAGACTAAATCGGTTAGGATTATATTCATTAGAGTTTAGAAGAGTGAGGGGTGATCTCATAGAAACTTATAAAATTCCAACAGGATTAGACCAGATAGATTCAGAAAGAATGTTCTCAATGGAGGGGGAGTCCAGAACTAGGGGTCATAGTTTGAGGATAAGGGGTAAACCTTTTTAACTGGGGTGAAGGGAAATGTGTTCACATAGAGAGTGGTGACCCTGTGTAATTCACTACCACAGGAAGTAGTTGAGGCCAAAACATTGTGTCATTTCAAGAAGGAATTAGATATAGCTCTTGGGGCTAAGGGGATCAAGGGATATGGGGGGAAGGCGGGATCAGGGTATTGAACTTGATGATCAGCCATGATCATAATGAATGGCAGAGCAGGCTTGAAGGGCCGAATGGCCTCCTCCTGCTTCTATTTTCCATGTATGTTTCTATGTACAACCTCACACTGCACTGAATAAAGCTGGGCAATTGTTCTTTCTAACCTGTCTGTTGCAGTTATATTGGTTTACTGTGGAGTTTGGACTGTGCAAGCAAAATGGTGAAATTAGAGCGTATGGAGCTGGCCTGCTGTCAGCCTACGGTGAGCTAATTGTGAGTGATGTGTCCATTTTTATAAATTTCAAAAATAACTTTCCCAGCATGATGTTTAATTTTTGTAAATTTAACTTCAAAGAGGTTTTTAAGAGTGATGTTTTTGTTTTCTGACTCTCTCGCAATGTTTCCTCTTGACTCAAATCAAAGATTTATCCTGAATTCCCATAGCTTTGAGTTTGACTTTTACAAGTTTACAGCACATTATAGGGGATTCCACCATGCACTAGGGTGCTACTAGCTTAAGGAGGTTGAAGAGATTGGTCAAGAAGGGCTGTCCCCTTCAGGATCGAATGTTGACTGTTAGCCAGGTTCTTATTGTGTTGGTGATCTTGATAATCTGGCTTGTTTGCAATCTCCTAACGTCACTAGAGCTCAGTAAGTCTTCCACAATGATTGTCAATACCTCACAAATTGCCATGGACCTCACACCACAATGGGAGAAGTATTGAAGATTTCTGGGGACTCTTGATTAAGTTTGCCTCACACTGACATCAAAATAATTTTGGAGCACTGCTCCTTCCTCAGGTGAATGACCTCTTCATCATCAAAATAATTGATTATCTCTTTTTGGAGAGAGCATTTTGTTCATGACTTCCCTTTTAATATAGTAGTCACTCAGAATATTTATTATTCTGTGTTGATCCTCAGTTTCACACTTACTTGCAAACATTAGGGCTTTTATCCGATTGCCCTCTTCATAGGGCAGTCCTCCTCCCCTGTTTTGCCCCACCATGTGCATCAAGTAAAGAAAGTTTTGGGCTTGTCTGATCTGCCAATATTCAAATAATTTGCTAATATGGGCTCAAACATAATAGTGTGACTGTGGCAAGATGCTCATGAATCTGTAAGCCAACTAACTGTGAGAAGTCAGTACCCAGAGCATGTTTTAAAATGCAGCAGTTTGGGTGATTTAGAGAGGAGGAACAAGGTATTGTTTTTTTGTACAACAAGCAATATTCCAAATGGCTTTGGAATTTTTTTGAAAATAAAATTCTGCATGTCCCTTAATGCATGGAAGTAGACATCAAGCTTGCATTACAGTTTAACCAAGAGCTAGGGTTGACTGATTTTCACCTGACACAAATGTTTTGTGCACAGCATGCTTTGTCTGGTGAACCCGAAGTACGTGAGTTTGACCCCGATGCTACTGCGATACAGCCCTATCAGGATCAGACATACCAACCGGTGTATTTTGTATCTGAAAGTTTTAGTGATGCTAAAGACAAAATGAGGTAAGTGACTTTGTCAAACTACAACAGTGCAATGCCTGTCCAGCGAGTTAAACCAAAACATGGGCGCTCATCACCCAGTTGATTTGCCAAAGTCACCTCTTCTACTCACTAACCTCAGTTGTGGATCAGATTGTGTTACTGGGTCAGTAATTCAGGGGCAGAGATTAATAATACAGAGAAAAGAAATTCAATTCTCACGATGATCATTTAAAAAATGTTGCAAATAAAAAACTGCTTCTGGTCAAAGTAGCCAAGGAACTGATGGATTTGCTTAAAAACCAACCATTTTACTGATATACTTTGAGGACGGAAAGCTGTCACCTTTCCCCCATCTGGCCTCACCGTGAGTTTAATAAGATACTAAATATCTGTGTTTCCACTCATGAATCTGTAACCAAACTAAACATGAGGAGTCAGTATCCAGAGCACCAACATAGTTGAGTCGGAACTGGTCTCTGAAGCAGCTGAACAAGCTAGTCAATTGTATCACACAATGCAAATAGGAGCAAGAGTAGTCCATTCGGCACATCAAGCCTGCTCCGATATTCAATGTGATCATGGCTGATCCTCTGTTGTGACACCAGATCTCCTGCTCACTCCCCATACCCCTTGATGTCTTCAGTGTCTAGAACTCTATTTCAAGCTGTTCAAAGATTCATGAATAAGACTTATCACCATCTCTTCAGAGTAATTAAGAATTGGCATTAAATTCCAGTGATACTGACCTCCTAAAATAAATAATATATTATTCCAAGCCAACTGGCAATCATCATTTGTTATTAGATGTGCTCTCCAATCTCTCCTGGAGCCATTTTATATCTGTGCCAGTCCTAGCACTGTTTTATATCTATACCAGTGATAAAGAGGTTATGTGACAACAGTAAGTAGATTTACCATCCATTTTTCTCTCTTCTGGGATTACACAAGGAGATGTCTGGGGTCAATTGGCCAAAACACTCTCGAGTTAGACAGGCTCCTGTTCCTCATCCCTATCCAGTGATTTCTGATTTTTTTTAAATGTGAGTATAGAGGGAATGGGTGGGGCCAAAGCTGGGCTCAGCCTTGATTTTCTTAGCATGGGTAATGGCTTCAGGAGAGGAGCATTAAAAGGAGACAATTAGAGGGAAAATTAGGAGGAAAAGTCAGTTCTTTATGCTTTGCACCCTAGGCTGGTGAATGAAATCAGCAAACAGTCAGCAGAAGAAATTATCGATTTTTCAATACTCCCTCAATATGAAATTAAAATCACTTATTGTCACAAGTAGACTTCAAATGAAGTTACTGTGAAAAGCCCCTAGTCGCCACATTCCAGCACCTGTTCAGGGAGGCTGGTACAGGAATTGAACCGTCCAGCTGGCCTGCTTTGGTCTGCTTTCAAAGCCAGCGATTTAGTCCTGTGCTAAACCAGCCCCTATATGCAACATTTGCCAGGTGAATTGGTGAACATCAAAATTAAAAGAAAGAACTAACTTTCTTTTTATATAAAATAGCACTTGTATAACAGTCTCAGGACATTATCAAATACCAATAAAGTACTCTCAAAGTACTCACTTCAGTAATATACTATTATAGAAGATAGTAATTTTCTGCAATGGGAAGGTGACTAAACAAAGGAGAACGACACTTTCTGTTAAATTTGTTACTTCATCAATAATCTTATATTTGTCAAAAGCAACTTGCTCCTTAATTTTAGCTTAAAATTTTCAGAGTTCAAACTTTGTGAATTTTATGCTCATTGATAGATCATTTTGGAAAGCAAAAGGTTGTGTTATTAAAAGATTCTCAATACACTGAATCCAGCATTTCATCATTTGAATCAAATAGTTGTTTGATGATGATCATTTCTGACAGAACGTTTGGCTTTTTTACTTGTAGAAAGTATGCAGCAAGTATTAAGAGGCCATTTTCAGTGAAATATGATCCATTTTCCAAGACCATTGAAGTACTGGATAATCCTCAGAAAATCAAAAAGCTGCTGGACAATCTGAAGGATGAGTTGAAGATGCTGACTGATGCACTGGATGTGTTCTCCTAACCTCTGGCTCTGCGCATGTCACATAATACAGATGTATTCTGTCTATATTACTGCTGCATTGATAGCTTCATCATTCATTAGTCAGACTTGCTTTCATTTTGATGTAGCATTGTGTCTGCAGGCACTATTGTAAAGTTCAAGCAATTAGAGGGTCTGCTTCATTGCTTCTGCTAATCAGATTTCCTTTCGTTTGCCTCCTGAATAGTGGAATATGAGAAAATGGTCTTTGCCACAACACAAAGTGAGCTCATAGAGTGTTGGCAGCCTGTTTAACATGAGCCAAGAAAATGGGGAGCGGTGTTAAATTGTCAATCAATTTCCTATTAGCCTGTTTTGCAACAGGTTCCAAATTATATAAGTAAACAGGCCTGTTTGAATGAATGGGATCTACCCGCTGTGCTGTCTCACCAATCCCCTTACCCACAATGGTCTTGTGTAGTTTTGAAAGGGTTCCCCTGCTCATACACCCCACCCCTCAAAAGAGCGCGACCGTCCCAAAATGAAACAAAGTCTCCGCGTGAGCGTGTTTAGTCGTTTGTTTCCCTGCACTCGCAGATGTGGCAAGGTCCCAAAAAGAATCTCCCACATCCCCCCCACAGTCCGAAAGCAACATGTGAAGATTCCCCCAGTACCCCCCAACCCCCACACCGGGCAACCCCAACCCAAACGATGGGCACAAAAAATGGCAGCTTGGGACCTTGGTAGTGCCCAGGTGGCACCCAGGTAGCACTGCCAGGCTGCCAGTCTGATACCAGCAGTGCCAGGGCACCACCCTGCCCAAAGGGTATGCAGCTGAGGGCCTCCCTTAGGGACCCCCGCAAATGCGGTTCCATCTGGTCTCTGTGAGACCAGTACCAAACGATGCTCACCCGATGTCCCCGAGGAGCAGGGATTGAATCCCAAAGCCTCAGGTACCTCGGGAACCTGCACATTAGAGTAAGGCTTACTAAAATACAGATTTGCTAAAAAGTGATCCCGCCCATTGTGGGCGGGATTCCCCTTGCAACATCTCGCGAGATTGCATTGAATCGAGCGGGGCGTTGCGAGCCAGGTAGATCCTGGGAGCGGGGTCTCCCGATTTTCACTGGCCATGCTGCGCAATGTGGCTGGGGATCGCGGATATATTTTCTCCCAAAATGATTACTTTTAAATTATCCACATTAAATTGTGTCTGCCTATTTCTGTCCACATCCTTCCGACGTTTTATGCTATCTACACATTATTTTCTATTTTGCCAAGTTCCTATTAACCAAAGACTTCAGAATTATATCCCCTTTTGTTTAAGTCCATGTGATATTTAGGTGTAACAGGAAAAGCAATGATCCTAATATTGATCCCTGGGAGCCTGACTGCACATTTATCTCCAGTCAGAAAATTGTCCTTTCACCATCACTTAACAGACATGAGATTGGAAGCTAATGTTGTACCCATTGCCTCTGTCCCTTTAGTGCCATGTGTTTCTATTTTGTGAAGGTGTCTGTTATCTGGTACTTGGACAAATGCCTTTTGATAGTTCATATGTACAAAACCTACTGCACCGCATTCACCAACTGTCTGATACTTTAAAGAATTCAATTAGGTTACTTAGATATGATTTACGTTTAACAAATCTGTACTGCCTGTCCCTTATTAACATATACTTCTCTATATGAGAATTAATTTTGCCCTGTAAACGACTTTGGTGTCTCTGTTGATGATGTCGCAACTTTTTGCTTGAAACGCTCTTCGTAATGGACAAGCTTGATGCCTGGGGAAATCGAACTGCTTGTGTTAGCCAATTGTTCCCCAGCCCACCCTCATTTAGTGTGTGCATTCTCACCATGAAGCTGATGGTGTTGTGTTGATTTTTGTTGTTCCCTCCGCATAATATGTGGCAAGGTCAAGTTCTTCAGCATTTGGAATAAAATGTTGTCTCTGCTCTCTTCATGGAATAAACAGTGTAATGGTTGGGAAGCAAAACCTCTGTAATTTTATATTGAACTGCCTCTCCAAAGACTTGAAGTGAACATGTGAGAAAACATTTGCAAACCAACATCCAAAACAACGGAGGTTTGTCATTAGAATAAACAGAAAATGATTGAAAGGCTACACAAGCAAGTTAGAATCCAAAAGAGGAAGATGGGTTGACTCTTTCTACATCATAGCTGGCAGTCAGCGTACTGAAGCTCCTTTTTACAGCACAAATGTCTGCAAGTTTAAAAAAATGAAAGGGAATGGAGAACAGAGAGAGGATAAAAAGCAGCAAGTCATTAGCAGCTAGATAGTTAATAATTAGCTAATATTCCTGGATCCACTGGGAATTGCAAAGTTAATCTCCCAAGATTTATTGTGAGCAAGTCAACAGACAATCGGCCTTGTGGGATCCATCGGCTTCCCAGCCGATAAAGTACAGCCCAGCTGGGTGCAATGCAGCACTGGAACAGCACCCTGGGGTGCTATTGGAGACCCCTGGGTGTCCAGGGTCAGTGCAAGGTGGTCCTTTAGCCCTCCCCCTAGCACACGGGCAACTTAGGCACTGCCAAGGAGCCTGGATGGCATTACCAAGCTGGCAGGAGCACTGCCCGGATGGCAGTGCAAGGGTGCCAGAGTGCACTGCCAAGGGCCAGGAGCGACATGGGCAATGCCCATGAAAGGAGAGTGGAGGAGGGTTTTGAAGAGTGGGCGTGTGCAGGGCAGGTATGGAAAGGCCTCTGGGAGGTTGGGGTGACGGGTGGGGGTGCTGGAAGGGGAGTGGCTTGTGAGTGGACATGGGGGTCCTGAAGAGGGGGACCCCGTAGCGGGGTATCCTCACTTGGGGGTGTGTGGGGTAGTGTCCATGTGTGGGATGTCCCATTGCCCATGTGTGGGGGGCCCCCAAACTTAATTCGAGATCGGGACAACCTTTCAAAATGACGGCCCGAATATTGCGTTCTACTCCCCAGTGTGAACTTGCGGCAGGTGGGGTGGAAGTATCCGGCCTTAAGTGTGGGCTAAACTGGTGAGAAACTCCCCAGGGCCCAAACAAGTAACCATTGAATAGTGGCAGAGCCGGCAGGAAACTTCGAGATTTTGGGGGAGCATCCATAGTTTGTGGTTTAGGCCATTACATGTCACATCAGTGGTTTGCACATTTGGGACTTCTGACATGATAGCCTCATGTTCTGCTGTCAACTCTTCCATTAACTCCCATGCACACAGAACGTATGAAAAGCTGTGGTCATAGAGCTGCCAAGGGGTAGTGAGTTCAGGTAAAGGTTAGGAACTTTGCACAAAAGGTCTGGAAGGGGTTCCCTAGATTGCCGGGATACACCCTGCTGGAGCGACTGCTGCTTCCGGATGTGGAAGGGGAGGGAAGAATTGGGGATATATATAAGTGGCTGGGGGAGCAGGGAGGCGAGTGGGTGGTGAAGATCAAGGAGAAATGGGAAGCGGAGTTGGGAATGGAGATCAATTGGGGAGTGAGGCACTGCAAAGGGTAAATGGGACCTCTTGTGCAAGGATGAGCCTGATACAGTTTAAGGTGATGCATAGTGTTATGATATGCAGACATGCAGGTAATGATATACAGACAGGCACAGACAGGTAGCTAATGAACACAGAGAACAGGACATGACCAATGAGCAGGCAGGACACTCAGGGGTGGTATCTCACTATAAAAGGCACGAGGCACTCACACTCCGCCTCTTTCCAGACAGACATCTAGAGAGTACATCAGGGTTGACCAGCAGCATCACACCCAGCACGTGGCTTAGAGCAGACTGGTTTAGTTAGGCTGAGTTACTACAGTTAGATTAGCAGGAGAGTCGAACTCATTTAAGAACTGTGTTAATAGTTCAATAAACAAGTCGAACTCATTACAGAGTCTGGACCTTCCTTTGTCAAAGCATACATCAAGGAAGCAGCTGATGCTACACGAAGAAGCATAACACAACACACAGGGTGCATATGACTCGGGCGAGAATGAGTGGGTTCTTTCAGCGGGTAGCAGATGAGTGTGAGAGGGGTGGGCGGGGGCCAGCAAATCATGCGCACATGTTTTGGGGTTGTGAAAAATTTACAAGATTCTGGACGGGAGTCTTGGCCAGGAAGGTGGAGGAGGGACCTTTTGGTGGCAATATTTGGGGTTTCAGAGAAGCTGGAGCTCATGGAGAGGAGGAAGCCTGATGTCTTGGCCTTCGCCTCTCTGATTGCACAGCGACAAATTTTGCTGGAGTGGCGGTCGGCATCGCCACCGGGGGTAGCAGCATGGTTGGGTGACCTGTATGACTTCCTGCAGTTAGAGAAGATAAAGTATAAGTTAAGGGGCTCAACAGGGGAGTTTGAGAAAAGGTGGGGGATGTTTGTGACCGTGTTTGAGGAACTGTTCGTCGCTGGAGGGTGGGGGGATGGGTGATGGGGAGGTGGGGGGGGGGTGAAAAGGAGAAAAATCTGTACAAACTGTCTAGTTGATAGTTGGGAAGAATATTTCCCGGGGTATTTATTTGCAGTAACCTACTTTGATACAAGTTTGAATGAAATGCGTTTAAAAAAAATTAAAAGCTGTGGGCCGCAATTCTCCGCTCCCCACGCCGGGTGGGTGAATCGCGGGAGGGCTGGGCAACTCACGACATGCCCCCCTGACGCCCCCTGCGATTCTCCCACCCCCCGCTCGGAAGAATCGCCGCTCGCCGTTTTTCACAGCGATCAGCGATTCTCTGACCCGGATGGGCCGAGCGGCCTGCCGTTCGCGACCGGTTCACGACGTCGGCAGCCACACCTGGTCGCTGCCGTCGTGAACATGGCGCCAAAAGCTGGTTTGAAGCTTGTGGGGGGCGGAGAGGGGAGTGAGCACCACGGCCGTGCTCGGGAGGGGACTGGCCCGCGATCGGTGCCCACCGATCGTCGGGCCGGCGTCTCAAAGGGATGCACTCTTTCCCCTGAGTATGGTCACCAAGTTTGGATCACCAAAAACTAGACAGGTGAGGAAATAGAGTCACAAGAGGTGTTAAGCTAGAAATGGAAACTTAGGCCTGGATTTTTGTTCCCAAGTTTGGAGGCAGAGATGTAACACTTCCTGGCATCGCAAATCCAGCCTGGGAAAAAGATGCCCACAATCTGTAACCTCATGGCCCGGCATACCCCCCACTCTACCATTACCATCAAACCAGGGGATCAACCCTGGTTCAATGGAAAGTGAAAGAGGGCATGCCAGGAGCAATACCAGGCATACCTAAAAATGAAGTGTCAACCTGGTGAAGCTACAACACAGGACTACTTGTGTGCCAAACAGCATAATAGACAGAGCTAAGCAATTCCACAACCAACAATCAGATCTATTTTCTACAATCTTGCCACATCCAGTTATGAATGCTGGTGGACAATTAGACAATTTGCTGGTGGCGGAGGCTCCACAAATATCCCCATCCTCAATAATGATGGAGGCCAGCACATTAGTACAAAAGAGGGTGGCACAGTAGCACAGTGGTTAGCACTGCTGCTTCAATTCTGGCCTTGGGTGACCGTCTGTCTGGAGTTTGTACTTTCTCCTTGCGTCCGCTAGGCTTTCATCCGGCTGCTCTGGTTTCCTCCCACAGTCCAGAGATGTGCAGGTCAGGTGGATTGGCCATGCTAAATTGTCCCTTAGTATCCAAAACAAAGGTTCGATGGGGATACAGGGGTAGGGTGGAGGTATGGGCTTAAGTAGGGTGCTCTTTCCAAGGGCCGGTGCAGATCTAATGGTGCGAATGGCCTCCTTCTGCACTGTTGATTCTATGAAAAGATAAAGCTGAAGCATTCACAATGAAATTCAGCCAGAGGTGCCGAGTGGATGATCCATCTCAGTCTCCTTGTGACCGTGTTTGAGGAGCTGTTTGTCGCAGTGGGGTGGGGGATGGGTGATGGGGATTTTTTTTAAAAACGCATTTCATTCAAACTTGTATCAAAGTAGGTTACTGCAAATAAACACCCCGGGAAACATTCTTCCCAACAATCAACTATACAGTTTGTACAGATTTTTCTCCTTTTTCATGAGAGTCTCCAAATGTCCCCACCATCACACATGTCAGGCTTCAGCCAATACGATTCACTCCACGTGATATCAAGAAATGGCTGAAGGCTGCAACGGCTGTGGGCCCTGGCAATATTCCGGCACTAGTACTGAACACTTGTGCTCCACAACTTGCCACGCCCTGAGCCAAGCTGTTCCAGTATAACTCCAACACTGGCATCTACACGGCCTTGTGGAAAGTTGTGCAGCTATGTCCTGGCACAGAAAGCAGGACAAATCCAACCTGGCTAATTAACATCCCATCAGTCTACTCTTGATCATCAGCAAAGCGATGGAAGGGGACTGTCAAGCAACATTTGCTAAGCAATAACCTGCTCACTGACACCCAATTTGTGTTCCGTCAAGGTCACTCAGCTCCTGACCACTTTACAGCCTTGGTTCAATGATGGACAAAAGAGATGAATTTGACAGGTGAGGTGAAAGTGACTGCTCTTGACACCAGGGCAGCATTTGACTGAGTATGGCATCAAAGAGCCCGAGCTAAACTGGAGGCAATGGGAATCAGAGGGAAAACTCTCCACTGATTGGAGTCATGCCCAGCACAAATGAAAATTGTTGTGGATGTTGGCCATCAATCATCTCAGATCCAGGACATCACTGCAGGGGTTACTCAGGGTAGTGTTCTAGGCCCAACCATCACCAGCTGTTTTATCAATGGCCTTTACTCCTCGTAAGGTCAGAAGTGGAGATGTTTGCTGATGATTACATAATGTTCAACACTATTCACGACCCCTCCAATACCAAAGCAGTCCATGCCCAAATACAGCAATACCAAGATAATATCTAGGCTTAGGCTGACAAGTGGTAACTAATGTTCATGCCACACAAGTGCCAGGCAATGACCATCTCCAACATAAAAAATGTAACCATCACCCCTTGACATTCAATGGTATCATCATCACTGAATCCCCCACTATCAACATCCTGGGGGCTACCATTGATCAGAAACTTAACTGGACCAGCCACATAAATAATGTAACTACAAGAATGGGTCAGAGGCTAAGGGTCTTGCAGTGAATAACTCAAGTCCTGACTCCCCAAAGCATGCTCACCATCTGAAAGGAACAAGTCAGGTCTATGATGGAATAATCTCCAACTGCCTAGTACAGCTTCAACAACACTCAAGAAGCAAGACACCACCCAGGACAAAACAGCCTGCTTGATTGGCATACCACCCACCACCTTCGACACAGATAGGCGCTACTGTCGACAGGAAAGAGACTCCCGGATGGTATGTTGCCTCCCTGGTGCCAGGGCCAAGGATATCTCTGAATGAACATAGGACATCCTGAAGGGGGAGGGTGAACAGCCAGAGATGGTAGTACACATAGGTACTAACAACATAGGCAGGAAGAGTGATGAGGTCCTGCAGAAGGAGTTCAGGGAGTTAGGCAATAAGTTAAAAAGGCATGATCTTGTGGGTTGTAATCTCAGGATTACTCCCTGTGCCATGTGACAGTGAGGCGAGTAAATAGGAGGATAGTGCAGCCAAATACGTGGCTAAATTGGTGTGCAGGAGGGAGGGCTTCAGATTTCTGGACCACTGAGATCTCTTCCGGGGCAGATTATTATATTATAGAGGACCAATACGCCCAGGGGGCTCAATACATCCCCTTCAATGTGAACCATGCCCACCAGGGTTGCTGCCATCACCCGTATGACCCTGGTCCAGGAAGTGGTTGACTGGATTCATGTCCCCCTACGAGCACCTGAAGATGACAGGTGTCTCCACACAAACCAAAAATGCTTCCACTCGATCAATGTGCAGCTGATATGTGACTATCAGCTGCGCATCATTCACTTCTGTGCTGGATACCCAGACAGTGTGCCCGACGCCTTCATCATGGCACACACAACGATTCATGAAATGTTCTGGATGCCTATCCGGCTGAAGGGTTGGCTCCTTGCTGACAGGGGTTATCCGCTGCAATCGTGGCTGATGAGACCGACCCAGAGGCCACAGACCGATGCGCAGACAATCTTGAGCGGCACAGCGCCGGGGTCCGAGGTTCAAATCCCGGCTTGAGTAACTGTCTGTGCGGAGTCTGCTCGTTCGCACCATGTATGCTTGGGTTTCCTCCAGGTGCTCCGGTTTCCTCCCACAAGTCCTGAAAGAAATGCTGTTAGGTGAATTGGATATTCTGAATTCTCTCTCTGTGTACCCGAACAGGCTCCAGAATGTGGCAACGAGGGGATTTTCACAGTAACTTCATTGCAGTGTTAATGTAAGTCTACTTGTGACACTGATAAAGATTATTTATTATTACAACGATGCCCATACAGCCACCGGAAGCGTGATCAACCAGTGCTTCGGCCTCCTGAAGATGCATTTCAGGTGCCTGGACTGCTCTGGAGCAGACCCCCAGTATAATTCTGAGATGGTCGCTAGATCGTGGCAGCCTGCTGCGTCCTCCACAACACCGTGCAGCCGAGGGGCGGTGTGCTGGAGGATAAGAAAGAATGCCAGTCTTCGTCCGATGAGGAGGAGGCGGGGGAGGGCAAGGATGGCCAGGGCATGGGGCCCAGGCAAGCACGGGAGGCCACACAATGCCAATGGACACGGAACACTCTGATCACCTCCAGGTTCACCAACTGGGGAGAGGGCCGGTACTGGCCAGTAGCACGGACACCGCATCCCACATCACCTCACTGCCCCCCTCAAGCCATCTCCCCGCCTGTAACCCCCTACGTGATACATACCAGCTGCACTATGGGATGTGGGCTCTGTGTTGGCAGTAACAGCGGTCTGGTCCATGGGATGGAGGATGATGACAACCTTCTCTGTGATGAGCTCTGGTGCTCCGCATCGTATGCCAATGTCTGACTCTTGCCCACGGTTGCATTTTCCACCGTCCACCTGGGTGAATCCTGCATGTGAGCTGGCCACTCCGTCACATACCAAATCGCTGGGTGACAGTGGTGAGGACAGTCAGGGGGTGCGGGGGCTGGGGAGCCCGATACACCCACAATGTCCGCCCATTCCCTCCCCCCCTCCTCTGGCCAGCCAGACAAACCCATCCCTCACACACAAAAAACAGAGCAGCGAAACAGGTAACGCTGGTAACAGGTGTTTCATATGGACAAAAATCACGAAACTGTGCCCTGCCTACTTAACTGGTGTCTAACTTTCTGGCTGTACGGGCCTAACACTATGTCTAGGTGGTTCCCAGGCGTACAGTAGGAGCGGAGTTAACCTTCTGTGATTCCCGCCCTGTGACCTGATCCCCATTAGCAGCCGTCTTCTGGAGTGACCGGGGCTGAATGGGCCCGGCTGCTGCTCGGGTGTCTCAGGTGGTATGGTGCTGCCCATTGAAAGAGTTGGGGGGGGGGGGGGGGGGCGGAGTCCGCAGTGCTGCGGTGTTCCGCCATCTCCCCTGTGGGAGTCACCGGAACAGGCCCCATCACCTCCTACTCCCTTAGGGTGCCCGATGGCCCCAGGGCTACACCAAGGGATGGGGGTGTGAGTGGAGCTATGCTCTGAGGAACCCCCACTACCTGGTGCTGCAATTCCTTGAGGCCTGCTCTGGTCTCGACCAGGGTCTGCACGCTCGCGGCCATGGAGCACAGGTTGTGGACCATCATCATCTGACACTGCACCATATCATTCATTGACTGTGCCACTATCTTCTGGATTTGTGTCACATCAGCCAGTGACTACGCCATCTCCCTCAGGGACTGTGCCACCTCCCTCTGTGTTTGTGCCACACTGGCCAGTACCTTGGCAATGCCGCCGATGTCCCCAGCTATGGCCTGCAGTGACTGGGCCATGCTCAGTGGAGCCACTGTGATGTCCAGGGGAATCTGGCACAAGGTTGCCTGTGAGACGGCAACTGTGACCTGGGCCTCGGCCAGTGCCTGCGCAGAATCTCTCATATGCTGATCTATAGTCAAAACCATCATCCCAAATGCCTCCACCGCAGACCATGCAGTGTTGGCCTGGTTGGCACGCATTGTTAGTAACACCTCCTGCTGCTGCACATGGTTGGACTCGTCCAATTGCACCTGCAGATGCTGGATGCTCACCGACAACCCCTCATGTAGTCCCTGGCTCTGCGACTGCTTCTCCACTATAGATGGAACAATCCATTCCAGAAGCCCGAAACCCATCTGGACGGCAGCAAATTCCTCGTCTCGGTCTACCCTCTGACCATCCGCCCCCGTGGGTGTTCCTGCCTCCATCTGCTGTACCGGATGAGCTATGTGGTGCGCACCAGAGAGTGTCCCATGATCCTCAATCGAGGTAAGCGTCTCTGGGACGATGGAGGGTGTTGGAGACAGCTGTGATGGGATCTTCTGAGTCTCGGGTAGAGGGTTGCCGTCGGAGCTGCTCTCTTCGCTGCCTGGCTCACTGGGGGGGGGGGGGGGTTGGTGGTTGGTTGTGGCACTGACTGGGGGCGGGGGGTGCCAGATAGACCCACCCCATCTCCAGCAGCTCCTGCAAGACACAAGACTAGATGCATGACTGGACGATGGGAAAGGGGATGGTGGGGGTGAGCGTGTGGGTAGGGATGGTGGGTGGGTGATGGGCATGGGTGTGGGAGTGAGGGTGGTGTGGGGGTGAGACTGTGTGGGGGTGGTGTGGGGGATAGGGTGGTGTGGGGGGTGTGGATGGTTTTGGTGTGGGTTGACACATGTGTCACAAGGAACCACAACTAACCCACTTCCTCGCCCACGGCCGAACTCCAGCCTCTATGGCCTCACGTTCCTCTGGGCCACTGATCACGTCCAGAGCCCTTTGCCCTGCCACAGTGAGGAGCCGCAGGTCCAGCGGTACCAATTTTTGTCTTCTCCCACACCCAGCGGCTGTGCGCAGCCTTCTCCAGGGGGGCAGGAGAGGGGACAGAAAATGACAGTGTTAGACAGTCCGACAAGCCCAGGGGATGGGTGGCTAGTGGCCTCAGTGGCCAGGGCACCTATCCATGATGGCCAGAAAGGTGCAGGCATGTGGTACAAGATGAGAATTTGCCCGCCGTCCGGGTGGAGAGGGGGTAGTGTCACGGGTGTAAAAGAGGGGGGCTGTTTCCAGGGGCACAGTGCTACCTACTCACACTGGCCGCCCTGAGCTTATGTACTTTTTTACTGGCCGGTCCGGACAACATGACCACGGCGCTGACCGCCTCTGCCAACTGGGCCCAGGCACGGCGAACGGTGGTGGCTGGCAGCCTCCTTCCTGGGTTGGGGTGCAGGGTCATCTCCTCTCTTCCACCGTGTCCAGGAGGGTCTCCAACTCGGCATCCGTGAATCTTGGGCCCATTCTCCTCACTGCTATCTTGTTGGCTGGGGTGGTGAGTGTGGGAGTGAAGTGTGTATATGCGGCTGCAGCTTATCAGCCTCCTGAGTATCAATCGCAAAACCGGCAAATCTGACACCATTTCTCATTGGAATCGATTGTGTTCCACAGTAGCAGAATCGGTCCAGATGTGGTACCAGTTTTGCTGTCATGGAACTGCACAAATTCTGTGTCAGTGTTCACACTTAGTCTCAGAAACGGAGAATCCTGTCCATTAACTCTCTTTCTACAGGACTTCCAGTGGCGGCATGTAGAGGGGAAGCCGTATGTTGGGTGGCTCTTGCTTGAAGTACATTTTTAGGAGGTTTAAAGTCCAGTCCCAGGTTAGTTATTGGAGGATTGAAAAAAGGGAGATAAAAAGTCGCTGAAAGATACCAAAAGGACTGTAAGGTTGTGAAGAAGGGAGGAAACGAGGGTTCTTTGTCGAGTGAGAGGATCAGCAAAGGTGCTGGCAAGATGGCGGGTGCCGGACCGCATGGTGGGGCCCCACTGCTTACGGTGGAAGCGATGACTGAGGTGATGGCTGTGGAGCTGGAAAAGCAGTTTGCGAGGCACATGGAGGCGTTGGGGAAGGAGATGCGGTTGGACTGAAATCATTAGTGGAGGAGGCAATTGCCCGGTGAGGGTAGCTGTGGCAAAGACATCGGCCAAGGTAAGAGAGCAGGGCGAGAAGATGAAGGACATGGAGGAGGTCATGTTGCAGCACTGCGACCACCCGCGGAGGGTGGTGGAGGTGAACAAAGGGTTTCGAGAAAAGCTCGAAGATTTGGAGAACTGCTCGAGGTGGCACAACTTGAGGATTGTGGACTTGCCCAAAGGAGTAGAGGGCCCAAGGCCAACGGGTACTTCGCCAAGATGTTGGCAGAGTTGATGGGGAGGGTGGGGAGCCCTCCCGGTATGAACTGGACTGAGCTCATTGGTCATTAAGGCCAAAGCCAAAATTAAATGAGCCACCAAGAGCAGTAATTATCTGCTTCCATAATTACCACACGAAGGAGAGGGTGTTAAACTGGGCAAAGCAGAAGCGGGAGGTGCAGTGGACTGCTGCTGGAGTTCAGATATACCAGGACTTCATGGTGGAGATGGCAAAGGGACGAGTGGCGAGTAAAGGCAGCACTGCACAACAGTGGGGTGCGATTTGTTATGGTGTATCTGGCAAAGCTGAGGGTGTCATGCAACACCAAAGATTTTTATATTGAGATGGTGGAGGCGGCTGAGGCATTCGTGAAGCAGAAGGCTTGGGACAGAAGTGAGGAGTGGAACTGGAAAAGGGTCATGGACTGTGATTGGGGAGCCAGAGAATGTATAAATGTTAGAACTTTCTGTTTGTTGACCGGTATTGTAACTTACTTGACTTCACATTATTATCGAGCTTAAGTTTTTGTTTGTTTGATTGGCATTCTTTGTTTCGGCGGTTATATGTTATTTTATTGAATTGTATGGGTTGGATTGTTTTTTTCTTGGACTGGGTGGGAGGGGAGGGGATGGAATGCCTTTGGGGCGAGGGGGGAGGGGGGGGGTGGTCCCCACACTAGCTAACTGAAGTCAGCTAGTGAACGGAGGTGAGGTGGGGGAGGGGCTGTGGACATTGGAGTCTGGTCAACAGGTTTCGATGTGCCTAAGAGGAGTGTAATGGTTGGCCAGCACGGTGGCGCAGTGGGTTAGCCCTGCTGCCTCACGGCGCCGAGGTCCCAGGTTCAATCCCGGCTCTGGGTCACTGTCTGTGTGGAGTTTGCACATATTGCCCGTGTGTTTGCGTGGGTTTCGTGCCTCCAACCCAAAGATGTGCAGAGTAGGTGGATTGAACACGCCAAATTGCCCCTTCATTGAAAAAAAATGAATTGGGTACACTAAATTTATTTTTAAAAAGGTGTGAAATGGGAGGGGAGGGATCAGTATTGGATGAGTTTTTTCGAGAGGAAGTACAGGGGGCATTCTGGGACTGGGGGAGGGGGTTCGATGTTAACAATGGATAGGGATGGGTCAGGCCCTTGGGGCAGTGTCCGGTGGTATGAGAAAGGAGGGAGGGGTGAGAGATCCCCAGCTAGGATAGTCACTTGGAATGTGAGGAGGTTGGGAGGTCCAGTCAAGAGGTCAAGGGTGATTGTGTATCTTAAAAGCTTGAAGGCCGATGTAACAATGCTGCAGGAGACTCACTTGAGGGTGAAGGACAAGGTGAGACGTAAAAAGGGCTAGGTTAGCCAGTTGAGTCATTCTGGATGGTTAGCAAAATGGTACGGTTCCAGATGGAGAAAGTGGTTGCAGATCAGGGGGTTAGGTATGTGATTGTGACAGGGGCGCTGGAGGGGAGGTTAGTGGCGCTGGCAAATGTATACGGTCCCAATCGGGATAATGGAGGATTCATGAAGAAGGTGTGTGGGGTCATCCCTGACTTGGATCCACACAAACTAATAGTGGGGGGGGGGTGACTGGAACTTGGTGCAGGAGCCAAGGTTGGACAGGTCACGGCCGCGCTCGCTGGTCCTGTCAAGGGGCGAAGGCGTTGGCTGAGCTAATGGTGGAAATGGGAAAGGACCCTTGGAGGTTTCTGTACCCGAGCGAACGGGAGTACTTGTTGTTCTCTGGTCATTAAGGTGTACTCACGGTTCAACTTTTTCATGGTGGGGAAGGCGCTGCTGGCTGGGATTAAGGGGATGGAGTACTCGGCAATGGCAATATCAGATCATGCTCCGCATTGAGTGAATATGGTGTTGGAGAAGGGGGTAGCGCAGAGACCGGGGTGGAAATTAGACGTGGGACTGTTGGGGGACCGACTGAGCCATTGGCGTTAAGAAATTTGGGGATATGGAAAGGGATAGTGGGGGGTATAGAGTACAGGGTGTCCTTATATGCGGATGATTTCTGTTATACGTGTCGGAACCGAGTGTGTCAATAGGGGGAATATTAGGGCAGCACGGTGGCCTAGTGGTTAGCACAACCGCCTCACGGCGCTGAGGTCCCAGGTTCGATCCCGGCTCTGGGTCACTGTCCGTGTGGAGTTTGCACATTCTCCCCGTGTCTGCGTGGGTTTCGCCCCCACAACCCAAAAATGTGCAGAGTAGGTGGATTGGCCATGCTAAATTGCCCCTTAATGGAAAAAATAATTGGGTAATCTAAATTTATTAAAAAAAATTTTTTTTAAATAAATAAATAAATAGGGGGAATATTGGAGCTGCTTCGGGTGTTTGGGTCTTTCTCGGGGTACAAATTAAATCGAGACAAGTGTGAGTATTTTGTGGTGTCTCGGCCGGCGGTGGGGGCAGGGGCCGGAGGGCTGCCTTTCCGTCAGGCAGGGACTCACTTTAGGTATCTGGGGGTGCAGGTTGCTCGGGATTGCGATTGTGATAAAATTGAGAAAGTAATTGAGGAATATGTAGGTTTTAACTGCACGGGGGAGGTATTGAAGGTGGTTGTCTGGGAGGCTCGAAAGGTGGTGATGAGGGGTGAGGTGATCTTGTTTCAGGCTAGGGTGGACAAAGAGGAGAGTTTGGAGCAGCAGACGATAATAGATGTGATGTTGGAGGTAGATAGGAGTTATGCAGAAGATGGGGATCCTGCAAAGTTGGAAATGAGGAAGGAACTACAGTCGAGATTTGACAGGCTATCTACCAGGAAGGCGGTGCCCCAACTGAGGCGAGCAAGGGGTGCAGTTTATGAGCATGGAGAGAAGGCGGGCCGTATATTAGCAGGTCAGCTCCGAAGGGAGGCGGCGGCAAAGGAAATTGTTCTGTGCGGGACAGGGCAGGGAAACTGGTGGTGGCTCCGGGTCAGATTAATAACGTGTTCGAGGAATTTTATGAGATGTTGTACAGGTTGGAACCACCTGGGGAAGACCGGGACATGCAGAAATTTCTAGATGGGCTGGAATACCCGAGGTTAGATGAGAGCTACAGGGCTACATTAGAAGGAGCGATAGTGGAGCAGGAGATAAAAGATGCGATTGGGAGGATGCAGTCAGGGAAGGTGGCAGGGCCAGATGGGTTTCCAATGGAATAGTATAAAAAATTGAAGGATAAGCTGGCACAGTTGATGGTGGGATGTTTGAAGAGGCGATAAGGAGGGGATGTTATCACAAACTTTGTGGCAGGCATTGATTTCCTTGTGGCTTAAGAAGGGTAGGATCTGACGAAGTGTGGGACATATAGGATCATATCACTTTTAAATGTGGAGGCAAGGGTGTTGGCAAAGGTACTGGCAGGTCGTCTGCAGGAGTGCCTCTCGAAGGTGATAGGCGAGGATCAGACAGGGTTTGTGAGAGGGTGGCAGCACTTTGCGAATATTTCGGGGTATTGAACGTGGTCGTGGCACCGGCGGAGGGGAGGGAAACAGAGGTGGTTGTGGCATTGGACGCCAAGGAAGCATTTGACCAGGTAGAATGGGGGTACCTGATGGTAGTTTTGGAGCAGTTTGGAATTGGACCATGATTTGTGGGAGACTAAAGTGCGAGTCCATTTGGACGTGTCTTCAGATCCCTCCCACCCGGCTTACTCACTCTTCCAACTTCTCCCATCAGGCAGGAGATACAGAAGTCTGAGAACACGCACGAACAGACTCAAAAACAGCTTCTTCCCCACTGTCACCAAACTCTTAAATGACCCTCTTATGGACTGACCTCATTAACACTACACCCTGTATGCTTCATCCGATGCCAGTGCTTATGTAGTTACATTGTATATTTTGTGTTGCCCTATTATGTATTTTCTTTTATTCCCTTTTCTTCCCATGTACTGAATGATCTGTTGAGCTGCTTGCAGAAAAATACTTTTCACTGTACCTCGGTACACGTGACAATAAACAAATCCAATCCAATCCAATCCAATCTAGGTTAGCATGGTTTAAATCCCCAAATATTGCCTTAAAATATATCCAGAGACGACCGGCAAAGGCAGTCGGATGTTCCCCTTTCCTCTATCTACATTTGTTCAAGCCCTCCACTGAATCCCCTTTATTGTATCTGATAACAGCTAGTATGGCGTCCTTCATTTTGTCTAGGGTTCCTCCTCCTATGTTTTGGGGGTCTGACAAAGCTGATTGTATCGGCTGGCTGAGGCTCATTACTATCAATTTTACTTCCTCTCTCTCATCTTCCGTACATAACTTTTTGTTGGTGCACCTTGATGGAACCATTAATTCAGCAAACACGTGTCGTTGGATCTGAACAGAGGATTTAATACACTTACAACAGAGCCAGCCTATTCGTCGTTGAACTCCAGATGACTGCAGGCTGGCTCTAAGGCACTGATCTTTATACATCGGTCCCAGGGGGAGGAGTCCTGGGCGGAGCCAAGGGAGGAGCCCAGTACAAACTCTCGCGTACTCCCAGAGTGACTCCCCCTGGTGGTCGGATAGTGCAACTGCACTTACAATGGTGGATAGTGAACATATATACACGGAGTTATATTGGCAACTATATACAGTATTGATCTTACAATGGGTAGATAACAAACATATATACATGGAGTGATATTGGCAACTATATATAGTGTGAATCACATTCACCACACACCTCCTCAAAGAAGCCATGCGGGTCTGCGGTGGTGAAATGGAGTAATTTTACTGCAAGTGTCCCTTAACTGGGTTACCGAAAGTGGGGTGATGTAGGTGACATCTGGACCTGCCTGATCCCTTATCCTTCTTTCTGTAGTGACCGGATTCATGGGTTGCGGGGCAGTTGTGGGGTTGGTGCTAGCTGTGCAGCCGGTGCTGCTGTTGCCTTTCTTTTTGGGATGCGTGGCGGTTGCTTTTGACTCTCCATTCTCTCAGCATACGTGTTTGCGCTTTCTTTTAACTCTTCCCAATCTGCCATCTCTTCTTCATCTGTCTCGTCTGTCCCATAGGTACACATAAAACCATTCTGAACGGAAAGTAACAACTGGAGCTTATTTATCTTTCGCTGGCATTTAGCGTGGTCAACAGTGCTCTGCCTTTGATCTTTAGTGGACTGGTGGAGCGCTCGGAAAGCTGCCTGTAAATCGGCGCATTTTCTTGTTAACTGAGTCACCTAGTGTTCAGTCGCCTCTCTTACCAAGACTGCGCGCTGTGTGCCTTGATAGGCTTTGTTGTACTGGGTTTGGAAGCTGCTAAGGTGTACTATGCAAGACTGGTGGACGCATTTAACATCGGCGACTTCCCTGTCTTTAGCGGCTAACTACTCCCGGAGTTCCTCAATAAAGTTCTTGCTTTCCTTACTGTTTCCCTCATTCTCCTCTTCCTTCTCTACTGACTGACTGCGGAGCGTCTCGGCGACCTCCTCGGTGCCTCGTAACTGTGCCAAGCAGCACACTATTGCCGTTGGCTTTCTGAACTTTACTGTGTTTTTCTTGTAGACTTCACATAAATTCTTCCACCAAGTCTGTCCTATCTTTCCTTCTAAACGAATCCCGTCAGAGTTGCCAAGAATGTTGCCACTTTATTAAAATCCACAAGCAGCGAATATGCTTCTTGCATTGACCGAATGACCACACAACCAGTAAATTAGTTCTAAAGACAGTTTATTAACAAACACACTTGTTTTATATGGAATGATTCATGCGGCTATGCACTAAACTAAACCTATTAACTAAGATGACCTTCATTTAACTTCGGGGTGACCGCTCTGTGCGGGAGATAATGGGCGGGATTCTCCGACCCCCCGCCAGGATGGAGAATCCCCGGGGGGGGACGGCGTGAATACAGCCCCGATCTGTCGGTGGACTTGTGCCGTGGGGGCACTCCTTCCTTCCGCGCCAGCCATGGCGGAGCCCGACAGGGGCCGGCGCGGAAGGAAGGAGGGGTTGGCGGTGGAAGGGCTGGCGCCGTGCCAACTGGCACGAAAGGGCCGGCACGAGTTAGCGCATGCGCAGAAACGTTGGCGTGAGTCCGCGCATGCACAAACCGGCCGGCGTATTCCAGCGCATGCGCAGGGGGGTGTCTCCGCGCCGGCCATTGTGGAGCCCTACAGGGGCCGGTGCAGAGACACCCCCTGTGCATGCACTTCAATACGCCGGCCAGTCTGCGCATGCGCAGAACCACGCCGGCGTTTCTGCGCTAACTCGCGACGGCCCTTTAGTGCCAGTTGGCGCGGCGCCAACCCCTCCACTGCCAGCCTGGCCCCCGGAAGTGCAGAGGATTCCGCAACGTCCGGTCGGCCAGATGCCTGAGTGGTTCGCGCCGCTTTTTAAGCTGGCATTGGGCGATCGCAGGGATTCGGGAGAATCCCGTTTAAGGCCTTCATCTGTGTCCATGTGGGTCAGTTGGAATTCTTCAGGTTCGTCTCGGCTGGGGTCGTCCTTCAGGTAGTGATCGCGGGTCTTTGAACATGGCTAGTTGATATGCTGCAATTGGTCGCACACAGGCTGGACCAAAAGAGGCCAATCCCAAGTGCACAGGGCTTCTTATCCTTCTTCTCTTTCACACCCTTATGGGCAGTCGTATCTCTAGCTCCAATGGATAGATAAGGTTTCCGTCACCTTCATTGATCCTGGCCAATTAGGGGGCGGAAACCTCGGTGGCTGGGCAGCTCCCAGCTATCATTGTCCTCAGCATGTAGGCTTTTCCAAAGAAGGGGAAGTGGCGCCACTTAGTCTGCTACTGCTGTAACTCCTTTATTCAAACTCTATTGTGGGGGGGGGAAATGGTGATTGACTTTTAATGGTTGCAAGTTTTGGTCAGGTTTGGTTTCTTTGCACAATACACAGAGCCTGTGTACTTGTCTGTGTCCAATTGACCACAATTCCCATGGTCCTATGCAGGTGGCCACTTTAGATGGCTACAGAGGGTATGGAGGAGGGACTCTGGTGTGAGGTGCACCGGAGAGTGCATTCCTCCACCTCATGCACGAGATTGGGGCTAATACAGCTGAAGGTGGTATTAGAGCACACCTCACAAGGGTGAGGATGAGCCCGCTCTTTGAGGGGGTAGAGGATGTGTGTGAACGTTGCCAGGGGGGTGGGGGGGGGTGGGGGGGGGGGGGGGGGGGTGGGGGGTGGGGGGGGGGGGGGCACAAACAATGTTCATATGTTTTCATCCTGTCCAAAGCTGGAGGATTACTGGAGGGTGGTTTTTAGGGTAATCTCTAAAGTGGTGCACATGAAACTGGACCCGGGCCCTCGGGAGGCCATATTCGGGGTATCGAACCAGCCGGGGTTGGAAGCGGGTATGGAGGCAGATATTGTAACCTTCGCTTCGTTGATCGCCCAAAGGCGGATCCTGGTGGGATGGAGAGCAACCTCTCCACCCTGTGTCCTGGCGTGGTGGAATTCCTGACTCTTGAGAAGGTGAAGTTTGAACTGAAGGGAAGGATGGAGGGGTTCTACAATTCATGGGCGTTATTCATGATGTATTTTCGAGAATTGGAGAACATCGAACATTAGGTGTGGGATTGGGTGGTTGGGGGGTACTGTTTATGTTGATGGTGACTATAGGTGATTACTGATTCCTTTTTTATTTGATGTTTGTATTGACATGTGGGTTGTTGTTTGGGGTTGGTGGGTGGATTGTTGTTGTTGGTAAGGGGATTGACATTGTATTTGTTTCCGTTGATTGTTTGTTGGTGGGTGTGAATTTTGAAGAAAATGTGAGAAAGGAGGAGAATGAAAAATATTTTTAAATAACTCTCTGCAGATTCTGCCTGATCTGCTCTGCATTTTCAGCATTTTCTGTTTCCTACTCTATTATTCCTATTTAAAATATGTAACCAAGCTAGAAATCATCAGCAGCTATTCCTTATGCTGAATGTGCTGAATTGGAAGTAACATGGAGGTGATTTGACATCATCCTATATTAAGAACTATAGCAAATATCAACATACATAAAAATGAATCAAAGTGGGCACAAGACTTTTTTTGTTGTTGAATAAACATCTGTAAACAGCCATAAACATCACTACGTACATAAAATTGTTCAAATTTAAAAAGAAGTTTTCAAAGGAATAAGTAGGAGTACCTTTGAAAAGAAAAGGAAGACCTGACAGTGTTCACAGTTTATCTTTACACAAAATGAAAATGCTTTAAATATTCTTGTTTTCTTTTCTGAAAAATGCTGTTAAGCTTTAGCACAGAGGTTCAAATAGAAGGGACACAGGTTTTATGAGGGAAATCTAATAACAAATGCAAAGTGTGGGCACATTCTAGGTGATCCAAAGTTCCCTGATCATTGTGCCCAGGAAATCAGCCGGCCAGAGTTGACCGTTTTTTGTCAATTCGACTGCTACCTCCTCTCATGCCATCTCCTCATTTTTCTTGAACATTCCAAAGCAGTACTTTCAATCGTGAATTGTTTGTAACTGATAACCAACTTTAAATCAGTTTTATAATCACAGGGTATCTAAGGAAGATTTAATGGGACGAACAACATCCAGGATGCAAGCAACCCAGGAAGCAGGACGGGTGCTCAAATACAGGGCAGTGCTGAGGAAGCTGGGACCGTTGTTCACACAGAATCAGGACCAGAATCAAGCAATTGCTGTGATTTTCATACAGCTGAGTCCCACACACATAGCAATGAGATAAATAACCAGATAACCTGCTTTGGATGGTGTTATTTGAGAGATTGATTGCAGATGCATTAACAGCTTTCAAAAGGCATCTTGACAAATACATGGATAGGATGGGAAATGGAGCAATATGGCACTAGGAAGTGCTGAGGGTTTTGGCCAAGGGTGGTATCATGACTGGTACAGGCTCGGAGGGCTGAAGGCCTGTTCCTGTGCTGTATTGTTCTTTGTTCTTTGATATCAGCATAACTCCCTACTCTTCCTGTGCTTGGGATCTTTTACATCCCACCTCAGCAGGGAGATATGGAGCTTTAGGTTAATGTCCCTTCTCAACAACACACCTCTGATCGTGTAGCATGCCCTCGGTACCACACTGAAGTGTCAGCCTCAAGTATCCAAAACGTAAAGCATCTTGACATGTTAGCTCAGAGTGAGAGCAGTATCACTGAGCCAAGACTGATGGTAGAAGAAAGAGATGTTAAATGTGAGCTCACATGGAAGGATTATTTTGTGCCCTGGACAAAGGTATGGGCAAAGATAAATTAACTGTTGTTGCATTGCCGAGGCTGAACAGGGAAGTCCACAGGGAAGAACAGCTGAAAATCAGAGGAGTGAATAAGCAGAGAAGGGGGGGGGAGGGGGAGGTGTGATGTGTTCAGTGATTAGCTGATATTGTAAACTGAAAGAAAGATGTGCTTACATTAGGATTACAATATTAGGAGTGCCATGTTGCAACCAGTGGAGACATGGCCCAAACTATCTTCTTTCTAGAAGTGCGTACCTTGAATGATGGCCAGTTAGTTTGGAGAATGGAATCATTCTCCTTGATTCACACAACAATCTCTTATCAGCTGCAAGAGGCAGCAGACTGATCTCATCGCAGGTGGATAAAGTTCAATGCACCACGAATTATGAAATAGTTTGCAAAAAACAGTAAAGTTTTCGTGTGTTTTGACAAAACGTCTCCACCACAATTAGCTTTTCTCTTTCAGTTGCTAAAGAAGCTATTGCAGAATTCCAGAATTTTCCAATTTTCCTTCAGGATTTCGCATTTTCACCTTTTTGCCAGTAGAGGGAGCTGACAGCAAGTATTTTGTTCAGCCAATTCATATCCAAATAAGTCAATGCATTTGTATGAGATTCCTCTGCTTTAACATTTACTGCTATTTTAACATTACCCTCAACCTGTATATTTTAAATGAACTAACATTTCAGCTAAAATAGAGAATCGATCAGTAAGGTATGAGTCTATTAAATGCTCCTCAACTAACATTGCCACAAATCAGAAGCTTGCTCACTGTCATCACCAAGTGGCCAAAATACACCTCATAACTAATAAGGCTGTGTTCCTACACAGAATGAAAACATTGAGGGATAATTTACCGTAAGAATGAAAAAGGCCGTAAATGGATACTGTGCTAACAAGACACACCTGTTTGAAAGGTTTAGCACACAATTTTGTTCCTAATTGCTGATTACCATAAAGTAAACTTGTTTGGAAGTGTTAAACCAGAAACATGCCTGGACACATGTCCTCCTCCCATTCCTCATCATGACCAAGAGAGTATTAGAATAGTGCTCAAAACCAAGCTCCCCTTTCCTGCAGGTGAGTCCTGTCAGGTGGAGTAACAATCACCCCTTTTTTAGGTGATGTCTTTGAAGAATCTTCTGAATAAATGTTGCTTAAGTGTCAGTGAAGTAATAATAATAATGATCTTTATTGTCACAACTAGGCTGACATTAACACTGCACTGAAGTTACTGTGAAAAGCCCGAATTGCCACATTCTGGCGCCTGTTCGGGTACACTGAGGAAGAATTCAGTATGTCCAAATTACCTAACAGCACGTCTTTCGGGGCTTGTGGGAGGAAACCGGGGCACCTGGAGGAAACCCACGCAGACACGGGGAGAACATGCAGCCTCTGCACGGAGAGTGACTTAAGCCGGGAATCAAACCTGTGAAGCAAGAGTGGTAACCACTGTGCTCCAATTATTGATAAAGTGTCTCAGAAAATCCCCCATTGTTTTCCAAGTCCTCAAGGCTCTAGCAATAAATGAACATGAAATGCTGTGCATCTGAATGCATCATCAAAAATCCCCCTTGAAGTCTGTTAGCTGAGTGAGTTGAAAAGTAATCTGGCCAAGGTGGACAATTGGAATCAAATATTAATAGGTTAAAAAAAGCGACAGAGTATAATGTGGGAAAATGGGAAGTTGTTCATGTTGGAAGGGAGAATAAAAGAGCAGAGTATTACTTAAATAAAGCTGCAACACAAAAAGACTTGGGGATACTTGTTCAAGAAGCAAAGAAAGTGAGTGCACACATCAGCAAGATGAATGGAATGTTGGCCCTTTGTTATTAACCCCCACGAGACCCACGGGGATGGCCTGATTAATCTGTCCGTGAGCCTTGTGAAGTATGAGCTTCCCCTTGAGAAAGGGAGGCCCTTCATAATCCTCATTAATTCCACATGATAAAACCCGGTCCAGGTAGGAGCCAGTGTCGCAGAATACCCATGGCCAGGGGGTATTGGTTTAAGGTCGGTGCGGCAAGGTTTAGAGGAGATGTGTGAGGCAGGTTTTTACACAGAGGGTGGCGAGTGCCTAGAACACATTGCCAGGGGAGGTTGTGGCAGCAGATATATTAACCGCATTCAAAAGGTATCTCGACAAATACATGGATAGGATGGGTATAGAGGGATACGGCACGATGAAGGGCTGAGGGTTTTGGCCAAGGGTGGCATCAGGACTGGTACAGGCTTTGAATGCCAAAGGGCCTGTTCCTGTGCTGTATTGTTCTTTGTTCTCATGGGCAATTAGGGATGGGCAGCAAATGATGGGCTAGCCAGCAAAGCCCACATTCCGTAAAGAAAAAGGCCCAGAAAACCCATCACCCTACCTGAGGGAGACACCAGCCCCGAGCCAGGACCCTCCATGTAGAACAGCCTGATGAAGATGAGTACATGCAATTAAATGAAATTGCATTGCCGCACCACAGGTTGCCCCCATCCAAATTACTGTCCAGGTAAACGGCCACCCGATATGGAGCTGGACATAGGAAGGTGCAGTTTCAGTAATAAGGAGACAGGCATTCGAGAAAATTAGGACTGGAATTCAACAGCTGGGTTTGCTCAAAACCGAGGCAAGACTAGCAACCTAAACGGGGGAAACCTTAAGCATAGCAGGCATGGCGATGACCCCAGTTCCCTATGGACAGCAGTCCGTTAGGCTGGCATTCATAATAATTTGGGGCCCCATACTGAGTCTGCTGGACCAAGATTGGCTACAACACCTACAGCTGGACTGGCAACGGATCTTCTGGATGGGCACTGGAGGACTTTATGAAGTCGAGGGAAAGTACCCGGAAGTCTTCCAGCAGGGCCTGTACAAAATTTAGGGAGCTGTGGCCAAGATACATGGAGACCCTCAGGCCCAACCAAAATACTTCAGCACCTGCCTGGTCCCCTGTGCGTTGCTGGTGAAAATCATGGACAGGTTTATCCGATTGGAAGGCCTCGGTATCATCTGATTTGCTAAATTGGGCAGCGGCAGTAGTCCTGGTACTAAAACCTGACAAAACCGTATGCCTATGTGGGATTATAAATTGAGTGTGTTTTCCAAGCCGAGGAAGTCACATACTTGGGGAATCGAGTTGATCGAGACATCCTAGGCTGAGGAGAAGGTGCGAACGATAAAACAAGTCTGCACTCTGGAAAACGACAGAGTGGTCATTCTTAGGTCTCGTAAACGGCTACAGGAAATTTATTCCTAGCCTAGCAACCATCTTTGCACCGGTACGCGCATTGCTGAAGAAGCACCAATAATGGGCATTGAGATCACCTGAGGAGGAAGCCTTTGCCAGGGTAAAGCAGCAGCTAAAGTCATTGGGGTTGTTGACCATTACAACTCTTCCAAGTCCCTTTAGGTGAGATGCGATGCCTTGACTTTTGGAAAGTGTTCTCACACCTCATGAATGATGGATGGGAGAGACCAATAGCATACACATCGCTAACTTTAGCTGCTGCGGAAAGCAATTATTCCCAAATCAAAAAAGAAGGTCTGGCCGTCGTTTTGCAGTGAAGAAATTTCATCAATAAGTGTATGGGCGTCAATTCAGTCAATTCACCATTGTGATGGACCACAAGCCATTGCTGGGGCTTTTTAAAGAAGACAAGCCGATCCGGTCAATAACGACTGCCTAGATAAAGCCGCAGGTCTCCATGAACTACCACAGCTGGTATGGGGATTAAACTCACGTTGTTGACATCATTCTGTACCACACATCAGCCAACTGAGCAAACCAATCCCCCACCCTCTTCAATACACTAATTTTTATCATATTCAATATCGTTACTGTCTCCTCCTTTACTGATACATCTTTTCATTTTGTACCTTTACCTCAACAAGTAGATCTTTTTTAGTTTCTAATTGCCTTCACATTTCCCTTACATACCATTTTACTATTTATTCCAGCAATGAATCTGCTCTCATAACCGGGCGGCACGGTGGCATAGTGGTTAGCACTGCTACGTCACAGCGCCAGGAACCCAGGTTCAATTCCAGTCTTGGGCGACTGTGGGGAGTCTTCATGTTCTCCACGTGTCAGCGAGGCTTTCCTCCGGGTGCTCTAGTTTCCTCTCACTGTCCGAAGATGTGCAGGTTAGGTGGATTGGCCAAGCTAAATTGGCCTTCCGCCTCCTAAAGGTTAAGTGGGGTTACGGGGATAGAATGAGGGGAGTGGGCCTAGGTTAGGGTACTCTTACGGAGGGTCAGTGCAGACCTGATGGGCCAAATGACTTCTTTCTGCACTGTAGGGATTCCATGATTTACTCTCTGTTTGCCCCACCTTTTTGATTTTTAAGATCTCTCTACTTGCTATGTCATTTGGCTTGGCTTGTTACTGTATTCCTTACCTTACAATTGTCAAAAGCCTCCTTTTTCTGCTTCATTTTCCTCTCTATATCTTTAGTCATTCAAGGGAAGCATGTCTGTGGAAGGTCAGGGTGGGTTTAGGGATGGTAACAGGTGTTGGTTCTCTAAGGGTAGAATGGCATGTGGAAGTGGATTGTTATATGGTACTGAGTAATGGAAGGGGATATTCACCAACAATAGGGAAAGGAATGATGATATTCAGTGGATCTAAAGTGATGGTGTGAAGTTGGTGGGTAACAGGGGGAGGGCAGAAGGTGGTGAAGCGTGTCTGAAACGTTGCCCACACCGTTTTCTCAAGGCTGTTGTTCCGAATAATTCTGTGGTAACTGAATGCCAAAGATGCTCACATATGTTCTCCTTTCTATGGTGAAGCCCACATTATACAATACAATACAATACAATCCTTACAGTGTAGAAGGAGGCCATTCAGCCGATCGAGTTTGCACAACCCTCCGAAAGAGCACCTCATCTAAGTCCAATCCCCCACCCTATCCCCATAACCCCACCTAACCTTTGGACATTTAGGGGCAATTTAGCATGACCAATCCACCTATCCTGCACATTTTTTGGACTGTGGGAAGAAACCGGACTACCTGGAGGAAACCCACCCAGATACAGGGAATACATGCAAACCCCACACAGAGAATCACCTGAGTCGGAATCGAACCCTGGTCCCTGGTGTGGTGAGACAGCAGTGCTAACCACTGCGCCAACATGCTGCCCCATGGTCTCATAACATCAAGATCCCAGCAAGGTGTGGGGCTGCTGTTCATTCTATGCTATTGATTATCAGCTGCAGTCAGAGGCAGGGTGAAGGGAAGGAGGTGGATGTCTCCAAGGGGTACAGCTGGTGGAGGGAGCCAACTCACGACTCCAAATCTGCATCATCCCGATTGCATGGTCATGACTGACAATGGACTAAGCGATTAGTCTTTCTATGCTGCTAAGGCAATGATCTCTCTATAGAGGCTTAAGGGTAATGGAGACAAATGGAAAACTGCCTGCGTGTGTCTTCTTGCACATACCATTCATCACGCTGGTCAAAGAGCAATGTCTCCATAAGCATTCATGTAAGAATGAATCCTGCAGAATGCCCATTACCTGGAAGGGTGGGGTGGGGGTCCCATGTCTAGACAGGGGCCAGGCCATGGGCTTAGCACTAGCCTATTGACTTATAGATGGAGGGAATCTGTAAAGCGCATGCACACTACATTTATCACATCAGTTAGTTCGCAGATCTGCTGAAACATCGATGATGCAGGCTGCAGGTAACCCTACCTTGTGAAAGGCTTTCATTCAGGTGAGGAGAAGGAGGGTGCAGCACAGGTTGTCACAGGCTCAGGAAGAGTAAAGGCTTGAGCACAAAAAGGCATTGGGGTCTTCTATAGGGTCAAGAGGTTGGCAAACATGGACCACTGCAATAGCCTGTCCCTAGGTGTATCGCTGGTAGTGCACTTATCTAAAGATAAGCAAAAATCAATGCCAGAGGAGCCCTCATATGTGCCGAGATTTCTCACATTATGAGCTGTGGTCACAAGTACTCTGGAGGAATAATGCAGAGCTCCTGGCCTGCAGTGAGTGAATATTTGTTTGGGTGCCAAATATAACACCAGGACCTTTGGACCCCATGAGGTAACAGTGGGGGGTGGGGGGAAACTTCTTGCCTGCCCCATTCTGAAAGTTGCCGAGTTCATTGCTGATGCCTAGTTAATGAGCTGAAAAACAGAAGGCCGTATGTGTTCACCCATCCCACCATCCAACTGGGATCATGCCAACGTTCCCACTCATCACAAGACATAACCCCCAGAACAGGAAATTCCATCCTATGATGCTGTAGAAAGGTCTAGGTCATTAATACATAGATTACCACTGTACACTCTTTCTATCCACTACTACTCTCTGCTTTCTGTCCCAGTGTCACTGTTGTAGCCAAGCTGCTGCTGTTCTTTTAATTCCATTGTCATTAATTTTGCTAACAATACTATTATATGATACTTTGTTAACCACCTTTTGAAAGTCCATGTATGCAACACCAGCTACATCGTCCTTCTTTACTTCATCAAAGAACTCAATTCAGCCAAACACAGTTTACCAGTAATAAATGTGTCTTGACTTTCATTTATTTGCTCAAACTTTTCCAAACGCAAATTATCTTTGTCTTGTATTTTTGTCCCTGAAAGTTTCTGAACCACCAATGTTAGACTGAGCCATGGAGTGCATGACCTGCACCAAGATCTCCATGGCAGCACCATCTCCTCGGACAGAATGAGTTGGGACTCCTCCAGTCAGACTTTCAGTGTGAGAAGGGATGCTGACACCCATCTTGATATTCTTGACTCTGCCTTTGCAGTTCCAGCTGCTAAGGGCTGACCAAACTCAAGAATACGTCATCAGAAGCAGAATCCTGAGGTCCAGCATCCCTCTGCGTGCTGGGTTGGTCAACTCATTGGCCTGCAAGGAAAACAAGATGGTATTAGTGCATGACAGGATCATAAGGATAGCAGCTGCAGAACTCATGGCTGGTGCCATGGCTGGATGTGTTGAGGGCTCTCGCTTTTGTTTCTTGCCTCCAGCTTGTCTTCAGTACAAGTGAGGTCCTGATCCTCGCCGGCCAGCTCAATGGCTCTTTCCTGAAACAGAGTGAGGGTCTTCAGCTTGGCATCACTGGAGCTGGCTGTGCCAACCTGCCCCAACAGTTTTTGAGCTAGTTTTTGAGAGTTTGAGAGATGATAAAGATGCTTGGCATGCATGGTGGATGCAGTGCTTTCTTGGTTGTTTTGTAATTCACTGACTGATCACCAGGTGTCTCAAGAGTATATAAGTGAATGTTGGAATCAGGTGGCCTCAGACTGACTAGAAAGCTGGGAGCGAGACAGTGAGCTGGATTCTCCGATTTTGAGGCTATGTCCTCACGTTGGTGTGAGAACGGTGCCATTTTACGACAGAAAAAATGGTGTACAACGGCCACTGATCCTCTGGTTGGCTGGGGACTAGCATCAAGGCAGCGTAGATCACCTGGCTCGAGCTGCCAATACGGCCCGGAGAATTGCCGGGTCTGTGGCCGCGCATGTGCATGGCGGCGGCAGGCTGCAGCGACCTCGCCGTGCAACATGGCGCGGCCGCTCGCGGACCAGGCCTGCAAAATAGTTTCCCCCCCTTTGGCTGGCTCGTGCACCCTGGACCACCCCCCCCCCCCCCCCCATAGTACCCCAGCCTCTGGCAAGGTCCCCCCTGCCCCTGATCGGCCCACCCCCGACTGTGGTGGTGCTGGACTGAGTCTGCAGCCGCCACGCCAAGTTCCCGACGTATGAGACCATGAGAAACCCACAGCATCGGGAATTCAGCCGGTTGAGGGCAGAGCATTGGTGGGCGGGCCTCAGGCAATGTCCTGAGGCCGTTGATATGCCTCTTTGGAGGGTGTGGAGCTTCACGAAAGCAGTACCCCCCCCCTCGATTTGGTCGCAAGCTTTGATTCTCCGGCCGATCGCCGAACACGTTTTCGGCGTCTGCTACCAGAGAATCCCCCCAGTTGTTTTTTTCATTGTTTTTTTAAATCTATTTTATTACAAACATATATAAAAAGTTACAACACATAAACAATTCGGGAAACAGACTTCCCAACAAACAACTATACAGTTTGTCCAAATTTTTCCCCTTTATCACCCTCCCCCCCCACACCCTGCGACAAGCAACTCCTCAAACACGGTCATGAACATCCGCCACCTTGCCTCATATCCTCCACTGAACCTCTTAACTCATATATGACCTTTTCCAGCTGAAGGAAGTCATACAGGTCGCCCAGCCAGGCCGCTACCCCCGGTGGCGTTGCTGAGCACCACTCCAATAAAATATGTCGCCGGGCAATCAGAGATGCAAAGATCACAACACTGGCCTTCCGCACCTCCATCAGCTCTGGCTTCTCTGAAACCCCAAATATCGCCACCAAAGGATCCGGCTCTGCCTCCTCCCCCACTATTCTTGCTAAGGTCACAAACATTCCCACCCAGAATCTCTCCAATGTTTCGCAGACCCAGAAATTGTGCACATGATTCGCTGGTCCCTGCCCACACCCCTCAAACTCATCTGCCACCCGCTAGAAGAACCCACTCATTCTTTCCTAAATCATATTTACCCTGTGTATGACCTTGAACTGTATCAGACTCATCCTTGCGCATGAGGAGATCGCATTTGTCTCCAATTTTACCCTCCCCTTCTACATCCGGAAGCAACAGTTACTCCAGTTGGGTGTATCTCGGCAACTGAGCAAAGTCCTGCAGGTATCTAAACTCACTCTCTCTCGGGAGCTCTACCCTCTCCCTCAATTCATTCATACAGGCAAACCTTTCTTCCAGATACAAATCCCTCACCTTGACCAGCCCAACTTCTCTCCACCTCCTATATGTGCCATCCATCCCCCCCCCCGGTTCAAACCCATGATTCACACATAGCGGCGTTAACATCGACCCCTCCATCCTAAAATGCCTCCTCAACTGTTTTCAGATCTTCACCGTGGACTGCACTACCGGGCTCCCTGAGTACCTGCTCAGTGCTGTTGACAACGCAGCCATCCCCATAACCCTTAAGCTGGTCCCCTTACAGGATTCCTCCTTCATCCTAACCCTTTCTACCCCTCTCCTTCCCACCATCGCCTCATCTTATCCACGTTCGTCGCCCAACAGTAATGAAGCAGGATCGGCAATGCCAACCCACCCTGCTGCCTCTGTCTCTGTAACAGGGTTTTCTAACCCTTGGCACCTTCCCCGCCCATGCAAAGTCTGAAATAATTGTGTACAGTTTCCGAAATGACGGGCAGGATTCTCTGACACTCCCGGCGGGTTGGAGAATCGCCAGGGGGAGGCGACGTAAATCCTGCCCGGCCATCCCGCGATTTTCTCCAGCCCCCCCTGAAGTCCCGTTGATGTGATTCGTGCCACGTGCCTCGGAGAATGTCGAGGACCGGCGCGACGCATGGGCGTGATGGAGAGGATGCATGTCGAGCAGGAGGGGATTGCCAGAGATGGCGAGTGATGGAGAGGGTGCATGCCGGGGAGAAGGGGGAGGGCGAGTGATTGGGGGGGGGGGGGGGGTGCATGCCGGGGAGGAGATGGGGGGGGGTTGGGGAGGGTGCGTACTGGGGAGGAGAGGGGGGGGGGGGGGTCGGGAAGGGTGCAGCCAGGCAGGGGAGGGGGGGTTGGGGATGGTGAGTGATGGAGAGGGTGTGTGCCGGGGAGGAGGGGGGGCTTTGGGGAGGGTGCGTGCCGGGAAGGAGGGGGGGGGGGGGGGGGGGGGTTGGGGAGGGTACGTACTGGGGAGGAGAGGGGGGGGGTTGGGAAGGGTGCGGCCAGGCAGGGGAGGGGGGGTTGGGGATGGCGAGTGATGGAGAGGGTGTGTGCCGGGGAGGAGGGGGGGCTTTGGGGAGGGTGCGTGCCGGGAAGGAGAGGGGGGGGGGGTTGGGGAGGGTGCGTACCGGGGAGGAGAGGGGGGCGGGCGTTGGGAAGGGTGCGGCCGGGCAGGGGAGGGGGGTTGGGGATGGCGAGTGATGGAGAGGGTGCGTGCCAGGGAGGAGGGGGGGCATTGGGGAGGGTGCGTACAGGGGAGGAGAGGAGGGGTTTATAAGGTGCATGCCAGGGAGGAGAGGGGGGGGGGTTGGGGAGGGTGCAAGCCGGGGTGGACAGGGGGGGGTGGTTTGGGGACGATGCGTGATGGGGAGGGGGGAGTTGTCCGCCTGGCCATGTGCCAGCTGGCAACAGTCGCGACTATGCAGCCCATGGCACCTGGCTGTGGGGCGGGGTGGGGGGGGTTATGTTCAATGGTGACATGTCATCTATCCCCCACCCCCACCCCCCATGCCCTGCAGGCCGTTATGTTTGGCCATCACAGGGCAGCACGGTGGCACAGTGGTTAGCATTGCTGCCTACGGCGCTGAGGACCCGGGTTCGAATCCCGGCTCTGGGTCACTGTCCGTGAGGAGTTTGCACATTCTCCCCGTGTCTGTGTGGGTTTCACCCCCACAACCCAAAAGATTTGCAGGATAGGTGGATTGGCCACGCTAAATTGCCCCTTAATTGGAAAAAATAATTGGGTACTCTAGTTTTTTTTTTAAATAATAAAATGTTTGGCCATCACCCAGCGATGTTGGGCCCCGTGGTGGAGCCGCACTTCTACATGTTGCCCTGGGGGAGCTGGAGCAGGAGCGTGCCAAGGAGGCGGCTGAGGCTGCCGCATAGGAGCGTGCTGCAGGGAGGCAGGTGGCAGCCGCCCAGGCTGGGGGGCCGCCCAGTTGACAGGACGAGGAGGAGGAGGTGGTGGTGGCGCCACGGCGACAGAGACGCCCGATAAAGCCCCGTGTGTACCGGCCCCGCTCATCGTACCAGGACCTCACGGACCAGGCATGCAGGAGGAGACTCCCGATGAGCCAGGAAACCGTGGCACACATCTGCCACCTGATGGCACACCTGGCACCACGTGGCACTGGGGGAGGACACCCTGGGCGCGATTCTCCAACCCCCACGCCGGGTGAGAGAATTGCGGGAGTGCCGGGCGATTCCCGCCACGCCGTTCTGGCACCCGCACGCGATTCTCCCACCCCCCCAAAACGGCCTGCCGGGTTTTACGGCAGGCCGCTCGGAGAATCACCGCTCGCCATTTCTAACAGTCGAGTGGCGATTCTCCAGCCCGGATGGGCCGAGCGGCCTGCCCAATCTGACCGGTTCACGCCGGCGCCAACCACACCTGGTCGCTGCCGGCGTAAACAGCGCGCGAACGCTGCGTGTGCGGCCTGTGGGGGGGGGGGGGAGGATCGGGCACCTGGGGGTGCTCAGTAGGGGTCTGGTCCGCGATCGGTGCCCATTGATCGGCGGGCCGGCGTCTCTAAAAGACGCACTCTTTTTCCTCCGCCGTCCCGCAAGATCACTCCGACATGTCTTGCGGGGTGCCCGCGGGGAGGATGGAAACCGCACATGCGCGGGTGACGTAATTTAAGCGCCGCCGGCCGCGTCATTTACATGGTGCCGCTTCGACGCGGCGCCAAGGCCCGGCGCGCAAAATTGACGCGGCGCCGCACCGAGCCCCCTGGGGGTGGGAGAATAGGGGGCGAGGAGCGGCCTCCGACGCCGGAGTGAAACACTACGGTTTTCACTCCGGCATCGGCACTTTGTCTCCCGTTGGGAGAATTTCGCCCCCTCTCCCCATGGCCGCCAAGTTATGGTGGCTCTGAACTTCTATGCCATGGGGCCATTCCAGGCGCCGAGTGGGGACCTGTCTGGCATCTCGCAGGCATCGGTGCACCAGCCTCCCGTACCAGCCTCACCGAAAAGGCACCGGAATGTGGCGACTGGGAGCTTTTCACAGTAACTTCATTTGTAGCCTACCTGTGGCAATAAGCGATTTTCATTTTCATTTCATTTTCACCGGTGCATCCGTGCAGTGACAGACGCCCTATATGCCATTGCGGACCGCTACATCCAGTTCCCTGTACACTGGGCCAGCCAGGATGCCCGGGCAGCGGGTTTCGCTGCCATGGCCAGGATGCCCATGGTCCAGGGGACGATCGATGGGATGCACATCGCCGTGTGGCCACATGCGGATAACAGGGCTGTGTTCATGAATAGGAAGAGGACCTATTCCATGAACGTGCAGGTGGTCTGTGACCACCACATGAGGATCCTTCAAGTCTGCGCCTGGTATCCGGGCAGTATACATGACTCATTTGTATTGGCACAATCTTTCATCCCCACCATGTTCGAGGGACACCCCACCGCCCCTCACCCGCCCCCGGCTGAGATGCTGGTTGTTGGACGACAGGGGATACCCGTTGCGGTTATGACTGATGACGCCTATATGGAGGCCACAGACTGACGCGGAGAACTACTACAACGATGCCCATTGTGTGACCAGGGGTGTGATAGAAAGCTGCTTTGGGCTGCTGAAGATGCGCTTCAGGTGCCTGGACCGCCCTGGAGGGGCCCTCCAGCACCCACCAGATAGGGTCGGCTGCATTGTTGTGGTCTGCTGCATCCTGCACAACATAGACCAGCAGAGAGGCGATGTGCTGCAGGCAGTGGAGGGGGAAGGGGAGGAATAGCAAGACGAGGCGCAGACCGCCCCAGATGAGGAGGATGGGGACAATGGTCAGAACAGACGAGGTGGACATGGACGGGAGGCTGCCTACCATTACCCCCTGGGCCAGCGGGCAAGGGACAGACTGATAGCCACCTGGTTCACGGACTAGGGGGGTATGGGAATCGCTGAGTATGGGTACAGACTGCACACCATGGCACCAGCCTACCACCCTCACCCCACCCACCCAACACTAACCGCCCTCACCCCACCGACCCAACACCAACTACCCTTACACCACCCATCCAACACCAACCACCCTCACCCCGCCCACCCAACACCAACCACTCGCACCCCACCCGCATGCACACCATCCCTCCATTGCACATCCACCTGCGGCACAACGGGCCGGGCTCACAGGGTCGCTGGTGGAAGCGTGTCTATTGCAGGCCATGGACGATGATAACAACCCGCCCTGCGATGAGCTCTGGGCTCTACATCATTGGGCAACATCTGACCCATGGCCACAGTACCACCCTCCACCTGGACCGTCCCTGCATGGGGCCGTGACACTACATGGTCCCGTCGTCTGCCCAGGGGGTTGGCGAGGGCGACTCGGGGGGAGGAGGGGCATACTCACCTGAGGCAGACGTTCTACTATCACCCCTCACACACCCACTGGCGCTCACCTCACACCACACCCCCGCACGCAACGGACAGAGCACAAAGGCAGCTTCTGTGGGTGTGAAAGTGATTTTAATAACAAACAGTTCATACTCATGCTCTAGCCCCAGAACTAATCTGTGCCAACTTACTCAGTGTCTAATTTTGTGGCCTTACGGGCCTTATGACTACGTTCAGGTGGTTCCCCAGATGGTGCAGCAGAACTGGAGGTCGACTCCTGTGATTCCTGCCCTGTGACAAGGGACCCCTTTGGCGGGCGTTTCCTGGGGAGGCCTGGCCTAGATGGGACTGGCTGCGGCTCGGGCGACTGGGATGGCGCGCTGCCAGCCTGTCCTGCCCATTGCCCACCAGATGCACCTGGGACGGAAGTGGGGGGGGGGGTGTCCGAGGCGCCGCGGTGTTCTGGGACCTCCCCTACAGGGAACGGGCCCCAGAACCTCCGCCTCCCTCATGGTGCCCGATGGCCCCGGGCCTCTACATGGGTCGGGGATGCAAACGGACAGAGCACCGGATGCCCCCCCCAGCACCTGGCACTGCCAGTCCTGGAGTCCCGCCCTGGTATCAACAAGGGTATGAAAGTTTGCAGCCATGGAGCTCAGGTAGTTGACCACCCCTGTCTGTGTCTGGGCGATGGTGGCTAACACCTGGGCAAAGGCAACGATGCCCTCAGCGATGGCCTGCAGGGACAGGGCCATTGCCTGCTGAGCCTGGGCCACGGTGTTGAGCGCCTCTGCGATCTACTGCTGGCTCTGGCTCATGGCTGCCTGTGAGAGAGCAGCCATGCCCTGGGCCACGGACGCCGCCTGCACGGAAAGCGCAACACCTTGCATACTGCGACCCATGTCTGACACCGTCGCACCCATTGCATCCACCGCGGACGCCACCCGTGCGGTGTCAGCCTGGGTGACTGGCACTACTCCCTGCTTCTGCACACGGGTGGACTCCTCCACCTTCGCCTGCAGCTGCCGCAAGCCGGCCGTCACCCCCTTCGGTCATCCCGTGATCCGTGCCTGCATCGGGTCTATGGGTGGGTGTGGTAACTCCAGGAACCCGGGACCCGTCTGGGCGGCAGATGGTTGCTTGCGCCGGGCTGCCCTCTGACCGCCCGGCCCCTCGGCTGCTCGTGCCTCCACCTGCTGTACCGGGACGGCTGTGTTGTGCGCACCAGTTAGTGTCCCGGATGCCTCATCGCTAAAGTGCCCAACCGAGGTGAGTGTCTCTGCGATGGTGGAGGGTGTAGGAGAAAGCAGTGGCATAATGACATCCGACCTGAAGTCCGGGGTCCCCTGGAGTGGTGATTCCTGTCCATCCGTCCCCTGTGTGTCAGTATCCTGTGCGTCAGTGTCCTGGGCACCGGTGTCCTGTCTGTTAGGGTCCTGTGAGTTAGGGTCCTGCGTGTTAGCGTCCTGGGCGTCGGTGTCCTGTGTGTTAGGGTCCTGTGCGTCAGTGTCCTGTGCGTCAGTGTCCTGGGTCAGCTGCATCAGGGCCTGTTGCTGTGGCTGCCCTCTGCGTCGCTGGGTTTGGCCCGCTGGCGTCGCCGCGCTCACACTCGATGTGGCCGGCGTCCGCCTGGTGCTCCGGGTCTGTCCCTGGCTCGTGGCCGCCTTGGGGGCATCGTATGCCTGATGGGCCGGGTCTGTCCCTCCTTCCCCCATATCTCCCCTCTCCCAAATCCCCCCTCTCCTCATATCCCCTTCCCCATATCCCCTTTCCTCCATATCCCCTTCCCCTTTATCCCCCTTCTCCATATCCCCCTTCCCCATATCCCCTTCCCCATATCCCCCATAGACCTCCTTCCCCCATATCTCCCATCCCCCATATTCCCTTCCCCATATCTCCTTCCCCATAGCCCCCATATCCCCCCTTCCCCCATATCCCCCATATCCCCCTTCCCCCATATCGCCTTCCCCATATTCCCTTCTCCATATCCCCTTCCCCCATATCCCCCATATTCCCCCTTCCTCCATATCCCCTTCCCCACATCCCCCTTCCCCATATCCCCCATAGACCTCCTTCCCCATATCCCCCTTCCCCCATATCCCCATACCCCCTTCCCCCATATACCCTTCACCCATATTCCCTTCCCTAATATCCCCCTTCCCCCATATCCCCATAGACCTCCTTCCCCCATATTCCCCTCCCCCATATCCCCCCTTCCGCCATATTCCCTTCCCCATATCCTCCTTCCCGCATATCCCTCATATCCCCCCTTCCCCCATATCCCCATACCCCACTTCCCCATATCCCCTTCCCCCATATTCCCTTCCCCATATCCCCTTCCCCATATCCCCATATCCCCCCTTCCCCCATATCCCCCATGCCCCCCTTCCCCCATATTCCCTTCCCCATATTCCCTTCCCCATATCCCACTTCCCCCATATCCCCCATATCCTCCCTTCCCCCATATCCCCCCTATCTCCCCTTCCACATAGTAGTGTCTGTTCACCTACTAGATACAACTCAAAGAGGATGCAAAACCTGTGGTACATGTACCAAGAAGAGTACCTGCACTTCGTCAGGATCGCCTGAAAAAGTAGCAAGCCAGAACGAAACAATTAAAAGAAAGATAGAAGAACCTACCGATTGGGTACATTCCATGTTATGTGTAAAGAAAAAGAATGGCAATACTCGCATCTGTATGGATCGCAAAGATTTTGATGAGAATATCAAAAGAGTGCATTACCAAATACCAAAGCGGGAAGAAATCTCACCTGAGATGGCTGGTGCACAATTCGTTACAAAACTTGATGCATCTCAAGGTTTCTGGCAGCTAAAGCTGAAGAGGAACAAAGTACAAAGTGCTGATTCTTGATTTGCTTTATTGTCACATGTACCGAAAAGTATTTTCCTGCTGCCAAGGGACCATACACAGTACGTACATAGGAGACAAAGAGAATAATCAACAGAGAACATTGACAAATGGAACATCAACAAACAGTGATTGGTTACAGTGCAGAACAAGGGGCCAAACAAAGCAAATACATGAGCAAAAGCAGCATAGGGCATCGAGAACAGTGTTCTTACAGGGAACAGATCAGTCTGAGGGGGAGTCGGTGAGGAATCTTGTAGCTGTGGAGAAGAAGCTGTTCCTATGTCTGGATTTGTGGGTCTTCAGACTTCTGTACCTTCTGCCTCATGGCAGGGTCTGGTCTGCACTTCTAATATGCCATTTGGACGGTATTGCTTTCTGAGAATGCTGTTTGGCATAACTTCTGCATCAGAAATAGTTCACGGTGCCATGGAGCATATAATCGAAGGCATCGAAGGTGTACATGTGTATGCGGATCATCTTTCAGGGCTCAACATAGAAAAGCACAATAAAAGGTTGCATAAAGTTCTAAGGAGCATCAAGAGAAATGGGCTGAAGTTCAACAAGCAAAAGTGCCAATGTGGAGTAACTGAGATCACATTCCTCGGTACAAGCTCTCATTGTATGGTACTGAACCTGACAAGGACAAAATACAAGAAATCCTCAATATGTCAAAATCACAGGACAAGAAAGTCCATCTTAAGAGTGATGGGTACTTTGCAGAGAAATTCATTCATACCTGTCCAAAAACAACACATCTACGTGTTCTCCTGCACAAGACAATGGATATCACTTGGACCGAGCAACATGAGCAAGAGTGGAAGAAGCTCAAGACTTCATTAACTATCACACCAGTTCTCACATTATTTGGTCCATGTCAGCTGATTAAAGTGTCAACAGACAGTTGAACGATGGTCTTGGAGCAGTTCTTCTGCAACTTGAGCATGACGATTGAAAACCAATCACGTATGCATCACGATCCATGACGACATCAGAATAGAGGTACGCTCAAATCGAAAAGGAATGCCTGGGTTGAGTTGTAGGCTTAGAGAAATTCCACGGCTATATGTATGGGCTTCCAACTTTCACAGTTGAGACAGATCATCGTCCTTTGGTTAACAGCATCAAGAAGAATATCAACCAAATGTCTTCGTGCATTCAGAGATTAATGATGAAGTTACAACGCTGTGACTTCAATCTCATCTACACGCCAGGCAAATATTCGTTCTGATCAGATGCATTATTGAGAGCAGCGTTACAAAATATTAGCAGTGCGATTGGTGCAGATGTAGATTTGTATGTCAATGTTATTCCTACACTACTACCAGTATACACATGCCAGATGCATCGCTGCATGCAAACAAGAGAACCTATTCAAATATCTGATTTACCAATGGCTCCATGGCAGAAAGTAGCTGTGGTTCTCTTTCACCTACGAAGGAAGGATTATTTAATTATTATAGACTATTTCCAAACTACCCCGAAATGACTCTACCAGCAAGCATAATGGCAAGCAGTGTAATACTGCACACCAAGTCAATTTTTGCTCGACACCAAATTCCTCACGTCGTCGTGAGTGACAATGGTCCTTGTTTTAGCCGTAAAGTGTGGCAACACTTCGCAGTCACATATGATTTCAATCACGTCACGTCAAGTCCGTTTTACCCACAAGCCAATGGCAAAGCTGGAAAAGGCGTAGATATTGTCAAGCAATTGTTGAAGAAAGCAATGGACAGCCAATCTGATCCATATCTCGCAATATGGAGTTACAGAGCATCACCATTGTCACATGGTAGATCACCAGTACAGTTACTCATGAATAGAAGGTGGCGGCCGCTCTTCCATCCTTGGAAATGGAGGAGAATGCAGTGGTACTGCAGGAAATGCAAAACATTAAAGCAAAACAAAAGCAGTTCTATGATAAGGTGTCTAAAACTTTACCACTTCTGAGTCGTGATGACATTGTGAGAATAGAAGATTCAGGAAATTGGTCCAAAAAATATATTATATTGAAGATATAAATGATTCCTAAATGTACAGACAGAAGATGGATTTGTTTTAAGAAGAAATTGTTGCACGCTCTTGAAAACCAGAGAAGACTTTCACAACAACGTGATGGATGACGAATCTCCATCCAGAATCAACGTTAGCTGCAGTGTCAGATAGTTCAGCAGTTTCTGAGCATGAGAATGCTATGGAGAACATTGAATTTACAAGCTCTGAGCAGCAAGGTCAAACTTTGAGAAGATCAACCAGAGTCAGAAGAAAACCTGATCGACTCAATCTGTAGATTTATATTATTTGTACATACTATGCTTGCTGTATTTGTTAAACCAGTTTTTAAAATTTAAAAGAAAAAATTAATAAAGTTAGACTCACAGGCTAATGATATCACATGATGATAAAGTATTAATTTATTCCTTCAAAGGAAAGGGGATGTAGTGATATCATGGTTGTGTTGTAATTCACCGACTGACCACTAAGAGTCTCATTAGTATACCAGTAAATGTTGGAGTCAGGTGACCTCAGACTGACTAGGAAGCTGGGAGAGAGACAGTGGTTTGTCCATGTTCACACTGTTATTCATCTGTTGTTTTGTATATAATAATAATAATCATCTTTATTGTCACAAGTAGGCTTGCATTAACACTGCAATGAAGATACTGTGAAAAGCCCCTAGTCGCCACATTCCGGCATCTGTTCGGGTACATGGAGGGAGAATTCAGAATGTCCAAATTTCCTAACAGCACGTCTTCGGGACTTGTGGGAGGAAACCTGAGCACCCGGAGGAAACCCACGCAGACACGGGGAAAATGTGCAGACTCCACACAGACAGTAAGCAAAGCCAGTAATCAAACATGGGACCCTGGCGCTGTGATGCTACAGTGCAAACCACTATGCTACCGTGCCGCCCACAGTGATCCACAATTAATGTTAATAAATAATTTATAGGTTTAGCTTCAAGTGTTCCTGTAATATCCGAAAAGAACACTAAAGTAGGTGAGTGGGAGTGGGGATGTGGCTGAGCTGATCCACTGTGGGGATAAGTGGGGATGGAGGGCAGCAGGTGAGTACTGGGGCCCTGTGAGGTGGCTGTGAATGAGCTCCCTGTGGAAGTCTGATGCGTGTTTTAATGGGACAAATGAGACTTATCCTGGCTGCACGAGAAAGTTCTTTCATCTTCTTCCTGAAATGGATCCCCATTCTCTTATGTAGCGAGTTGGCATTCACCAGGGCGACCACCGCCTCCCACACGGGGCCAGTCATTTGCCAGTGCGAGGGTAGAGGAAGTCACGCCTCTGCTTCACCCCATCCATCATCTTGGTCTCCCTCCGACGTTCATGGGGCTGTTTTCTGTGCTGCCATCCATCTTGAATTTGGAACAAGTGCCAGGGAGGCATTTAAAAGGTGCCCCCACCTGATTGCTGAGCTCAAGTGATGCTAGGGTGAGGGAAACAGAGGCAGGCTGCCATGAGCGTGTTTTTTAAATGGCCGATATATGGTGATTTTTCTCACCGCAATATTGGGGGTTATGCCGGGGGTGGGGGCGGCCTTCCTTTTGGGAGGTCAAGATGTGGGTTTCCTGGTGTCCTTTGCGTGCGGTGGGGGGGGGGGGGTGGGGAGCGGTTGTTTCCTGCTTTTTTTCTTTCTTTTGGGGGAAATTCCCTATGTACATGGTAGGGAAGCGAGGCAAAGGGTTCCTTGCGTTCATGGGGGGGGGGGGGGGGGGGGGATCTTTCGATTCATTTTTAGCTCTTTTAGATATTGTTGGGAACAGCCTGCCCCGCCAACAAGGCGTGGGACCCGCCTCAAACATTCTTTTTTCTAAGTGTTTAAAAATTCGTCAGGCAAAATTGGTAGTGCAACCGATGGGCTACGCACTACTTTCCCTGCCTGAGACAACCCTTTGAAAACAAAATTGGAAGATTGCACCTATATGCCAGGATTTTCCAGGCCAATCAGCAGTGGGCATCATTTTGGGCGGGGCATGAAAATTTGGAGAGCAGCCAAATTTTTCCAACTGGCCCATGATGATGCCTGCTGGCGAGACTGGAAAATCCGAGGCATCGAGTCTTTCCTCATGTCATTTCTGGCTCCTTTGCCAATTGCATTAAATCTGTTTCCCTGAGCAGAGAAGAATAAGAGGCGATTTGACAGAGGTGTTTGAAAGCATGAACAGATTTGCCACAGTAGATAAGGGAAACTATTTCCACAATGAATCGATATCCAGAGAACACATAGTTGATGTGATTGGCAAAAGAACCAGAGGCAATATAAGGAAATATTTTTTGGTTTTTTTTGTCGTGATCTGGAATGCTTTTACTGAAAGGGTGTTAGAAACAGATTCAATGGTAACTTTCAAAAGGGAATTGGATGAACACTTGAAGGCAAAAAAACTTACAGGGATGTTGGAAAAGAGCAGGACAGGGGGATTGTTTGGCTTAAGAGTCAGCCCAATGGTGTTTTGATTCTATCCCATGGAGCCATGAGGCGGCACAGTAGCACAGTGGTTGCTTCACAGCTCCAGGGTCCTGTGGTGGTATGATTAACATAGCTGCCTGCCATTGGTGCAGAACACCGGCTTACCATTGGCCCTGGTCGGTCATGTGCCTCTCGACCGATTGGTTGAGACCAGTCAGGTGACGGCTCCCCGATTGGTCGAGAGGCTGAGTTAACCCCGCCTCCAGGGCGAGGTATAAATACCCAGTACTTCCGGCGGTCGTCCATTTACTGTAGTCGACCGCAGGGCTAACATCTAGCTGATTAAAGCCATACTTTGAAACAGCAACTCGTCTCGCGTTCTATTGATGGTACATCAATTTAATCAGCTAGAATTTTGAAGATGGAGCTCCGGATCAAGCCCGAATGCCTCCGCATCAGCCCGCAAACTCAGAACGCATCGGAAATCTTCAAACATTGGCTGGCGTGTTTTGATGGTTACCTGGCGTCCGCCAGCAGCCCCCCCCACCATGGCACAGAAGCTTCATATCCAACATTCCAGTGTGGGCATGGCGGCCTACGCGATGATAGGGGAGGAAAAAGATTACGACGCGGCCATGGATAAGCTGAAAGGACTGTATCTTAAGCCGGTAAACAGAGTGTTCACCCGACATCTGCTGGCTACCAGACAACAGCTCCCCGGTGACTCATTAGATGATTTTTACCGGGCCCTCGCTGTCCTGGGGGGGAATTGCACCTGCCTCCAAGTTTCAGCCATTGAGCACATGGAACTTTTGATCAGAGATGCTTATGTGGCTGGGATGCAGTCCGCCGCTATCCGCCAGCGGATGCTGGAAAAAGACGACCTCAGCCTAACTGAGGCACGGACTCTCGCCACCTCCCTGGAAGTTGCCGACTTAAACGCCCGCGTCTATGTCCCCAGCCGCGCTGCAGCACCCTGGGCCTCCTGGCACGCTTCCCCACCGCCATCCGCCACTCCCGACCCCTCTCAGGCCTGCGCCTCGGGACGCCCAGACAAGTCCGCGGGGCCCCGCTGCTATTTCTGTGGGTTCGCCAAACACCCCCGCCCGCGCTGCCCGGCCCGTTCCGCCCTTTGTCGTCGGTCTGCCAGGCCAAATCGGTCGCTGCTGTACCGCGCAGCGACCGGGGATCCCCCCCTCTGGGCCCTTCATGCGCACCGCGCCAATCTCTCCCCCCCCCCCCCCGCCTCTGGGCCCACTGTGCCCGGCCTGCGCGCCTCTCTACCCTCGCTCTCAGCCGCTCCGATCGGCCTGCCGGCACCGCTAACCCCGGCCCCAGCAACCACGAGGGTCCCGCGGGCACCGCCATCTTGGGCCCCGGACGCCGCATGCGGGTCCTGGGCGCTGCCACCTTGGGGCGCCGACTCCACGTGCGGGTCCTGGGCGCCGCCATCTTGGGGCCCCGACTCCACGTGCGGATCCTGGGCACCGCCATCCTGGACTGGCACACAAGGTCCTGCCAGCACCCACTCGGCAGATGACGACTACGATAATGGATCTTCTCCACGGCTCGCGGCCATTCAACTCGAACAGTTACGTCCACGCATGCTCGCCGAAACAACGACGCTGATCCACTTCAACGGCCACGAGACGGGCTGCCTGCTGGATTCCGGGAGCACGGAAAGCTTCGTACACGCTGCCACAGTAAGACGCTGCGCGTTCCCTGTCCACCCTGTAAAACACAAAATCGGGTTAGCCTCAGGTTCGCACTCCGTCCACATCACCGGGTGCTGCATCGCGGACCTCACGGTCGAAGGGAAGGTTTTTAAAAATTATAAACTCCTTGTCCTCCCTGACTTTTGCGCACCGGCACTCCTAGGACTGGGCTTCCAGTGCAACCTGCAGAGCTTGACCTTCCAATTCGGCGGCCCTATACCCCCCTCACTGTCTGCAGCCTCGCGTCCCTCAAAGTGTACCCCCCCTCCTTGTTTGCTAATCTCACCCCCGATTGCAAACCCGTCGCGACACGGAGCAGACGGTACAGCGCCCAGGACCGGACCTTCATCAGGTCCGAGGTCCAGAGGTTGCTGAAGGAAGGGGTCATCGAGGCCAGCAACAGTCCCTGGCGAGCTCAAGTGCTGGTGGTCCGGACTGGGGAGAAAAAACGGATGGTCATCGACTATAGCCAGACCATCAACCGGTTTACGCAACTGGACGCGTATCCTCTCCCCCGTATTTCCGCCATGGTAAACGAGATCGCGAAATACAAAGTCTTCTCCACTGTGGACCTCAAGTCCGCCTATCACCAGCTCCCCATCCGTGTGAGTGACCGCAAGTACACCGCGTTCGAGGCTGATGGGCGCCTCTACCACTTCCTCAGGGTTCCATTCGGTGTCACAAATGGGGTCTTCCAACGGGAGATGGACCGAATGGTCGACAAGTACGGATTACGGGCTACCTTCCCGTACCTCGATAATGTCACCATCTGCGGCCACAACCAGCAGGACCATGACACCAACCTCCGAAAATTTCTCCAAACTGCAAAACTCCTTAACCTCACTTACAATAAGGATAAGTGCGTGTTTAGCACCGACCGTCTAGCCATCCTCGGCTACGTAGTGCGTAACGGAGTGATAGGCCCTGACCCTGAATGCATGCGCCCCCTGATGGAACTCCCTCTCCCCAATACCCTCAAATCCCTCAAACGCTGCCCGGGTTTCTTCGCTTACTACGCCCAATGGGTTCCCAATTACGCCGACAAGGCCCGTCCCCTCATTCAGTCCACGACCTTCCCACCGTCGTCGGAGGCCTGCCAGGCCTTTAGCCACATCAAAGCGGACATCGCACAGGCCACGATGCGCGCCATTGATGAGTCCCTCCCCTTCCAGTTCGAGAGCGACGCATCAGAAGTAGCTCTGGCGGCCACCCTGAACCAAGCGGGCAGACCCGTGGCCTTCTTCTCCAGAACCCTCCAGGCTTCCGAACTCCGCCACTCCTCTGTGGAAAAGGAAGCCTGGGCCATAGTTGAAGCGGTGCGACATTGGAGGCACTATTTGGCCGGCAGGAAGTTTACCCTCCTCACAGACCAACGGTCAGTGGCCTTCATTTTCGATAATGCACAGAGGGGCAAGATTAAGAACGACAAGATCTTACGGTGGCGGATCGAGTTGTCCACGTACAACTATGATATCTTGTATCGTCCTGGGAAGCTCAATGAGCCTCCTGATGCCCTGTCCCACGGTACCTGCACCAGCGCGCAGATAGACCGCCTCCGCTCCCTCCACGCGGACCTCTGCCATCCCGGGGTGACACGTTTCTACCATTTCATAAAGGCCCGCAACCTGCCCTTCTCCATCGAGGAAGTCAGGACAGTAACCCGTGACTGCCACATCTGCGCAGAGTGCAAACCGCACTTCTACCGCCCCGAACGCGCGCATCTGATCAAAGCATCCCGCCCCTTCGAACGTCTTAGCATTGACTTCAAGGGGCCCCTTCCCTCTAGCAACCGCAACATTTACTTCCTGACGGTAATCGATGAATACTCCCGCTTCCCCATCGCCATTCCCTGCCCCAACATGACCACATCGACCGTCATTAAGGCCCTCTTCTCCATCTTCTCCCTGTTCGGCTACCCCGCGTACATACATAGCGATCGGGGGTCATCATTTATGAGCGACGAGCTGCATCAATTCCTGCTCAACAGGGGCATAGCCTCTAGCAGGACGACTAGCTATAACCCTTGGGGTAACGGACAGGTCGAGCGGGAGAATGGTACCATCTGGAAGACCATACTACTGGCCCTCCGGTCCAGAGATCTCCCTATTTCCCGATGGCAAGAGGTTATCCCCGATGCCCTATATTCTATCCGCTCACTCCTCTGTACCACAACAAATCAGATACCTCAAGAACGTCTTCTTGTTTTCCCCAGGAAGTCGTCCTCCGGATCCCCTCTCCCGACGTGGCTGGCCGCCCCCGGACCCATGTTGCTCCGGAAGCATGTGTGGGTGCACAAGTCCGACCCGTTGGTGGAACAAGTCCAGTTACTCCACGCTAACCCGCAGTATGCGTACGTGGAGTACCCCAACGGTCGGCAGGACACGGTCTCCCTCCGGGACCTGGCACCCGCCGGTGTGCGGCCCTCCCCCCCTTCACCACAGACCCCCCCCGTTCTTTCTCCCCCAGCGCCCCACCCAGGCCACCCCTCCCCCATCCATGGTGTCTCCACCACCAGCCCGGGTTACGGAGACAGTTCAAGGACCATCGCCCCCGGACTCCAGGGCATCAGCGGAACCACCACCATCGGCTGAACCAGCATCACCAACTCCACTGCGGTGGTCGGCCAGGATGTCACGGGCAATGAAAATGCTGATCGGGTCCATTTAACTTTTAACAACAACATGGACCTTGTATGGACAGTATGTACTGTTGCTAAATGTCTGGGCCAGTGGGAAGCCAAGGATACATTTTTTTTCCTTATATCGCTACTACTCATACCACCAGTTCTCCCTCCCCCCCCCCCCCCCCCCCCCCAAGCTCACGTTGACACCCCCCCCCTCCCGGGTTCTTTATCCACAAGGGATGAATGTGGTGGTATGATTAACATAGCTGCCTGCCATTGGTGCAGAACACCGACTTACCATTGGCCCTGGTCGGTCATGTGCCTTGCGACCAATTGGTTGAGACCAGTCATGTGACGGCGCCCGATTGGTCGAGAGGCTGAGTTAACCCCGCCTCCAGGGCGGGGTTTAAATACCCAGTACTCCCGGCGGTCGTCCATTTACTGTAGTCAACCGCAGGGCTAACATCTAGCTGATTAAAGCCATACTTTTGTACAGCAACTCATCTCGCGTTCAATTGATGGTACATAAGGTCCCAAGTTCGAATCCCGGCTTGGGCCACTGTGTGGAGTCTGCATGTTCTCCCTGTGTCTGCGTGGGTTTCCTCCGGGTGCTCCAGTTCCCTCCCACAGTCCAAAGATGTGCAGGTTAGGTGGACTGGCCATGCTAAATTGTCCTTAGAGTCCAAAAAGGATAGGTGGGGTTATTGGGTTGCGGGGATAGAGTGAAGGTGTGGGCTAAGGTGGGGTGCTCTTTCCAAGGGCCGGTGCAGACTCGATGGGCCGAATGACCTTCTTCTGCACTGTAGATTCTATATGTTACAATGTCAATCAGTGATACAGAGGAACAGGAGTAAACCTTTCAACTATTCAAGCTAGTTTCAACACTCAGTGAAGTTATGATTTATCTGTGTCCCAACTCCATTATTAATGAACTTGTCTCCATCTCCCAGAAAACCTGCAACTTCTACTAGAGAATTCAGCTTTCTAACCATACTCTTAATAAAGGCATTTTTTAATCAACCTCGTAATCAAAATCTTTCACAACACCTACCAGTGTTTAACATTTAAAAAAATGTAGCATAATTCCAATCGTAGCATTGTGTTCTCCATTGTGTATAGATGGGATGGACATCCTGAGTCACATGTCAATTATGACTGAGAAGTCAGGTCAGGACTCCCAGACATCGGCCTAAACCACTCTGCAGGCACAAAGGTTCCATCTGCACTTCCTGAAATTCCCTTTCCAATTTCCCCAGCCTTTTCAACTTCCTCTCCTCTTCTAAAACCTTTCTTGCAACCCACATCTTTAACTGAGGTGTTAATCATTCATCCTAATGGCTTTCTCTTGGGCTCAGTATTAATTTTCCTTCTGCATGTGAGGCACCAGATGATATTTTTCCGCAATAAAAACTCTAATCTATAGAGGTGACATTTTCCTTTGTTGTTACCTATTCTACAAATTGCAAATCCTCCCTCTGCAGAATAAATGTGTACGTTCATGTCCATGACAGTCACTGGACTCCAAACGTAACTCATTATGTGAAACAGTTTGCGAAAACAACTGATTCTAAACCTTAAAGTATAAATTCTAGTGCTTGCCAAACATTTGTCCATGACCAAGATGTACTTGAAAATGCATGCAGGTCTTTATATTCCAGGAAGACAAACGTATATTGTGATCTGTAATTTGGGTAAAAGAACTGAACGACTTGGACACATTATTGAGGTACACATTTAATCTCTTCAGCCCATTCTCCCGAAGATTATGGACCCCAAACTTTCTACAGGTTCTTTTTATGCATAAACTATGTTTTATATGAAACTTCTCACGTCTGAAAAGTGTTATAAGTTAGAAAAAACACACAATTAGATATCATGCTTGTGGTGAATGTATTATGGCAGCCATTCACCACTGTATTGCATTGTACTATGTTGTTGCCCTTGTGGGCTCCACCTATGGACCATTGTATTATATTACACCACATTATAATCATGTTGGTGCCCTTGTGGGCTCCGCCTCTGGCTCCACCCCTTCGGGGGGATATATAGAGCTGCTGCCCTGCAGGCGGCTCTCAGTGCAGAGTAGTCGCAGGCAGGCACTGTTCTAGCTGATTAAAGCCACTGTTCACTTCAACTCTTCGTCTCGAGTGAATTGATGGTCGCATCAATTTAATCAGCTACAACATCACGATGGAAGCAGTCCACAAACCTGATCGACTGGAGCTCGACCCACAGGCCACTGAAGCCAAAGGGATTTTTTTGCACCGGCTCCGCTGTTTTGAGGCCTACCTCGCCGCCTCCTCCTCACCCTCCATCACTGAAGAACAGAAACTGAGCCTCCACCACGCCCGGGTGAGCCATCGAATCTCCGTGCAAATCGGGATAAGCGACCTCATACGCAGACGCGGTCGCGATCCTGAAGTGGCAATACGTGAGGCCGGTGAACAAAGTGTTCGTGTGGCATCTCCTCACCACTCGCCGCTAATGTCCCATTGAATCGCTGGAGGAGTACCTACGCGAACTGAAAGCACCCGCGCGAAGCTGCAACTACAAGGCCATCACAGCCTCACAACACATGGAACTCGCCATCCTGGACGCCTATGTGGCTGGTGTCCAGTCCAACTACGTCAAACAGCGCCTGCTCGAGAAGGGCACCCTCGACCTAGAAGAGTCGGTAAAACTAGCCACCTCCCTAGAAGTAGCGTTTCAGGGCCTCAACGCTTTCCCCTCCGACCACGCAACCCCCTCGTGGACACCCGACCAGATGGTACCCCAGGCCTGTGCCGCACGGCTGCCCGCCCAATCCGGGGGCTACCCTGCTATTTCTATGACCAGCACCAGCACCTCAGGCAGCGTTGCACGGCTCGGAACGCGACCTGTAGCGCCTGCGGCAAGAAAGGACACTTTGCCAAAGTTAGCCTGGCCAGGTCCAAGTCCTCCAAATCACAGGCCTTACTCTCAGAATCACAGGCCCGCAGACCCCGCAGCATGGCTGTAGATCTGAAATCTTGCCAGCTCCGCCCCCTTCGGACGCGTCCTCCACCTCGTGTTGTCTGTGGGGGCAGCCATCTTCGACTCTACGCAACGCGTGCGACTCATGAGGGCTGCCATCTTGGCCGCCATCTTCATCGCCGCCCGACACGTGCGACCGACGGGGGCCGCCATCTTGGGACCACCCCACCACCTCTGACCACACCGGCTACCTGCAACTCGGTGCAGTCACCGTTGACCAGTCACGCCCAAAGCACCTCAGGAACACCATGATGACCGTCTTGGTCAATGGGCACGACACGCCCTGCCTGTTTGACTCCGGGAGCATGGAGAGCTTCGTACACCCAGACACGGTAAGGCGCTGCTCTCTCCAAATCTTCCCCGCATCTCAATCTCCCTTGCTTCCGGATCGCATTCAGTGCAGATCCGGGGTACATTGTCGCGAACGTCGAATACGCAAATTTTAAACTATGTGTACTCCCCGATCTCTGCGCTCCTCTCCTGTTGGGACTGGACTTCCAGTGCAACCTCAGGAGCCTGACCCTGAAGTTTGGCGGGCTCACCGTATGTAGCCTCGCGACCCTGAAGGATGACTCTCCCCCGCTCTTCTCGAACCTCACCGCCGACTGTAAACCCATCACCAGCAGGAGGAGGCGGTACAGCATCCAGGATAGGACTTTAATCAAGTCCGAGGTCCAATAGCTCTTGAGGAAAGGGATCATCGAGGCCAGTAATAGCCCCTGGAGAGCCCAGGTGGTGGTCGTCAGGACTGGGGAAAAGAACTGGATGGTTGTAGATGACAGCCAAACCATAAACCGGTACACGCACCTCGATGTGTACCCCCTCCCCCAGATAGCAGACATGGTGAATCAGATCGCACACGACCGGGTGTTCTCCACTGTAGATCTGAAGTCTGCCTACCACCAGCTCCCAATCCGCCCAGAAGACCCAGAGAGCACGGCAGACGGCCACCTCTTCCACTTCCTCCGGGTCCCCTTCGGCATCACCAACGGGGTCTCGGCCTTCCAAAGAATGATGGACCGAATGGTGGACCAGTACGGGCTGCAGGCCACATTTCCGTACCTGGACAACGTCACCATCTATGGCCATGACCAGCAGGACCACGACGCCAACCTTCAGAAGTTTCTCCAAACTGCCTGAGCCCTCAACCTCACTTATAACAAGGAGAAATGAGTTTTCCACACAACCCAACTTGCCATCCTTGGCTATGTCGTGGAAAACAGAGTCCTAGGGCCCAAGCCCGACCGCATGCGCCCCCTCCAGCAGCTCCCCCTCCCCCACTGCCACAAGGCCCTGAAAAGATGCTTTGGGTTCTTTTCCTATTACGGCCAGTGGGTCCCCAACTATGCGGACAAAGCCCGCCCACGTATCAAAGCTACCATCTTCCCACTGGTGGCTGAGGCCGCATCAAGGCAGATATTGCTAAAGCCTCGATGCACGTGGTGGACGAGTTCATCCCCTTCCAGGTGGAGAGCGACGCGTCAGAGGTCGACCTCGCTGCTACCCTTAATCAGGTAGGCAGGCTCGTAGCCTTTTTCTCCCGTACTCTCAACGCATCCGAGATTCGACACTCCTCAGTTGAAAAAGAAGCAGAAGCCATTGTGGAAGCTGAACGGCATTGGAAGCACTACCTCGCTGGTAGGAGGTTCACCCTCGTCACCGACCAACGGTCGGTAGCCTTCATGTTCGACAACACACAGCGGGGCAAGAATGATAAAATGATGAAGAATGATAAAATCTTGAGGTGGAGGATCGAACTCTCCACCTATAATTACGATATCGTGTATCGTCCTGGGAAGCTCAATGAGCCCCCAGATGCCCTGTCCCGCGGCACTTGCGCCAGTGCACAAGATGACCGACTCCGGGGCATTCACAACAACCTCTGCCACCCGGGGGTCACCCGGCCTCTCCACTACATCAAAGCCCGCAACTTGCCCTACTCCACCAAGGAGGTCAGGGCCATGACCAGGGACTGCCAAATCTGCGCGGAGTGTAAGCCGCACTTCTATCGACCAGATAAGGCCCACCTGGTGAAGGCATCCCGACTTCAAAGGGCCCCTCCCCTCTACCAACCGAAACGCGTAATTTCTCAACGTCGTTGACGAATACTCCTGCTTCCCCTTTGCAATCCCTTGCCCCGACATGACCGCGGCCACCGTCATTAAGGCCCTAAACAGTATCTTCACCTTGTTCGGTTTCCCCACTTACGTCCACAGTGACCGGGGCACTTCGTTTATGAGCGATGTACTGCGCCAGCACATGCTCGATAAGGGCATCGCCTCGAGCAGGACTACCAGTTACAACCCCCGGGGAAATGGGCAGGTGGAGAGGGAGAACGCAACGGTATAGAAGGCCGTCCTCCTGGCCCTACGGTTTAGGAGTCTCCCAGTTTCCCACTGGCAGCAGGTCTTCCTGGGGGGGTTAACCCCATTATGTCCCTTCTTTGCACAGCCACGAATGAGACCCCCTCATGACCGCCTGTTTGTTTTCCCTAGGAAATCCACCACCGGGGTCTCGCTTCCAGCCTGGCTGACGACGCAGGGCCCGTACTCCTCCGAAAACATGTGAGCAGCCATAAGTCCGATCCCCTGGTCGAGAGGGTCCAGCTCCTTCATGCTAACCCCCAGCATGCCTACTTAGCACAGCACGACGGCCGACAAGATAAAGTCTCCCTCCGGGACCTGGCACCCGCAGGATCCCCTATGACCATCACCTACCCCCCCCCAACCTCCACCGAACAGCGCCCCCACCCCTACATGGCCTCCACCCCCTCTGCTACACCCCCTCCCCCCATCGCTGACCTACAGGGGTGAAGCTCCAGAAGACACACTCCCGGAGTCCACACCCGTGCCCGCATCAACGAGTTCAACACCCGTGCCCGCAGCGAAACCCGAGCTCAGGCGATCGCAGCGCACAATCAGGGCGCCAGACAGACTCAACCTGTGAGCCACTTCACCCCCGCTGGACTTCAATTTTTTTTAACAGGGGGTGAATGTGGTGAATATATTGTGGCAGCCATTCACCGCTGCATTGCATTGTACGATGTTGTCGCCCTTGGGGGCTCCACCTATGGACTATTGTATTGTATTACACCGCCTTGTATCATGTTGGTGCCCTTGTGGGCTCCGCCCCGGCTCTGCCCCTTCTGGGGGGGGGGGTATATGGAGTTGCTGCCCTGCAGGCGGCAGTCAGTACAGAGCAGTTGCAGGCAGGCACAGTTCTAGCTGATTAAAGGCACTGTTCACTTCAACTCTTCGTCTCGAGTTAATTGATGGTCGCATCAATGCTTACTTTGTTTCCTGATTGACAGCTCATATCTAACAAGCAACTGAGCCATTCAGGCTGGGAAGATCCATTTTTACCCTGAAATAGCTGATTTGAGCCAGGATGTGAGAATGCGGGCACTAAGGAAGAAAAGTGCCAAGCAGAGTTTCCATTCTTAATTGCTATCCAAGGTTTCCTGTTTGGGTAAGATGCATGCATGAACACTGACTGAGGTCCAAAACGGGCCTGATTGGGATATCCACCATTTTCTAATAGTATATTGGCACCAAATGTCAGATTCACACATGGAGACCAGCGACTTGAAGGCTGTTGGTTCCCATGGAACAGTAACCCAGTAAGAGGCAACAAGATAGATGTTGGCTTTGTGCAAATGTGTAAATTAGGTAATATTGAATCAGCAGGCTGTTTCCCATCTCACCCATTGATGTCAATGGAAATTAAACTTGATGAGATATAAACAGGCAGTTGATTCACTATTATCCATTTACATTGTTACACAAAATCCAGATTGACCTCCAACATCTTCCAGAGGAGGAAAGAGAAAAGGAGAGAACATTCAGCAGAAGATCAACATTTCAACTGTGGATGTGGGGCAATGACCCAAGAAAGAAACATAATAAAATACAAGAACTAAAGGCACCTCAGGGCTTGTCGATGACCAGAAAGAATGAGAGAAAGCAGGGAGTGAAGGGAAACAGAAATAGCTGAACAGTGGGAAAAAGAGAGTGAGCCATTAATCATACAGATCTGGGGAGATCAGAGGGTAGTGGGAAAGGTGATGGCAAAATCATTGCCTGACCCACGTCAATACAATTCTGTTCAATTCCTAGAAAACTGCTACATCAACGAATCAACAGGTTCATTAAGATGGGCCGCCCACCGCCTTAAGTGCTCAGAAGTGTCCTATTTCCGTCACTGAGTCTAATGAGCAAAACAATGAAATGCAATTAATATATCAACAGCACCTACCAAAATGGGTGCAGTTGTTACTAATTGACTAGTGGACAATTTCAGATTGTTCAGTGAGGTTTAACAGCACTTGAAAGTGAAGCGACCATGTTTTATGAACAGTGTCTGATGCTGCGAATAAATGAAGGATAGAGATTACCAGTGCAAACAAATAGGGTATAAGTTAAATGAGTTGCAAAATCTAACAATTACCTAATGTGCAAAGTCAGCAATATTTTTACCAGAGGAACAAAGTTTAAAGATGCTTTAAGAGCCAAATATGGAATTTTAAAAAAACACAGATGACCAGCTTGCTGTATAAATTAACTTGCTCTCCCAGTGGTCATTACACATTCAAACAGGTTCAGAGAAGCTGCAACAGACTCGTCAGGTAAGAATACTATGAAATGTTTTTGAAATTGAGATCCGGACGAAACTTTGAACTTGGTATAGCATGTTGTTTACAAAATTGATCAAATTGTTCCTCCAAGGTCTGTTGCTTTCCAAGTCTCACCCTCAGCTGGTTGCAAGGTTGCATGTTCAAACCCCCCTCCAGGACTTGGACATTAACCAAGGTTGACAAGGGTTGGCATTGTTTTTCTGTTGAGAGGTTAAAATGAGAAAGCGGACCAGCCTGTTCAAGATGGAAGTGAGGGCTCCCTTTTCAAAGATGAGCAGCGAGGTGCTCTGGCCAATATTTAATCCCTCAAACACCGTCACCAAAAGAAGTCAATCTAACCATTTATCTCTTACAGTTTTTGCGATCTTGCTGTGCAAATATTAGGTACTGTGCCTGCCTGTAAACACATTGGCAACAATTCAAAGGTAATCAATTCACTGTGAAGCAGATATCGTGGATGTGAAAGACATTATATACATGCAATGTTTTCTTTCTTTTCTTTTTAAAAGGGAGTACCACATTTAATCATTGAAATGGTGCTTTGGAACCAAATCGTGCTGGTGGCTGTACTGGTCGTCTTTTCTTGCCCAAAAGGATTAGAAACATTACCTTCACAGCACCTGTGTGGCTCGCATCTAGTAGAGACTCTGTACTTTGTGTGTGGACAAAAGGGTTTCTACTATGTACCTAAAGTAAGAAGAGGCACGGAGCAGTTCCTAGGTATGTTCACCAAACTCTAAATACAATTAATAAATGGATTTCCTTTCCATATGTCGTAATTATGGGGACGCATATGGTCACCCTGAATCTGGCACGGGATCAGAAACCAACGGCCCAGCAACATCTGAATCATGAAGGGGAGGTGGTGGCATAGTGGTATTGTCACTGGATGAGTAAAACAAAGACCCAGAGTAATGCCCTGGGGACCCAGGTTAAAATCTTGCCATTGCAGATGGTGAAATTTGAATTCAGTAAAAATCTGGAATTAAAAATTTAATGATGACCATGAAACCATTGCCGATTGTCGTAAAAACCCATCTGGCTCACTAATGTCCTTTAGGGAAGGAAATCTGCCATCCTTACCTGGTCTGGCCTACATTGTGACTCCAGACCCAATGAAATGTGGTTAACTCTTAACTGCCCCCTCAAGGGCAATTAGGGATGGGCAATAAATGCTGGCACAGCATGTGGTGCCCACATCCCATGAATGAAAAGTAAAAAGAGATTTTCATTTTAATGGACTTTGAAGGATGCTAAGGGGAACTTTCAAATTAGTCTCTTCCTTCGCAGAAACATTCAACACTCTTGAGCCATTGGGACTTCAATATATAGAATTACAAGCATGTTACTGCATTACGCTCCCTACTTCATCTAACCCCATCAACATGTCCTCCTCTTCCTTTCTCCCTCATGTACTTATAGCGTCCCCTTAAATACATTAAACTATTTGCCTCAACTATTCCACTTGAAATCGATTTCCACATTCTAACTTCTTGTAGGTATTGAATTCACCTGAGTTCTTTATTCGATTTATTGGTGACTGTCTTTTCCTTTTATCCTCCCTAATTTGGACTGGCTACAAGTGGAAACATCTTCTTTACCTGTGCCCGATCAAACTCTTCAATAATTTTAAAGATCTCAATTTGGCCACCCCTTAGTCATGTCTTATCTAGAAAAAAAGATTCCCAACTGCAGTTCAGTCTTTCCTGATAGCTGGAACCTCTCAATACTGGTTCAATATCCTTATAAATCTTCTCTTCACCTTCTCCAGCTTCTCTGTGTCCCTTTTGTTTTGTTTTGTTTTGTAATATGGAGACCAGAATTGTATGCAATACTCTAAGCGTGATCTGACCAATATTCCAGACAAGTTTATTGTAACTTCCCTGCTTTGCCATTCTATTCTACTATTAAGGCAGTGACTCAACGGAAAAAAATAATGTCCGGTCTTGAATGTCCTGAGAAATACCCTGCTATTCAATGACACTTTGCCATTTTGTTGGGCCTCGGGGAGTTTTTCTCTGCTGTGGCCACGCTTAAGTAATTTCCTGCTGGCCATCCCAGCAGATAAGGTTCCTCGCAGATCGGGGCACCATATTGTCTGGCTGTCTCAATCTTTCTCCCCCCCCATCCCCTTCAGCCGATTCCCTTCTCCCCCATCCTCACGGAGTCCCCTCGTAACACCCGCTCACAGCCCCTCTACCTGGAAAGCCCGCCCCCCACCCACCCCCCGGGCCCAACCCCTAGCAGTGGCAATCTAGCACCCAGACACTACCACCCTGGAACCCTGACAGTGCCCCTGCCAGCCCGGCAATGTCATCTTGGCACCTTGGCAGTTCCAGGATCACAGTGCCATGGTGCCCGTGTGACACTGCCAGGGTGCCAGGCTGCCATTATGCCATTAACCCCCAGGTGCCATTATGACTGGTCCACATTTGTGGAAACCAGCACTAACTGATTCATTCAGTGGCTAATTTAAATGCCTAATGGATCATTTGAATATGCAGATTTGGATCACGTCCAGTGAGGGCAAGATCCAGATCACGACGTCTTCTGAGATTTTGTTAAATCTCACGAGGCGCTTCGAGAGTCACAAATTTTGTGAGGGCCACTCGTGAGATTCAACAGTCTCATCCCGACACCAAATCGGGCGCAATGAGGGCTCCCAGGGATTTGTTTACATTTATCTAATCTCCAATAACTTGCTTTGCTACTTTTAATGACTAGTGAAGCTATCCACTTGAGATCCATTTGCTGCTGTATTCCCTTTAGATTCAAATTTATTTGTGGCCCTTATTCTTTCTCCCCAAAATGTAAATTCTCACACATGTATATTATGGAATTAGAGAATAGTAGAATTTACAGTGCTAAAGGAGGCCATTTGGCCCATCGAGTCTGCACCGGCCCTTGGAAAGTGCACGCTACTCAAGGCCACACCTTCACCCTATCCCTGTAACCCCACCCAAACTTTTTGGTCACTAAGGGCAATTTAGCATGGCCAATCCACCTAACCTGCACATCTTTGGGCTGTGGGAGGAGACCGGAGCACCCGGAGAAAACCCACGCAGACATGGGGAAAAATGAAATGAAAAATGCTTATTGTCATGAGTAGACTTCAATGAAGTTACTGTGAAAAGACCCTAGTTGCCACATTCCGGCGCCTGTTCAGGGAGGCTGTTACGAGAATCGAACTCTGCTGCTGGCCTGCTTGGTCTGCTTTCAAAGCCAGCGACTTATCCCAGTGTGCTAAACAGCCCCTTAAGAATGTGCAGACTCCACACAGACAGTGAACCAAGCCGGGAATCAAACCTGGAACCCTTGAGCTATGAAGCAACTGTGCTAACCACTGCCCCAGCGTGCTGCCTTCATGTCACTGGCACAATTGTTCTGCAAGTTTATTAATGTCTTTTTGTGTTTTACTGCATTCTTTCACAGTATTAAATATACCCTCAATTTGGTGTCATTCACAAATTTTGTAATTATGGACGGAGTTTTACAGGCTTGTCACAGAGGGGTTGGGCTGGAAAATGCAGCGAGCCATTCAAAATTCCATTACCTTCAGTGAGACTGGAAAATCCTGGGATCGGAGGATGGGTATAAAATCCTGCCCATCTCTGATTCTTAAGTTCAAATTGTTTGTGTAAATGGTGAGCAGCAGTGAATCCAGCACCAATTTGAGGGGTACAATAATTCCCATTTTCTGCCAGTCTACGCAACCACCCTGAACATTTAATCTCTGCTTTCTGTACTGTAGCCACCATGCTCTCAATTATGCTACTGAATCCATATATTCTGACCATGGTTATGAGTCTACTGTTGACTACATTATCAAATATTGAATATCTTGGGTGCGGTCCAGCGAGCAGAGCTCATCAGTGCCCCCCGCCACGCCCGGACACCACCAATGCCCCAAACCACCTATAAGGGGGTTGTCAAGCCTCCTCCCGTACCCCACCTCACATGGGCAGGGCACTCCTGCACCCGATCCCGACGCAGGCAAATATCCAACCTGGCACTGCCAGTCTGGCAGTGACACATGGGAACCCTAACAGTGCCAGACTATCACCCAGATGGCACTGATCAGGGGCCCAAGTGGCACTGCCAGGGTGCCAGGCTGGCAGTGCCAACATGCTTGCATAGCACCAGCAGTGCCAGGGTGCCACCCTTCCTGGAGGTCAACTACTTGGGGCCGTTCAATTGCCTGGAAGACCCCCCCCCCCCCCAAAAGTACTGTCCTGAGTGGTCCCCGTTTATGGGTACCAGTACCAAACGGTGCCCAGCTGGGGTCTCCTCAGCGAGGCCAAAGATGCACGGCTAAGTGGGTTCTTAAACCCGTCCTGCGGGCAGGACCCAGATCGCTACATGTGGCGAGATCTAACTAGATCTCATGAGATAATGGCTCTCGGGATTCCCGGGATAGGCCTCTCCTGGAATCTACCGGCCGCATCGGCCCCTTATCTTTTTGAAAATCCCAGCCCTTCATATCTACCATCTTATCAATTACTCTTTCTCATTTCCCTTTTTAAAAGAATAATCCAATTCATCCCATTCCCTGTTTATTGTCCCCATAGATTTCCCATTTTTTCTGAGTCAAGTAAATACTCAATTTTGTTTTGAAAGCTACCATTGAATTTGCTTCCTCCTCACCATTATGCATTTGGCCCAGAACATATTTGCTGTGTGAAACCTACATTCTCATGAATTCCCTTCTTTTGCTAATGTGCCTAACCAACATCCGATGCAGTAAACGTCCTCCTCCCCATTGTGGGCATCTCTTCACATTCACTGCTGCCGAAATGCTTCTTCACATTCTTCTGAAATCTATATTCCATAATTGTGTGGATGTTCAGCTAAGAACTTTTCAAGTAAATTCAAAGAATGAAGGATTTATAGAGATGTGAATGTTAGGTTCTTTCTTTCACTGACATGATGTGGGAAAATGATGGCCTCTCCTCATGTATATACGTCCAATCACAGGATATTGTGGATTGATCAAGCGAGTGAAAGTATAAGGATAATCAGGGAGCGATGCTTCACAATAGGAGCCAAAATCCAAAGTCAAACTTTCTTGTAGAAAAACAGCAAAGACTGCTGATATTGGAAATCAGAAAGACGCAGGAAATGTTGGAAACACTCAACATCGGTATCATTGAAGTGTTAACATTTCAAATGAAACAGTGGGCTGGATGTTATGTTATGGCAGGTTTGAAGGTAGGGCATGTAACATAGAATTCATAGAATTTACAGTGCAGAAGGAGGCCATTTGGCCCATTGAGACTGCACCAGCTCTGGGAAAGAGCACCCTACCTAAGCCCACACCTCCACTCTATCCTCATAACCCCACCTAACCTTTTTTATATGGACACTAAGGGCAACTTATCATGGCCAATCCACCTAAACTGCACATCTTTGGACTGTGGGAGGAAACCGGAGCACCCAGGGGAAACCCACGCAGACACGAGGAGAACATGCAGACTCCGCACAGTGACCCAAGCTAGGAATCAAACCTGGAACCCTGGAGTTGTGAAGCAACTGTGCTACCATGCTGCCCCACCACTGTGCTACCGTGCTGCCCATACATACAGCAAGTGGCCTTCCCTCTGCCTTCCTACTCACTCTGCTGAAATGGTGGGTGCTAGGGGGAATATATTGGGTCACCCACCCAATTAATGGCCACTGAAGGGCCTCATCTCGCCACCACCATTATTTTCACCGCAGCAGAGGGAGGGCCACTCTACGTGGAAAGCCCAACAGCTTTAGCTGCATGTGCTGGTGTTGGGCAAGGGTTGGTGGTCAGGGGTGGGGACTCATTTGTGGATCACATGGTATCCAGTGCGCCCCCTTCTCCAGGTCATTCTCCCCTTAAACTTGCCCCAAAATTCTTGAACTTAGCCCCCTTCCAGCAAGAGATCTAAGAACCCGAACCTACCTGAGCGAGCTCCTTGGGGTGGTGGGACTGTCTTTTGTTCCAGCTGTGGCCATTCCTCTCAGCTGATGCCACTGGGGCAATAGAGTTGCCAGTTGACTGGCACCTCTCTTGGACAGGACTCTAAGGGTGGAAACCTCGCTTTAAGCAAATCATATTGCTTTCTGTGTTAAATTGCTGTAGGGCAGCTGTTGGGATTGTGGAGGAACTGGCCCCCACCCTCCCCCACCTGCCCATCTTCCTCCCACCCCCATTGACTTTTTAGCCCATAAAATCCAGCCCCTTAACTCTATTTATTTTTGCACAGATACTGTCTGACTTTCTAAGGACAGGGGAAATAAAATACTGTCGAATTATTCTCTTTCAGCATTACGTGGTGAAGAGTCCATTCAAGAAAATGAGGCAGAGCAGCAATATCCATTCAATAAACAGCTGGGTCAGATGATGAAGAGGGGAATAGTGGATCACTGCTGTCGCAATACCTGCTCCCTTTACGACCTGGAAGGCTACTGCAACCAATAAGAAATGTAAATGCTGTGAGCGTCAGAAAGTTAGGTGTGCAGCCGTTGTGTAGGAGACAGGTTCATTGTCATGTCCTTTATTTCAAAAGAATATCTCAAACTGTACAAAAATTTGGCAAATAAAATTTGACAAATTGCACAAAAAGCGCAAGTATAAATTTACTTTTTTTTAAATACCTTTAGTCTAATGTTTATTCCCTTTATTAAAATGAATGGAACTGTCTCCTACATTTATATGAATCATACTTTTGACCTAGCACATTCTACGCACTTTTGCAGATCGAACCAGTCTGTATCCTATTACTTATATTTTAACTTTAAAATAAAGAGCAGCCTCTGATGCCTCCAATTTTCTTTTTTAATTCTTTTTCTTAACTTCCTAATTTGACTTCACTGAGCCACTAAAACAACCCAAGACCACACACAACCCAAGATATTTTGAACTTGTTGGTGGTAAAGCCAAGCATCATGAATGTAAGTTGAGGTGAATAAAATCAGTGCGTGACACAAGGTAGAATAGGGATTAAAGATAGTCAGCATTAAACCTGAAAAGGGGATCAGATTAATGGGCTGTCCAGTTGCTCACCTGCTGAATGTGACGGAACCATACATACACAAAAGATTCAATGCCGGTGGGTAAATGAGCTCCTTTCACTTTTGGCAGTAGTTGAAGTGAGCCGAACTGCCTTCAATGACCCCATCTTTGGGACTTGAATCTTTTGGGTGATACCAGTTTCTGATTCTTTCATAACTTCAGATTGGAGCTACATCCACAAAATATAGAGTTACTGAAAAAAACTAAAATGAGTAGAAAATGTCGACTGCGGAGTAAACAATAATACATTCCCTCATACCAGGACTGGGAAGAATGCTGCCCATTTAAACTCACTACCTCATTCTCGAGCAAGTTCTAGCATATTAAACCTTAAAAATGATGAATGCATTTTCCCAAATTCTCTGCTTAGCTGAAGCAGAAAGCCAACAATCAGATGGTGGCCATGAAGCTCTTTCATTTTCTTGGATGAACATCTTGAATCACATGGAGAGAGAATTATTTGTTTACAATGTTCCCTCCTTCTGCAGTTATAGAGGGCTTGGTTGCACTCAAGTGCATTTGGGGGCATTTTCCACGTGAGTCTAAGCTGTGAGTGTTGATAGGGTCATTCAGTTTTGGAGGTACCATCACTAAGTTCAATCCACCTTCATGCACCACCTGCCATGACTGATAGGATGACCATCAGCTGGAAGAACTCTGGCTTCTTTTTCATTTCCCAAGCCAGTACACTGTGGTTATTGGATAGTGTTCCAGGTTAAGCAAAGGTCTTCTGGCTCTTCATGCTGGTTGGATCTTCTGGCTCCGTCGACGATGCACCCTCGTCGTGGGTTTCCCAGAAGATCCCGCCGCTGGCCATTGATGGGGAGCCTCTCACAATCAAGATACACGCCGTGGGGAGGCCAGAGAATTGGACATTCTGAATTCTCCATCTGTGTACCCAAACAGGTGCCGATCTGTGGCGACTGGGGGCTTTACACAGTAACTTCATAGCAGTGTTAATGTAAGCCTATTTGTGACAATAATAAAGATTATTACTATTATCGAAAAAAGGGCGACATGGTAGTACAGTGGTTAGCATTGTTGCGTCACAGCTCCAGGGTCCTAGGTTCGATTCCTGGCTTGGGTCACTGTCTGTGTGGAGTCTGCACATTCTTCCTGTGTCTATGTGGGTTTCTTCCGGGTGCTCCGGTTTCCTCCCACAAGTTGCGAAAGAAGTACTGTTAGGTAATTCTGAATTCTCCCTGTGTACCCGAACAGGCGCAGGAATGTAGCGACGAGGGGCTTTTCACAGTAACTTCATTGCAGTGTTAAATGTAAACCTACTTGTGACAGTAACAAAGATTATTGTTATTAAAAAAATGTTTCCCCCAACACACTAGTACAAAATACAAGACCTTTCTATCATTGGACTGTAAGCAAGATAAAGATCAAAGAAGCGATAATGTGGAGATCAAGTGCAACCAGAGTGAAATCGTTTCTACCTGTTATTTTGTCAATAGACACAGCTGCTCATACTCAGGTACAACTTCCCAAGAATAATGGAACAAAGCTACCTCCACGGGCTCTACTGCACAGAAAGTAAACTGAGGCAGCTATTGCACCATAAAGAGGACACTGCCATTGGCAGTCAATGTCACCTCCTTCCTCAATCTTTTCTGTGTCGCCTTCTCACAGCCGAGCAAATAGACAATTTCAGCTAATTTGCTGCCCAATGATGGATGAAACAAAATGGCACATCCAGGCTCATTATCCATCATTCCCAGCACCACAAACTATATTTCTGATGTTACAACTGATAACAGGAGCTGGACAAATGGACCTGTAGGTAAACTACGGTTTCTTTCTTCTTTCAGATTCTACTTGGAGTTTCCACATTGCTGGATTATTACCCTGCTCCATCACTTCCTGTCAGTCACACATTCCTCTTCCAATTCTACATTTAGTCACTCACCACTGCATCTCTCCATCTGGTTGAAGGCCTTCTTCTTCACCTTCTTCCTGGCAGTCCCTCTCTATGGTTCACCTCACATTTCCTCTCTCTCCACAACAGATGGCCACACCATTTCAGTCGCTTCTCAGCTAGTTTCTTCAATGTTCTTACAATCTTCACTGATGCCTTGATGTAACGATTCTTGATTTTGCCCTTTCTGTCACGACATCATCCACCTCAGTATCAGTATCTCATCAGTAACCGGTCGTTATTCCTCTCCTCTTTTTTTCTCTATAAATTTAGAGTAACCAATTCATTTTTTTTTTCAATTAAGGAGCAATTTAGCGTGACCAATCCACCCTTCCTGCACATAGAACATACAGTGCAGAAGGAGGCCAGTCGGCCCATCGAGTCAGCACCGAACGACTTAAGCCCTCACTTCCACCCTATCCACATAACCCAATAATCCCTCCTAAACTTTTTGGCCATTAAGGTCAATTTATTATGGCAATCCACCTACCCTGCATGTCTTTGAACTGTAGGCGGAAACCAGAGCACCCGGAGGAAACCTACGCAGAAACGGGGAGAACGTGCAGACTCCACACAGGGAGTGACCCAGCGGGGAATCGAACCTGGGACACTGGCGCTGTGAAGCCACAGTGCTATTCACTTGTGCTACCATGCTGCCCCTAGTCTTTTGAGTTGTGGAGGTGAAACCCACACAAACACGGGGAGAATGTGCAAACTCCACACGGACAGTGACCCAGAGCTGGGATCGAACCTGGGACCTCGGTGCCGTGAGGCCGCAGTGCTAACCACTGTGCCACCGTGCTTCCCCATTGTTCCTCTCCTCTTGATGTTGCTCGGGTGTCTGCACTGTAAAACAAGGTTATTCTCATAATTGTCTGGTAGATTCTTCCTTTCCTTTCAGCGGTATGTTTCTATCACATAACACTCCATTGCACTTCCTCCAATTATTCCAATCAGAGCTAATCCATTACTTCATTCCCATTTCCATACTTCTATCTTTTGTCACCACTAACTGCAAGCACTTGAAACTATTCACTTTCTCCAAGTCTTCATCTATAATATTTATACCTTCGCTCTGATTCTCTTCCCTAGGCTCAAACTAACATTCCATAAATTGAGTCTTAGGTGTACTGATCTTCATATCTCTGCCTTCCAGGATGTTGCTTCATTCCTCCAGTCATTCATGTTCCTATCATCTCCACATAGGTCAATATCATCTGTAAATATAATTGCCCATGACACGTACTGTCTCACTTGCTCAGTTAGAACATTCATGACAATCATGAAAAGGAAGGTGCTCATTGTTGAACTTTGGTCCAATCCAACTTTGGCTCCATAACTCTCACTCTCTTCCACACTGTTCCTTACTCTTGTCTGGCACTCCTTGTGACCCTCTTTTGCATCCAAACTGTCATATATTTCTTCCATGGCCAGGGATCTTTCTTTAACAGTCACTTTCTTTGCATTGCGTTTTTGCCTTTTTGTCCTGTTCTTTCTCCTCTTTTTAAAAAAAAAATTATTCTCCTCTTTCACATTTTCTCCCAAATTTACACCCACCAACAATAATCAATAACAAATATGCCAATCCCCATATCAATAACAATGATCCCATCCTCCCACGAAACCCCAAACGTTAGCCTGCATGTTCACACAAACAAATGACAAAAAGGAATTAGGGATCACCCAGAGTCGCCATTAACACACACAGCTCCCCTCCTCCCAACCCTCCCACCCATACGCCCCAACTAATGTTTGATATCATCCAGTTCTTGAAAGTGCACAATGAATAATGCCCATGAATTGTAGAACCCCTCCATCCTTCCCCTCAGTTCAAACTTCACCTTCTCAAGAGTCAAGAATTCCAACAGGTCCCCCCACCACGCCAGGGCACAGGGTGGAGCGGTTGCTCTACAACCTATCAAGATCCTCCTTCGGCGAATCAACGAGGCGAAGGCTACAACATCTGCCTCCGCATCCGTTTCAAACCCTGGCTGGTCTGACACCCCGAATATGGCCTCCCGGGGGCCCGGGTCCAGTTTCACGTGCGCCACTTTAGAAATTATCCTAAAACCCTCCTTCCAGTAATCCTCTAGCTTTGGACAGGACCAAAACATATGAACGTGATTAGCCCCCTGTGGTGAATGTGATTCACACCGGATTATAACCTGTATATACATGTGTCTATATTGTAAGTGCAGTTGCACTACCTGACCTCCAGGGGGAGTAGCTCTGGGAACCGCTATTCTAATCCTACAAGCACGTGTCCGTAGAATTGTTAGTTCCAACAATTTAATATACTTAGGAAACAGTCGAAGAAATCATGGAAGCAGCCCTCAAGCCCGGATGCCTAGAACTTGACCCACAGGATGCAGAGGCTAAGGAAATTTTTTCTCACTGGCTGAGATGTTTTAAAGCCTACCTGGCAGACGCCAGCACCGCCGGAACAACGGAGGAACAAAAACTCATCTACTGCACGTGAGGGTAAGCCACAGAATCTCCACACAGCTGAATCCGGCCGGTTCTTACACCGCAGCACTGGCAATATTGGACAAAATGTACGTTAGGCCCATTAACGAGGTTTATGCACGCCACGTGTTTACGACTCGCCGTCAGCGGCCTACAGAAACGCTTGCCGAGTTTGTAAGGGAATTGAAAAATCTTTCCAATGACTGTAATTATCAAGCCGATACCGCGGCTGAACATAGGGAGCTTGCTGTGCGGGACGTTTTCGTAGCGGGCCTTAGGTCTAACTATGTGCGCCAAAGACTGCTAGAAAAGGGGGCCCAGGACTTAGACACTACTGTGGAGGCTGCTACCACTATGGAAGTTTCCTTCAGCAGCCTCATATTGTTTCCCGTGGACCCCGCGACCTCATCGTGGACCCCCGACCTGTGCCACACGGCCCCCCAGCTACCGCCCTGCCAAAGCCAGTTACTCTGCTGCCCCAGCCAGCTACTCAGCTGCCCCAGCCAGCTACTCTGCTGCCCCATCCAGCTACTCAGCTGCTCCAGCCAGCTACTCAGCTGTCCCAGCCTGCCATTTCTGTGGCCAAAGCCAGCACCCGCGGCAGCACTGCCCAGCCCGATCCACGACCTGCAGTAGCTGCGGGAAGAAAGGCCACTATGCCAGAGTGCGCCACGCGAAAAGGGCCCCAGTTTTTAACTCCCCTGCAGAGAGAACAAATCGCTCCCAACACCAGTGGGCCCGCGGGGCCCGAAACGCTGCGGTCTACGCCCCAACTCCGCCCCCTCCCGCCACGTGCGATCCATGGGGGCCGCCATCTTGGCAAACCCCCACCATGCGGCCGGCCACGTGCAACTCATGGGGGCCGCCATCTTCCTCACCGCTCACCACGTGCGATCCACGGGCCCCATCTGCATCGGCATGCTCAGAAAGCTCATCTGAAGAATACGACTTCCCCGGGCACTCACCACGCGGCCCGCAACTCAACGCGGTCACCCTGGATCAATCCCGCCCCAAGCACCTACGAAGTTCGATGGCGGAGGTCCAGATCAACGGGTACAGCACGCCATGCCTCTTTGACTCCGGGAGAACCGAGAGCTTTATACACCCAGAGTTGGTAAGACGCTGTTCGCTTTCTATTTTTCCGGTGAGCCAAACTATCGCCCTTGCTTCGGGCTCCCACTCAGTCCAAATCCAAGGACGCATCGTCGCTACGCTCACAATTCGAGGCGCTAGTTATTCTAAATTTAAACTTTATGTCCTGCCCGACCTCTGCGCGCCACTCTTATTAGGCCTGGATTTCCAGTGCAACCTCAAGAGCCTCACCCTCAGCTTCGGCGGGCCCCTGCCCCCCACTCACTATCTGCAGCCTAGCCACGCTGCGCATCTCCCCCCCCTCCTCTCTTCGCCAATCTCACTCCAGATTGCAAGCCAGTAGCTACTCGCAGCAGGCGATACAGCCTACAGGATAGGGTCTTTATCCAATCGGAGGTCCGAAGGCTGCTCAGTGAGGGGATCATAGAGGCCAGTAATAGTCCCTGGAGAGCTCAGGTGGTGGTCGTCAAGACTAGGGAAAAATTTTGCATGGTCGTCGACTATAGCCAGACCATAAGTCGCTTTACGCTCCTAGACGTATATCCCCTCCCCAGAATTGCAGACGTTGTTAATCAGATCGCCCAATATCGGCTATTTTCCACGGTGGATCTGAAGTCTGCATACCACCAGCTCCCAATCCGCCCGGAGGACCGCCACTACATGGCATTCGAGGTCGATGGCCGCCTCTTCCACTTCCTCCGGGTCCCTTTCGGCCTCACTAACGGGGTTTCGGTGTTCCAACGAGCAATGGACCGAATGGTAGACCAGTACGGGCTGCGGGCCACGTTTCCGTATGTGGACAATGTTACCATCTGCGGCTATGACCAGCAGGACCACGACGCCAACCTCCACCATTTTCTCCAAACGGCAGAGAAATTAAATCTCACTTATAACAAGGAGAAATGCGTTTTCCGCACAAACAGACTGGCCATTCTCGGCTATGTCGTGGAGAACGGAGTCCTGTGCCCAGACCCGGACCTCCCTTAGAACTCCCCCTCCCTCATTGCCCCAAGGCCCTCAGACGGTGCTTGGGGTTCTTTTCATACTACGCCCAGTGGGTCCCTCAATATGCGGACAAAGCCCGCCCACTCTTTAAGGACACACGATTTCCCCTGTCTGCTGAGGCGCGGCCAGGCCTTCAGCTGCATCTAGGAGGACATCGCCAAAGCAGCCATGCGGGCGGTGGATGAATCCACTCCCTTTCAGGTTGAGAGCGACGCCTCAGATGTAGCTCTAGCAGCCACTTTAAATCAGGCAGGGAGGCCCGTTGCATTTTTCTCCCGTACCCTATCCACTTCAGAACTCCGACACTCCTCAGTCGAGAAGGAAGCGCAAGCCATCGTGGAGGCTGTTCGTCACTGGAGGCACTACCTCATCACCGACCAACGATCGGTTGCCTTTATGTTTGACAACTCGCAAAGGGGCAAAATAAAAAATGATAAAATCCTTCGGTGGAGGATCGAACTCTCCACCTATAGTTACGATATTAAATATCGACCGGGGAAGCTCAACGAGCCCTCGGATGCCCTATCCCGCGTGACATGCGCCAGCGCGCAGATCAGCCGTCTGAAAGCCATCCACGTGGACCTCTGCCATCCCGGGGTCACCCGGCTCGCCCACTACATCAGAACCCGAAACCTGCCTTTCTCCAACGAGGAGGTAAAAGCGGTCACCAGGGACTGCCCGATCTGTGCGGAGTGCAAACCGCACTTCTATAGACCAGACAGGGCCCACCTGGGCAAGGCTTCTAGGCCCTTTGAACGCCTTGCGATCGATTTCAAAGGGCCACTCCCCTCCACTAACAAGAACATCTATTTGCTCAACATCATTTTGCCATTCCATGCCCTGATATGACCTCCAACACAGTCATTAGGGCCCTGCATAGTGTCTTCACCCTGTTCGGGTTCCCCAGCTACGTGCACAGCGACCGGGGTTCGTCCTTTATGGGCGACGAGCTGCGTCAGTACCTGCTCGACAAGGGCATTGCCTCGAGCAGGACTACCAGCTACAACACCAGGAGGAACGGACAGGTGGGGAGGGAGAACGCGACGGTCTGGAAGACCGTCCTGCTGACCCTCCGGTCTAGAAAACTCCAAGTCTCCCAATGGCAAGAAGTCCTCCCAGACGCGCTCCACGCAATCAGATCCCTCGTCTGCACAGCTACAAATCAAACCCCTCACGAGCGACTCTTCATTTTTTCTAGGGGCGCTACCCCGGGAGTCTCACTTCCGGCGTGGCTGAGGACACCAGGCCCGGTCCTCCTGAGGAAGCACGTCAGGGGGCACAAAACTGACCCCCTTGTTGAAAAGGTGCGCCTCCTCCATTCCAACCCCCAGTATGCATTCCTGGAGATCCCGGACGGCCGCCAGGACACAGTATCCCTTCGGGACCTGGCACCCGCTGGATCCAGCCCCCCCCACCCCCACTGAGGAACCCCTTACCCCGTTCCATATGCTACCGCCCCCTCGCGCCCCCGATTCCGCAAGCTCACCCCACCGGTTCCACGCGCCAGAACCAGCCCGCCCCCAGTCTCCGGTTTGAGCCAGAGGTATATAAAGTTCGGACGAGACCCCCGGAGTCTGCCATCGTACCCCAGCTCTCAACACCCACCCAGCCACCGCAAGAGGCTGCAACCCCGGTGCTCCACAGATCGAAAAGAACAATTTGTCCACCGGACAGACTAACTCTGTGAGCCACCACCCCCGGTGGACTCGATATTTTTCACAGGGGGTGAATGTGATTCACACCGGATTATAACCTGTATATACATGTGTCTATATTGTAACTCCAGGGGGAGTAGCTCTGGGAATGCTCAAGAGTTGTACGGGACTTCTCCCTTGGCTCCGCCCAGGACTCCTCCCCCGGGAGCTGCTGTATAAAGATCAGTGCCACAGGGTCAGCCGGCCAGTTCACCGAAAGTTCAACGGCTAACAGGCTGACTTTGTTGTAAGTATATTAAAACCGCTATTCTAATCCTACAAGCACGTGTCCGTAGAATTGTTGGTTCCAACACCCCCCCCCCCCCCCCACCCCCTCCCCCCCAACAATGTTCATACACATCTTCTACTCCTTCAAAGAATCGGCTCATCCTCGCCCTCGTGAGGTGTGATCTGTATACCACCTTCAGCTGTATCAGCCCCAACCTCGCGCACGTCCAGGATGTTGCTTCATTCCTCCAGTCATTCATGTTGCTATCATCTCCACGTAGGTCAATAACATCTGTAAACATAATTGACAATGACACGTACTGTCTCAGTTGCTCAGTTAGAACATTCATGACAATCATGAAAAGGAAGGGGCTCATTGTTGAACTTTGGTCCAATCCAACTTTGGCTCCATAACTCTCACTCTCTTCCACACTGTTCCTTACTCCCACCTTCAGCTGTATCAGCCCCAACCTCCGGAGCAACTCACACAGGAACCCCTCCTTCATATCCTCTCCCAACTCTTCCTCCCACTTTGCTTTGATCCCTTCCAGTGGTGCCTTCTCCTCTTCCAAAATAGCTGAGTAAACCACTGACACTACACCATTCTCCAGTCCCCCTGTTGCCAGCACCTCTTCCAGCAATGTGGAGGGCGGCTCCACCGGGAAGCTCTGTATCATCTTTCTGGCAAAATCTCGAACCTGCATGTATCTAAATATTTTCCCCTGCTCCAGCCCATACTTCGCTTCCAGCTCCTTCAATGCTGGAAACCGACCCCTAAGAAACAAATCTTTTGGTTTCTTAATTCCCCTTCTCCCCCCATTTCCTCAAATTTCCATCTCACCTCCCTGGCTCAAATCTGTGGTTCCCCCAAATCGGCATATCCCTTGACCCTACGCCCAACCCGAAGTGTTGGCGAAACTGCCTCCAAATTCTCAGTGAAGCTATTATTACCGGACTCCCTGAGTATTTCCCCGGGGCCATCGGGAGCGGCGCTGTTGCTAGTACTTTCAATCCCAACCCCCTGCATAAACGCTCCTCCATTCTGACCCACTGAGAATCAACCCCTCTGACCCAGCTCCGCACCTTCTCCACATTCACTGCTCAGTGGTAATACATCAGGTTCGGACGACCCAAACCCCCTAGCTGCCTTCCCCTCTGTAGCAGCACCTTTCTAACTCTGGCCACCTTCCCTCCCCATATGAACGAAGTAATCATTCCCTCAATCTCTTTGAAAAAAGCCTTTGGCAGGAAAATCAGCAGACGTTGAAAACTAAACAGAAATCGCGGCAACACGTTCATTTTAACCGCCTGTACCCAACCCGCCAGTGACAGAGGGAGACCAGCCCACCTTGCCAGATCAGCTTTCACTCTCCCCACCAAACTTGAAATGTTGTACCTATGGAGCCCCCCCTCCCCCACTCCCGGGCAACCTGCACCCCCAGGTACCTAAAGTGAGTCCCTGCCCTACGGAATGGCAGCCCCGCCACCCAGCCCCCACCCCCTGGCCGAGACACCACAAAATACTCACTCTTGTCCAGATTTAGTTTGTACACCGAAAGAGACCCAAACACTCCAAGCAGCTCCAATAATCCCCCTGTCGACACACTCTGTTCCGACACGTATAACAGCAAATCATTGGCATATAAGGTCACCCTATGCTCTATTCCCCACCACCACCCCCCCCCCCCCCCGCACTATTCCTTTCCATACCCCCGAACTTCTTAATGCGATGGCCAACGGCTCAATCACGAGTGCAAACAGCAAGGGTACAGAGGACATCCCTGCCTAGTCCCACAGTGGAGAGAAAAGTATCTCGAGCTGATGTTGTTTGTGCGGACACTTGCCCTCGGCTCCTTATATAGTAGCTTTACCCAGTTCACAAATCTTGGTCCAATCCCAAACTGCCATCAAGTACCCCCATTCTATCTGGATAAAACGCCTTCTCAGCGTTCAATACCACAACCACCTCTGTTTCCTTCCCCTCTGCCAGTGCCATAACGACCTTCAATACCTTTCTAATGTTTGAAAAGAGCTGCCTCCCTCTCACGACCCCCTTCTGATCTTCACCTATCACCTTCAGGAGGCACTCCTCCAGCCTACCCACCAGTACCTTTGCCAACACTTTTACTTCCACATTCAAAAGTGATATGGGCCTGTACGACCCACTCTCTGTTGGATCCTTATCTTTTTTTCACAACCAGGAAATCGATGCCTGTCTCAAAGTTTGTGGCAACACCCACCTCCCTATCGCCTCTTCAAACATCCCCACCATCAGGGGTGCCAGCGTATCCTTGATTTTTTAAATAATATTCCACCGGAAACCCATCCGGCCCTGCCACCTACCCCGACTGCATCCTCGCAATCGCATCCTTTATCTCCTGCTCCTTCTAATGTAGCCCTGTCCCCCTCCCCTAACCTCAGGTACTCTAACCCATTAGAAATTCCTGCATCTCCCTGTATCCCCCAGGTGGCTCTGACCTGTACAACTTCTCATAAAATTCCTCAAAAATCTTGTTAATCAGATCCGGAGCCACCACCAGCTTCCCTGCCCTATCCCACACCTGAACAATTTCCCTTACCGCTATCTCCCTTCGGAGCTGACCTGCTAACATACAGCGTGCTCGTAAACTGCACCCCTTGCTAGTCTCAGTTGGTGCACTGCCTTCCTGGTAGATAGTCTGTCAAAGCTCACCTGTAGTTCCTTCCTCTTTTCCAGCTGCGCTGGGTCCCCATCTCTGCATAACTCCTATCTACCTCCAACATCTCATCTGTTACCCTCTCCTGCTCCAACCTCTCCTCTTTGTCCACCCTCGCCTTAAACAAAATCACCTCAACCCTCACCACCGCCTTTAGAGCCTCCCAGACAACTGCCTTCGACACCTCACCTGTACATTTGAAACCTACATATTCCTCAATTAACTTTTCAATTTTGTCACAGAACCTTTGGTTCCCCAAAAGCCCCACATCAAATTTCCACCCCGGCCTCTGCGCTACCCCCTTCTCCAGTACCATATCTACCCAATGCGGAGCATGATCTGACACTGCAATTGCTGAGTATTCCGACCCCTTACCCCCAGCCAGCAAAGCCTTCCCCACCACGAAAAAGCCAATCCACGAGTATACCTTATGGACTGCTGAAAAAAACGAGTACTCCCGTTCCCTCAGGTGGAGAAACCTCCAAGGGTCCACCCCTCCCATTTCCACCATTAGCCCAGCCAACGCCTTCGCCCCCCCCCCCCCCCCCCCAGATGGGACCAGCGAGCGCGGCCGTGACCTGTCCAACCTTGGCCCCTGCACCAACTTCCAGTCCCCCCCCCCCCACCCCCCTCCCCCCGCACTGTCAGTTTGTGTGTGTCCAAGTCGGGGATGGCCCCAAACAGCGACTTTGCGAATCCCGCATCATTCCAATTGGGACCGTATACACTTAGCAGCGCCACTAACCGCCTCTCCAGCGCCCCTGTCACAATCACATATCTACCCCCCTGACCTGCCACCACCTTCTCCATCTGGAAACGTACTCTTTTGCTGTCCATTACCGCTATCCCTCGAGCCCTTCCGTCAAACTCAGAGTGAAACACCTGACTAACCCAGCCCTTTTTAAGTCTCTCCTGGTCCTTCACCCTCAAGTGAGTCTCCTGCAGCATTGCTACATCGGCTTTCAAACTTTTAAGATGTGCAAGCATCCTTGACCTCTTGACCCGATCTCCTAACCCCCTCACATTCCACGTGACTATCCTAACTGGGGGTTTCTCACCCCCCCCCCATCCTTCTTATCCACCATCATCATACCACCGGGCCCTGCCCCATGAGCCTGACCCGCCCCATCCATTATTAACATCGAGCCCCTTCACCCTCCCAAAAACCCTCCCTACATTTCCTCTCGAAAAATCATCTCTCAGCATCAATCCCTTCCCCCCCTCGCTTACCTCGTAAGCCCATTGAATCCTGCTAACCAGGCTCCAATGTCCGCAGCCCTCCTCTCACCTCACCTCTGTTCACTAGCTGACTTTAGTTAGCTAGCGCGGGTGGCTCCCCCCGCCAAGGTATATTGTCCCCTCCCACCCAGTCCCAGAGAAAGAAAAAACAAAACAACAATCCAACCCACACAATTCACTAAAATAAGATATAACCGTCGCAACACAGAATGCCATTTAACCCAACCAATAACCTGAACTCTGTAACGATGTGAAGAGAAGTAAATTACAATACACATCAGTAAAAAGAAAGTTATTGCATTTACACATTTTCCAACTCACCAATCACAGTCCACAGTCTCTCTTCCTGCTCCGCTCCTCACGTCTGTCCCAAGCTTTCTGCCCTCACAAATGCCTCAGCCGCCTCCGCTGTCTCGAAATAAAAGTCCTTGGCATCATACGTCACCCTCAGCTTTGCCGGGTGTACCATACCACATCGCATCCCCTTGTTGTACAGTGCCGCCTTCACTCGTCCGAACGCCGCTCGTCTTTTTGCCAACTCCACCGTCAAGACCCGGTAGATGCGAACTCCAGCACCATCGAACTGCACCTCGCGCTTTTGCTTCGCAGCTTAACACCTTCTCCTTCATGCAGTATTTATGGAAGCAGATAATTACTGCTTTTGGCGGCTCATTCACTTTGGGATTCGGCCTTAATGACCGATGAGCTCAGTCCAGCTCGTACCAGGAGGGGTTCTCACCCTCCCCCATTAGCCCCACCAACTTCTTAGCAAAGTACTCTGTTGGCCTTGGGCCCTCTTGTCCCTTCGGGCAAGCTGTTCTTTCTCGGCTTTGAACGATGATCGTTTTTGTTGTAGGGCTTTGGATACCATTTGGTAGGTGATAATGACATTTTCATAGTGTTAATTAGGTTAACTGTATGTTTTTGTTAACTACAAGAACTATGTACAAATGGATCGTAAGAGGTTCAAACTGGAAGCTGTCTGCATGCTTGTTTGTGCAAAAGGATCTGTCCAACACTCGACTGACGCCCCCCCCCCCCTCCCCCCCCCCCCACCCACAAAGGTGTGGGTCATGTGTTCCCTTACATTACTGTGAGGGCAGTAGTGTACTCGGTCCCACATTAATCCTATATGTTCTGTTCTCATATATCACAGTTTTCTTTTCCAGCCTTTCTCTTCCAAGATGATGTTTGCTATGATGTGGAGATGCCGGCATTGGACTGGGGTGAGCACAGTAAGAAGTCTTACAACACCAGGTTAAAGTCCAACAGGATCTGTAATGTTTTGATTACCCACAAATACTCGCATTCCAAGCATTGTCTGGCATCTCTGACTTTGTCTATATAAATGTTTCTGGAACCTCTCCATTCACCTGAGGAAGGAGCAGTGCTCCAAAAGCTTGTGTTTGAAACAAAACTGTTGGACTTTAACCTGGTGTTGTAAGACTTCTTAAGATGATGTTTACACAGTTTACACTTTACCAGTTTTCCTAATCAAGTATGTCATTGTGTTTCACCAGTCTTCTATGGTGCCTGTTGTAACTTCAACATCCCTTAGCTGTCTCTCCACCTGCTCTCTGAACACCATCACCCCACCCCCTTCACTAGCTGACCTTTTGAGTTTCCGCCTACAGAAGTTCTGTCTGTCAATTGTTTGCTGCTGTTTCGTTTTCTTTGCAATTATTTCTGCATCCTCACTATGTTAGGTAGGCAGTATCTTCCTTTTCCTTTTTTAACCATGATGTAGACTAGCTGTCTTTCTCTACCACCACTGTTGTAGGTTATATGATGATTTCTGTCTTTTTGTATTTAGTATTACCAGTTGCTAAAACAGGGCAAACTCCAGGAGAGTGAATCCTTCTTCATTGGCTTCTACAAAACCATATCCACCAGGGACAACTCCATAGCCCACTATTTATTTCCCCACATGGTCACCTGCCATCACTAGCCTATCACTGCTTGGTATTCTTTGAACTGTGTTGTCCATTTGTTCCAGAATTCTTCTTTCTCCGCTGGTCCACACCCACTCTCTGGTGCAGAACAGCTAACCACATTTCACATTTCACCCCCAAATTCTTGCTTTACTTTGGTGATTCTGTCACTGATTCTGTCCACTGCCAGAACCTTGTCCTTCATTTCCTTTCTTAGAATTATTCGATTTCTTCTTCCATTCTACTCAAAGTAGTAAAGTTTATATCCATAACTAATTTCACTTCCATTGCTGCCTTTCCATTTTATGTCCTGATTTGTACACCTTTTCTCGCCATCAGGTCAATTACCTCACTGCTTCTCCCTGTCAGGACCAACATTTAGACTTACTATTTTGGATCAGGTCATCTCTTCACCTCTCCATCATACGTTCTTCTCTAGCCATCTTTGTCCATTGGATGGTAACCTTTGCCCATTCCACACAGGGTTTGAGCGGGAATCCTGCATGTCGCTTGCACCATAATCCCTTACATGGATACTGTGATAACCTGTAGTAACCTGCACAGGACTCATCCAGCTGGGGATGATTGTTCCCTGTGCTCAATTGGGCTGAGTTAACCCAACGCTAGCATAAAAGGCCGGCAGCTGTAGAGCCAGCTAAAAAAGGAATGAGGACCCGGTGAAAGGTAACCGGGCCCTGTGAATGTATGATGCTGTTGTTGAAATAAAGGTCTTTTAAGAAGCTTGTTGGACTCCCCTGGTTTTATCACAGGGACCATCTCCATTCATATCAACAATCATTTGGATTTTGCGGTGGTTTTACAGCGGGGTACTCTTCTGATGCTAACCCTTCCCATTTATTGAAGTGTGGGGCCTGCACTGATACACTGCCTGCACCAATTGCTGATAAACTGCAATAGCCAAATTCTCCTCCAAGTCACATGCCATCCGGACTTGGAAATATATCAATGTCCTCAAACTCCCTACCTAACAGCATTGTGGGAATACTAATACTACATGGACTGCAAAAGTTCAAGAAGGCAGCTCACCACCAAGTTCCCAAGGTCAACTAGAGATGAGCTATAAATGCTGGACTCACTCGCCCATATTCCAATAGTGAATATTCTTAAAATGTGTCAATTGTTCAAATTGAATATGACACATTTGTGACGTAGCTATTTTTGAACATTTCAGCATAATAAGTGGCATGACAACAAGGTAGATGCTGGAATAAATGTGCAAGAAAAAGACCCAGCTCTGAAATCTGGATTCTGTCCATGTTTTAAAGTTGCAGTGCAAATATACAGCCCCTTGGTATTAATGAGAAGAATCCATAATCGGAAATGTCCAATTTGCAGCTACCTTATCATTTCCTGAAAGGATCTATACCTTCTGTCTATGGTGATTGAAGCCAAACATGCAATTAAATTAGGATACCTCTGCCAGGAAGCTATAAATTAATGATGTAGGTTTTCTCCGTGGCTCGATGGAGAGAGACATTGTTGAATATGATTCTAAAGCATACAGGCCACTATCAGCTCAGGTTTGATCACTGAACTGTGTCAAGTTAGTTCCTTTCATTCCTGGGTTCAGTATTCTCAGTGAGAAGGGCAATGCCAGTTAACTCAGTACAGATTAAAGATCAGATTCAAAATGTTCCTTGAGCACCCTGACAGCTGTATGGATCTCTTTCCCTCCGAAAGTACAAAGATAACCATTGTGCTGTCAACATTAAGAAGGTTACACTGCCAACATGAACCCCACCAAATTTGAGAAGGGTAGAAGTTAGCAGACTGTCATGATACAAGATGAAGGGCAGCACGGTGGCACAGTGGTTAGCATTGCTGCCTACGGCGCTGAGGACCCGGGTTCGAATCCCGGCCCTGGGTCACTGTCCGCGAGGAGTTTGCACATTCTCCCCGTATCTGCGTGGGTTTCACCCCCACCACCCAAAAGATGTGCAGGATAGGTGGATTGGCCACGCTAAATTGCCCCTTAATTGGAAAAAATAATTGGGCACTCTAAATTTTAAAACAAATGATACAAGATGAGGGGAGTCACAAATGACAAAGGAAAGGATTCACATTTATAAAGCACTTTTCACAGCCTCAGGATGTCCCAAAACAATTTATAACCAAATACTCTTGAAATGTTGTCACTGTTGTGATGTAGGAAAACAGTGCAATCAATTTCCTTCAAGGGGGTCAACGGCCAATGTATCATCGCTGAATTTATGCGTCACTGTCCTCTAAACTGTGAGCACTTATAAAATGAATTATACGGCAGTTCAAATCGCTGTTCAAACTGTTGGTCTGATTTGAGAACCCCTCCATCTCATCTCATCTCATCTCAGTCCCAAATCAATTGCAGAATGTTCTATAATATCTATCATGATATCTATATGTAAAAGAGCAGCCGTAATTGTGATCCAGTCATCTTGACTGAGAGATTAAAGGCAAGTGGATAGTTGCAAAATTGGGCCAATTCACCAGTCTCCAGATTGCCAGAGACTGGATGTATAACTGAGACATGTATCAGGAACCTGTGGACATATACAACACCTGGTATTCCCAACAGAAACAACCGGAGGATTTCCGGGTCCATGGACGCCCATGCGCACGACGGCGACCTGCAGCGGTCACGCCGTACAACATGGCGTGGCCGGCCGTAATCCCGGCTTGCCAGATAGTGCCCTCCTGCAACCCCCCTCACCACCCCCAGATCATCCCCACCAGTCCCCTCAACCACCGCCGAAGCCCCCATGGGCAGCGGAATGCCCCCCCTCCCCCGGCCCCAGAAGGAGGCTGCCAGCCACTGGCTTTCGCTGTGCTTGGCCGCAGGTGGCAGAGGGCGTAAGCGCAGTGGCCAATATCTTCCGGACCGGCCGGCAGTGCCATAAAATACTGCACAACCTCCTCAGGGTGGCCAGGGTGAATAGGCAGCACTGTGGTCCTGGCACCAACCCCGCCCCACACACCCGTAACCTGACCCTGCTCTGCCCCACCTGGAGGACGGCCGAACCCCCACCCTGCACCACATGCCGGTGCACATACCCGCCGCCATGGCCTGGTGCCCTGATCACTGAGGCCACCAGCTACCCACCTCCTGGGCTGCATGCTTCCGACTGTCAAACACTCTTTTCTTTTTGCACCCTCCCCTCCCCACAGAGAAGGCTGAGCTCAACCACCGAGAGTGGGAGAAGACAGGAGGGGGACCACTGGACTTGCGGCCCCTTATTGTGGCACAGCAGAGGGCCCTGGACATGGTTGGTGGACCGGAGGAAAGGGAGGTCGCCAAGGTGGAGTTCGGCTGCAGGCGAGGGAGTGAGACCCCGCTTAGTTGCAGTTCCCCATGGCGCATCCCAACCCCCCCCCCCCAAACCCCGCCCCACACCCACACCAGCATCATCCCCACAACATACTCGCCCCCACGCTCACCCCCATACCACCCGCACCCCCATCACCACACCATCCCTACCCCACCACCCCCCACCCCCACCCACAAGCTTACCCACCACACCCTGGCACGCGGTTTAATCATGCTTCTTGTCTTGTGTCTTACAGGACCTGCTGGTGATGGTGCCGGTCCATTTGCCATCCCCTGACCCCAGCCAGTGGCACTGACGAAGCACCCCCACCCCTGTGAGCCGAGAAGTGACGGTGATAACAGCTCAGACACCAGCACTCAGCTCGACACCCAGGAGACCCAGGAACTCAAGTTGGAGGATAACACGGATTTCCCGTCACAGCTGTCTCCTACAGTCTCCATCATCCCAGAGATACCCATCTCACTTGGGCACTTTAGTGAAGAGGCTCCTCTGACACTCTCTGGTGCTTACCACACACTGATCAGGTGGAGGTAGGAACACCCTAGGGAGCAGACGGTCAAAGAGCAGCCGACTCCAGGGATTAGCTGCTGTCCTGTTTCGGGCTTCAGGAACATACAGTCCCATCCATAGTGGAGATGCAGTCACAGAGCCAGGGACTACATGAGGGATTGTCGGTGAGCATCCAGCACCTGCAGGCGCAGTTGGAGGAGTCCAGCCACGTGCAGCAGCAGGAGGTGGTGCCGACAATGCGTGCCACCCAGGCCAGCACTGCACGGGTGGCGTCCTTGTTTTAAAATTCATTAATGGGTGTGGGCGTTGTGATGTTCTTTGATTTCTGAATGAGGGTGGCTTCGAAGTGTAGTGTCTCACAAGGAACATTAAGCTTCGTTTTGAACAAAGCTAATTTATTTACACTACAATTAAATAGATTTGACTTGCCTGCTAAGATATAAATGACAGATTCATTCAAACTATGATTCTAATTACAGAGCTCCTGATAACACGACTACTCTCTATCTCGCCGAATCAAATGTCGTTCCATAAAGCGCGGAAGTAGTATCCCGGATCAAGAGTATCATGTGACCCACACGTTTGCACTTGATCATTATCTAGTGGTTGGATGTAGTTACAGTAAATTGTTAATCCTCCATTATTCTTACAGTATACATATTGTGTGTGTGAGGGGGGGGTTGCCCTGGTGTTTGTTGGGGGGGGGGGGGGGTAGAGGGATGTTCCTGTATCTGCGAGGAGAGGATTTCTTTGCGCAGATCAAGGCACCCTATAAAAAAGACACCCCAATCTCATTGGAGAAGACGTTGCCAGCCCTATGAGCAACCCCCCCCCCCCCCCCCCCCCCCAGAAAAAAACATGCCTCCAGATTTTCTGTGCACAGATAATTCAGCGCCCAAGTAATATTCTATCACGCTCCTGGCATGTGCCTTGCAGATAGTCAACAGAAACTCGGAAGTCTTTGAAAGACTGTTTAAAAAGGTTAATCCAGGACAGACTCAGCAAGCTGCCTGCTGATATGTTTAGTTGACACCAGACAGCAAACATTTCATGCTCTTCCTTTTCATTGTGATTGCATTCGACATCAACATTATCCTTTCCTGCAAAGGATTTTACTTTTTCTGTCCTTTTCCCTGACCAAGGTGCTGTGATTCTGTGTAATGTTTCTCAGGCTCACTTACTCACTCAGCTGCTGCAGTAGACACTGTCAACTCTCTTAGTAAACAGTAGAATATGGCCTGTACAATAAGTTCCGGTGCAACCTTTTTCACACTGCAAATTATTAATGAAGTGGCAATGATAAGCTTTGAAAGGATGGATAGGAAGGTTTCTGGCGTGGATCTCTTTGTATCTTCAATCTATTAGTTTTAACTATCAGGAAGAAGTAGCACTTATATCAAATCTTTTATATCCTCAGGATGTCTCAAAGCACTTGACAGCGAAGGGCATATTTTTAAAGCATAGTTACTGTTGCAGTTTGGAGAAGAAACTTGGCAGCTTATTGCCACACAAGAAAGTCTCAAAAGCAATGAAATAAAATAAGGTGACTTTCTTGGCAGTTCTCACAATCATCCAGGGCAGCACGGTAGCACAAGTGATTAGCACTGTGGCTTCACAGCGCCAGGGTTCAGGATCGATTCCCTGCTGGGTCACTGTCTGTGCGGAGTCTGCACGTTCTCCCCGTGTGTGTGTGGGGGTTTCCTCCAGGTGCTCCGGTTTCCTCCCACAGTCCAAAGACGTGCAGGTTAGGTGGATTGGACATGATAAATTGCCCTTAGTGGCTAAAAAGGTTAGATGGGGTTATTGGGATAGGGTGGAAGTGAGGGCTTAAGTGGGTCGGTGCAGACTTGATGGGCTGAATGGCCTCCTTCTGCACTATATGTTCTATGTAATAATCTTTTTTTAATAAATTTAGAGTATCAATTAATTTTTTCCAATTAAGGGGCAATTTAGCGTGGCCAATTCACCTAGCCTGCACATCTTTAGGTTGTGGGGACGAAACCCATGCAAATACGGGGAGAATGTGCAAACTCCACATGGACAGTGATCCAGAGCCGGGATCGAACCTGGGACCTCGGCGCCATGAGGCAACAGGGCTAACCCACTGTGCCACAATGCTGCCCCATCCACCATAATCTTATCGGCTGATTAGAGGAAACCCTAGTTCTGGGTGCCCTACTTGAGGAAGGATGTGAAGGCTTTGGACGGAGTACAGAGGAGATTCAGAAGTATGATTCCAGGGATAAAGAACTGTAGCTTCCTTGATCATGAAGGAACACATAGAACACAAAGTTATGATTACGACAAGTATTTATTCTTCGTAGTGATTTTGTGAGGTGTTTCCAGGATTGAAGGCCTGTAGTGATCACAATATACAAAGCTCTTTTGAAGATATAAACTCATTTAATGAACACCATTAAATTTGAGTTCGACACTTATTCTAAATAGCAAACATACATGTAAGAATTAAACTACACTCACTAACACGGGGCGAAATTCTCCGACCCCCAGCAGGGTCGGAGAATCGCCTGGGGGCGCCTAAAATCCCGCCCCCGCCGTGGCAGAGTTTCTCCGCCACCCGGGAAGTGGCGGGGGCAGGAATCTCACCACTCCAATCGGAGAGGCCCCTGCGGCGATTCTCCGGCCCGGATGGGCCGAAGTCCCGCCGCTGGGAGGCCTCTCCCGCCGCCGAGGTTTAAACCACCTCTGGAACGGCGGGCTCAGCGGCGCGAGCAGGCCCCCGGGGTCCTGGTGGGGCGGGGGGGCGATCGGACCCTGGGGGGTGCCCCCACGGTGGCCTGGCCCGCGATCGGGGCCCCCCGCTCAGACTTCGGGCCAGTGCCCTGGCTGCTCTATTTTCTTCCACGTCCGCCGCGGCCTCCGCCATGGCGGAGGCGGAAGAGAACCCCACATTGCGCATGCGCCGACAGTGACGTCAGCGGCCAGCTGCCGCTGACGTCACTGCCGGCGCATGCGCGGACCGGCGAAAGCCTTTCGGCCAGCCCTGCTGCCGGGGGCGCCGGTTTTTTGCGCCGGTCTTCTGGTGGCAACCGCTCCGGCGCGGGGCTGGCCCCCAAAGCCCACCTTTGGGGAGGCCCGACCCCTGAGTGGTTGGTGCCAGTCCCCTACTCCGGGACCCTCCGTCACGCCGGGTAGGGGAGAATACCGCCCACTATCTCTATCCACTAACTGTAACTATTATACCTTAACTAGTTCTGCAATACATTATGAATCTTGTCTTCTTCAGCTCCAATCTAATCTCCTCCCTAAGCCCAAGAGCCAGTGCAATTTATAGTACTGTCCCTTAGCTCCCCCTAATGGCTAGGCTTAACATAACATTAACTCTTCACATGCTGTATATTTGCATAATGTCACATTCTTGATGGTAAACATGCATTTTTATGTACAAATGATTCCATTTCCATTACTGTAAAACCATGGAGGGAGATGCTGTCCTCCTGTCGGTCTTGCCCACAAGCGCCCGCCTCCCGTCCGTCCCCTGATAAATATATATGTCTGTGTTGGTGTCTGGTTCCACCTGTTAGCGGGAGGTCATAACTGTCCATACATGTATTGGTCAGTGGCTATGCATAGTGGTGCTATTATATACAAATATATACATTGGTACAACTATGTACAATTATACATAGATATGCCTATAAGCCTATCACCACAGAGAGGTTGGGATTGTTTTCCTTGGAGGAGAGAAAACTGAGAGGGACTTGATGGAGTTATTCAAGATCCTGAGGGTAGAAACAGGGTGAGTAGTGAAAAACAATTCCCACTCAAGAAAACATGAAGAATTAGAGGCCACAGATTCAAAATAATTGGCAAAAGGACTAAAAGTGATGTGAGGGATTTCTTTCCCCCCAGAGAGTGATTGGAGTCTGGAATGAACTGCCTGAAATGGTGTTGGAGGCAGATTTGATCGAGATATTCAGAAGGGAATTGGATTACAATCCGAAAATACTAATAATAATCTTCATTGTGACAAGTAGTCTTACATTAACACTGAAATGAAGCTACTGTGAAAATCTCCGAGTCGCCACATTCCGGCGCCTGTTTGGGTACACAGTGGGAGAACTCAGAGGGGCGGGATTCTCCCAATGGGAGTCTAAGTGCCGACGCCAGAGTAAAAATCAGAGTGTTTTACTCTGGCATCGGCGCCCGTTCCCAGACCCCTATTCTGGGGCCTCTGTGGGGCTGGCAGGTGCTTGGCGCGATTTGCGGAGGTGGGGTCTCGGTGCGGCGTCGGAGACCCGGCACCGCGTAAAAGACGCAGCGCATTGGGTCCCGCGAATGCGCAGTTGGGCCAGCTCAATCCTGCGCATCCGCAGGGAACTTCTTATGCGCACCGGCCCCAACCCAACATGGGGTCGGTGTTTAGGGGCCGGCTGTGCCGGTAAGTAGTCCCGGGGGGGGGGGGGGGGGAAGAGGCCGGCTCGCCGATCAGTGGGCCCCGATCGTGCGCCAGACCCCATCGGAGGCCCCCCAGTGAAGGAGCCCCCTCTCCTCCTCCCACAGGCCGCACCCGAGCGTTCCTGCAGAGTTCCCGCTGGCAGCGACCAAGGGTGAACGGCGCCGGCGGAATTCTGTCGTGTCGGAGCGGCCGCTCGGCCCATCCGATTCCAGCGGCCCACGGCCGGCGCCGGGCCAAACACGCCAGCACAAATGGCACCGATTCTCCGCACCTCAGAGAATCACGCGTCGGGCCGGTTGCCCCGATTCTCCAGCCCGGCGCGGGGCTCAGAAAATCGCCCCCAGAATGTCCAAATTACCTAGTAGCACGTCTTTCGGGACTTGTGTGAGGAAACCGGACCACGCAGAGGAAACCCATGCAGACACAGGGAGAACATGCAAACTTCGCACAGACAGTGACCCAAGCCAGGAATTGAACCTGGACCCTGGCGCTGTGAAGCTACAGTGCTAATCACTTGTGCTACCGTGCTGTGAAGCCACATTGCTAACCACTGTGCTACTGTGATGCCCAAGAAAGAATGTGCAAGGTTGCAGGGATAAGGCAGGGGTGTAGGACTAGGTAGAACGCTATTTCAGAGACCTGGTACAGACTCAATGGGCAGAATGAATCCATAGAATCTCTACAGTGCAGTGGAGGCCATTAGGCCCATCGGGTCTAAACTGACCCTCCGAAAGAGCACTCGATCTAAGCCGACTACTCCACCTCCCTCATCCTCCCCCATCCTTCCCTCCACCGTTCTATCTCCATAACCCCGTAACCTAACCTGCAACTCTTTGGACACTAAGGGGTAAATTAGCATGGCCAGTCCATCTAACTGGCACATCTTTGAACTATGGGGGTAAAGGTCTCTTCATGCACTATAAAGATTCTGTCATTACATCTGTAAGTATGCTTCTGCCAGGTAGCAAGGAAAATGATCATCAGAGTTTCCAGTGAATCTGAGTGATTCGCTTCAGATATGTGCTTCCTCAAGCAGTGCCATGTCAGGCTATAGTTAAGTACACAGGAGTTGGAGCATGAGCATGAGCATTCAAGTCATTTACCAGCTAATTGTATTTAACATAGGTATTCAGCATTTAGCTGCATAGACCACTTAGTTTACTTTTACGGTTGAAAATCAGCAGGCAGCCTTCCCCATCAAAGTTATTTCTTCTACATCTGCCTGTGCAAGAATATCAAGCCTCGGTTTCATGTTTCATCTGAAATATAGCACCTTTCACTACGCAACACTTGCAGAGTAATGTCCAGGGATTAGCATGGAGGGCCAGTGCATGATTTCCCGTCGTGTTCTCGGGCTGTCTGATTTTCAGGAATGTCTTTAAATGCAGAATAATGTGGTGAAATTTTAGATTAGGCTTAATTTTCACCAAGTCTGGATAAGGACAGCACGGCGGCACAGTGGTTAGCACTGCTGCCTGAATCGGCAGGGATCCGTGTTCAAATCCAGGCTTGGGTGACTATGTGGAGATTTTACTTTCTCCCCATGTCTGTGTGAGTTTCTTCTGGGTGTTCTGGTTTCCTCCCTTTTGTGAGGGCCACGAAGAACCCAGCATGAGTGTGTAGAATCAAAAAGAAATAACTTTATGTACAATTACATATGTACAATTACATATGTACAACAGCCATGCTCCACCACTGCTCTCTCCTCTAGCTGGTTCCACACTGGCCAGTTCTATTTATGCAGATGAGTCTGCTAATGCTTTCTCCGCCCTCCTGATTGGGGGATCTCATACTCACTAAGGATTGTGGGATTGCCATTAGTCCCCAGCCAATAATAATCTGGCAGGTTAAAGCACTCCCACTGTCCAAAGATGTGCAGGTAAATTGGATTGGCCATGTGAAATTGCCCCTTAGTGTCCAAAAGGTTAGATGGGGTTATGGGGATAGGGTGGAGGCATGGGCTTAAGTAGTGTGCTCTTTCAGTGGGTCAGTACAGACTCGATGGGCTGAATGGCTTCCTTCAGCACTGTAAATTCTATGATTCTACTACTCGGGAGCCCTTTAAAATGCCAGGAGGGTCCTGATTGCAAATGTTGCCCCCAGAACAGGAACACATGATCCAAGGGTTAGCATGGAGGGCCAGTGCATGATTTCCGGTCGTGTTCTTAGGCTGTCTGACTTTCAGGAATGCCTTTAAATGGTGTAAGCTGCTTCCCGCCAAAAACCTGCACCTAGCATCCAGCACTCCTGACCTGGCCAGCTCCATTGCGGGGATAGGCATGTTCTACTCCTCTGTAATTTTCATTGAGCCAGACCAGGTTTTTAAAGAATCATGGTTCAGGACACCTCAGAGTAGTCATGAACCCTAATGAGGGGACCTTTTGGATGGGGAGTTCCAAAGATGTTCCTCATGCGCCCATGCCTCCCACAAAGGCAGATGGTGAGTTTGACTGGGGTGGTACACCTGTTCCATAATGTGGCTGAACACAGGCAAACTCAGGGAGATCAGAAACCTCCCCTGGAGCGGAAGGGCAAAAGCCCGCTTGACATTAATTTTCAGTATGAATGCAGATCTCGAAAGTGGCCACTGATATCTGCGGTCAATTTCACAATGATTGTTTACACAAGGTTAAATGGTCTCGAGGGTTTGTGGTTTCTGTTACTGATACTTTGAAGTGTCTCGGTGATTGACACTTTTATCACCTTGTCATGAAATACCTCTTTTAACATAGAGAAAGTAATGAATTACATTTTTTTACACGTCTTACTGTCACTATATGGTTCATTGGTTCTATACAAAGCAGAGTGGGTCAATGGGAACGGTAAGGCCATAGGTTGGAATGGGGACATGAGGAGAATGGGGTATGCGTGGGTAGTGTCATAGCTTAGCACAGGGGTATGAAGGGCCATGTGGCCTCATCACTTGGCGACACCATGGTTGTCATCTGGTTCACCTCCCCCCGCTGCCCCTCTGCTCGCAGCCGGCAAAGAAGACCCCGCTTTCGCAGGCTTTTCCTCTCAAGGCAGGCAGTCTGATCTGGGAATCGTCCTGACTTCCCCTACCCGGAGAAGTAAAATTCAGGCTGATGTGTTCACGTGTTGAGTTAAATAAATGCACGTTGATTTTTATTGTTGACTGGAAAGCATGAATATGCAAATTATCACTGCGTTGCACAGAATGTTACAGCTTCAACACAACAGGGATGAATTTCTGGGAAGATAAATTTATCCCAATCGTCCACCATAACTTTGACTGCAGGGCTGCAGAACCCATTGGAAAATGGACTTATTCCAAGGATTCTGCTGCTCTCCTGCAAAGGTACAGTAGATGAGTGGGAGAACCATCAGGGTTCCCCACCAACATGTCATCCTACTGTTTCATGAAATGCAGCTGAACAACATTTGTATCCAACTGCATTCAAAAATGAGGCTTGATCATCAATCACAGATTTTGGCCCAAGGACATTTTTCTGATAGGTGGGTAGATGGGAAAACTTGCAATTAATTTGGTTTGCTTCCATTTAGATGAATTATCTGCAAAGCCAAGTAAAGTTAAAAATTACATGAAACCCTTGTAATTGTTTAAATGAGTTGTGATGCCATAGCGCCATATGCTTTGGAGGTTGTCCGCTGTGTCTGTGGTGCTGCCTCCCACAGTGTTCAATGATAATGTCCATGCATCAAGGTGTGATTGGGATGCTGCCAATGAGCCCACATGCGACACAGAATGCCCACCCACGAAAATCCACTTGTGATACGTGAAGTGCTCACTTAAACACAATTGCCAATTCCCTGTTAGCAATAGCCTTAGGTTTCACAGCCAGACGCCTCTGCAGTCAGTGGCAGTTCTGGGTGGTCGGTGGGGCAGACAGACAGGGAATAGAGTTGCCCCCGGAACAGGAACACATGATCCAGGAACATGGAGGGCCAGTGCATGATTGCCCCCCCCCCCCAAGCAGAGCCCCCCCCCCCCCCCCCCCCCCAGCCCCCCTTCCCAGCCCCAATACCCACAGCCCCCCATGGGGGCCCACCCCCAAACAGGTCTGCATCTCCCCCAGTTACCACCCTGCCCCCTTCCTAGCTCAGGGGCAGCATGCCTAGTGCCTTCGGGCTCATTGCCTGTGAGCAAAGATGGCTGTCCACCTCCTAGCCCCGCAGAGCCCTTCCGCCAGGTTCACGTTTTTAAAGGAGTACTAATCGGTGCCAACGTGACCAGCTGCTGCGGTGGCGGCTGGATCACGGGAGGCCGTTGGATATGAGGTGGCTCCCGTTAATTGTATGGAAATAGGCCTTATGTGCTGATTATTGGTTTCTCGACACGCTATGATAGGATCACGATTTCGCCTACAGGGACGGGCCATTGCACCGCCAATCATTTCGGGCCCAGCGCGTTTCTCATTTTTAGACTCCCTTGCTATTCACTGGCCTTGACTTGAGTGAAGCGAGGAGACTGAATCACACCCAGAATCATAGAATCCCTACAATGCAGAAGGAGGCCGTTCAGCCCATCGCATCTGCTCCGAGCCACCGAAATCTCGGCCTACTTCCCCATCCCATTCCTGTAACCTCATAGTCCCATTTAACCTTTGGACACGAAGGGCAATTTAATAATAATAATCTTTATTGTCGCAAGTAGGCTTACATTAACACTGTAATGAAGTTACTATGAAAAGCCCCTAGTCGCCACATTCTGGCACCTATTCAGGTACACAGAGGGATAATTGAGAATGCCCAATTCACCTAACAGCATATTTTCCAGCCGTTGTGGGAGGAAACTGGAGCACCAGGAGGAAACCCACGCAGACACAGGGAAAACGTGCAGACTCCGCACAGGCAGTGACCCGAGATGGGAATCAAACCTGGAACCCTGGTGCTATGTAGCAACAGTGCTAACCACTGTGCTAGCATGGCCAATCCAGTTTACCTGCACATCCTTGGACTGTGGGAGGTAACCGAAGGACCTAGAGGAAACCCACGCAGACACAGGGAGAATGTGCAGGCGCCACACAGCGACCCAAGGTCGGAATGGAACCCAGGTCCCTGGCGCTGAGAAGTAGCAGTGTTAACCACTGTGCCACCCTGCCACCCACGTTTCCTGGTGAATTCTTGCACACTAAGCTGCTTTTCAAAATGGTGCCCTGATCTTCAAGGAACTACGTCAATTTACATGAATGATACAGCAGAGAAAGCCACCAGCAAACCACCTTCCCCAACCTCTATCCGTCTTTGCCAATATCCAGGAAAATTGTGCCCAGGTTCTTGAAGGAAGAGATAGGGTGAGATTTGGAGGGGTTTAAGAAAGAAAATGCGGAGCATGGATCCATAACTAAAGACATGGCTGGGTCTCTGCTGAGTCAGGGGAATAGCCTACAGGATTTATTTTGGAGGGTGTTGGTGTAGAAATGGAGAAAGATAGAGGGATAGGGAGTTAATCCATGGTGGGATTATTTTTTTAAATTTAGAGTACCCAATTCTTTTTTTCCAATTAAGGGGCAATTTAGCATGGCCAATCCACCTACTCTGCACATCTTTGGGCTGTAGGGGCGAAACCCACACAGACATGGGGAGAATGTGCAAACCCCACACGGACAGTGACCCAGAGCCGGGAACTAACCTGGGACCTCGGCGCCGTGAGGCAGCAATGCTAACCCACTGCGCCACTGTGCTGCCCTCCATAGTGGGATTTAAATATGAGAATGAGAATATTACATTAGAGTGTTTGGGGGATGGGAGCCAATGTGGATCAGCAAGGACATTGATGGTGAGCAAGTAGGCATTTGTGTGGGATAGGAGCAGCTTTGTTTTAGGTTGTTTACAAAGGATAGAGGATGGTAGGCTGGCTTGAATTGACAACATGGGAAATAGCAGGGTGAAGGAAGCTGAAATATCCCAAACAAATGACTACAAGGGTTAACATAGAATAAGAGAAAAATCACGCTGTGTAATTTGTTAGGTGTTGGCAAAATGACAAATGGTTGCTGAAGCAGTGTTTAAGAACATCATATTCTCCAGGTTCCCCTCCAAGGGACACACCATCCTGACATTCACACATAGTGCTGTACCTTCATCACTAGTGTTCCATAATTCCATATTTCTGGGAGTCCCTATGTCACACCATTTTAGCAGCATTTAAACATTTGGAATAGAGCTGTTCAAGAAGATGGTTTTTTGCCACTGTTCCAAGGGCAACAAGTGATGGTCAATAAATGCTGCCTTTGCCAACGAAGCTCACGTCCTGAGAATTAATAATTTAAATAATTTAAATAAACTCTTCAGATGACAACCTCAACATCAGGAGTAAAGTCCAGCAATAAGTTTCAACTGCATTTCTAAATTATGGAATTTTATTGATAAAAGTCCATCAACTCCTCATCAACTCCTCCTGGTGCTTGGATGTGGTGACCCTGGCGACCTACTGTTCCCCAGACTTGGAATACTTGACCGTAAAGTGCCGCCCATACTATCTTCCACGTGAGTTCACTTCAGCCATTATCGCAGCGGTCTACATCCCACCCCAGGCAGAAGTGAGGAAGGCGCTGGATGAACTGTACACAGTCATAAACAACTATGAAACAGAACACCCGGAGGCCCTGTTCATTGTGGCCGGAGACTTCAACAAAGCCAACATCAAGAGTGTACTGCCAAAATTCCACCAGCACATCTCCTGTACCACCAGGGGCGACAACACTCTTGACCACTGTTACTCAAAAATCAAGGGCGCCTACCGTTCCATCCCCCATTTTGGGAAATCAGACCATAAGACTGTGCTCTTTCTCCCAGCTCACAAGCAGAAACTCAAGCGGGAGAATCCAGCTAAGAAGGTTGTGCAGTGCTGGTCCGAGGAGACAGAAGAGCTCTTACGTGACTGCTTAGAGACAGTGGACTGGTCCATATTTAAGAACTCAGCAACTAACTTAAATGAGTATGCCACCACCATCACAGACTTCATCAGCAAATGTGTGGACGACTGCGTGCCAAAGAAAGCAGTACGTACGTTCCCCAACCAGAAACCATGGCTCAACCGCGAGATTGACTCCCTACTGAAGGACAGATCTGAGGCGTTCAAGGCAGACGACCCTGTCCTATACAAGAAATCCAGATACGACCTCCGCAAAGCCATCCGAGATGCCAAGAGAGAATATCAAACTAAGCTAGAGTCACAGACAGACTCTCGGCGGTTGTGGCAAGGACTAAACAACATAACGGGCTGCAAAGCGAAGCCGAGAAGTATCTCTGGCAGCAGCGCACCCCTCCCCGATGAACTTAATGCATTCTATGCTCGGTTTGAGCAGGTAACCAACAATCCGCTGTCGAGTGCCCAGCAGCCCATAATTCACCCATACCCACCATCACAGTTTCCGAAGTCAGATCGGCCTTCCTGAAAGTGAACCCACGGAAGGCGATGGGCCCAGACGGGATCCCTGGTCGTGCACTCAGAGCTTGCGCATACCAGCTGGCAGAGGTATTCACAGACATCTTTAACCTGTCCCTACTCCACTCCGAGGTCCCCACCTGCTTCAAGAAGACTACCATCATACCGGTACCAAAGAAGAACCAGGCAACATGCCTCAATGACTACCGCCTGGTGGCCCTGACGTCAGTTGTAATGAAGTGCTTCGAGAGGCTGATCATGAAGCGCATCACCTCCATACTCCCGGAACGCCTTGACCCACTTCAATTCGCATACCGTCGCAACCGGTCCACATCAGACGCCATTTCCCTGGCCCTACACTCATCCCTAGAGCATCTCGAAAACAAGGAATCCTACATCAGACTCCTATTTATTGACTACAGCTCCGCCTACAACACCATAATCCCAGCCAAGCTCATATCAAAGCTCCAAAACCTAGGACTTGACTCTCCACTCTGCAACTGGATCCTTGACTTTCTGACCAACAGACCACAATCAGTAAGAATGAACACCAACACCTCCTCCACAATAGTCCTCAATACCGGTGCCCCGCAAGGCTGCATACTTAGCCCCCTACTCTACTCCCTGTACACACACGACTGCGTGGCAAAGCTTGGTTCCAACTCCATCTACAAGTTTGCTGACGATACGACCATAGTGGGCCGGATCTCGAATAACGACGAGTCCGAATACAGGAGGGAGATAGAGAACCTAGTGGAGTGGTGTAACGACAACAATCTCTCCCTCAATGCCAGCAAAACTAAAGAGCTGGTCATCGACTTCAGGAAGCAAAGTACTGTACACACCCCTGTCAGCATCAACGGGGCCGAGGTGGAGATGGTTAGCAGTTTCAAATTCCTTGGGGTGCACATCACCAAAAATCTGTCCTGGTCCACTCACGTTGACGCTATCACCAAGAAAGCACAACAGCGCCTATACTTCCTCAGGAAACTAAGGAAATTCGGCATGTCCACATTAACCCTTACCAACTTTTACAGATGCACTATAGAAAGCATCCTATCGGGCTGCATCACAGCCTGGTATGGCAACTGCTCGGCCCAGGACCGCAAGGAACTTCAGAGAGTCGTGAATACCGCCCAGTCCATCACACGAACCTGCCTCCCATCCATGTACTCCATCTACACCTCCCGCTGCCGGGGGAAAGCGGGCAGCATAATCAAGGATCCCTCCCACCCGGCTTACTCACTTTTCCAACTTCTTCCATCGGGCAGGAGATTCAGAAGTCTGAGAACACGCACAAACAGACTCAAAAACAGCTTCTTCCCCACTGTCACCAGACTCCTAAATGACCCTCTTATTGACTGACCTCATTAACACTACACCCTGTATGCTTCAACCGATGCCAATGCTTATGTAGCTACATTGTATATCTTGTGTTGCCCTATTATGTATTCTCATGTATTTTCTTGTATTTTCTTGAATTTTGTTTAATTCCCTTTTCTTCCATGTACTGAATGATCTGTTGAGCTGCTTGCAGAAAAATACTTTTCACTGTACCTCTGTACACGTGACAATAAACAAATCCAATCCAATCCAATCCAATCACTTTGAGAATAAAGATATTGATTTCTTTTTTGTGGGACATTTTTCTTGTCATACCAAACTCCAGAGGTTTTCATTCCAATTGTCTCCTCTGGTTTTCGGTCCGAGTCCCTTTCATGCATGGTAAATGTCACAGGTACTCTTCAGCTTCTCAGCTAAGTGTCAGCTAAGTGTCGGCTAAGTGCTGCCAGGCTTGTGAATGGCTCAGATTTAAAAATCATGTTGGACATATTCTAGGAGGTTTCAGTCACATGCTTCTGAATGCTGGACACCTATGCTCTTGAGGCGTATGCCAATTGGAAACCAAAGAGACTCGCTGTTGGTGGATGATTCTTGTCTGTCAGTCAAATAACCACCTTCCCCAGCTCCGGTGGCCAACAGATTGAGATTTAAATGCTGGAGATTTCAGCCAGTAAAATCCAAGAGGCTTCCCTCTGGACCACATGAGAGAGGAGCAGCACAACCAAACCCATCCTGTCCTCACCCAATATACACATGGCTAGTTGGAAAGCAATCAGAAGCAGGAAAAGGATGCTGATTTTTCTCAGGGATCAAAAAGACAATTTTAATTCCACCAAACTCTGGCTGAGAAAGGAAACAGCATCTGATCAATGCACACTGCAGGATATTGTCTGTTTTATTTGCAGGAAAATCAGGACAGGGTGTAACAGTACTTATTTTTCATTTATAGATGTGTTTTAAAGATGCCCCTCTCTAGAGGGGGCACTAAAATATGAAACAATATGAAGTTGCTCCATTGATGCTGCCCTTCTTCTGAGAGAAGGCAAGTACAGACTGTATTTATCTTTTGGTAAAGTTGTGCTAATCTGAACACCATCATTTAGTCTATTTCAAAAGAAGGAAATTAAACTGCTCACAAACAGTGAATATAGCTGTGACAATGAGTTAATAGCAGCCAGATAATCTGCTACATTGCCACAGAACACAATTATCTCATAATTTAGGAGTTTCACAACCTTCGATCATGTTGAATATAGCTTTGATAGTGAATTGCACAAAATTTACATTGCCCTTCATATTTGTGAAGTTGATACCTTTAACTACATCTGCAGTTGATAGGGGACATCACTGCAGTACAAAACCTGTATCAGTAATTGCTGTGCGTTTATCATCAGTCCAGTGGTTAACAAATTAACATGCCAATTGTGCTGGAGACATCTTTCTCCCCCCACCCCCAGCCAAAATGACAAATTGGATACTTGATTGCAATAGAGAATGAAAAACCTATCTTGGGATCATTTACATTTCAATGCAAACCTATGAAAACCTGGCACCAGTTAGCTGCTCAGGCAGCCCTCTCATTACTTTGTGTCATTGTGATACCTACATAGTCTGACACTACCTGCACTGTTATAAACCTGCCCAGCACAAGTCTTGGGGTGACTGCATGCCGTATCCAATATATAATATGAACCTGCTGGGCTCTGAGAATCTAATGGCAGGATCCCTTTCACTTCGGCAAATCGGATTTAACAAATTTGCACAGTAAGACCCAATCAACAATAATAAAGTGTGTTTATTCAGCATCTTTAACATTGTAAAATGTCCCAAGACCCTTTGGAGGAGAATTATCTAACAAAACATGACACCAAGGAGATGTCAAAATGCTTGGTCAGAGAAATGGAGTTTAAGGAATATCTTCAATGAGCAGAGTGAGAGAGAGAAACAGAGAGGGCAATTCTCCGACCATGCCATCCCACTATGTCGGGAGAATTGCGGGAGAGCCCTAAAACAGGTTGTGTTGAGCACAAAGCCATTCCCGATTCACCCTGCCCCTCCAGCTGGTGTGAGCAGGATCTCACCCAGAAAGGATGAGGAACAGATCACAGCTAATTTGCATCCATTTTAATCTCATTAGTGACATTAAAGTCGAATGCAGCGGCCTCCTGATTGGTATTTCCCCCCCCCCCCACCTCCCAGTGGGAAGTGACCGAGGCGCGAATCACTACTGTCCTTAAAAGCAGAGACCAGAGGCCTGGATTCTGAGGGAGAGCAAGGAGGCGAGTGCCCTTCTCCACTTAACTCCAGGGAGCACAAGGGCACAGCTGCCGCTGGCCAGGTAATGTGGGGGGGGAGGGGCACCTTCACGGGAAATGTTCCCTCAATCTCTCAGCCATTACAGTCAATCAGACGGTAGTGGCTGGGGAACAAGGGCTATCCATATTGTGGCTCATGGCTCCACTCCACAACCTAACACAAATGGTCAGCATGCATTCAGTAAGTGCCACACTACCACGATCAATATCAACAAGCAAACATCTAGGTGCTAAGGAAATAGTTCAGCATCCTCGCCTGCTCTGGAGGTATCTTCCACCACTCACTGGAGCAGGAATCCTGATTTGGGGTGGACTATTGTCACTGCACAACCTGGCCATCCTCTTCTCTTCGGCAATCCCTCAGGATTCAGGATGACTTGCTTTCATTCAGGTTTAATGGACTTTGAGAGGGCTAATAATGGGCGATCTGAAGACTCTGTCACATGGGTGCAGGCGGTGCTTGAAGGGATGGGCAGCTGAAGTGTTGAGAAATTTATGGGCTCTCTTTGTTGTCTTGACTTCACCTCTTTGAGCTCTCGGTGAAGCGTCTTGGTGTGTTTGGTGCTGTTATGTATCTGGGAATCCTGCTGGTTATGCGTCACGTGTTGCATAGTGATGTCAGCAAAGTGTTTGCACAGGTTTTGAGCAGATAGAACATAGAACAGTACAGCACAGAACAGGCCCTTCGGACCTCGATGTTGTGCCGAGCAATGATCACCCTACTCAAACCCACGCATCCACCCTATACCCGTAACCCAACAACCCCCCCCCCCCCCCCCCCCCACCCTTAACCTTACTTTTTCGGACACTACGGGCAATTTAGCATGGCCAATCCACCTAACCCGCACATCTTTGGACTGTGGGAGGAAACCGGAGCACCCGGAGGAAACCCACGCACACACGGGGAGGACGTGCAGACTCCAACTTGATTGTATGAGCAGATCACCAACTTGATTATATGAGCAACACACTTACTAAACCTGTCATCTAGTTTTACAAGAATCCTGAGTGTGGGCACCTCCATACCTTATATTTTTGCCATAACAAAGAAATATAACACAAGAGAAAACTAGCGATAAGGATTGAGGCAGAAAAAAAATCGCTGGAAAGAAGATTTTCGTGGACTAAATGTGGGACGGCATCAGATGTAACAGAAGTTTCTCGGGACTTACTGTGCATACACACAGATGTCAGGTGAAGTGCTGCCGCTGATGTGAGTCTTTAACTGTGGGCGGGATTCTCCAACCCCCCGCCGGGTCGGAGAATCGCCGGGGGCCGGCGTCAATCCCGCCCCCACCATGTCCCGAATTCTCCGCCACCAGAGATTCGGCGGGGGCGGGAATCGTGCCGCGCTGGTCGGCGGGCCCCCTGCGGCGATTCTCCGGCCCGCAATGGGCCGAAGTCCCGCCACTGTAAAGCCTCTTCCGCCGGCGGGAATCAAAACACCTACCTGACCGGCGGGATTGGCGGTGCGGGCGGGCGCCGGGGCCCTGGGGGGGAGGCGCTGGGTGATCTGAACCCAGGGGTGCCCCCATGGTGGCCTGGCCCGTGATTAGTGCCCATCGATCGGCGGGTGGGCCTGTGCCATGGGGGCACTATTTTTCTTCCGCCTTCGCCATGATCTTCACCATGGCGGAGGCGGAAGAGACCCCCTCCCCTGCGCATGCGCTGGGATGCCGTCAGCAGCCGCTGATGCTCCGGCGCATGCACGGACTTACGCCGACTGGCAAAGTCCTTTCGGCCCCAGCTAGCGTGGCGCCAAAGGCCGTTCACGCTAGCCAGCGGAGCGGGAACCACTCCGGCGCGGACCTCGCCCTCAATGTGACGGCTTGGCCCCTAAAGGTGCGGTGACTTCCGCACCTTTGGGGCAGCCCGACGCCGGAGTGGTTCACGCCACTCCAACACGCCGGGACCCCCCACCCCGCCAGGTAGGGAGAATCCCGGCAAATATCTTTGACAGGCCCCCTCCACCCACCTTGCCTCTCCTACGCAGTTATCCACTTCTGCCATCCGACCTACACACTTACACACCTACACATTCACCCATCCACTCGTTCACTAACACACTGATATGTTTTGGGACATTTATATTCGTACTGAAACGTGACAGCTGCTGCTGTAAAAGAGGGTCTGGCTTCTGCACAGATTCTCTCCCTTGCACCCTCCAAGTTTTCCTGTACTGAGTGACATTTGTGGGTTCCTCCATAAGAAGACTGGCCAGGAAAATGGGAGGAAAGTATGTGGATAGTTTGGGTTCTCACCCTGATATGAAGGTTTGAACCATGAGTTCTAGAATTCCTTGAATTCTGAAGTTGAGCTTCACTTGTAATTGATCGTCGAGTGTTGACCATATTTTTTCTGGATTCTTAAGATGGCCATCAGACAGATTTGATGTGTCCAGTCTGTAGAGGCCTTCATTGCTGATAGCAATTTTAATTTTTAGGTCTTGTTTGCCTGGTTTTGAAAGATGGAGGCTCAGAAAACATAGCTTGGTGCGTTCTTAGAAAGATGCCTATTCAGATAGGAGATGTATTGCTTTTTAATTGAGTGTTGGAAATTTTTAGGTCCATTTTTAGCTTTTTGCCGTATTTTTAATGCTGCCTGGAATGTTCAACAGCTAAGGAGTTTCTTCCAGTTCTTTAGAGCTAATGTACCTCTGAGTTGCAGTACCTATAGCAGCCATTGCCTTAGCTGGTCATAGGATACTGCTTAACTGCAATGGTGGTGCCGTTGAGCCCCATTATCCCCCTTGATAACCTTGAAGCTCCTCCTACAAAACAATGAGTGGGATTCTCCGTTTGCCGACACCAAAATCGCAAAACGCGATTGGGCAGAGAAGAGGTTCTGACGCCAAAATCGCATTGGGCACTGATTTGATGCCAAATTACGATTCTCCATCACCTCAACAGCGGCATCAATGCATAAAGGAACGCACGTACAGTGAACGCCGTTTGCATATCATTAGCGAGTCTGACCCGGTATTCTCCGGCCTCCACAATTCTCCGCCTTCGCTGGGCCGAATTCCAAACGGCGCGGTTCACTTGTACTACTAAAAATCGTGAACCGGCATGGTGGCTGATAAGGGAGAGAGAGAGGAGGTAGGACACAGAGAGGAGCGACTATGGACTGGCAGGTCGGATACTTGCCGGGCTGGCCAGGGGGAAAACGGGAGCACAGGCCAAGTGGCCGGGGCTGGGGTGGTGCCCGGGCACGGACTGTCATTACCAAACAGACCACCCATCTCAGCCCCTGGTTCGGCAGAGTTACACCGGCCCAGTGCATCAGCCACCCATCCACATGCCCCACCCTCCGCCATACCGCCCCATCCCTGCACCTCTGCCACACACCCCCACCACCCAACCGGCCGATACCCAACGGTGGCCCACCCAGGGCAACATCCACAGTAGGATGCTTAGGACGTTACGGGGCCACGGTGCATACCACTAGCAAGGGCAGCGCCAGCCGATGGTACCCCTGGCATCAGGAACGGGCGCCAGAGCCAGAGGCCTCATGGTGCCGGCCACCAACGGGGCCAGGGTTACGGGGATGGGTGTGGGAGGGAGGGACATGCAGGGCAGAGCCCAAAGTGTCAACCGGGGCCATATGTAGCCTGATGGACCTGTTTGGCCACAGAGGCATGCTAACATGTTGGCCTTTCACCCCTGCAGACAATGGAATTGGAATTCAACCAATAATGGTGGCCTTCCTGCTGGCCATCGCAGCCCAGGGGGATGCCCTGTGGCTGTAGGAGTGGGTGCTGCTTGAGGAGGAAGAAGCTGCAGCAACAGAGCATGCAGCAGCGGAGTGTGCAGAGGTGGAGCGTGCAGCAGCACAGCATGCCACAGAGGGACAGGAGGCAGCCACCCAGGATGGAGTGCAAGCCGCCTAACAGGCCGAGGAGGAGAAGATGTCAAGGAGACGCCGCATGAGGCCTCGTGTGTACCAGCACCGCCTGTCATTTGAGGACCCGCCGGATGGGGCATGCAGTTGAAGACTCCAGCTGAGCAGAGAGACAGTGCGACATATCTGCCAGATCATGGTGCACCTGGCATCGTGTGACATGAGGGAGGACACCAGCTCCTGGTGACCGTTAATGTAGCAGTCGTCCAGAACTTCTATGCCACAGGGTCTTTCCAGTCGCCAAGTGGGGACCTGTCTGCAATCTCTCAGGCCTCGGTGCACAGGTGCATCCGTGCCATCATGGAGGCTCTATATGCCCAGGTGGCTCAATACATCCACTTCAATGTGAACCGAGCACACCACGATGCCCGGGCAACGGTGTTCGCCACCATTGACGGATGCCCCTGGTCCAGGGGGTGATCGATGAGATGCATGTCCCCATACGGGCAAGACCGAGCAGCACTGAAACAACACTCACACAGTCAACCCCACTCAGCTTGCAGCCATGGCATGAGACCCCCGGCACCAAGATTTGGAGACGCGGACCTGGGGAGGCTCATAGATGTGGTTGAGACAAGGAGCGATGTCCTGTTCCCCTGAGGATCCTGGAGGCTGAGCCACAGGGTAGCCAGTGCCGCCATGGATGAAGTGACAGCGGTCGTCAGCTCGGGTAGCGTGATCAGGAGGACTGACTTCCAGTGCCGCAAGAAGGTCAACGGCGGCAGCACTGGTGAGTTGATACCACTCCCCCCGCCCCCCCCCCCCCCCCCCCCACCCCCCCCCCCGCCCCCGAGACAATTCCATCCTCATGCGAGCATCCCCTCAACCCTCCATGTGCCCCAACCCTCTCTTGATCCCCCTCGCTTGACCCCCTGTCCCTTCGACCCTTAACCGTTCCTTTACCACTGTGAATCACGCGTTCGGTAACGATGCCTTCTCTGTATCTCCGCTGGATAAGCTTTCCCACAATTACTGGGACAGGGCCCAGACTGATGGAGAGATGGCGGACATAAGAATCCACATGATCTTCGAGAATCTGGTCCTGGGTGGCCAAGGACAGAGCGGTCACCAATGCGGAAGATGGCGACACCACTGCGGTGAGGATACACCGGGCCCCATTCGGAGGACCTGTCAAACATGAGTTGTTTAATGCCATATAGACTGACTCTCTCTCCCACTAACGACATGTCCATTCCCTGCAGGTCCTCCAGCTGACAGCACTGGCCCATCCAGGGTGGCCCTTCCCTTGAGACCACCTTGGAGGAGAGTTCTGAGGGTGCCACAATCGACGTGTCACAGGCTGTCATCCTCACCCTCCACCAGTGCAGATAACACACCTCAGTGGACAATGTTAGTGGTCAGGCTTCTGGGGTACAATCTTGGTGAACACCATACAATTGCTGATGCACATCAGGTGGAGGCAGTAACCCCCAGGCGAGACAGGCGAGACAGCGGTCGGAGGTCTGTTGGATTACAGGACCGAAGCTGGGTTACAGCCAAATGCTGAGCCTATGGAACAGCCTATCCCGGAGCTGATGGAGACGTTAGGGAGTGGCCGGTTATTCAGAAGGAGATGCCAGTGACATTGGCTTCTCGCCAATCTACAGCGGGATCCCGATTTCGTCTACGGCAGCAAGCCAGTTGCATTGCAAAGTGTTTGGTGCCTGGCGTGGGTTTTCGTTGTTGGCCTCTCCCGCTATTTACCAACCTATTCCCTGAGCACAACGAGCCCAGAGACTCACACCTATGTACAAAGAACTTCTGGGAGCAAGATATAGTACATCTGACTGGTAAGGGCTGGTTTAGCACAGGGCTAAATAGCTGCCTTTTAAAGCAGACCATGGCAGGCCAGCAGCGCGGGTTCAATTCCCGTACCAGTCTCCCTCGAACAGGCGCCGGAATGTGGCGACTAGGGGCTTTTCACAGTAACTTCATTTGAAGCCTACTTGTTGACAATAAGCGATTTTAATTTTAATTTCATGACTTCTACCATTGCTGCTCATAGACTGCCTAACAAGTGATAAGACTTAATGCACCATATCCTGTTGAGGTGGGTAATTGTTGTACCCCCACGGCCCCATAGGTCCTCACCGATTAGGCTTCCCAACAGTCTCGTGGGTATGAGCTTCTCCGTGTAGAGATGGCGCCCCATTATCAGTGGGAGAGGAAATTGGAGTATTAAACCCAGCCCAGTGTGAGCCAGGTGCAGTAGTCCCTGTCGGGATCTATGTACGTTGTATTTTCAAACTTCTGTAAATAAACCTTCGTTCCCAACGCTTCCTGTGGTGGCTGCTTCTGTGAACTCAACCGTACTGTTTTGACAATAGTTAATGATATGCTCACTTAAAGTTGTGTGCACAATCATGTCACAACACTGGCAGTGATGGAATCATGAATACTTCATCCTGAGTGAGAAAAGACTGTCCGTACTTCATGGTGCCACTGCCATTTCCCCCAGGATGGTGCGGAACAATCTGAATAATCAGTGGATTGCTGGACTATTTTCATACACCTGCAAGCCTCTTGAGTTCTGGTGCCCACAGCTATGAAGGCTGCAGCATGTTACATGCTGAGATATCATGATCTTCGATTCCATGCCACTTCTTTGGCCAGGGCTTTTTTACATCAACACCAGTAGATCCATTCCAAGCTATCCTCAGAATTCTCTTCCTCCGAGACTCTTCTCACTGACCTCTCTGGATCTTAGAATTGAACGGCTGCCAGTGTGAGACTAGCTATCTCAACCTTTCTCCTCCCCACTATCTCCTTCTGAATTTACAACATTCTGTTCTTTCAACTTTATTATCAAACATGCTGACAAATGAGATGCTGCTGTTGTTACCGTGCTGGCCTGTACTGAGCTGAAGTTGAATGACTACTCTCTGGCACTTCCTCCTAGCTTCCCCTAGACCATTGCCGGCTTTCTGCGATCCCCCGCAGAGTTGGAGAATCACCAGAGGTGCGTGAATCGCGCCACGCCGCTCCGACGCCGACCCACCGATTATCCGGCGGCAATTCCCGAGCGCCCGCGGGATCACGGCCGCGCCAGTCAGGGGCCGTTGAAAGTGCCCCACCCCCGGCGATTCTCCGCACCTCGATGGACCGAGTGCCCGCTGAGTTCGGCCGATTCCCTCCAGCGTGGGCTATGTATGTTCCTACCGGCAGGGACCTTGGATTACTGGCTGCTGAGGCTGTCCTGGTGGGGGGGGGCGGGGTATCCAACTCCGGGCGGGACCTCCACGGTGGCCTGGCCCGTGATCGAGGCCCACCGATCAGCGGTGCGGGTTTTTCCATGGGGGGGCTATGTTCCTCCGCGCCCGCCCCTGTAGGGCTCCACCATGTCGCCCGTGGGGCTAGTGTGGAGACGGGAAACCCAAGCGCATGCGTAAACCCGCGCCGGCCATAGCGTGCATGCGCGGACCCGCGCCGGCTGTGGCACACCGGCTGGAGCAGCGGACACCACTCCGGCACCGTACTAGGCCCCCGAGGAAGGGGTGAATACCTGGGCCTGGAGGCCATTGACGCCGGGAGTGGCTCGCGTCGTTTTTGACGCCGGCGTCAGAACTTGGCCGCGGGATCGGAGAATCCCGGCCCATGACTTCACCCCTGAACATTAAGACATATTTTCCTCATCTCCTCTGGAGATCTTCCCTCCACGTCCTCCAATCTCAGCCCCCAATCTCACACAGTCCACTCTACCTCTGTCCCAAAATTCATAAACAGGACTGTCCAGCATACTATTGGTTCGCGCCGTCTCCTGCCTCAGTGGACTGTTTTCTACCGATTTTCAATCCATATTTTCTCCCCTGATCGTCCCATCTACATCCATGACTCCTCCAATGTCCTCCAGCACTTTAATGGTTTGCTGCTTCCCAGCTGCAAATGTCTCCTCTTCACCATGGATGTCCAATCTTACCACACTTCCACATCTCCCCAGAAAGTCTGAGGCTGCCCCACCCCTGCTTTCTGTCTTCTTGAAGGGATGCTAAACCAGTCTTCATCCACACACCCTCTCCAAATGCCAGAACCTGTGCTCACTCTGAACAACTTTGCCTTCAATCAAATACACTCACTTCCTCAAATGAAAGGTGTTGCAATGGTTCTCCAGATGGGCCTTTCCTATCCTGCCTTTTTGTAGGACAGGTGGAATATTTTTTGTTCCGGTTACTTCAGGTCCCCATTCCTCACTCTTCTTTTCTGCTACATTGACGACTGAATTGAGGATGTTTCGCAGGTCCTGCCCCGAACTGGAAAATTCCAGGTAGCTTCACTCTGCCAATTTCCACCTTTTCTGATCTAACCTGTCCATCCCTCACTCTTTCCTTTCATTGCTGAGCTTCCCTGTCACCATTTCTACAGATCGGCTATCAAATAGTATTCAATGTTAGATCACTGAATTCCACAGCTACCTCGATTACACGTCTTTATATCCCAACTGGCCCTAGGGACTCCATCTCCCAGTTACTCTGTCTCCATTGCATCTATCTGATGACGTATCTTCCATACCAGCAATTCGACATGTCTTCCTTTTTCCACAACTGAGTGCTCCCCTAGACTGAAGGTTAGCAGAGGCCTCAACTGCGGTTTGTCTCATTTTCCACATTCTGCTCTCACCCTTCCCTCCGCTCCTCCCTCATCAAACTTCTCTCAAAAGCATCACCCCATCAGTCTCCATATTCGATGGATCATCCTCCCCGATATTCCTCCAGAGTAATGCCTCCATCAAACACATAGACATTGAAATGAGAAGCAGGAGGAGGCCATTTGGCCCTTCAAGACTGCTCCACCATTCATTATGATCATCAAGTTGAACACCCTGATCCCTTTAGTCCAAAGCACTATGCCTAATTCCTTCTTGAAATTACTCAATGTTTTGCCCTCAATTACTTTCTGTGGTGGTGAATTCCACAGATTCACCACTCCCTGGGTGAAGAAATATTTCCTCACCTCAACCCTAAATGGCTTACTCTGTTATCCTCAAACTATGATCCCTAGTTCTGAACACCCCCACCATCGGGAACATTCTTTCTGAATCTACCTGGTCTAATCCTGTTAGAATTTTGAAACTTTCTATGAGATCCCCTCTTACTCTTCTAAACTCCAGTGAATAATCCTAACCGATGTATTCTCTTCTCAAATGACAGTCCCACCATCCCAGGAATCAACCTGGTAAACCTTTGTTGCACTCCCTCCATAGCAAGGTCATCTTTCCTCAGATAAGGACACCAACACTGAACACAATACTCCAGGTGTGTCCTCACCAATGCCCTATGCAATTGCAATAAAACACCTCTTTCCTATACTCAAATCCTCTCGCTATGAAGGCCAACATAGCATTTGCCTCTTTTACTGCCTGCTGTATCTGCGTGCTTACTTTAAGTGACTGATGCACAAGGACACCAAGGTCTCACTGAGTTTACTCTCTCAGTTTACACCCATTCAAATATTAATCTGCCTTCCCATTTTTGCTACCAAAATGGATACCCTCACATTTATCCACATTATACTGCATCTGCCATGCAAATTCCCACTCACTCAGCCTGTCCAAATCCTGCTGAATCATCTCTGCATCCTCCTCACAGCTCACCCTCACACTCAACTTTGTATCATCTTCAAATTTGGAGATAACACATTTACTTCTGTGGTCTAAATCATGAATATATAATCTGAACAGTTGGGAGAATCCGCCCACTGTATTTGCTGCTTTTGGTGCAGTCTCCTCTACACAGGAGAAACTTGGATGACCATTTTGTGGAACAGCTTCTTTTGGTCTGCAAGTGTGATCCCGTGGCTTGTGTGCTGTTTGCATTACTTCAAACCGCAATGCATACATCGAGCATCATGACACCCATATCCGTTTTGGGCGCTGTCAAATATTTAGCACTTTGCTTCTCTTTCTGCACCTGATTTAATTCTAATTCCTCCTCATTTTCCATCACTCCTGTTTCTTTTTCAATCCTTAAATTAATTTGCTAAAGAGGTTTGTTGTTCCTGCCATTGACTAAAATACCCATTGTTTTCTTTCTCTTGCACACTGTTATCAGCTCGCACTTACATGGTAAAATTAAATTAAGCTGTAAAATTAATTCAAGCTGAAAGGTGCAAGAAAAAGCCTAACTAAATGAGTGTATGTCATGAGATGCTCCACTCCAGCAAGATCTGGACCCAGTATCAAGGCAAATTGAACATCTTAATCTCACACCTTAAATTTTCACTGACATTCCTGCTGAAACAATTGGCCAATGGAGACTCAAGTCCAATCTAAATCCAGAAAAGCCTTTCTCATCCCAAATATTAGAGGAAAACTGTACCACATCCACCCATTATTCCCATTCTGTTTTATCATTTGATTCAATGAGGTGAAAAATGAGAATGTCTGCGAACATTTCTCGTGTGTTTTTATGTTCAATGTGAACAAAATGGGGCAAGCCAAGCTCATTTTAATTAGACCTTTTATTGACATTTAAACCATTAAGACAGAGAGAAGTTAAACAAACAGAAGTGAGTAATATCCTTGACCCCATTCATTCCCTTTTCTTATTCAATTCTAAAACTAAGTCAGATGGAATCCAGAATCAGATGGAAGTACTGAGCCAAACTCTGACTAATACAAACATTTCTACAGAAAATCAACCTAATCTTTTTGTTGATCCTTTCAGTGCTGACTCACATTCAGTGTGAGCCGCTACTACATTTTGGAGTCTGGCTGATGTAGCCTTACATCGTGTGTGAGCCGAGAGAGTGGATGGTTGCAAGCTGTTTGACATCAGGGGAATCACAACAAAAGCCAGAGTCTGGATTCTCTAGTCCCTGAGCCGCCTGTTTATCGGTGGTGCACCATTCGTTAGCAGCGGGCTGCTTGCCAATAGGATTTCCCATTGTAGCCACCCCACGCCACCAGGAAATACGCCAGCAGGGGTGCTGGCAGTATAAGAGAATCTCAATGGCGAATTCTGGCCCAGGTTTTGTTTTCACATGACAGTACTACAAACACAATTTTAGATGAATGCTGGGAACTTTGGCAAATATTTGAGCCCCTTTATGCCCTAGTGTTGCTGTGGCCAGTGTGATGTCCTTGGGGATCACTTGTATTTTGGTGCTAAATTGTGGAAGCTAGGATCACCTCGCGACCTTTTTAAAAATTCGTTCATGGGATGCGGGTGTCACTGGCCAGCCTTCATTGCCCATTCTTGAGGGCATTTTAAGAGTCAACCACATTGCAGTGGGTATGGAGCCACATGTAGGCCAAACCAGGTAAGGATGACGGATTTCCTTCCCTACAGGACATTAGTGAACCAGATGGATTTTTATGACAATTGACAATGGTTTCATGGTCATTATTAGATTTTAAATTCCAGATCTTTTTATTTAGTTCAAATTTCACCATCTGCCATGGCTGGATTTGAACCTGGGCCTCAGAATTACTAGTCCAGAGACAATACCACTATGCCGTTGCCTCCGCTATATGTAAACCCTTCATGGGTTACATATCCCAGTTCTGTATTCAACATTATATTTTGTCACTGTGCCATCCTAGAACTCTCTCCCTAACAGCATAGTCGGTGTACTTGCACCTCAAGGACTGCAGCAGTTCAAGAAGGCAATTCACCACCATCTTCTGAAGGGCAACTAGGAATGGGCAATAAATCCTGGCCTAACCAGCGACGCCCACATCCGGTGAATGAATTAAAAAAAAACTATTTGAGCTGCTTTTAGGAGAGTCTGAAACTTGAAACATTGACAATACATTTTAAGCAAAAAAATACAAATGCAGGAAATAACAGGTCAGGCATTATCTCTGGTCAGGGAGAAACAGAGTTAATGGGCGAATTTTGTAGCTCCCCCATCATAGAGAGTGTCTGCTGCCATCGAAAGTCAATGCACTTTGGGCTGGAACGTCAAAACCCTGGGGGCAGATCCAATCATGACAGTGTTGGAAAGCTCCAGCCGAAGTTTCAGGCCAATGACTTTTCATCAGAACATTTTAATTATAGTTTGGTTATGTTGCATGTGTTCTATTTGCCAACATCATAAACTTATAATAAGATAACAATATAATTTGATTATAATAACATTGCAATCAGAGAATGTAGTTAAGAAAGAAAGAACTTGAATTTAGATTCAATTCAGCACAATCTCACAATATCCCAAAGTGTTTAACGCCCAGCTGATCACATTTGAAGGATAATCATTATTACGTTGTAGACCACTACAGCAGCCAGTTTAAATTGAGCAAGTTAGTCCAACCAGCAATGAGAAAGATGTCCAGATTATCTGTGGTAATGTCGGTTCAGGAATGTGTTGACCAGGATACCAGAAGAACTTCCCTGTCCTTTTTTGATTAGGACAATGGGATCTTTTCCATCCAACTACGAGGGCCTTGTTTCACACTGATCTGAAAGTCGCCACTTCCTCCAGTGTGGCATTCCCTCAGTACTGCACTGAGATGTCAACTTGGATTATGGGTTCAAGTTTCTGGTTGAGTAATGAACCATGGGGTTATGATAAAGAATTACATTCTTGTAAAAGGGGATATCGACATTGGATGAACTGAGTTGTTAATGAACAATTGATGTCAGAAGATACAGTTCAGTCGAACCAGTCAGTATTGCTCACCTGGAATCCATGACTGGCCTGGGGCCTCCCTGGTGCCTGGAATAGCCCTTGTCTTTGTTGGCCGAACGTTATTCTGTGAATAGGGGAAAGGTCACAATGAATGGGAATAGACACCTCTATTCAGCTGCTTATTTTGCCACAAAGACCATTAGGAAATGAAAAACAGGGCAGCATGGTGGCGCAGTGGTTGGCACTGCTGCTTCACAGCGACAAGGTCCCAGGTTCGATCCCAGCTCTGGGTCACTGACTGTGTTGAGTTTGCACATTCTCCCCATGTTTGCGTGGGTTTCGCCCCCACAACCCAAAGATGTGCAGTAAAGGTGAATTGGCCACTCTAAATTGCCCATTAATTGTAAAAAATGAATTGGGTACTGTAGCCATCTGGGATGGCCACCTGCAAAGGACCATGGGAATTATGGCCAACCTAGGACTCAGATACGTAGCTTCTGTATAGTTGAAATGCAGATAGCTAGACCTGATGGAAAACCCCGCTCGTTTGCATTTTAATGTCTTGTTCAACAGAACAATAGGGCTCCAATCAAGAAACTGATACAGCTACAGACTGATTGGCGCCACTCCCTTTACTCAGAGAGCCGAACTGCCAAGGTCAATGACCGCTAAGGACACACCCAGCTACCAAGGCATCAACCCCTTTATTGGCCGAAATCAAAGATAGTGATCAGAGACCTGTCAAACTATTGGGTCCAGGTTACGGACCATCCCAAAGAGCGCAAAATCCCAGAGGGATAAAAGGGAACACAGCCATGTGTTCTGCCTCTTTCAGACCCGGCCTGTGCCAGCCAACTGTAGCAGGAACAGCCAGCCAAGTTCAAGACCAACGATCACTATCTGACGGATGAGCCCAGCAGAGACAGAGCCACTTCTTCAAACCATGAGATCAAGATAAAGGCCTTATCCATCTGCACAGTGCTGGTCGCCCTGAGGTTAAGTATAGGTTATTGTAGCTGATAGGTGTAGTTTAACTCGTAGTAGATATTGTGCATGCTTGTCGAAGTAATCCTTGTGTCTGTAAATAAACCATCTTTTGAACTGACTAACTGGTTGTGTGGTCATTTGACCGATATAAGGGAAAGATTTGTGGTTCACCGAGATAAATAGAAATACCCACAGTATTGGCGATGCTGTTGGGACATAACATAATATAAAGAGAGCCTCATTATCATAAAGAGCAACAGTACTCTAAATTTATTTTAAAAAAGGAAACAAAAAACAAAATGCAAAACAAAATCAATTGTCAGCAACTAAGATTCATGGCCCGAATGAGAATTTTGAGTATCTTATTCAGTTGTTTGGAAATACAAGTTTTGGTTTCTGTAAACATCTTTTGAGTCTGAGGTTGCCGACAGTGCACTTTGGCCTATCTGGCATTATCTTTTCATCATCAAACCTGGGTCAATTTGAACTGGAGATGATGTGATATTTATATCACAAAGCTTTGGGTGTGGTACAAAGGTCATGACTTGAAAACCCAACATGTGAAGTTCTCTTGATCACTAGTTTATCCAAGTCAGCCTTGTCAGAATGCATTCCAATAGAGCTCAGAAATGGCTATTGTCTGCAGTGTCCAACTTTAAAAATAGCCTGAGATCTTGCAGACTTATCAGGTCAAAAATAATGTGGACTGCCCATCACTTTCAGTTCAATATGTCCAGCCCAAACAAGATGACACTATTGACCAGTTGAATCTGAACATAATTTTTAAGCTTATCTGGAAAGAATGCGTTTTCAACCATGTCTTTGTATCCCGTCCCCCAACCCCTCGAAATCTTTAACGGACTTTTCCTATTCCCTTCACTTTAACATTCATTTATGTTTTTTATTTTCAGTTTATCAAGTATTATGAGACCTTCCTTTCCCATAAGCTGATTTCATGAAGAACCTTCCTACATGATGCATTAGAGCACAGTGTGCTCAGCTATGGAACACTGTTCTCTAACACAGTGGAGGGTGTCAGCATCTCTAATACACAAGCAAAGTACCAAGGATATGGAAATCTGAAATTAGAACAGGAAATACTGGAAATACTTACTGACTTTTCATCGGAACTGAAGAAAGATAGAAATGCAATAGGTTTTGAACCAGTGGTAAGGAGTGGCGGTAGTTGATGGAGGTGGGGAGGGGGTAAGAAGAACAAAAGGGAAGATCTCTGATACAGTGGAGGGCAGGGGGGATTAAATGACAAAGGTTTCATGGTACAAAGTCCAAAGAAAGTGGTAATGGGCAGAGTAAAGGAACAAACAACTTGTCCAAATGAGATGTGATTGACCACAGAGCAGCCAGCCAAATGCAACTTGAAGTGATAAAGAAAGCAATGAGACAAGACCAAACTAGCAAAAACAAATTCTCACAAAGAGCTGAGGAGATCAAACCTATCTAATAGGTAACCTATTAGAAGCCTCCAGGATGTGCAAGGTTATGACAAGGTAAATAACAATAACATACTTCCACCATCAACAAGACTGTAATTAGATGGAACAAGTTGCAGATAACATGAGAAAATTAAAGGCAATATCAGTGAAAATATATGGAAGGCAGTTAGATTTCTCTGCCACAAATCACTCACGAATAAAGACCAGCAGTTTTTGAAAAGTAACAACTTGCATTTATATACCAAAGGAGAAAATGCTGAAAAATCTCAGGAGGTCTGGCAGCATGTGTAGGGTCATCTAGACTTGAAACCTTAGCTCTTTTCTCTCTCTACACATGCTACCAGACCTGCTGAGATTTTCCAGCATTTTCTCTTTTGGTTTTAGATTCCAGTATCCGCAGTAATTTGCTTTTAACTTGCATTTATATAGCAGCTTTAATGTAGTCAAACAATCTAATAAGCTTGACACCAAGCCACATAAGGAGATAGTAAGACAATTGTTCAAAAACCTGGTCAAAGTGATAGGTTTTAAAGAGTGTTCTTACGATCTCTGTCGATTTCAATAACCTTTAAAAAGATATCTGAATTCCCAGTGACCAACTTAAAGGAATTGAACGACAATATTTCAAGTTTTCAGAATTTACTGCAACAAACAAACTATTTTTTTTCTTCTTTTTTTTAATAAATTTAGATTACCCAATTATTTTTTCCAATTAAGGGGCAATTTAGCGTGGCCAATCCAGCTACTTTGCATATGTTTGGGTTGTGGGGGCGAAACCTACGCAGACACGGGGAGAATGTGCAAACTCCACACGGACAGTGACCCAGAGCCGGGATCGAACCTGGGACCTCAGCGCCGTGAGGCAGTTGTGCTAACCACTAGGCCACCGTGCTGCCCCTCAACAAACAAACTAAAAGTAACATCAACTAAATATGATTTAGGAGGCTGATGGCACTCAAAATTAACACTACAGAAATGAAAACCCTTATTTCTGTCTTAATGTGAATGATAACCTCTCATCACCCACACACAGACACATATTTATATTGTTCCAACTTGCTCTTCACAGGAATGCAGGGCACAATTTAAAGGGAATGAAACAGAGTCCCGTTTTGGGCGCATTTAGCAGGGAGTTTCCTGGTGCTTGCATATTTGGGCCTCAGCGAGGGATGCCCTACTCCACCAAGGACGCGCTTAGGCTCATTTCCTGCACTAATGAGCTCAGCTTGCCAGTGCAGGAAGAGATCAGGGCATCATTTTTGAAAAAACATTTCCAATTTAGGGGCAATTTAGTGTGGCCAATCCACCTACCCTACACACCTTTGGGTTGTAGGGGTGAGACCCACGCAGACACAGGGAGAATGTACAAACTCCACACGGACAATGACCCAGGGCCGGGATCGAATCTGAGTCCTCAGCACCGTGAAGCAACAATGCTAACCACTGTGCCACCGTGCCACCTCCAGTCCCACGTTCTCCGGACCCTCCCAACACCCCAAATCACCAATTAGGGGGTCCTCGAGTTCCCCCCCACCCCACCCCCACCCCATATCATAAGGGAAAGGCAACCCCGGGTCTGCTTCCCAGCACGGGCAAGGTGCCACCTGGGAACACTGGAACTGCTAGGGTAGCACCCAGAAGGCACTGCTGCAGTGCCGGGGTTACCTGTATACCACCCTGCCCAGATCTGACCACCCTAGGGTCTCCAATTGCCTAGAAGACCCTCCCAAGTGCCGGTATCCATGGTCCACGTCTGTGGCAACCAGTGCTAAACGGTGCCCGCTTGGAGCCTCCAAGGTGAGGCCGTTGGGTCCCGTGCCGTTGATAACTTCGGCGCAAGCATATTCACGTGAGACTAACGTCTCACTTGAATATGCAAATCTGGATCATGCTCATTGAGGGTGCCATCCAGATCGCATAGTCTCAGGAGATCTCGTTAGATCTTGTGTCATAAACCTCACAAGAGGCTTCTCGTGATATTTACTGGCCTCATCGCATCCACATGTTTCTATGTGTTGCCATGGTCATAAATCTCATAGTTACAGAAATAGCAGAGTTACAAATAAGCAGCAGGCAATGTTGTAACATAGAAATGTGTAAACATTGGAGCCTATTTGGCCATTCATGCCCATATTCATGCTTCCGCTTCATTGAAGTTGTCCATCCTTGCTCGTTCCACATATCCATATAATTGAAACCTTCGGATTGACTCATTTTCAATGTAGCCAATATATGTTTTCGATCTTATTCAAAGAGAGTTCCCTGATGCTATTTGCATGCAAGATGAATTAGATTTCACTCATGCACGTTGGTTTGATAGAGAACAGAAACAGGATTAAGAAAATAAAGCAAATTGCTGCAACTGTGATATTATTCACCATGATGTCTTCAAAGAGAGCTCTCACACACAGAGGAAGGGAAAGTTAGAAGGATAAGATTACTGAGTCAGCTTGCCCTACCCAACTGAATCATTGAACAGAGCAGAAAATTAGTTACCCGTCATGAGTCAGGAGCTTAGTGGAACCTAGTGGTTATAATATTTGTATTATAAAGTATTGTACACATTCTTTGCTGAAGCTAGACACTGGGGCTAGTTGAAAAAACCCTGGAAAATTGTTCTTGTCTCCAGTAATAATCATAGCAGGTCATTTTTTACTAACAGACATGAAGGAAAGAAAGACTTGCATTTACAAAGCACCTTTCATGACATTAGAATATTGCAAAGCTCTTTACAATCAGAGTACTTTTGAAAATGTGCTTACCGCACTGTCATGTAGGAAAAGCAGCAGTCAAGTTGCCCAATGCGAGGTCTCATAACAAGGAGATAAATGGCCAGATTATCTGTTTTAGCGATGTGGGTTGAAGGATCAGTATTACCAAGGACACTGGGGAGGTGTCTTGCTGCCCTTCTTCAAACAGTATCATAAGATCTTTTATGCCCACATGATAGTTGGGCATGCAGCCAAATCCTCGTGTTAACGTTTCATTTGGAACACAACACTTCAAACAGTGCAACATTCTCTCAGTACTGCACTGAGGTGTCAGTCTGGATCATATACTCAAGTCTCTGGACCATAAGACCATAAAACATAGGAGCAGAATTAGGCCACTCTGCCCATCGAGTCTGCTCCGCCATTCAATCATGGCTGATATTTTCTCATCCCCATTCTCCTGCCATCTCCCCATAACCCCTGACCCCCTTATTAATCAAGTGGGATTGAGATCAAGTGGAGTGGGATTTGAACCCACAGCCTTGTGATTCAAGAGGCATGAGTGTTCCCAATTTTGACCAAATAATGACACTCATTTGAAATCTGTACGTTCCAATGGGCTTAATATTTTCCACTCAGTTGTCTCTTCATGGATACCACCAGCAGCCATATAGTACTTCACCTGTCTCCATTTTTTATGGAGAAACACAAGCAGTGAGTATCACAATTTAACTTACAGTACAGTCCAATTCTGCTATTACCAGGTGCACGGCAGTGTCCTTTAAAGACTGTGATCTAACGGCTTTGTCTGGTTGCGATGAGGCCAGCAAAATCACGAGAGGCTGCTGCGCGATTTATGACATTCATTTTGTCTCGCGAGATCTAACGAAATCTCCCAAGACATTATGATCTGGGTGGCACCCTCAATGAAACATACCCTTCACTTGAATATGTTTACGTCAGAGTTACCAAAGGTGTGGGACCCAACGGCGCCGTTTAGCACTGGTTTAGTTTTTCTTCAATGAACAGTAACTCAGCCCAATGTAGGCTAAATGGCTGGCTTGTAATGCAGAACAAGGCCAGCAGTGCGGGTTCAATTCCCTTACCGGCCTCCCTGAACAGGCGCCTGAATGTGGCGACTAGGGGCTTTTCACAGTAACTTCATTGAAGCCTACTTGTGACAATAAGCGATTATTATTATTATAAAATAAGAGCAGGAGGAGGCCATTGATCCCTTCGAGCCTGCTCCATCATTCATCATTGACCATGGCTGATCATCCAACTTAATAGCTTAATCCCGCCTTCCCCATATCCTTTGATCCCCTTCGCCCTAAGTGCTATATCAAACTGCTTCTTTAAAATGCAGGAGGTGGGATTCTCCGCTGCCCAATGCCAAAATCGTAATCGGCGATCGGGCAGAGAATTCATTCCGACTCTGGAATCGGGGCTGGTGCCAGTTTGTCGCTGGTTTGCGATACTCTGCCCCTCCAAATTGGCATCATCGTGGCGCGCGCCGCACGCAGTCGCAATGCCATTGTCACCTCATCGGCCAGCCCACTCGCGATGCTACATCCCTGATGTGCCAAATTCCCGATGAGGCGGCACACATGTGTTCTGAGCCGGTGTGCCAGCTGCGAGCTGTTTCCAGTTCCGCCACACCCGGTCGGGATCTGTGCCACTGGACTGGGGGTGGACCTGTCAGGGCTGGGGAGACTGGTGGGGGGTAGTCGGGGTGGTGGCCAGAGGCTGGGCTGTGGAGTCGCGGTAGGTGGATTAGATTTAGCGCACTGCCGACGTCATGTTGTCGGTGCCACCGATGTAGGTCGTCAGACGTGAACATGCGCGGCCCAGGTCCCAGCCATTCTGGATGCAATCCGCGGGCGTTGCACGTGACGCTAGTGCTAGTCCTTTATTGGTACCAGAATCTGGTGATGGGTTCGTGCTGATTTTATTCACGTGACCTCCCGCAGATTCTCCGTTCGAACTGGCGCTTAGAGGCAGGAACGGAGAATCCAGCCCACAATGTCTTGGCCTCAACTACTTCCTGTGGTAACGAACTCTACAGGCTTATCACTCTCCGGGTGAAGAAACTCTCTTCCTCTCTGTCCTAAATGGTCCACCCCGTAGCCTCAGATATAAAGGACAACATTCTGGTGGTGTTAATTGAAGGACAAATGCCGGCCTGGACACTCAAATACCCCCTATCTTCTTCACATGATGTAGTGTTTTTCCCCTTAAAGAGGAAACCGTGGACTTTGTTTAATTTTTCTTCAATGAACAGCATCTCTGAAAATTTATTGTTCCTCCTTCATCTGATGGGAGGTAGTTTTGACTTGTGCAATACTAGAGAATGAGTGACAGGAAGTTAACAACTCATCTGATTGATTGATTGTCACATGCACTGAAGTACAGTGAAGCATAGTTTTCTGTGGCCAAGGGACAGTAGTCAAAAAGAATAATGTACATCGACAAATAAGTAATTTGTTAGAGTGCAGAACAAGGGCCAAACAATGCAAATGCATGAGCAAGAGCAGCATGGGGCATCGTGAAAAGTGTCTTACAGGGAACAGATAAGTTCGAGGGAGACGCGTTGAGGAGTCTAGTAGCTGTGGGGAAGAGTTTGGAGGTACAGGTCTTCAGACTCCTGTATCTTCTGCCTGATGGAAGGGTCTGGAATAGGGAAAAGCCTAGGTGTGAGGGGTCTCTGACAATGCTGTCTGCCTTCCCGAGGCAGCGTGAGGTGTAGGCAGAATCAATAGGACTGTGGCACGCTTGTGTGATGCATTGGGCTGAGATACTGTTCATTGAAGAAAAATTAAACCGAGTCAATGGTTTACACTTTAAGTGGAAAACTCTGCAGTTTCTTGCGATGTAGGACCAAGCAGTTGCCATACTAAGCTGTGATGCAGCCAGATAGGATGCTCTCTGTGGCACATCTATAGAAGTTTGTGAGAGTCAATGCAGACATGCCAAATTTCTTTAGCTTCTGTATGAAGTAGAGACATTGTTGGGCTTTCTTGACTGTTGCATCAATGTGAGTGGATCAGGACAGGTTGTTGGTGATAGTGACCCCCAGGAACTTGAAGCTATCGACCATCTCCACTTCGGAGCCATTTATGTAGATGGGGGAGTGTGTCATGCGACACTTCCAGAAGTCGATGGTCAGTTCCTTGGTTTTGCTGACATTTAGAGACAGGTTGTTTTCGGTACACCAAGCAACCAAGTGATCTATCTCCCTTCTGTAGTCTGGCTTATCATTGTTTGAGATGCGAACCACCACAGTCGTATCATCTGCAAACTTATAGATCGAATTGGAGTTAAATCTTGCCACATAGTTGTGTGTGTACAGGGGGTACAGTAGAGAACTGAGCACACATCCTTGCGAGGCCCTGGTGTTGAGGACTATTGTGGAAGAGGTGCTGTTGCCTATCCTGACAGACTGCGGTCTGCTGGTGAGGAAGTCAAGGATCCAGCTGCACAGGTAGGGGTCAAGTCCAAGATTGCAGAGTTTGGGTATTAGTCTTGTTGGAATAATGGTGTTGAAGGCGGAGGTAATCTATAAACCGTAGTCTGATGTAGGTATCCTTATTGTCGAGGTATTTGAGTGTTGATTGTAGGGCTAGGGAGATAGCATCTGCTGTGGACTGGTTGCGGTGATAGGCAAACTGCAATGGATCGAGAAGTCTGGGAGGCTGGCGTTGATCCGTCTCATGACTAGTCGCTCGAAGCATTTCATGATGGCAGATGTCAGGGCCATGGGCGGTAGTCATTGAGGCAGGCTACCTTGGTCTTCTTTGGTACTGGTATTATGGTGGTCTTCTTGAAGGATGTGGGAACCTTGGAGCGGAGAAGTGAGGTGCTGAAGATGTCTGCGAATACACTCACCAACTGGTCTGTGCAGGATCTGAGCGCTCGCCCAGGGACTCCGTCGGGACCCGCCGCTTTCCGCGGGTTCACTTTCAAGTATGCAACCCTTACCTCTGAGGCTGTGATAATGGGTATGGGTGTGTCCAGGGTTGTTGGGGCAGGTGTGCAGATGTGTGGGCTGACTGTTCAAAGTGGGCATAGAACTTGTTCAGGGCATCGGGGAGGGATGCTCCAGCACAGAGATTCTGTCTGGCCTTGCTTTGTAGCCCATAGTCTCGTGTAAGCCCTGCCATAGACATTGTGGGTTTGTGTCATTGCATTGGGACTCCAGTTTGGTCCGGTATTGTCTTTTGGCATCCAAGATGGTTTAACGTATGTCATACCTGGATTTCTTATGTAGGTCAGGGTCGTCAGACTTGAGCACATCCTTCCGGGACTTCAGCAGGGAGCGAGACCTTGGGTTAAGCCAGGGTTTCCGATTGGGGAACACCCGTATTGTCTTCTTTGGTACACAGTCCGCGACACACTTACTGATGAAGTCTGTGACGGTGGTTGCGTACTCGTCCAGCTTAGCTGCTGCAGCCTTGAAAATGGACCAGTCCACAGGCTCCAAGCAGTTGCAGAGGATGTCCTCTGATGCCTCAGAACAGCACTGCATGGTTTTCTTGACTGGCTCAGTACGCTTGAATTGGTGTTTGTAAGCCGGAAGTAGGAATACCGACTTGTGGTCGGATTTGCCAAAATGAGGTCGGGGAATGGAACGGTAGGCTCCTTTGATGCTCGTGTAGCAATGGTCCAGGGTGTTGCACCTCTGGTGCAGCAGGAGATATGTTGATGGAGTTTAGGTAGAATCCTCCTGCGGTTGGCCTGGCTGAAGTCTCCAGCCACGATTGTCAGGGCTTCAGTGTGATTTTTTTCCTGGTTATTTATGGTGGAGTGTAGTTCGTCAAGTACTTTCTTCACTTCCGCCTGGGGTGGGATGTAGACTGCTGTGATGAGTACAGAGGTGAATTCCCATGGGAGGGAGAAAGGACGACACTTCACCGTCAGTGGCACGCTAGGGACACCACATCCGAGCACAGAGGACGTGTTGATGAGGAGGCAAACACCTCCGGCCTTCAACTTGCCTGAGGCCACCGTGTGGTCCATCCTGTGGATCGAGAAGCCTTCGGGTTGGATGGCGCAGTCTGCTGTGGTCGGTGTAAGCCATGTCTCGGTGAATAAGAGGAAACAGCAGTTCCTCACTTCTCTCTGGGAGGTAAGTCTAGCCTTGAGGTCAACCAGCTTAGTCTCAATTGCTTGGACATTCGCCAGGAGTACGCTGGGGAGAGGAGTCTTGAAGCTGCGTAATTTAAGTCTCATCTTCAGGCTGGTGCTTTTTCCCCGCTTCCTGGATGGGCGGCTGCTCTTGGATGGGAGGGCTGGCTTTGCATAAAGTAAGTGGTTACGTTCGGAGGGGTGATGGTGGCGGTGTCAGGCTCATTGGGTGGGGGGGGGGGGGTTGTACAGGGGCCGGTCTAGTCTCGTGGGACGGCGAGGTCGGATTCACCTTCCCATGTGGTCGGGCGTGTATCTGTCGCCCTGGGCATGGCTCGGGCATTTCTGCATTTTACGTTTTTATTCCCACTGACTTCTATTGACTTGAGATGTAAAACGGGTTTCCATTTGCCATCACTCACTGTACACAATAGCATACAGAATACCCCAATGAGTCGAGATGGATCGTATGGTAAAATCCCAGGGTGGCATGGTGACACAGTGGTCAGCATTGCTGCCTCATGATGCTGAGGACCCGGGTTCGCTTCAGGCTCCAGGTCACTGTCCGTGTGGAGTTTGCACATTCCCCCCCCTGTCTGCCTGGGTCTCACCACCACAACCCAAAAGAAGTGCAGAGCAGGTGGATTAGCCACACTAAATTGCCCCTTAATTGGAAAAAAAAATAAAAATGATAAAGTCCTGGAGTGGGGCTTGAAAGCAGAACTTTCTGGCTCGTCTTTGCATTAGCACAAGCATAAAAAAACAAGACAAATTCAAACGAAAAATTATCAAAAAGAAATATATACATTCCATAAAAAGATCAAACTGCGAAGAATAAACAGCACAATGCCATTAAATCCTTTTGTAAACATGCCCTTGGAATATAAATCATAGTTAGGATCCAATGTCACTGAGGTGTTGCTTCCAGACTGCTTGCACTCATTCATATAAATAGCCCATCACAATGGCACAATAACTATTGATCAGCTCTTCTCAAACTTTTCACTCGTTTGTCCAGTATTTGCATAGAATTCTTGAAAAATATGTCTGCCAAGGCTGTTAATAAAGTATGTAAATTAATTCTCATGGCGCTTGACTTCATTTTATTGCCATTTTATTGGTCTTTTCCGACACCTTTGATCTTTACTAAAACATAAACAGAAATTACACTAATATTGGTAACTACCCAAGTTTCTGTAGCATTGAAGAGTGTGTAACTATGGGTTTGCACCCTCCCCCATCCAATATACATTGTGTCAGAATTTCAATTACTTCCCTCCACCATGGTATACACACTATATGTCACGCCTCAAAACAGTTTTGTGCTTGGATCAGAACTGATTAGGACTGCTGGCTCCAGTTCTGAGAATGATTTTCGAGAAAATTAATTTATCATGTTTTAGTCTTAAACAATTGAGTAGCTACCTCCAGGCTAAATTTTCCACCCCCATTTTTGGCAGACAGGAATGGCGGCAGGGGCAGACAATCGAGAGGAGTCCCAAAGCACCTTACATGCCGGCAGGATATCGCCACTGGATTGTCCCACATCCCGCCAATGACGTAATGAGGTTCCTGCCATAGAAGGCTGGGAATCCCGCTACCATGCGTTTGAATATCATTAGCGGGTTTCCCCGCTGTAATATTACCCACAGGTAAGGAATCCCCACCCCCGAGGGCGGCACAGTGGCGCAGTGGTTAGCACTGCTGATTCACGGCGACGAGAACCCATGTCTGCGCTGGTCTCAGCCCAACAACCCAAAAATGTGAAGGGTAGGCGGATTGGCCACGCTAAATTGTCCCTTAATTGGAAAGAAAAGAATTGGGCACTTTAAATATTTAAATAAAGGAATCCCCACCTCCGGCCTGTGTGATATCACGTCATCGGGATCCTGGTATTGATCCTGGTATCGAATAGTCCCCGGCAGAGGCACACAGGTAAATACAGCCCACAGAGGAAAGAGGGTTATGACCAGGCAGTACCCTGGCACTGCCCCTTGGCACTACCCCAATGGGCAATTCCAGGGGATAGTGCCAGATAACTGCCAGGAGCAATGCCAGCAAGCACTGCTTAGGGGGGCATCGCTAAGGGGAGGTTCTGAGTGGGCAGAGTTCCCTGAGGGCGGGAGGGTGCCAAGTCCCTGGGGCAGTTGCCAAGTCTGTTGGTGGAGGGGGGTTCGCTGGGTGAAGGACGAGGTTCCTGAGTCCATTACAGGGGGTGGGGGGGGGGAGGTTTCCTTGAGGTATTTGTGTATTATTTTATTTTTAATTGTTTTTAGCTCGGGGCTCCCAAGGTCCAACATGCTGGCAAGTCAGTCTCATTCAGAGCCCACCCCTCCAGAATTTCTTTCGACAATATTTAAATGCTTAAATTTCAACCCTAACAGTAACAGATTACATGTAGTTTCTTAATCTGAACGCACCAGGTCCCATTAAACATTGCTTTTAAATAAACATGCCCTCTCATGCCACTTACACAGTCGGGCAAAGGCAATACTTACATTTACAAAGCAATTTTTTTTCTGTTAAGGACATTTGTTCAGAACTCTTTTCCAAAGCCTGTCTTGGTGGCAAGTTTCATAACCTCTCCTATCTATTTCCACAGCCTTCTGCCCTGCAACTGTTCAGAACAGCATTCTTTCTCTCTCTCTAAGCTCCGCCCAGCCCCTCAAATAAGGTTCTCCTCTGAGGTGGGCAAACTTAAATCCATTATCATTACCTTGGCTGTCTGATTTCGAACTCTGATTTCTACAACAGAGCTATGCCATTCATATGCACCAACCTTCATTGATGGACAAATAGGTCATATGACGGTGTGGTGGGCTAATAGTTGGTCAAACAACATTGTCCTGAATGACAATGGATCTTGAGTGAATCATCCTGGCCGAACAGGGGCCTGCTGTGTATTCCCACTAATGAGATTAAGTCTGAATGAGAGAAGGTAACTCAGGCCGTGGGCATATCCCTCTCACTCTGAGGTAGTTTTTCCTCAGGCTGTTTAACCCCTAAATTGCCTGCTACATCTTTCTGGACCCAAGTTCCTAATATCTTCCGATCATGACATCTGTCCCGCTCAGATCTCCCTCTGGCTGAGTGGGTGGGATGTATTAAAAGAGTGCAGAATACCATTGGCTGAATGCTTATTAAAGTCTAACATCAGCAAAAAAATCAAGACTGACACCATTAAAAATTGATTTATTTTTATCACAACATTAAAAAATGACAATGTTGTAAATATTCAGCAGATCAGGTAGCATCTGTGAAGAGAGTAACAAAATTAATGTTTTAAGTGAATATCTCAATTCTGATGAAGGCATGGTTCTCTATTGCTGCTGAACTGCTGAATATTTCTAGTCTTTTTAATTGCCAATACCGACAGTATTTTGCTTTTATGCTTCCCTCTCACTGAATTACAGATACAGGGAGTAACAGAAGGAAGGAAAACAACAGCATGATTATTACATAGTGCAAGTGAGCTTGCACCAAAACTATACTGCATCAACCTGAAGTTAAATCCCAATTCCCCATGTGACCCCCAGTCCTTCCTTCCCCCCCCCTCCCCCGCAACACCACCTTCACACCCCCTCTCCACCACTGTGAACCACGCATGTGGCTAACAATGCCTTCTCTGTGTCTCCTCAGGAAAAGCTCTCCCACAATCGGCAGGAGAGGGCCCAGACTGGCAGTGCGGTGCCAGGCATAAGAATATTCACCTTCTAGGAGCGTACCCTGGAGGTGACTGGTGTGGCTGAGGACAGATCGGTCACCCAACCAGAGGCTGACGCATGCTGCAGGGGTGAAGAACCATCGAGCTCCACCCGGGGGACCTATCAAACATGAGTACTGATTACCTTACTGACTAACCCATCGCTCCCACTGACCACATGCCCATTCTCCCGCAGGTCCTCCAGCCACGGCGCCGGCCCATTCCTGGCAGCACACACTTCCGACTCCAGGGAGAAAACTTCCGAGGAGAGCTCCGAAGATGCCACCATAGTCGTGGCAGAGTTGTCATCCCCACCCTCCACCAGGGCAGTGACACACACCACGGTGGGAAATGTTAGTGGCCAGACTTCTGGGGCACAATCAGGAACAAGGCAGGAACCCCCAGGTGAGACAGCAGTCGGAGGTCTGCTGGATGCCAGGACCCAGTCTGTGCTGAGCCTGTGGAAGTGGGTTACTCAGTAACTTACTCAGAGCTGATGGAGATGCAAGGGCACGGCAGGGACGTTCAGAGGGAGATGTCAGTGTCACTCCCGCAGATCCATAGTTGCTTGGAGGAGTCCGAGAGTCCACGGCGCAGGAGATGGTGCTGGCAATGAGTGGCACCGAGGCCAACACTGCTAGCGTGAGCAAGGTGGTGCAGTGGTTAGCACTGCTGCCTCAAACCACTGAGGTCCCAGGTTCGATCCCAGCTCTGGGTCACTATCCATGTGGAGTTTGCACATTCTCCCGTCTTTGTGTGGGTTTCGTCCCCACAACTCAAAGAAGTGCGGGATAGGTGGATTGGCCATGCTAAATTGTCCTTTCATTGGAAAAGATTAATTGGGTACTCTAAATTAAAAAACAAACACTGCCAGGATGGCGGCCGCAGTGGAGAACCTGGTTAATGGCACTGACACCATGAGTGAAGATGTCCAAGGCGTCAAGCAGTCAGTGGTGGCCATGGCTGAGGGACCCAGCAAAATGGCTGGCTCACTGGGTGATGTCACCCAGTAACAGGCCGACCTTGATGAGGTTCTGTGGGACATGTCCCGCTCTCAGATGGGCATGGCCAAGCCGTTGCGGAGCTTGTCCAAGTTACAGGTGGGCATTGCCAAGGCACTGCAGAGCACATTCCAGTCACTGAGGAGCATTGCCGAGGGTGTTGACACGATGGTGCAGACCATGGGAGCAAGGCTGGCAGAGCAAGGTGATGCAGGGGCAGCCGGGCACAATCCAGCTGCCCCTCCATCCCGAGGTGGACCCCAAGGCCCGAAGGCCACCGATCGAGAGGAGGGGTCACTGACTGCCAACTAGGACCCGTCCCATGGAGTGGTGATGGTGGGCACCAGCTCGCCTGAGTTCCACCACTCTGATGAGGCCGCATCTTGAGGTCAGTAAACGGGACAGGGCAGCACGGCTGTGCATGTGCTGCTGGCAAGTGAGCCAGGGCCCTCTGGCCCCAGAGCCCCTAGAGGATGCCCACCAGGGGCATCGAGGGCCATGGGGCGAGGTAGGCAGCTGGCAGCCTCCACCTCAGATGTGCATTCTGGGGAAACACCTGGAAGTAATGGTAGAGCTAGGAGGGCCAGGCACGTTGTGGATCACTGAGGGCACCGGGGGAATAGGGAGTGGGGATGGGGTTGGGGAGAGTTTGGGGGTTGGGGGAGTACGAGACGGCACCACCGGGAATGGGGTATTGTACAGCACATTAAAAGCCCTTTTGTACAACCATTATGATGCCTCTGTCAATTTCTTCTGCAATGCGGATCGACCTCCGGACCCTTTGCCCATCTCTCCAGGCAGCCTCCCTCCCCATGGCGCTCATTCACCTTCCAACCGTGGACATGTCCCCCGAGCTGTGTCCCATCCCCTGGGTGTTTGGATGTTGTGTGTGTGGTGTTGCCTCCCACATTGCTGAAGCACAGTGTCCAGGCATCAGGGTGTGATTTAGCCGGCCCATCCACGGGAATCCACATGGCATGTGTGAAGTGCTCACTTAACCACGATTGCTAGTTCCCTATCAGTGATAGCCTTCCCTGAACAACTGGAGTCCTCAGCAGTCAGTGGGGGGTATGGGTGATCAGTTAGGCAGACGGGCAGGGACAAGGGTTGCCCCCGGAACGGTTATACAAAATATAGGGTTTGGCATGGTGGTGCCATGAGTGGTTGCTCCCCCCCCCCCCCCCCCCCCCCCGGCTGCCCTCCACTCCCAAACCCTCATGGCAGCCCACCCCTGTGGAGGGTCCCCACCCCCAGCTGAGCGTCTCTGCCCCACTCCCCTCCCCCGCCGAGCACTGGGGTGGCAAGCCCAGCCTCCCCGGGGACTTTGCCTGTGAGCAAACATCACTACTCACCTCCCTGGCTCCCCACAGAAGCCCTTCCACCAGGTTCACGGATTTCAAAGGGAGTACTAATCGGCGCCAGTGTGACCACTTGCTGGGGAGGTGGCTGAATGAAGGGTGGCCACTGGATATGGAATCGCTCTCATTGAAGTGGCCATTGGATATGGAATCGCTCTCCTATCGAAATGGGGCTTAAATTGTGATATTTGGTTTCATGCCACGCAACGGCGATATCCCGATTTCATTTATGGAAGCAGGCCGGTTGCAGGCGTGGATCTCGTTTTTGGCCTCTCCACTATTCACCAACCTTGTTACGCTTGAGCGAGAGGCCAACGAGGCCGGAGCATCGCGCCCATGGAATCGTACAACACAGAAGGAAACCATTCAGACCATCATGGGCATTTTAGCTCTTTAAAACAACTTAGCAATTTGTCCTACTTTCCTATTCTTGCTTCTTGCTCTGAAAATAATTTTAAAATTATCGGAGATGGGAATATGTCTGACAGTCAGGAATCATCCAAATAGGTAATAAGGAGTGTGATGGAATACTCTCCACTTGCCTAGATGAGTGCAGCTCCAACAACACCCAAGAAGCTCAACACCAAGACAAAACAACATATTTAATCCGTGTCCCACCTACCAGCTAATCATGAACTCGCTTCATCATCGGCACACAGTGGCAGCAGTGTGTACCATCTACAAAATGCACTGTAGCAACTCACCAAGGCTACTTTGACAGCACATTCCAAGCCCATGATTTTTACCACCTAAAAGAACAAGGGTTGCAGATGCATGGAAACCCCACCATCATCAAGATTCCCTCCAAGTCACACACCATCCTCACTTGAAACTATATTGCCATTTCTTCACTATTGCTGCATAAAGCTCCCACAGCTCCCCGTCTAATTGCACTGTGGATGCACCGACATGTACAAAGAAGTCGGCTCACTACCTTTCCAAAGGCAATTAGGGATGAACAACAAATGCTGGCCGAGCCAGCGACACTCACATCAAGATGAACTAAGGTCAAGTGTCAGATCAAGCCCAAGGTCAGGTGTAATGGCTTGTCAACTTGGATCTTGTATGTCTCTCTTGTGGAGACAATGAGCTGGAAAACTGGTGCCCTCTGGCTTTATAGTGGTCGTGTCCTGTCTGGTGATTGGCTGCTGTGTTCTGTGTGCTCACTGGTCATAGAACATAGAACAGTACAGCACAGAACAGGCCCTTCGGCCCTCGATGTTGTGCCGAGCAATGATCACCCTACTCAAACCCACGTATCCACCCTATACCCATAACCCAACAACCCCCCCTTAACCTTACTTTTTAGGACACTACGGGCAATTTAGCATGGCCAATCCACCTAACCCGCACATCTTTGGACTGTGGGAGGAAACCGGAGCACCCGGAGGAAACCCACGCACACACGGGGAGGACGTGCAGACTCCACACAGACAGTGACCCAGCCGGGAATCGAACCTGGGACCCTGGAGCTGTGAAGCATTTATGCTAACCACCATGCTACCGTGCTGCCCAATCAGCATCCTGTGTGTCAATCACTGCCTGTCTGCACTCCATCATATACCTGGATGTATATTATGACACTAACTAAATGGGAACAATGGCCCATGGCGAGCGTGTTTAACCGCATGTTTCCCGGCGCTCGCAACGGCAAGAAACACAATGCAGTAAGACGGCACTCGTGTTAAACAGGGGGCCACAGCAGGGAATGTGCAGATGGCACAGTGCCCCATTTTGTGCACTGAGGAGTTCCGCTCACCAGACCTCCTCCATGTGGCAAAAGATCAGGACACCCTTTAGAAACGGCGTCCCGATCTCTGTAACACCCAAAGCGACCCCCGATCCCCCTGTAGCCACCTGGGTTGGCCACTTCCCTAGTTTAAAATGAAGATTCGCAAATAACGCAGGGAAAAATGGACAGGCTCAGAGAAGCAAGCAGTTTGCAAAGTTTTCCTGTATATTCAACTCGCAGAAAGCAGACAGCATTGAAACCAGCAATCTGAATATTAATGATCGATTCCCGGGCACAATGGTAACAATCGAGAACGGTCAAAACAAGTCAGATTCCTCGGCACCAGCAGGAGTCCAAGACAAAAGAGACTAACGAGCACCCAAGGAACGCCCAGCCATCAGGGAATAGCCCCAGTATTGGGGGAATTCAAACCGATCGATTGGTACGTGATCCAATCGATTGGAGGCAGGAACGGGGTCCGCCCAAAAGGGAGCGCGAAGCCCCTGGGGCCTATAAAAGACAGGTCCCAAGTTCAATTCACTCTCTTAGCCGGCCCTCCCAGCAGAACATCTTAACAGCTTGGAAGAACTCTTGACCGTGAGAAGGAGAGGCCTAGCTAAAAGCTACACCGACAAGTGTCCAGTCAATGCATGCTACGAGATAGGCGCTCCTGACCCTTAGTCCATACCAGTTGGAAGCCCGCAGCCACAGGATTGAACAAGAGGCCATTGTTCCCTGACCCAGTGGGTTCTTTTCCAAAGGTAAGTATTGGTCTGTAGTGGTAGAGATAGTCTAGTTTTGTAGTGTTTATGCATGAGTAGTGATCAACTGTGTATATAATAAAGGTGTTTTGATTTGAACCTTACTAATTGGTGTATAGAGTTATCGATCAGCACTTGAACTTGAACCTGGTGGTGGCATCATAAAGATACCTGGCGAGCAAGGTAATAAAACAGAGCCAATTGAGTGTAAAGCACACTCACCAGAACGAGCAACACCCCCAAAGCCCCAACACGCTATGTGAGGGTCCCTAGTACCCCCAACACCTGTGCAGGGCTCCCACGGCCAATCACACCCTGGCAGTGCCACCTGGGAATCTTGGCAGTGCCAGGCTGGCACCGAGGTGGCACTACCAGGGTTCCAGGTTGGCAATGCCAGGGTGCCAGGATAGCAGTACCAATGTTCCCAGGTGATTTAACCTGAGGATCACCACACTTCAGGCAAGAGACAAGGTTGAGAAGGCGGGACCTTCACGAATAACCTCAGCCAGTACGGGAATTAAATCCATGCTGCTTGCCTTGCCTTATTCTGCATCACAAACCAGCTAGCTGTCCTAGTTAGTCAAACCATTGTGGGCTATCAGGGAGGCAAAGGTCTAGATGTCATCCCCCTTCTCCTCAAAGAGTTCTGGCCAGTCCAACAATCGCCATCCTATTGAATTCCACTTGGTCCTATTGAATTCCATTTGGCAATTAGCCAGGTCAGCGCCAATGCCCTGGTAGACACGGATGGCGTGTCCTTCCCAGTTGCAAGTCCGCGTATTCTTCGCTGAACTGAGGATACGTTCCTTGTCCTGGTATCTATGTAAACTGATGATTACCGCCTGTGGTGGTTCCCTGGGTCATGGCTTCTGGCGGAGCGACCTGTTGCCCTGACTACCTCGGGGGGTTTATTGAAGCCCTCCTCCCTGACCAGATTCCGAAGCATCTTTGATATGTGATGCACAATCAATCACTACTGGAGCGAGATTGTAGTCCAATTGAAGGCTTTAATGAACAAGTAGTTACCCCAGCAGCTCCGGTACAGAATGACTGCTGTGGGTGAAAGACAGACTCTTATGCTCCGCCTGCTGGGCGGAACCAGCAGGCAGGTTCTACCACTCATACTACAGTATAAGGTACAGCCCACCTAGGTACCGCGATGCCCCTAATATAGCCTACCACAATATGTCCCCACCTGCTTCAAGAAGACCACCATCATACCGGTACCAAAGAAGAACCAGACAATGTGCCTCAATGACTACCGTCCGGTGACCTGACTTCAGTCGAAATGAAGTGCTTCGAGAGGTTGATCATGAAGCGCATCACCTCCATACTCCCAGAACACCTTGAAACACTGCAATTCGCATACCATTGCAACCGGTCCACATCAGATGCCATTTCCCAGGCCCTACACTCATCCCTAGAGCATCTCGAAAACAAGGCCTCCTACATAAGGCTCCTATATATTGACTACAGCTCCGCCTTCAACGCCATAATCCCAGCCAAGATCATATCAAAGCTCCAAAACCTAAAACTTGGCTCTCCACTCTGCAAGTGGATCCTCGATTTTCTGACCAACAGACCACAATCAGTAAGAATGAACAACAACACCTCCTCCACAATAGTCCTCAATACCGGGGCCCCGCGAGGCTGCGTATTTAGCCCCCTACTCTACTCCCCGTACACACACGACTGTGTGGCAAAACTTGGTTCCAACTCCATCTACAAGTTTGCTGACGATACGACCATAGTGGGCCGGATCTCGAATAACGACGAGTCCGAATACAGGAGGGAGATAGAGAACCTAGTGGAGTGGTGTAGCGACAACAATCTATCCCTCAATGCCAACAAAACTAAAGAGCTGGTCATTGACTTCAGGGAGCAAAAACCTGTACACACCCCTGTCAGTATCAACGGGGCCGAGGTGGAGATGGTTAGCAGTTTCAAATTCCTGGGGGTGCACATCTCCAAAAATCTGTCCTGGTCCTCCCACGACGCATTACCACCAAGAAAGCACAACTGCACATATACTTCCTCAGGAAACTAAGGAAATTCGGAATGTCCACATTAACCCTTACCAACTTTTACAGATACACCATAGAAAGCATCCTATCGGGCTACATCACAGCCTGGTATGGCAACTGCTCAGCCCAGGACCACAAGAAACTTCAGAGAGTCGTGAACACCACCCAGTCCATCACACAAACCTGCCTCCCATCCATTGACTCCATCTACACCTCCCGCTGCTGGGGGAAAGCGGGCAGCATAATCAAAGATCCCTCCCACCCGGCTTACTCACTCTTCCAACTTCTTCCATCAGGCAGCAGATACAGAAGTCTGAGAACACGCACGAACAGACTCAAAAACAGCTTCTTCCCCACTGTCACCAGACTCCTAAATGACCCTCTTATGGACTGACCTCATTAACACTACACCCAGTATGCTTCATCCGATGCCACTGCTCAGGATTCACCTGAAGAAGGAGCCGTGCTCCGAAAGCTCGTGTTTGAAACAAACCTGTTGGACTTTAACCTGGTGTTGTAAGACTTCTTACTGTGCTCACCCCAGTCCAACGCCGGCATCTCCACATCATGACTGCTTATGTAGTTACATTGTATATTTTGTGTTGCCCTATTATGTATTTTCTTTTATTCCCTTTCTTCCCATGTACTTAATGATCTGTTGAGCTGCTCGCAGAAAAATACTTTTCACTGTACCTCAGCACACGTGACAATAAACAAATCCAATCCAATGTACTCAGTTGACCTCCTACGTTAAGTGCTGTCCGATGATCCGGAGGTTCGGAGGATGAGACCTGTTCTCCTGGTCATCTATTCTATCCTTGAGAGTCTTTTGGGCTGCCATCAACATGTTTCTTTCAGCCTCCAACAAGGCGATCCATTTGTCTTGTTCGGTGATCACCTTTTCCACTTTGTGGGTCGTTGCTCCTTGGGCCTTCAGCCTTTGCTCTACCCTGTCCATCGACCTACGTATGGGGGCCAGCGCGGCCTCGATTGCCGACTCCATCACTGACATTAGGTTCCCCTTTATTGCCTCCCTATGCTTTTGGATTTCTATTCAGATGAATTGAATCATCCTCTGCGTCAAATACTGGGATGGAGTTGGCGATTCTGCTGGGTCCACATGCTTGGAATCATGCTGCCAAATGGTCCACTGGCTCCAATGCTCTGCTCAATTTTTTTCCCCTTGCGTCCTGTCTCATGGTTCGCCGGCATTCCAAACTGGTTAACTTATTGATGAGCATCAGATTAGTGCAGTTTTTTCCAAGCTTGGTGCCCATCCATGAGTTTCCAGATGGGAGACACCTTTCGTGTGACTGCTCAGCTCATGGCCACCACCAGAAGTCTTAAAAAAATAATGGGCTGGAATCTCTGATTCTGCGGCTATGCCTGCAGGACCCGTCTGGTCTTACAACCAAAATGTCGGCGTTGGCCCCGCACTGATCCTCCGCCAGGTGGGGGGACAGCACCTGTGCTGCGTAAAGCTCCCTGCTTTATCTGTGGATACGGCACATGTGTACTGTGACAGCCTGCCACGGCCGTACCGTGCAACATGGCGCTGGCCGCGCGCGGACCCTTCCTGCCAAATCCTGCGCCTGTAACCATCCTCACCACCCCCGGACCACCCCCCAGCAGTCCCCCCAGCCTCCGCTGAAGTCCCCCCACCAGGCCAGTGGACCAGCTCCCCCCCCCCCCCCCCCCACCCCCCCCCCCCCCACCCCCCCCGCGACTGCTGGACACAGTCCGCAGCGGCCACGCAAGTTGTGAGGATACGCGTCCCACATCGTCAGGGGCTCAGCCCATCGGGGCGGAGCATCGGGGGGGAGCCTCAGGTGACGTCCTGAGGCCTTCCTGATGGCATGCGGTGTACTCATTGAGTATGCCGTGTTTGAGGGGGCTGAGTATCGGAAACACAACGACGCCCACGATTCCAGCGTAAAAACGCATTCTCTGCACGATCGGCAAATGTGATTTCGGCATCGGCAATCGGAGAATCAAGCCCAATATTTTTTTTAAATGTTCAGTTCCTGGCTCAGGGTCATTACGAGGTTTGGGCTTGGTGTGGTACAGGAGGAGGGAATGATGATAGAGGAAGGTTATGAAACAACAATAAAGAGGATATTCCTGGCCTCTGAAAAGCATTCTGCCCAATCTTGAAAATGAAAATCGCTTATTGTCACGAGTAGGCTTCAATCTTCATTCCCCTTCCTGCTGGAACACAGCAGTTTCATTATTGCAACAAGTAGATCAGCAATTGTTGAGTGTAATTTTGTGCATAAGGCCACAGACAAATAATGGAACACAAATCGCTTACAATTCATCCAACCACCCCTCCAGTTTGTGTGACTCTATCCGGTCAGTAGCGAACCAAACATACATGACTGCCAATTGGTGCTGGATTCTGCTGCAGTTACAGGGGCCTTGTTGTGAAGTAGGTTATGAGGAGGCTTGTACCCATGAACTGGATCTGGCAGTGGCGGACTGGCCAGGGTGTCAGCTTGCCCGCTGGCAAGTGGGCCCCTGATGAAGTGGGCCCCCTATATCAAATAAAAATGCAATAAAGAAACAAACACAGACAACTGTTTAGTAATAAAAAGGAATAAGAAAAAAAAAAGAGAACAGGACACAAATAAGCAGTGCATGAAAAGGAACGAAGTAGGGGAGGTAGTGGAAGGATGTGGAATAGGGGGGCCCGGGTCGGGCATAATTAAGGAAATTCCATGTTTTCAGCAAGAGTGTGTGAATTTAAAGATAAAGTTACAATTCGTGATTTGAGATGGTCGGCAACTTCAAAGGATATCAAGCAGTAGTCTTGGTTCAGCCGGTACATCGGTCCAGGGCCCGGAGAGCCAAGAAGGGGCCCGTGAATCTCTGAAGGGCCATTAAAAATTATAATTAATTAGATAAATAAATCTCCAACTTCTTTCCTGAGATTTGTATTCTAACTTATTAAAATATAATTGTTTTTAAAAAGAGCAATACCAAATAAAAATGCAATAAAGAAACAAACAAATAATCACTCAGTGTATGAAGGAACAAAGCAGTATTAAACGGATGTGAAAAGGAGTGGGGGGGGGGGCTGGTTCACCCGGGTCGGACATAGTTGGAAATCCACATTTTCAGCAAGATTATGTGAATTTAAAGATAAAGTTACAGTTCGTGATTTGAGATGGTCGGCAACTTGAAAGGATATCAAGCAGTACATAGGGTCGTGAGGTCACCAAACAGGAGAAGCGGTACCTTTGACGCTGAATCATGAGGTCAAAGATATTGAAGTGATAAGCCATGATCGGTAAACTCAAAGGGTTACGACTTGTAACACTACACTGGTATCAAACTGGACATGTTAACTTTGGTCGTGGGACCATTCTTAATGTCTTACTATAGTCGGACCAAACCTCTAAGTTTCAACAGTTGTCTCAGTTGCTTGCTGGTGTGAACACTGGACAGTGGATTGTCTCCTCTTCTGAAGCTGCATAGGCCACAGTAGTATTGACTAATGAACATAGCCTATTGAAGTGTAAGTAAGTTATTTTATATTTTTTATCAAGTAGGGGTTTATCTGGCGTTCCTTCAAGTTATTCTTGCAATCATCAATATTCATTTTTCCCAATGTGGGCTATTTTTAATTAAGTTTTTATTTCAGGAATATTACCCCTACCAGCATGGAAAAGAAAAAGCATAAATCTGGGTCACTAAAACGCAAAGAACAAAAAGAAGCAGAAAGGAAGGAATCAGCCAAGCGATGCAGGCCTATTACAGAGTTTATAATGCCACAAGCACAATCCACATCAACATCTAGTTCTGCAACAAATAATCAAGAAGCAAGAAACAATGCACATGGTGATGATGCAATGACATGCGAGTTACAAGAACAGAGAAGAGCTACTTTGAATGTAGAGACAAATACAAGTGCATCCATTACTAATCAACCCAGGCCCAATATTTCTTCTGGCTTCCTTGTTCCGGTATCTTTACTGCCTGTAGTTGCAACATCTGAACACATAGCTTCAACTAGTGACAGGGAATCAGATATTCCTTCAAGCATCAATGACTTGGTTTCTGAAGCACATCCTGTAAATGAACCTACGCAAGAAAATAAAAGATCAATTACTGGAATCTTCCAATATCCATCATGAGCAAAGCTAAAACAGTTTTTTGCTGAACATCCACTTCAGCCACTTGATGATCTGCCATTTGATGCTCGTTTGTATGAGAGGAAAATTATGAATGACTCAGTCCCAAGAAAATGGCTAACATATAACAAAGAAAATAGATGCTTATATTGTTCATACTGCTTAGCCTTTGAGTTTCCCAACACTTGTAATCCATCACCCTTTGTACGTGGCTTTAGTGACTACAGGCGTATTAGCCAGAGCTTGACTTTACATGAATCGACAACAACACATGTCAGAAATGCTCAGCAATATATCAGTGTGGTTAATGATGACACCTTAGATACATTTTTTGCAGCATCACTAATTAAAAGGAAAGAAGAAGTATTGAAGCAGAGAAGTATTGGCATGAGGATTATAGACATCATAAAGATGTTAGGCAAGCAAGCACTTCCTTTTCGAGGTTACAGAAATGAATCGGCCTACACTCTAGATAATGAGGTTCTGAATCATGGCAATATTTTAGCTACAGTGCAGTTGATGGCAAAATATGACCCCATTATGGCAGCTCACGTTTCTGCAGTGCAAAATAAGTCTAAACAAAGAATCAAACGATTAGAGCAACAAGGAAAGGCTCAAAGTAAAGGCCATGGTGGACTTGTTACATACCTGAGTAAAATAACTATAAACATGTTAATCAAAATTATGAAGAATATGATACAAGAAAGAATTAGTCATGAAGTTTCTCAAGCAAAATATTATTCTATTCAGGTTGATTCAACACAAGATAATTCATCCATCGATCAGTTTAGCATTATTATTCGGTATGTGCTTAAAGGTATTATCTGTGAGCGACTACTTTCAGTTGTGCCAAGTAATGATGGTACAGGACAGGGACTTTTTGGTCTATTGATTGAAACATTACAGCATCTTAAAATTGACCCCAAAAATGTATATCTGATAGCACAGATGGCGCTGCAAGCTACCATGGCCAGTATAATGGTTTGTAAAGTAATATTGCTGATGTGGCTGATCAACATGTTCATATATGGTGCTCTGCCCATGTCTTGAATTTGGTGATAACTGAAACAACAAAATGTTGTGTGCCTGCAGTTTCTTTTTTCAACTTGCTCCAGAATATAGCAACTTTTGTGAAAGCATCATACAAGAGAATGGCTGTATGGATAGAAGTTGTTGGAAAACATCTAGGACAAGAAAAAATGAAACGATTAAAGCTAATTGGTGAGAACAGATGGTCAGGAAAATCCAATGCAGCAACAAATATATTTGGACGTTTTGATGATGCTGCTGCCAGTACTTTCATAAATCTATTGACATGCTTATCAATGATACAAGATTCAGAAAAGTTTGATGCAAAACAAAACATGAAGCAAATGTTTTACTTCAAAGTCTTCTAAAGTTTGAAACCATATTGACAGCATTTACTTACTTGCATATATTTGAAACTACAACCCCGTTATCAAGTGATCTACAGACAAGTGGTTTAGATATGTTTACTGCATGGAGTTTGGTAGATTCAGCTACAACAAAGTTGAAGGAACAGACAAGAACATTTGATAACATTCACAGCAAGGCTTTGGAATTTGTAAATAAATGTAATGACAGGATTTCACAGATGAATATGGATGAAAATCAAACATTGGAAATTGATGCATTGGAAACAGCATTGCCAGTTAAGAGGCAGAGGAAGAAGAAAAGAATGGCAGATGAGCTTATTGATGATGAAAGAAATTCCTCAGATTCTCTAGCTGATTTTCGAGTAAATGTGTTTAACATAATAATGGATCGCATTGTCCAGTCACTAGAATCACGCTTTGTACAACACAAACAGTTGTATAAAGATGTGTCCTGCTTGGTCCCAGCAAAGTTTAAAACTATTGCAGAGAAGGGCCTTGAAGATGAAACATTGGAAGGTATTATTAACCTTTTTCCACAAATCAGCAAAGATCAAGTAATATTGGAATTGTTTTCTTTTGCTTCAAACTTTGATGTATTAAAGCTATTGCTTAATGATGGTGAGAATATGGATTCCAGTTGCAACAATTGTAAAATTTGCAGCACTTGCCCATCGTGTGTACTAAAAATTCTGGCATCCAACAGACTTCATGACAAGGCATATGAACTTTATAAAGTCATCTGCACACTATCAGTTACTCATGTCCAATGTGAGAGGACATTTTCAAAGCTAAAGATCATAAAGACAAGGTTAAGAAATTTGCTGTCTGAGGTGAATTTGGAATCATACATGTTGCTATCCATTGAAAAGGAATTGTTAGATGAATTGGATGCAGAAGCAATTATTGGCAGATTCGCACAATCATCTAGCGAACACAAACGATTGCTCTTAATATAGTGGACTGCATGCAATGCTCTATTGTGCTTTTGAACTATCTGTTAATGTGTAAATTGTGCAGTAAACTATTTAAAAATATCAACCAATTACTTAAAATTAAAAAAAAAAATTCAATTATAACATTCTGTATTTACATTTGGTATTACATTGTATTACGGGCAGCAGGGTAGCATGGTGGTTAGCATACATGCTTCACAGCTCCAGGGTCCCAGGTTCGATTCCCGGCTGGGTCACTGTCTGTGTGGAGTCTGCACGTCCTCCCCCTGTGTGCGTTGGTTTCCTCCGGGTGCTCCGGTTTCCTCCCACAGTCCAAAGATGTGCGGGTTAGGTGGATTGGCCATGCTAAATTGCCCGTAGTGTCCTAATAAAAGTAAAGTTAAGGGGGGGGTTGTTGGGTTACGGGTATAGGGTGGCTACGTGGGTTTGAGTAGGGTGATCATGGCTCGGCACAACATTGAGGGCCGAAGGGCCTGTTCTGTGCTGTACTGTTCTATGTTCTATGTTCTAGCTACTGCCAGTAATATGTACAGTACATGTACACTGTAATTACTAAGAAATACACATTTTTTCCACAAAAAGTTTAATTGTGTGCCCTGTTTTCCATATGTATTTTTTGAAAATTTTATTTATTCGTTATGAAAATTAAATGATAGCATTGTAGTTGTGGGTGGGCCACCTTTTTCTCCTGGCAACCAATATTTTTAGACCCAGTCCGCCACTGGGATCTGGTATTTACCTAGGAAAATCTGGTTCCCTTTTTCTCCCACAAACACATCAGCATTGTCATGGGGCTTTAGATAGAGCAGTCCAATATAACATGCTTGGACTGTACAAGACCAGCTTTTGTGCCAGATGAAACTCACAACAGCACCATGGCCTTACAGAACTAACCAAATCCAGTCTCTCTGCCCTGCATTGAAGCAGAGTTTTGAGTTCTCAAAGCAACGCTCTGTTGAATGATGTTATCGTTCACATTGTTGATCGTAACCAACGCCAAAAATAATGAAGTCCTTGGCCTGTGCAACCTGTTGAATAGAGCCTGGGTAGAAAATTGGTGATCACTGCAAATATCCTCAAGGCCTAGGGAGGAGGCTGACACAAGAAAACTGAGGACCATGGTTGATTCAGTGGCCACAGACAATGCTGAGGAAATGTTATATGCAGGGAACTCTTTCTAAATAAGTACAACAAAGTTTTGCCAAGGTAAAATACTGCAGATGTTGGAAATCTGAAATAAAAACAGAAAATGCCGGAAAAACTCAGCATGTCTGGCAGCATCTGTGGAGAGAGAAACAGAGTCACCATTTCAGGTCCATATGACTTGAAGAAGTTTACGACTCAAAACGTTAAATCTGTTACTCTCTCCACAGATGCTGCCAGACCTGTTGAGCTTTTCCAGCATTTCCTATTTAATTACAACTTTGCCATAACCTTGTGGCCAAGTCCCAGCCATATTTGGTACATTTCCTTTCACATTATTCCCTGGCATGTCCCACCTAGCCTGTGTTAAATAGTAGTAGGGCATGATGATGCACTGTTCTGTGTCACCTGCAATCACGGGCAGCCCTTGTCTGCTATTGTTGGTCCTCCATGCTTCAAGCTCAAACCTTGTGGAGCACTGACTTTCCAGCCCCATAGAACAAACAAAAATTTCAGCTGAAGTATACCACAGTTCCCCTGAAACTAAACAAGGTCACAAGTTCCAGCTTCTGCATCAACTATGGTTCACTGAGAGCTAGCAGTGCTTTATACTTGGAAAGCATTATCATTGCATTATATTGTAATGTGATTTTAACAGAATGTATTATTGGCAATAGCAAGGTTAATGACCATAATGCATGTCTACTGTAGCACTCAAAACTTACTTCCACAGTAATATTGCAGCAGTCAGGAAATAGGCAGTAAATAAGCACTAAATTGAACTTACTAATTACTGATCAGTAACATTCCCAACAGTGCAAGCATTAGGCTTAATTCTGACAGTAATTTTGAGCCTGGAATTCTATAGCCGAAAACAATAGACTGGAAGTGAGAGAGGTCAGGTGAGGACAAAACAAGCTGAGCTGCGATGCACCCTACAATCAAATAGCTCAAAAGATTTACGCAGATAATGCAGCTGAGGAAATGCTGCTCTGCCAATGGTTCTACCCTTGATTAGTTAAACGAAGGCCCTGAATGCCCTCCCAGTTGAATGCAAAAGATCATAGAATCATAGAATTTACAGCGCAGAAGGAGGCCATTCAGTCCATCGAGTCTGCACGGCCCCTGGAAAGAGCACCCTACTTAAGCCCACACCTCCACCCTATCCCTGCAACCCAGTAACCCCACCTAACTTTTTTGGACACTCAGGGCAATTTAGCATGGCCATTCCATCTAACCTGCACATCTTTAGTCTGGGATGAAACCAGAGTACCCGGAGGAAACCCAAGCAGACATGGGGCGAAAGTGGAAATTCCACGCATGGCACTATTTGAATAAGAGTGGAGGAGGTTCCCCAGTTTCCTGGCCATTTAACCCCCAAACATCCTCACTAAAAATAGATGATCTGGTGATCATCACATTGCCCTTTGTGGGAGCTTGCAGTGTACCACTTGGCAATTACATTTCCAGCATTACAATCGCGCCCACATTTCACAAGTCCTTAAATGACTGTGATGGTGCTTTGGGTGTCTTGAAGTCATGAAAGGTGGCATAAAAATGCAAGGTTTTTTGAAAAAATACCAACTTTAGTAGGCATGATGAATACTTGGGCAAAGTACTGCAAAACATTTAATATCCCTGGAACCATATCCAGCAGGGCAGAAATGAAATGACACCACCAATGAGAGTTTCACTCACTGGGAGTGCACATTGGAAAATTAGAATCATAGAATCCCTTCGGTGCAGAAGGATGCCATTCAGCCCATTAAGTCCATACCGACCTTTTGAAAGAGAACACTTCCTAGACCCACTCCCCCAGCCTAACCCAGTAACCCCATAACCCCACCTAACCTTTGGACATTAAGGGACAACTTAGAATGGCCAATCAACCTATGGACTGTGGGAGGAAACCGGTGTACCCGGAGGAAACCGACACAGGAAGAAAGTGCAAACTCCACACAGACAGTCACCCAAGGTTGGAAATGAACCTGTGTCCCTGACACTATGATGCAGCAGTGCTAACCACTGTGCCACCGTGCCGCCCTTGAATTGAAGGCAGTTCACCCCTGATTTGCCAACAGGTGCGCCCTTCAGAAATGTTGCCCAATGGGAATGCCAATTTATAAAGTTGGACACAGCAAGTGGTCAAGTAGAGATGGTGAAGTCAGAAAATTGCTGGCAAGTTTTCCAGTGCAACCCAATGCACTGTATAGGTCTCCCAGTTAGTCGTGTACTTGCACCACGTAAGATAATGCAGGTAAAGGAATAGATTGAAATTTTGAATGGTGCCAGCTTCTAAGCAGCATGACGGAAGGCTGAGAACAGATTCTGCACTTTATGTCAATTATGTCAAGTCCAGATCAGAGGGCAAAATATTTTACACCAGCAAACAGGATCAGAGGCCTCATGCTGATTTGGCAAATGAAGAAGATTGATTGGAACTTCCAATAAGGACCAACTCCACCTCACAACACGTAGAAGCAGGTGGAGAGACAAATTTTCTTTGAAAGAATGGTCGGCAGCAGATTACAGGACTCTTGCTCATTCACAGCTTCAGGTCAGAACATGAGTGACAAGAATGAACCTCAAAGTGCCTTGTGAATATTGCCAAAACACTTAGGATTAAACTGATGTCTTCAAATGGTGGAATTATATTCTTTGTAATGTATTCACCATGTACTGTACATCTATTGTTTAATTTTCATAATAAAAGTGTACTTTACTTTTCTGATGTCTTTTTATACACCCTAGAGTTACTTCAAAAAGCAGTGCTACAACATAAGCTGAAGCTACCATTGTTTATAATCTGTTTATCCAATTGTGGTGCCTTGATCCCACTAACAATATTGGAGACAGCTCTTTAGTGTAAAATCCCAGCACTCTTATTTTCAAAAGCGCTGATAACATTCGCAAGTGTTGATGTGATTTCTTCTTATACCACCAGGTGCCAGAAAGGGCAAAATTAAACAGCTCCCACTGGTGGCGTTTGGTATCGGGGCTGCCTATTCCTGGCTCTGGCTGTGGGTGAACTGAAATCCCAGCCTATTTCTAGAAGCGACGTCGAACATACACCACTCTTCCCCAGCACCCTCTCAGCCCTCTAGCCCTTAATAACATTAACCAGCATACTGGGAAAAGCTGCTAGATTAATACATTAATGTACCCTGCAGTAGAAAAAGGGAGCACCTTTACTGAACTGCTCCCAATGAGAGGGATATAGCAATACAAAAGAAGCAGTAGAAAGCGCGGTGGTTTGGATGCCACCAGAGCAAGTGAAAAACAACAGCGTATGCAAGTAATTATAGATTGTCCTGTATAATTACTGCATTACAATGTCACACAGCCCAGTAAAAGCAGAATAACAGAGCAACAAAGAGTCAAAAAGACGACAATGACTCATGAACTGATGGTGCCTGATATCACGTGATTGTGGTATTATGCATTTTATTTTGTCGATGATAATTAATAAACAGAATTTTATATATTATACAGAGATGGACAGGGTTCAGAAGGTTATACGCCATCACCCAGAATCTCATCCCCTCAGTGTCCTTATGTGGTAGCCATGATGTGGAGATGCCGGCGTTGGACTGGGGTGAGCACAGTAAGAAGTCTTACAACACCAGGTTAAAGTCCAACAGGTTTGTTTCAAACACGAGCTTTCGGAGCACGGCTCCTTCTTCAGGTGACCTGAAGAAGGAGCCGTGCTCCGAAAGCTCGTGTTTGAAACAAACCTGTTGGACTTTAACCTGGTGTTGTAAGACTTCTTACTGTCCTTATGTGGTCATCGATAGTGAATATTGGCAACAGTGAGGATGAGAAAGGATTTTTCAAACAGTCCAAATCCTGTTGTTGCCCAACGTCAATATATGCAGACTTTCTGACAATTTTCTTCATCAGCTGATGATTGAAGCTGCTGCTATTCGAAATTAGGCAAGTCAGTGTTAGAAATCTTTATGGCACAGAAAGGCTATTTGACCCATCATGTCTGTTTTGAGCACAAATTCAATTGTTTAGCATCGCGCAAACATCTTGGATTCTCTGACGCCGTACTCGCCGTTCGCCAATAGGCTGGAGAATCCACATTGGCGCCAAAATCCGGGGGCAGCGCCACTTATGCGATGCTTCACTCCCTCCAAAACAGTGTACAAAACAGATTTTACCTGAGGCCCTCCCCCTCCGATGCTCTGCCCCCGATGGGCCGAGGTCGTTTGTGGTATTTTTTTCCGGGAACTCGGGAGTGGCGGCTGCAGACTAAGTCCAGCGCCGCCACAGTCGGGGGGGGAGCCGATCCGCAAGCAGGGGGAGACTTTGACTTTGACACTGGTGGGAGGCGGTCTGGGGGTGGCGAGCCTGGCCAAAGGGGGTCACTATTTGGCAGTCTGGGTCCACGCACGGTCGAGGCCATGTTGCACGCCGCAGCCGCTGCAGGCCGCCACCGTGCGCATGCGCAGTCACGGATCTGTCAATTCTCTGGCTGTAACTGCAGCTAAAGCTGGGGGCTCAACACTACATGCCTGCTAGCTCCCTCCCCCCCCCCCCCCAACCAGATGGAGGGTCAGTGGCTGTTTTGCGCCGTTTGTTAGGTCGTAAAACTCCACCATTCCCATACCGGCGTCAGCACTTAGTCTCAAAATCGGAAAATCCAGCCCCTGAGATTTTAGCACCGCACGGATTAATTAAGTAATGAAGAAAGAGTTACATTTATATATTACCTTTAACGTTGTCAAGGACCTGAAGGTGCTCAATGGCAATGAGTGACAAACAAAACTTACCCTTAAGCCACTCAAAGACATATTAATTATGAACCTGAAAGGCTAATTTTAGTTCTCTTTCCACAGATGCTGTCTGAAAGCGGCTAAGTATTTGCATAATTTTCTGTTTTACTAAAGCGATATGCAGATAGGTGACCCAGGGAGACAGACTGTAAGTAGCACCTTAAAGAAGTAGAGAGAGAGATCCACAGCCGGAATAAGTGTTTAGGGAGGGAATTTGTAAGCTCAGGATCCTGGCAGCCGAAGGCACATTTTCCAATGGTGGAATGAAGGAGGCCAGGGGGTTATGTAAGAGGCCAGAATTGGTAGAGTGCAAATGGGTCTTGGATAATTTGTAGAGCTGGGGGAGGTTGCAGAGATACACAGAGGTGAAATCATTGAGAGATTTGAACCCAAAGATTAGAGTTTTCAGACCAAGTTGTTGCCAGACCAGGAACCAATGTAGACCAGTGAACAAAGGGTGAATGGGTCTTTGTGTGAAGATAGAGGCAGCAGAGTTTTGGAATGGTGCGGGGCGGGGAGAGGTTTCATTTTCATCTTTGAATCTAGGAAATCACAAAGACATAGATGAGGATTTAATCTGCAAATGAGCTGGAGCATAGGTGGTGATGGACAATGTTGTGGAAGTGGAAGTAAGCGGTCTTGGTGATGGAGAAGTTAGAGAGGTTGGAATCTCAACTCAGGGTCAAATAGGGTGCAAAGGACAAGAACAAACAGTGGCCAGTGAGGGCACTGACGTCCCTGACTGGGAAACCAAGTTCGTTGCAAGGACAATAGCTTCGGCCTTCCCGATGTTTAACTGGAGAAGTTCTTTACTCTTCCAACACTAATGGTCAGAAAAGCAGCGGATCAAAGGCAGTAAAGGGATTGACACAAGTAGTGATGAAGTGCTTTTATGGACTTTTTGAGATGCAGTCACTATTTCAACAGAGCAGGAAGTTTGCGCACAGCAAGCTCCCACAAGCAGCAACTTGCTCACGACCAGATAATCTGTTTTAGTGATGCTGTTTGAAGGATGCATATTCGCCAGGTCACCAGAAGAATTCCTATTCTTTTCTTCAAAATAGTGCTGCATGCACATGCTTCCACTGGAGATGGTATAACGATTCATCTGAAAGAGGGCGTCTTCAACAGTGCAACGCTCCCACTGCACTGGAACATCAATCTCGATGATGTGCTCAAAACCATGAAGTAGGACTTAAACCCACAACCATCTGAATGGAGAATTTAAATGTGCATTAGCCTTTTCCTGTGTGTGGATATTCACATTGTATAATTACAATTATTTTAAAAGGTATTAAAATTTTATAATAAATGAATGTTCATTGGCAAATTGTCTCAGTGTTGATGTTTTCACTTCTCGCTCCTTATTCTTTCCTCCGCTCCACCCACCTTTCCTCCCTGACTGCGATAGCAAACCTTCTGGGGGAACCATTATCCACTGGTACTTCACCCAACTCTGCATTATTTGGGTGTCATCCCCAACACCAACGATCCAGCTTCTATTCGACAGGAGCTTGTGCCATTGTAGAGATGGATCCTCCTTTTGCAATATCCACATGCATGCATTCGCAACAAAATTCACTGTTTACTGTTAATAATTAGAAATGCTAGCCAATTTCCCCTCCCAAGGCGTCCATAGAATTCTTACACTGCAGAATGAGGCCATTCAGCCCTTTGAGATTACACCGACCCTCCAAAAAAGTATTCTACATAGGCCCACTCTGCCACTTTATTCCTGTAACCCCACGCATTTATCATGACCAAGCTACCTAACCTGCATATCTTTGGACTGTGGGAGGAAACCGGAGCACCCGGAGGAAACCCAGACAGACACGGTGAGTGTAGGCAAACTCCACACAGTCACCCAATGCTAGAATCAAACTGGTGCTGTGAGGCAGCAGTGTCAGTATTGAGACAAGTTGCTAATTACCTTGATACTTCAACACCCACTGCCAATCATGTTAAATTTGTGGAAATTGTGTGTCAAAGACAAGACAGTGACTGAAAAAAGGTTACAACTGCATCCTGATGAGAATATTCGAAGGAGTCCACTGTAATTTATATTTTGGTGCTGCCCTGATGGCAGCCTTACTGTTAGGAGAAGATCTCTGGAGTCACAGAATGTCATCTCAACAGGCCATTTTGATCCCTGACCCCGGTCAACATGAAAGGCAAATGGCTCTGGTGACCATTCCTTCCTGCTGGATTCAACTTCTGACTTGCTCGAACTCATCATTTCATTCTGTCCCTGTGTGTGCTGAGCCTTCAGGCCATCTGTCATTTTGATGCAGCTGTTTGCTTTAAAATTCTTTGGACTCTGGAGCAGTTCCTACAGATTGGAGGGTAGCTAATGTAAGTCCTCTATTCAAAAAGGGAAGTGGAGACAAAACAGGAAACTAGGCGTCAGGGACCAGTAAGCCTAACGTTGGTAGTAAGGAAATTGCGAGAGCCCATTTTCAAGGATTTCAAGCATTTGGAAAGCATTGGTGTAATCAGAAAAAGTCAGCATGGATTTACAAAAGGGAAATCATGCTTGACAAATCTACTGGAATTCCTTGAAGATGTAACTAATAGAGTTGACCAGGGAGAACCAGTGAATGTGGTTTATTTTGACTTTTAGAAGGCTTTAAACAAGGTCTCACATAGGAGATTACTATGTAATGTAAGCACATGGGATTAGGGATAGTGCCTTGAGATGGATAGAAAGCTGCTCAGGAGACAGGAAGCAAAGAGTTGGTTTAATGGGCCTTTTTCCGATTGGCAGGCAGTGATTAATGGGATACCGCAAGGATCTGTGCTGGAACTCAACTGGTCACATTTTATATAAATGATTTGGACGAGGGAACTAAATGACCTCCAAATTTGCAAATGGTGCAAAATTGGGTGGGAGGGTGAACTGTGAGAACTTGTCTGATGCACAAGGACACTAAGGTCTCGCTGAGTACTACCTCTCTCAATTTACACCCATTCAAATAATAATATGCCTTCCTATTTTTGCTACCAAAGTGGGTAACCTCACATTGTGTGCAGTTTTGATGTCGTTACCTGAGAAACGTTGTTCTTGCTAAGGAGGGAGTGTAGCGAACGTTTACCAGGCTGATTCCTGGGATAGCAGGACTGAAATATAAGGGGAGAGTACATTGGTTAAATTTGTTGGAATTTAGAAGAGTGAGAGGGGGCCTCATAGAAACTTATGCAATTTTAACAGGATTACACAGGACAGGTTCAGAAAGAATCTACCTGATGATGGGGGAGTCCAGAAGTGGGGGTCATAGTTTGAGGATAAGGGATAAATTTTTTAGAAGTGAGGTGAGGAGAAATTTCTTCACCCAGAGAGTGGTGTATCTGTAGAATTCACTACCACAGAAAGTAGTTGAGGACAAAAAGTGGTGTGATTTCAAGAAGGAATTAGATATGGGCCGGAATTCTCAGACCTAGCACTGGCTCGAAGGATCTCCGGCGGGGGGCGAGAATCGCGCCCCAATGCCGGCTCGCCGATTCTCCGTAGCCGATTCTCGGGCGTCTGCGGGATCGCCGCCTCACCAGTCGGGGGCCATTGAAAGTGGCATCCCCGGCGATTCTCCGGACCTCGACGGGCCGAGTGCCTGCCGTGTTTGGCCAAGGTGTGGGTCATGTATGGTTCCACACAGCGGGACCTGGAAGTTAGTTGTGTCTGCAGGGGCCGTCCTGGTGGGTGGGGGGGGGGGGGGGGGGGCGGGGGGATCTGATCCCGAGGGGGGCCTCCACAGTGGCCTGGCCCGCGATCAGGGCCTACCAATCGGCCGACGGGCTGGTTCCGTGGGGGCCTATGTTCCTACACGTCGGGCCCCTGTAGGGCTCTGCTCTATTGCCCGGGGGCCGACGCGGAGACGGGAACCCACGCGCATGCGCTAACTCGTGCTGCGCCAGTTGGAGCTGTGGGGACCACTCTGGCACCGACCTAGCCCCCCAGGAAGGGGAGCATACCGGACGATTGATGACTGTTGACGCCGGAGTGGTTCACGCCGCTTTTTACGCCAGCATCAGAACTTGGCCACGGGATTGGAGAATCCCGGCCATAGTTCTTGGAGCGAAAGGGATCAAGGCATATGGGGGGGAGGTGTGATAGGGTATTGAACTTGATGATCAACCATGATCATAATGAATGGTATAGCAGGTTTGAAAGGCCAAATGGCCTACTCCTACTTCTATTTTCTTTTCTTAAAATAAATTTAGAGTACCCAATTTATTTTTTCCAATTAAGGGGCAATTTAGCGTGGGCAATGCACCTACCCGCACATATCTGGGTTGTTGGGGCGAAGCCCATGCAAACACGGAGAGAATGTGCAAACTCCACACGGACAGTGACCCAGGGCCGCGATCGAACCTGGGACCTCGGCACCGGGAGGCAGCAGTGCTAACCACTGCGCCACCGTGCTGCCCTACTTTTATTTCCTTTATATGTTTCTATGTAATTCCTTCTGGAACTGGAGAAGGTCCGCAATCAGAAGTATAGCCACGAGGGTAGCAATTCTCTGCAACCTCTGAACGTGCTCTGCTGCAAATGAGGGTGGATATGGGTGGGAGGAAACTGGACCATATGGTAAGACTGCTTCTATTAGCTTTGCAATATAAATGGAGTCAGTTTACTCATTAGAGATAGATGTTTCCTGATATGTGGAGGAATCAATTAAACACTTTACAGTATCCATGAATCCCCACATACAGATAATGTATTTGCCTAGAAATGTGATACGAAGACCAAGATTAGTAGTACTACACACCCCAGATAAAAATAAACTACTTGTAAACCATTACAGCATAGACTATTTACTCATTCGTTCCACAGGACAACTCAAAGAAACAGAAAACAAGAACAAATAGTTTGAAGCAAGAAAGGTTAGATTTCTACATTGTGCTGCCGTCTGCTGGGAACATTAAGTTGCAGATATGATGGGCTCTTCAGTGTTTGCTGAACATTAAGCAGCAGTTAATTAGAGACCATTTTATGCTAGGATCCAGCCAGGTCTTTGGCTTCTATGTTTATCTGCAGCCAATTTTTATCAGCTTTTTTTGTCCCTGAGCCTTAAGTGACAAAAGCATCACACCGCGCAACATTGAAATGCGAGGCGGCATGGTGGCACAGTGATTAGCACTGCTGCTTCACAGCTCCAGGGACCCGGGTTCAATTCCAGCCTCAGGTGACTGTGTGTGGCGTTTGCACATTCTCTTCCTGTTTGCGTGGGTTTCGCCCCCACAACCCAAAGCTGTGCAGGGTAGGTGGATTGGCCACGCTAAAATTGCCCCTTAATTGGAAAAAATGAATTGGGTACTCTAAATTTATTTTTTAAAAGATTAGGTGGATTGGCCATGATAAATTGCGTAGGTGCAGGCACGGGACTAGATAGGCTGCTCGTTCCAAGCATCGGTGCAGACTCGATGGGCCGAATGGCCTCCTTCTGCACTGTAAATTCTATGATAAGACTACCCAGCCCACTTGATGCCACCTTTCCAGAGTACCAGCCCCATCATTTTGTAACCCCAATCTGACTAGGGCTTCAATTTAAGATTTCATCAGGAGGTTGCAGGCAACAACAGTGCAGCACTTCCTCAATACTCCAAGTCTGGAACAGGTTCCAGAGCAGGGATTTAAACCCACAATCTTCTAACTCACAGCAAGAGACATGTTGACCTTGTAAAACTGCATCAAACAGCACGGTGGCACAGTGGTTAGCATTGCTGCCTACGGCGCTGAGGACTTGGGTTCGAATCCCGGCCCTGGGTCACTGTCCGTGAGGAGTTTGCACATTCTCCCCGTGTCTGCGTGGGTTTCGCCCCCCACAACCCAAAGATGTGCAGGTTAGTTGGATTGGCCACGTTAAATTGCCCCTTAATTGGAAAAAATAATTGGGTACTCTAAATTAAAAAAAAAAAACTGCATCAAACAATGGGAATCCAGTGGAACAATCTCAGCTGGTTGGAGTCATACCTGGCACAAAGAAAGATGGTGGTGGTTGTTTCAGGTCAACCATCTCAGTTCCAGAACATCACTGCAGGAGTTCCTCAGGAGAGTGTTGTAGGCCCAACCATCTTCAGCTACTTCATATATGACCTTTCTTCCATCATGAGGTCAGAAGTGGGGATATTTGCTGATGCTTGCACAATGACCATCTGAGATTCCTCAAATACTGAAGCAGTCCATGTCCAAATGAAGAAAAACCTGGACAATATCCAGGCTTGGGCTGACAAGTGGAAAGTAACATTCATGCCAGACAAGGGAGAATCTAACCATCGCCACTTGACATTCAATGGCATTACCATCACTGAATTCCCCACTATCAACTTCCCCGGGGTTATCATTGACCAGAAACTGAACTGCACTAGCCTTGTAAATACTGTCGCTGCAAGAGCAAGTCAGGCTAGGAATACTACGGCAAGCAGTTCACCACCTGACTCCTCAAAGCCTGCCCACCATCTACAAGGCACAAGCCAGGAGTGTGATGGAATACTCCCCACTTTCCCGAATGAGTGGTGCTCCAAAAACACTGAGGAAGCTCAACACCATCGGGGTCGTAAAGAGTAGCACATAAATCCTCAACTTGTTAGGGCTGCACGTGGCACAGTGGTTAGCACTGGGACTACAGCGCTGAGGACCCGGGTTTGAATCCCGGCCCTGGGTCACTGTCCGTGTGGAGTTTGCACAGTCTCCCCGTGTCTGCATGGGTTTCACCCCCCACAGTCCAAATATGCGCAGGTTAGGTGGCTTGACCACGCTAAATAGCCCTGTAATTGGAAAAAGAAATAATTCGGAACTCTAAATTTAAAAATAAAAATAAAAAAGTAAATCCTCAACTTGTCGTCTGTCACTCAGGACTCCTAAACAAGAAGTACTGTTGACACCCAAGCCAGCAATCGCTGAAGTCTGTGAGAATTTCAATGTTTCCATTCCTGCATTGTTATTCAAAACCCTATCAGAAGTGACTGGCACAAATCAGTGACTGTCCCGGGCGCATCATGTGAATTGTGCGAGAGTCCTAAATCGGGCTCCACATCTGGTGCCGGGCAAATTGCGAGTCACCCGACTTGCTCCGCCTGGCGCCATGTGGAATTCGCCCTCACTGACCACTACCATTGCCCACCAATGTGTGTGTCTCTGCACTGGTGGAGGGTGAGGATGACAGCTGTGCTACGACTATAAAGGTGGCATCCTCGGAGCTCTCCTCCCAGGTGTTCTTATGGGAGGCAGTGCATGGCATTCCCCCCTCCCAGGATAGACTGGCGCATCGGCTGGAGCTCCTGCGGGAAAATGAACATGTGGTCAGTGGGAGGACTGGATAATTCTGTGTGGCATTAACAACTCACATGTGACAGGTCATCTGGGTGGATCTTGACCTCTGCGACATGTGCCGACCACCACACACGTGGTCGCACACGAGCTGGATGTTCAGAGAGTAGAACCCCTTCCTGTTGATGTAGGGCACTCCATGATGGCCCAGTAAGCACAAGGTTGCATGCGTGCCATCTATTACCCCAGGGACCTGGGTCACATGTCAATGGCAGAGAATCCTGCTGCCTGGGCATCTTGTTGAACCTGGTCCATGTCAAAGTTTATATAGTCTGCTGCCTGGGCAAACAGGACATACGTGACCTCACGATGCACTTGTAGACTGTAGCTTGTGAGATGCCACATAAGTGGCTACGGTTACCTTGACGGCCACCAAGAGTGGGTATCCTCCTCCTTCCATGGTGCCAACTCTGCAATAACATGCACAGGTGCCGCCCGTCTGCTTGTTGAGGCGGAGCCTCCTTGCAGCACACACTATCCGTCATCTGCTCGAAAGGCCAGCAACGTTTGTTACAGTCTGGGCCATTGCAATCCCTCCCCCTCTGAGTCCCTGGCAGATGGGTGGCAGGATCCGCAGGAAGTGGGGTGGGACCCCTGCACATGGGCCTCCAATCGAGCGTCTGTTGACGTTGCCCCTGCCGCTTTTTCCGGAGTCTAGCCACCTGGCCTGTCAGCAGCACCACTAGGGAAGTTCTGCTGGGTCCAAATGTTGTCCTTCCCGAGCAATATCTGTAAGGAATTGGGAGAGGATGTGAGGACTGACAACCAGCAGTGTCTTCCACCCCGGGACCCTCCATTGCTCTCCCCCTTCCCACCCCCCCCTTAATCTGGCATGCCCTGCCCACGCACCCCCCGCCGCAACGGGACCCCTGCTCAACTGACTCCACACTTGCACCCCAGGCACCCCCTTGTAACGTTACCTGGACCGGGCACAGGTCCCCTCCCTGGAGCAGTCAGCCACCCTCAAGACACGATAATGTCCCCAGTGCTGGGGCCCAGCCCCGAGGTCTTTGGATGTTGGATGCTGCGTCCGTGGTGTTGCTTCCTGCAGTGTTCAGGCCCAGTGCCAGGCCTCATGGTATGTTAAGCAATAACCCCACATGCTACATGGCATGCCTACCCACAGGAATCCACTTGGGATGTGTGAAGTGCTCATTTAACTACAATTGTTAATTCTCCATTCGCAGCCTTCAGCCACGTGGCCAGAGTCCTCCGAAATCAGTAGGGTTATGGTTGGCTCGGTGGGGCACGGGACGGGGTAAACACAATCCAGGGGTTGACAGGATGGACCTGTGAGCGATTAGACCACCCACCCAGCCAAGACCATGGGCAGCCATCCCCTAGTCTGCAACCCCCAACCCTCTAATGGCGGCCCTCCCCAACCGAGGCTGGGCCCCGATTGCTCCCCCACCCCTTCCGAGCACTGAGGCAGCAAACCCAGTGCCCCCAGGATCTTTGCCCATGAGCTAAGATGTCGAATCATCTCCTCAGGTCTCCTCAGCAGCCCCTCCGCCAGTTTCATATTTTTAAAAAGGAGTGCTAATCAGTGCGATCGTGTGACCACTTTCTGGGGAGGCTGTAAGATTATGGGAGGCCGTTAGATAGGGACTCGCTCCCGTTAATTGTATGTAGATTGGCCTTAAGTAGTGATTATTGGTTTCTTGCCACACAAAGGTGATTCGCCAAGGGGAGTGAGCCAGTTAGGTTGCAAATGGACTGGCGCCCACGCAGTTCTCATTTTTGGCCTCTCCCGCTATTTAACGGTTTTGCCGCACTTTCGCTTGAGCGCAACACAGTCATTAAATCACACCGTAGGTTGCTTCTGTTTTAAAAACTTAGGGGCAGCATGGTAGCACAATGGTTAGCACTGTTGCCTCACAGTGCCACGGACCCGGGTTTGATTCCTGGCTTGTGTCCCTGTCTGTGCGGAGTCTGAACCTTCTCCCCATGTCTGCGTGGGTTTCCTCCGGGTGCTCCCTTTTCCTCCCACAGTCCAAAGATGTGCAGGTTAGTGGATTGGCCACGCTAAATTGCCCCATAGGGTCCAAAGGTTAGGTGGGGTTGCTGGGTTATGGGGATAGGGTGGAGGTGTGGGGTTAGGTAGGGTGCTCTTTCCAAGGGCTGGTGTAGATTCAAGGGGCTGAATGGCCTCATTCTGTATTTTAAATTCTATAATTCTATGATTCTATGAAAATATTCAACACCTTGAACTAAATGTATAATTCTTTTCATTGCCTTCAAAATCCTTCCTAATATGTAGTGTCCAGAATTGCACACAATGGGCTGGATTCTCTGCCAAGCCGTGCAACATTTCCGTTTCACCCCGCCGGCGGGATGCTCCGTTACGCCGGTTGTTCAATGGGTTTCCCATTGTGGGGCAGCCCCATGCCGTCGGGAAACCCCTGGGCTGCTGACAACATGGAGTATCCCACCAGCGGAGAATCCAGCTCAATACTCCAGTTGAGGTTGACTGGTGTTATATAAGAGTTCACCAGAACATTTTTGCTTTTTTACACTATGCCTCTAATTATAAAGCCCAGTCTCTCAAAATTCTTTACTAACCACTTTCACGATGTGATCTTCCACCTTTAATGATTTGTGCACATATACAACTAGGTGTCTCTGTCCCTGCACCCCAATTAAAATTGTAACCTTTATTTAATATTGCCTTTCCTCATTCTTCTGACCAAAATGTGCAATTTCACACTTCTCTGCATTAAATGTCATCTGTCACGTGAAATGAAAATTGCTTATTGTCACAAGTAGGCTTCAAATGAAGTTACTGTGAAAAGCCCCGAGTCGCCACATTCCGGCGCCTGTACGGGGAGGCTGGTATGGGAATGTTTTCTCAATCCAGCAGCCTGTCCCTGTCCTCTTGCAGGCTATCACTATCGTTCACACAGTTCACAATACATCTAAGATTTGTGTCATTTGCACCACTTCACATTGTGTCCTGCGCACCTAAGACTAGATGATTATCTTTTTTCTTATTTGCTCTTGATGTGGGCACTGCTGGCTAGGCCAGCATTTATTGCCCATCCCTAATTGCTGTTGAGAAGGTGGTAGTAAGCCACCTTCGAGCTGCTGCAGTCCATGTGGTGTGAGTGCACCCACAGTGCTGTCAAGGAGGGAGTTTTAGGGTTCTAAAAGAAAAGAAACACAGTGATCCTCTCACCAACCCTCGGGACCCGTCCATCTACCTTCCTTCAGTCCGATAAACCGTGAGGAGAATACTGCTGTAAGTTGTTGTACAAATGCATGGTGATAGGGCTGAAGTATGTGGAAAAGGTTACGGGGCGGGAATATCCAACCCTGGTCCATGTTGGAGAAATGCCGGGGGGGGGGGGGGGGGGGATTCATGCGACGCTGCTCCGACGCCAATCCGCCAATTCTCTGGTCACTGGAGAATCAGCTACACCGGCGCGAGCCGGGGACGGCTCTACGCAGCCCCCCCCCCCCCCCCTCACCCGGCGATTCTCCGCGCGTGATGGGCTGAGTGGCCGCCAAGATAGGTTGAGTCCCACCGGCGCCGTTCACGTGTGGTCCTACCCAGCGGGACCTCGGTGAAAATGCTGGAAAATCTCAGCAGGTCTGGCAGCATCTGTAGGTAGTGAAAAGAGCTAACGTTTCGAGTCCAGATGACCCTTTGTCAAAGCCAGTAAGACAATGGGAATAGGACAAGTGAAGAAACAAAAGATGAGAAATGCAAAATCATTACCAAAAGATAGTGTCCGAAAAAATGTGGAAAATGTTGAACTTAATGTTAAGTGTCAATTAAGCATGTTACGTCCTTCTGAACTTATTACCATCTCCTTTAACTTTCTACCTGATATGTTAGGCAGGTTGGTTCGATGTTGACTGCAACTGGATGCAGTGAAGCTAGAAACAAATGTCTGACACAGGAGATGATCCAACACTGTTTTATTTAACTAATAGACTGCTGTACATATTCAGCTGTGGGTTGACACTCTACTAATCCAACTGATGACCTCTTACTGGCTTGACCAGACTTACTAGCTGCCACGTGGTAATAGTGCTCACTAGCTTGTGCACTCTGACTATCTCAATGTGATGAATGTAATATATGTGTATATATGATAATTCACACTGTCTTTGTAAAGCACTGTGGCGCTATCCTACCACTAGGGGGAGTAGCTCTGGGAGTACTCAGGAACTTGTACTGGGCTCCACCCTTGGCTCCGTCCACGACTCCTCCCCCTAGTGCCGCTGTATAAATACCCTTGTCCAGAATCAGCCTGAGTTCACTACGAGTTCATCAACGGGTAACAGGCTGGCTCTGAAGTAAGTCGATTAAAGCCTAGATTCATATCGGAAACACGTGTCTGGTGAATTGATGGTTCCATCACTCAGTAGCTGGGTCCTGAGAGAAGGAGAGTCTTAATGCCCCGTGGGCTTTATAGTGGTGGTGTCCTGTCTGGTGATTGGTTGTTCTGTGTGTTCATTGGTCATCCTATGTGTCAATCACTGCCTGTCTGCATCTCATTATATACATGAGTGGATATTATAACACGACCATCATCCCTTTTGCCATTTGATTATTGTCTTCCAAGCTGCTATAGATCTTCCCTTTCATTATGTACTCCCCCTCCCCCACCCCACTGCCGCTGCCCTACTCAACTTTCTCTGTCGCTATGCTAAAACTATTACATCTCTGTCTTTTTCCAGTTTTGGTGAAAGGTCAATTATTTTCAAACGTTCACTCTTTTCCTCTCTCTACAGATGCTGGCAGAGCTGCTGAGTAATTTGCAGCAATTTTTTTATTTTATTGAAGATATTTATAATAAGGTCCCCGCTCCTCATATCACAGACCTGAAGACTTGGAGCGGCAGGCCACAGAGGAGTAAACTGATCAGGATATTCCTGCAGGCCATTCCACTTCAGGCAGAAGCTGGATGCTTAATCACTGGAGACAAGGGGATGAAAGATTAGAAGGTGAGTCACTACCCTGGCCAACCCTGGCACACAAGCCATCAGCTGGTTGCAAAACAACATTATAAGAAACCAATTCCTCGTCCACAAGTCTCAACTGGAGGAAGTGGTGGGGGAGAGGGATGGGAGAGAGAGGCGTTTGTGGTGCATGAGCACAATAAGGGAAACAACAACTTGTATTTATGTGGCGCCTTCAACATAGTAAAACTTCCCAAGGAGCTACACAGAAGTGTTATTAGACAAAATTTGACACTGAGTCACTGAAGAAACTTGGAAGTTGCTGAGTTCAATCATTTCTGACCCAGTTAAAGCAACATTTGCCAAAGACGGGAGCTGCAACTGAGACTGGTTTGAGAATTAGTCAGCAGAGTTGACATAGAACCATCAAATTCCTACAGTGCAGAAGGAGGCTATTTGGCCCTTTGAGTCTGCACCGATCCTTTGAAAGAGCACCCGACCAAGACCCACTTCCCCGCCCCATCCCTGCAACCCCACCCAACCTGCACACATCTGTCATTGAAACTAAAAAGAAAAGTTTACATGATGCAAAATATCAACGCAGTAGCAGAAACACAGTATGACTTGAAAGCCAAGCCAAGTGTGCAATAAGACAGGAAGATACTACGCAAATAAACACTGGATAAACTTATATCAAGAAATTTCAACTGACCGTGATAATGGAAATCTACGAGCTGTGCATGAAGAGATCAAGTGGGCACTTGGTCTGACCATCACCAAAGTTGCCACCATCAAGTTGTCATATAATGAATTGCTCACTAACAGAAACAACCAGATGGAATTGATTGTGAGCTGTACTCCCATGGGATGGGCACCTCAAAGTCTGCATTTGATTACCTCTTACAGTTTCCTGTCATGGTTGAGTTAGATGAAGTAATGTCATCACTTGAATTCGAACCGTCCATTGATTGTTTAGCAAGTATGGAATTCCAGCCAAACTGATCAAGCACAGATATTTTCCTCTGCTGTGACACTTCCATGACCTTCTTCTTTCACTATTGGAAGGTAGGATCCATCGGGACATGTCTGACGAAAAAAAAAATCATTGCATTACAAATTCATCTTACTCCGTAGAGTCATTGGGAAACTTTGCTGAGGTTATGCTGAAAAGACTCTACACTTTGTATGTCAAATTTACTTTAATGTGGAAAGTGGATGTCAGGGACTTTAAATCCCAACAGGACTTGGAGAATTTTAGATCATAAAATAGATGTTGTAAATTGTTTTCTCTTTCTGACCGTGTGTAGTAAAGCCTGTGGACGCGATTCTCCACTCTCACGCCGGTTCGGAGAATAGCGGGCCGCGCCGATTTTTACGGCGACGCCGGTCCGACGCCCTCCCGCTATTCTCCGAACCCCGCACAAACTTCAATTCAGCATTCCCGGCAAAGCCCTCGACAGCCCCCCTGACACGACCAAAAGCCCGACTTTTAGGCCCCCCGCTAGTCTCCGGTCCAGATGGGCCGAAGTCCCAAAGTCATCACGCCATGTTTTCACGCCGGCTAACACACCAGCTTTTCAAGTTCGTCAACCAGTCGTGCTGGCTGACGAGAGCTTCGAGGAGGTGAGCGCACCGCTCAGCGCACCGCTCAGTGCACTGCTGGAGTCTGGCCACAACGGGGAAGGCATCCCCGAGAACGGGAGGGGGTCCAGAGCGGGGGCGTGTGGGGGAGACTGAGGGGGGGAGAGTGTGGGAGACTGAGGGGGGAGTGTGGGAGATGGAGGGGGGAGTGTGGGAGACGGAGGGGGGAGTGTGGGAGACGGAGGGGGGGAGTGTGGGAGATGGAGGGGGGAGTGCGGGAGACGGAGAGGGGGGTGGGAGACTGAGGGGTGGGTGTGGGAGACGGGGGTTGTGGGAGATGGAGGGGGGGAGTGGGAGACGGAAGGGGGGGAGTGTGGGAGACGGAGGGTGGAGTGTGGGAGATGGAGGGGGGAGTGTGGGAGACGGAGGGGGGAGTGTGGGAGACGGAGGGGGGAGTGGGGGAGACGGAGGGGGAGTGGGGGAGACGAAGGGGGGGAGTGGGAGTGGGGGGGGGCGTATGGAGAGAGGGAACGAGTGACCCGTCCAACCCCGGTTATAAAATGTCTGCCACCATGCCATGGCGTGCCGGTCACGAGGACACGGCCGCTGGTTGCCCTGTGGCTTATGGCCACAGGCCACTGACGCACCGGTGAAGAGGACGTAGTTAACTGCCCGTTGGATGCAGAAAGTGGCCAGGGGTTAGGCTGCCCGCGTGTCAGCAGCGCGACCAGGCCACCGGGACACACAGGTATCCCCTGGCTGGCGGCTGCCGAGGTGTCGACTAACCTCCGTCTAACATGTCCCGTTTCTCTGCCCCCCACCACCCTTCTGTAGGTTAGCACAATGTCTGCGAACAGAACGGCTATGTTCTGCTCAGTGGTTGGGGCCGCTGCACTGCATTTGGAGATGCAGCAGCATCCACACCCACAACCCGCAGTGGATGCAGGGCCAGCTGCAGCAGCAGAGGGAAGGGCCGAGGAGTTGCCAGTCATCGAGCAGCATGGGGGGGAGGAGGGGAGAGTGAGGGTGCAGCCAGGGCGCCAGAGGCAATGACCAAGGCCGAGGGTGTACCGTGCCCGGATCTCTTTCCTAACAATGACGGGCATCACCTGCAGGAGGAGACTCCGGTTGAGTAGGGAGACGGTGACACATATCTGTCACCTCGTGGCGCACCTCGCCACACGTGGAACGGGGGGAGGACACACGATCCCGGTTGCCGTCAGGGTGACGGTCGCTCTTAACTTCTATGCGACCGGCTCCTTCCAGTCTCCGAGCGGGGACCTCTCCAGGATCTCCCAGTCATCGGTGCACAGGTGCATCCGGGATGTGACCGACGCCCTCTATGCCATCGCGGACCGCTACATCACCTTCCCCGAGGACCGAGCAAGTCAAGATTCACGAGCTTGTGGATTTGCCAGCGTTGCCGGGATACCGATGGTGCAGGGGGGTCATTGATTGTGCTCACGTCGCCATGCCCCCGCCTGCAGGGGACAGGGAGGTGTTCACAAATAGGAGGGGGTTTATACTCCATGAATATCCAGGTGGTATGCGACCCCCACATGAGGATCATGAATGTCTGCGCAAGGTTCCCAGGGAGTGTGCATGACTCCTACATACTGACGCAGTCGTACATACCTGCGATGTTTGAGGGACGTCCCCCCGGCTGAGGGGCTGGTTGCTGGGCGCAGGGGTTATCCGCTGAGGTCTTGGCTGATGACGCCTATACGGAGGCCTCAGACCAATGTGGAAACCCGATACAACGAGGCCCATGCAACAACCAGGGGTGTGGTGGAGTGCTGCCTTGGGCTCCTGAAGATGAGATTCAGGTGCCTGGACCGCTCCGGAGGGGCCCTGCAGTACCAGCCTGACAGGGCCGCTCGCATTGTTGTGGTCTGCTGTGCGCTGCACAACATTGCGATGCAGAGGGGAGATGCCCTGCTGGAGGAGGCGGAGGGAGAAGCCAGTGGCAGTGGTGCTAGCACAGAGGGGGAGGAGGAGGAGGAGGAGGAGAGGGAGGAGGGGGAGGAGGAGGAGGAGGAGGAGGAGGAGGCTGGCGGAGTAGCAGGCGCAGCACGCCGACGCGACCCAGGTGCTGGTGATGCCCAGGAGGCAGCACGACGGACCCGGCGAGGACGACGGGCACGCGACGCCTTGGTGGAAGCAAGATTCACGCGTCGTATGCGACGTCCCCGCTGAACACCAAACCACCACCTGCATCGATAGTCGTGCAGAGGGTCAACACACAACTGCCACACTCCCCCGCCCCACACCCCCTCTCCGTGTACACTGCTCCACTTCACTTCAACATCACCCTTACCACTGCGGCAGAACGGTATGGCATTGATGGCTGTGTCAGCGGGTGTGATCAGTGCCACGTGGAATGATGACAGCCCGCTCTGCGATGAGCTGTGAGCTCAGAATCGTTAGAGAGAGTCTGACCCATGGCAATAGCTGAACCATCCACCTTGGTGGCCGCTGAGTTTGTCAGGGACACTCCATCACTTGCCCGCGTGGGGAAGCTGTGGGAGGGGGTGGGGGGTGGAAGGGACTACACATCCGGCACCGAAGTTTCACCACTCGTCAACCCCAGCGACACTCGGTCACCATCACGATTCCTGTGGCTGTGGAACAATCACACGGTATTACAAGTAAGGTGAAACAGTGAGTTTAATGGTTAACAATAATTTACAGATGCCCTAGCCCCTACAACTAAACTGTGCCCTTCACCCGTGCCAACTTACTCTGTGTCTCTCTTTGTTGCCTTACGGGCCCTACCACTACGTCTAAGTGATTCCCCGGATGATGCAGCAGGAGTGGAGGAGGACTGCTGCGAATCGCCCCCTTCGACTTGTTTCTCCTTCGGCAAGCGTTTCCTGGGGCGACCCGGCCTTGATGGGCCAGGCTGCTCTGCGGGTGTCTCGGGTGACATTGTGCCACCCTGCTCTGCCCGCTGCCCACCCGATGCACCAGGGATGGGACGGGGAGGCCGAGAATTCCGGGACGTCCCGTGATGGCCTTAATGGGACGGGCCCCAAAACCTCCTCCTCCATCGGGGAGCCCGGTGGCCCCCGGGCCTCACTGTGGGACAGAGGTGCGAGCGGGGAGGTGCCCCGTCGCCCCACCGTCACCTGGCGCTGCCAGTCCTGGAGGCCTGCAACGGTATCCACCAGGATCCGAAGATTTGCAGAGATGGAGTCCAGGGAGTTAGACATTCCCGCCAAGGACTGTGCGACCTCAACCTGTGAGTGTGCGACGCCATCCAGCATGTGTGTCAGGCAGTTGATGCTCTCCGCGACTGACTGCTGGGACTATGCCATTGCCTGCTGTGACTGTGCCATGGCCTGCTGGGACTGTGCCATGGCGTGCTGTGACTGTGCCATGGCGTGCTGCGACTGGGCCATGACCTGCTGAGACTCGGCCAAGGCCCGCAGCGCGCCGGCAATGTCGTTTTGGCTCTTGCGCATTGCTGCCTGTGAGAGGGCAACCCTCTCCAGGGCCGAGGATGACGCGTGTACATTATGCCCAACACCTTGCAGAACCTGACCCATTGCCTCCACCGCGGATGCCACCCATGCGGTGTCGGCCTGGGTTGCTGTCATGAGCGGCACCACACCCTGCTCCTGGACGCGGTTCGACTCCTCTAACTGCGTCTGCAGCTGCTGGAAGACGGCCCTCATCCCATCATTGTGTCCCTGGGTTTCGTGATGCATTGGCTGTGTGGGTAGGTCGAGTAACTCCAGGAACTTGGAAAACGTCTGGGAGCCAGCTGGATGCTGGGCCTGGCCTGCCCTCCGACAGTCCGGGCCCTCAGCTGCTCCGACCTCCACCTGCTGTACCTGCTCAGCTGTGATGTGCGACCCAGACTGTGACCCAGGAGCCTCATCACTAAATAGGCCAACCGGGGTGAGTGTCTCTGGGATGGTGGATGGTGTGGGAGATAGCTGTGCCGCAAGTTCGAGGTCGTCATCGGTGCACGCCTCCTCTATTTCATCGGCCCACTGAATGGCCACAGGGCGTTCGCGGGCCATTTCTCTCTCTCCCTCTGTCGCCTCCCTCTGGGCGTCCTGCTCCACAGATTCGGTTGGGGAGGATGGGACTCCCCGCTGATCGGGCACCCTCTGGAGTGCGACTGTGTGCGGTTGGGGCAGATGCCTGTCTCCGACTGGAGGCAGACGGCCCTGGTCGTACGGCATCACGTCCTAGGGAAGAGAATGATACGGGTTATTTAGAGACGCTCGGCCGGGCGCTGGACGGTCCCAGTGGGCAGGGTGCGAAGGGACAGAGGATGGTGGGAGGTGTCCCAGTGGCCAGAGTGTGAAGGGACAGAGGATGGGGGAGGTGTCCCAGTGGGCAGTGTGAAGGGACAGAGGATGGGGGAGGTGTCCCAGTGGGCAGAGTGAAGTGACAGAGGATGGGGCTGGAGGGGGGAGGTTGTCTCACTTGGTTCAGCTCCGCCAACCTCGCATTGCGCGACCTCCTGGGTGGCAGACCCCCCAACAAGGTCCAGTGCCCTCTGCTCGAACGTGGTGAGGGGGTGTAGAATGGGCTAACCCCCTCCAGTCTTGTTCCGCTCACGATTGTTGTGAGCGGTCTTGTCCTGTTTGGGGGGGGGGGGGGCATAGGTAGATCATTACAATTCAGCAGGTATCAGCAGGCCGCTCAGATACTGGCACAGGTTGGGGGTCAGGTTGTAACTAGATCATTGCATCTCTCCAGGGGGGTCAGAGTGCCGGGGGGGGGGGGGGTGGGTGATTAAGTAAAGGGGGGGGGGGGAAGGATGGTTGTGACCCGGGGGCACCCTCTTGGCACTTACCCTGGCAGCCCTGGTGAGGTCGTGCAGCTTTTTGCGGCATTACTACCCAGAGCGAGGGGTCTGCCCCACAGCACTCACAGCAGCATCCACCTCATGCCAGGCCTGGTGCACCACGCTTGCAGGGTGGCGATGCCCTCTTCGTGGGCAGATGATGCCCCTTCTCTGCTCAACTTCATCGAGCAGCGTCTCGACGTCAGCCTCAGCAAACCTCAGGGCTGCCCTCTGTGGCTCCGACATCTTTGGCCTCCCGTTGCTCTGCTCGCCCGCGTCTTTTTACGACGTCGGGCGGCGTCACGTGGGCGTGTCCGTGGCGTCGCCGCGTTCCGACGTCATCTGGCACGTAATTGCCGCGGCCCCATTCCTAGCCCATTTCCCGAGCGTGAATACCTCGGGAACGGGGCCGTATCGGCCCATCGGCACAGCCGACTTCGCGATTTTCCACGGGTGCGGAGAATTGCGCCCTATATTCATTTGTTCAAAACCCATGAAATCTTGTGGCTTTATTCACTGAGCATGTGCCTTAAATCTCAAACTTCATCTATTTCAAACAAAATGTTATTTGTCCCTAACCGGATCTTATCAAAGACTTGGTAGTCTGGCCGTATGTCAGGCGATGGAGTATTTTCTACTTGCATACCAAGTTCAGCCAGAAATACAGCGTGATTTCAGTGTTGGTAGATCTACATTGGACATATTCTCCATACATCAACTACAAGGAAATAAAGAGTAGGGAACAAGATATAACCCTTTACTTTCATAGATCTCACTAAAGAGGTTGGCATCTTCAGCAGGTCAGGACTTTCGAAGATTTTGGCGAAAATTGGCTGTCCACCAAAGCTTCTCATCTGCTCCTTCTACGACAACATGCACTCCATAGTACAGTTTTCCAGCTGAAGAATAGAGTGAAACAGGGTTATATACCTAGCTCCTACTCTGTCTAGAATGTTCATCTCAACACTCCTGGCCTTTGCCTTCCTATAGGTATGGAAGGAGCTTGCAAACTAGGTTAGATATCAAGCTCTACAATCTGTTCACACTAAAAGCAAAATCAGGGAACTTTCTATGCTGATGATGCTGTACTAGACACTCACACAGAACCTCAGCTGCATAGATTCATGGAGTGTCTCTCCCATACATTCTCCCTTACTATAAACTTCAAGAAAACTATGGTTAGGTGGCAGGATGCCACAATTTTGCCCTTAATCACATTAACTAACACCTTGTAGAAAGTGGTTAGAAAATTCTGCCACCTTAGGTCTGCAGTTCAGACAATCTGTCTCTTGACGCAGAGCTCAATGCACACAGAGGAAATGCTACCACTTTTGGCTGACTCACAAGGTGTGCAGAGAATAACATCAAGCCGACTCTGAGGACTAACAGGTTGGTTTATGAGGCCTTTGTTCTCAACACATTGTGGTATGGCTGTGAATCTTGGCAACTTACAGCTGTCAAGAAAGGCAGCTCAATAACCTTCATCTTTGCTGTTTGAGCTGCATTCTGGGCACCTCGTAGAAGGTCAAAATCTTGAATGCGGCAATCCTCTAAAAGGCAAATATTCCAAATATGTTGGCACTCATCAAACAGAGGCAGCTTTGCTGGCTCGGGCACATTTGCAAGCTGAAAGATGGAACCATACCCAATGATTCTCTGTATGGTGAGGTATCTAGGTCCAGACAACCAGTATGATAACCAAAGCTCTGCTTCAAGGATGCGTACAAACATGACATGAAGGCCCTAAACATTGATTTATATGTCTGGAAGAAACCATCAGGCGACAGAGGAAGATGGCAATATCACTTGCGGGCTGGCATGCGCCAACATAGTGATCTGTGGCTACAGCGGCTTGGCAAAAACAACAACCTACATTGATACCTGATAAATACTTCACAAGCAGCACTGGTGGTAGAACCTGCTTCTCATGGATTGATCTCTTCAGCCAAGAGCAAAGGTGCATCCAAAATGCATTCGCTAGAGTACTGCACTGAATGTTACTTAATAAGATAAAAGGCCATGGTGTTGGGGGTAGTGTATTAGCATGGATAGAGGATTGGCTAACTAGTAGAAGACAGTTGGAATAAGAGGGACATTTTCAGAATGGCAACATATAACTAGTGGTGTACCACAGGGCTCAGTGCTGGGACAACAATTATTTACAATATATATTAATGACTTGGATGAGGGCAGTGAATCAAGTTTGCAGATGGCACAAAAATAGGTGGGAAGGCAAGTGTTGAGGATGAAACAAAGGGCACGATTCTCCGCCACAGCGGAGAATCGGGAAAGCCGCCGTGAAAGAGGCCGTCTTTCACGGCGGCCTCGGCGCCCGCTCCCGGTACCCCATTCTCTCCCCCCCCCCAGCGGGGCTAGGAGCTGGGCCCCGGGGATCTCAGCGGCGCGGCCTTGACGCTGTCGTCAAGGCCGCGCGCCGTGAATGACGTGCGGCTGGCGCCTGTATGACATCATGACGCAGACTGCACGTATCCGCACATGCGCGGTGCCATCTTTTCCCTCAGCCGCCCTGCAAGACGTGGCGGTTTGATCTTGCGGGGCGGCGGAGGGAAACTAATGCGTCCGTTTTGGACGCTGGCCCGACGATTGGTGGGCACCGATCACGGGCCTGTCCCCTTCCAAGCACGGACGTGGTGATTATTCCCCAATCGGGCGCCTAGAGGCCCCAAACCAGCTTCTAGCACCCGTTTCACAATGGCAGCAACCAGGTGTGGTTGCCGCCGCCGTGAAACGGTCGGAAACAGCCGGCCACTCGGCCCATCAGGCTGGGAGAATCGCTGTTCGCCATGAAAAACGGCGAGCGGCGATTCGGCGAGTGGGGGGGGGGGGGGGGGGAGAATCGCGGGGGGGGGCGTGAAAAATGGAGGGAGGCCCTCCCGCGATTCTCCCAGGCCGCGTGGGGAGTGGAGAATTCCACCCAAAGAGTCCACAGAGGGATACAAACAGGTTAGATGAGTGGGCAAAAACTTGGCAAATGGAATATAATGTTGGAAAATATGAAGTTATGCACTTTGGTAGGAAGAATAAAGAAGCTGAATATTGTTTAAATGGAGAAAGATTACAGAAAGCTTCAGTTCAGAGGATTTGGGGGTCTTCATGCATAAATCAGAAAAAACTAGCATACAAGTTCAGCGGATAATAGGGAAGGCAAATGGAATATTGCCCTTTATATCAAAGGGAATGGCATATAAAATTAGTGAAGTCTTGCCAAAATGATACAAGGCACTAGTTCGATCACACCTGGGATAAGTGAACAGTTTTTGTCCCCTTTTCTAAGGAAAGATATAATGGCATTGGTGGAAGTCCAGAAATGGTTCGCTAGGTTAATCCCAAGGATGGAGGGGTTTTCTTATGAGGAGAGGTTGAGTAGGTTGGGCCTGTACTCATTGGAGTTTAGAAAGATGAGAGGTGGCCTTATTGAGAAATATAGGATTCTCAGGGTGCTTGGCAGGGCAGTTACTGAGAAGTTGTTTCCCGCTTGTTGGAAAATCTAGGACCAGAAGGCATAATTCCAGTAAGGGGTTTCCCATTTAAAACAAAGATGAGGAATTATTTCTTCTCTCAGAAGGTAGCAAATCTGTCAAATTCTTTACTGCAGAGAGCTGTAGAGGCTGGGTCATTAAATATTTTCAGGTTTTTTTATATAGATTTTTTTTTGAATGAAAGTTTTTCCATTTGTACAAATAATGCAATAAACCCTCAAAACTGGTACAGTACAACATAAATGATTCTGCAAAAAGATACAGAGAAAAACAGAAGAACACTAACACATTTGGTTTAGCTTAATCATTAAACTTGGTGCTTCCGTTTATACAAGGATAAATAAAGAACAGATAAGCGAGAGAATGGAGAAGAAGAGGATAAAGCCATGAAAACATGGTAAAATGGTGACCACCTTCATGTTGTTGCGATTGCTCCTGTAGACAAGGAAAATATAGGATAAGATTTTCATGCCCCGTTTGGACGTGCACCAGAACATACCTCCTCTTATGGGCCAGGGTTTAGAAAACTCCAAAGTATATCATGGAGTTCACCTGACCTATAATTGTTCATCGAATTTGGCTGGGATGAGCACAAGAGCCTGCCTTTCAGGTGTTATTCAACTGAGGTCTCAGGCACTTTTAATCAAAAAAACAAACGTTATTCTACGAATTTTGTGAACATTTGCATACCCACACACATGCAAGAATTTTTATCAACTACAAACATAAATACTCCACGCAGCTACAGTAATTTATTTATAACCCTTAATGAATTCCCCCTTTAACTGTTCCAATTCAATAACAAAATCCCATAAACGAAAAAACCCTTTTCAAAGATGTGGCCCTGCACAAGGCTTTCTTACTATCTTTAAGACTTGTTATTGATACTCTGTTTCCCTTTTCAACCAGCAGGTTTGAATTCCTTCCGAAAGCAGTCATCCATTTTAAGTTATCAAGTAGTCTGGAAACAGCTATTAAAATGAAAATAGAGAAACCCTTCTTTCAACCTGTGCAGTACAAACCAGTCCAAACTCAAAGTGAAGTAAAAGTCAAAAACAAAAGTAAACTCACAGAGCCACAGCCCAGCTCCACCCAGAAAATGACATCACTGAAGCCCTGTGATAAGGCAAAACCATTTCTTAAAGGGACATTCCCATGACACTCCCCCAACTCCAATTATATCAGGGGCAGCAATGACACATTATAATGATATTTTCTTGGACATGAGACTTGACTGTACCATTCCAGGAGCCAGCTAACAATTCATTAATCCCAAAACAAAAAAATACAAAAAATTCACAAAGTTCTAAGGGGTGTGATGATAGGTAGACTATTATCTGTACATCATATGAGTAGTTCATCATCATCTGAATGTGTATTATAAGTTATATGTTTTATTGTTGTAGTTCTAGCTTCCAACCAGCAGGTGGGGGTGAGTACAAAGTCCTGGGACTCGGATGCACCATGTGGTCTTTCAGAAGGTTTCAGAGGAGTTGATAGCAGTCGCATATTAGAATAGCTCTGTAGTATCTGAGTGTAAGTTAGTGTTAGACATTTATTTCCAACTGTATTCATCTTGGACATTTTAGTTTTTTGTTTGTGTAATGTTTGTTTATAAAACAAAGTCTAATGTTCTTTGTTCACACGGCAATATCGAGATTCCACATCAGCCTGATCAAAGAATATTACATGGTACCTTGGAGTGGAAGTTGAAAGAGGTCATTTAGGGAAAGTAAGATATGTCGGAAAGACACAAGAAAACAAGCAGAGACTCAAAAAAATTGTCTGTAAAACAAAATATTACTAAGATCATCAAGGTGTGATGGAATCATTGAAGACTCCCAGCCAAATGCTCACGACTGGTATTTTAGGTATGAACTGGCGTGCTTTCAAGTAACAGTTCACTTTTTATGTGCAAGCTCTTGATCTCCAAGAAGCTTTGGACAAGAAAAAAATAGCACTCCTAATGACAGTAGCTGGTCCCCAAGCAAGTGATCTGTATAATACTTTTCAGTTCGCTTCGGAGGACGACAAGAGCTATTCAAAAATAATCGATCTAAGGGCAGCACTTGGCACAGTGGTTAGCATTTCAGCCCACAGCGCTAAGGACTCGGGTTTGAATCCTGGCCCTGGGTCACTGTCCGTCTGGAGTTTGCACATTCTCCTTGTGTCTGCGTAGGTTTCACCCCCAACCCAAAATATGTGTAGATTAGGTGGATTGGCCACACTAAATTGCCCCTTAATTGGAAAAATAAATAATTGGGTACTCGAAATTCATTTAAAAAATGTAAAAATAAATTAAAACTAATAAATCTATTGGATAACTATTGCCATCCTCAAAAATAAAACCTTTGAGAGCTATGTATTCAGGATGAAACTGGAAAAATCAGGTGAAATCTTTGACTGTTTTGTCATGGATCTACAGCTCAAACCGCAATCCTACAATTTTGCAGACCTCCATGATTCACTGATAAAAGACCAAATTGTAAACGGTCTGCGATGCGATAAATTATGCGAGCGATTGCTGAGGGAAAATGATTTAAAACTAGCAGATGCCATAAAAATATGCAAGGCCAGTGAGATTGCACAAAAGCAATCTCCATTGCACCATTTTGAGAAATTTTCAGAGAACGCCATTTTATGTCGGAGGTGTGGCAGAACGCACAGCCTGAGAAAATGTCCTGCATATGGCAAAATGTGTGGTAGATACTCCAAGAGAAACCATTTTGCCCAGCAATGCCTGTCGATTACAAGAACGCAGCAACCTAAGTGTTAATGTAATAACCGAGGCTAAAAAAAAAAGTGAATTGTCAATTATGAAAAGTGCAGCCCTGAACAAGCAACCTGAGTTTAATGATGCACCTGATGGCCTGGAAGGTGCTTTTTTGGGGACATGAATTAAGGCGCTGAACAACGAAACACAGAAATAGAAGAAGAATAGCAAACCACTTAGATAATTGGACAATTCAACTCATAATTAAGCAAACCAGCCCGAACTGGACTGGACACAAGTGCCAGAGCAAATTTAATCAACAAAGCAGACCTGCTGAAGATGTGGATTCAACCACGAATAGAGGATAATGATTGCAATCTCAGTGACTACCACGGCGAACCAATCAAGACGTTGCGAACGTGTAACCTGCAAGTTGAAGTGAGTGCACAATTAGTCACAGTTAAATTTGCAATTGTTGAAGCAGACATGCAATCACTGCTTGGCGCAGCAGAATGTGAGTCACTGCAGCTAATACAGCGATTATACGATACTGACATCAACTATACAGACAGCGACTTAACTGACACCAAGGATACAGACACTGACTATATATCGATGGCACACACGGCAGCCATAGATGCGGTCAGTATAGACTCCAGAGGAACAATCTAAGACTCAGGCCATAGCTCCACACAAAGCGGATGACAAAAAAGGCTCTCCTGAAAGGGTGGTGGACCTGGAAGATAAGGGTGCCCTCAAGACTGTGAAATAACACATAAATACCTAGTTGGAAGCAGACAGAAACAAAGTCTGCAAAGCGAAGCCGCAGGCTGCTTCAGAAGATGACTCTCTGTGTTCTGGAGGCAAATGTCTCCTTGAAAAGAAACACGGCGGTATTGTCAATGGCTGCTCGTCAAACATCGAACAGAAATGTCATGCTGGAACAACAGAAAACAAGAACAAACAGTCCAAAGAGCAGCACAAGCAAGAGTTTGAAAAGCACAGCGCGAAACCAAATGAACCAAAAAGCACTGATCTTGAATGGCAAAAAAAAACAACTGGCACAATATGGCATACTATGAGCTTCTGGGATTGAAACAGCACCATGAGCTGGAAATAAAGGAACCGGAGAGAACACGAGCTGTGCTACGGGAGGAGAAGAGGGGACTAGAAACCCTGCAACTTGCCTCTCAGTTTCAACGAGCAAAGATAGCACATCAGAAACAGCTTATTGAGAAGGATCGGCAAATCATGAACCAGCTGAACACAAAAATGAATTCCCTTCAGCACAGTATAAAGCCTCCAGAGAAAGAGAGAAGCCACATGAAATGGATGCCTTGAATTGGAGAACAAACTTATTCAGTGGAATAAAGCATTTGAAGTAAATGAAGACAACAGAAATACTGGGCGGGATTCTCCGCCTGGCGGGATTCTCCTTTTTGCCGGTGCCCAGGGGTTTTCCGACGCAGTGGGGCTGCCTCATAATGGGAAATCCCATTGACCGGTCGGCGTAACGGCGAATCCCACCGGCTGGTCGAGGCAGAAATGTGGCGCGGTGGGGCGGAGAATTCAGCCCGTTTGTGTGTAAACTGCAGAAGCTACAAATTGAGAATTGCATCAGGAAATAAAGCAACTGAACATCCAGAAGGAAGAGCTAACTAGAAAGACAGGAGATATGGAAACCTGCCTGCAAGAGGAAAAGACAGAGCTGCAAGTGGCGATGGATAATCTCAGAGATACCAAAGATCAGCAGCTCAGTGCGAAGAACAGCACACCCAAGCAACTAGAGGAAATACTGAAAGGGCTGTCTGACCATGAAGAGGTTAAAAAAGAGCTCAGTATCCTCAAATAGATGGGAGGTGTAGATGGGAGGTGCAGCATCAGAATGATCTGGATCACAGGACACATACAAAAGAGATACTTCTGCTGGAGAAGGACCGCTCATTGCAATCTAAAAATGCAGCTCTGCGGATCACGAACAGTGGCCTCAATGATCCTGGTCGAGCATTAGATCGAGGACACCAGCTCCAGCTCAAAGTTCAGCGTATGCAAGATACAGAAAACGAGAATCAGAAACTGAGAGACACACTTGAGGAATACAACAAGGTGTTTGCAGAAGTCAAGAATCGGGAAGTAACAATAAAAGCACTTTAAAAAGGAAATCAATGAGTATGAGCAGACCTTGATCAGCAAAGCAGGAAGCCTTGCTCTTGGGAAAGAGCAGACATGACGGAATGACTTCACAAAAAAGGACACAAAATTGCAGAAGACTCAAAATTGTGGACCTCCAAATTTGAGGAGGCTCAGCACAAGGTCCAAGTATTGCAGACAGCCCTGGAATCAACTCAGAGTGAACCATGTGGATTAAAAGCGATGTATGATGCAGAATTAACTGGCAAAGTGGCTGAAGTTGAAATATTAGGCCAAACATTAGGAAAGAGCCAATTCGAGGGCACAGGCATTCAAAAAGAGACAGAGACCTTTCGTGAGTAACTTTCCTCAGCTGACAAACCCCTGCAGCTGGCCACCCAGATCCAGAAAGCACCTGCTGGGGAACAAGTTATCGAAATGTTAACACAATCAAGTCAGGAAGTTGAACTGGCAGCAAAAGACCGTGAGATAATACAATTCGTTAAGGATTTACACACGTTACAGGCAAACCTAACCAAACTCGGTGAAACCTCAGCAAGTCACGTCTCACAATGGACCAGTTCACGCACAAGAAAAATATAGATCAAAGTGCGTATAGATATCAAGCCTTTCTTGAGAGAGAGAACAAAAAGGAACAAGAGTTCTTCATGCATCAGCTACAGATCTTTCAAAAAGCAAGATGTCAATAGTTCTTCAAAAATAGAGCAAAGAAAACAAGAAATCAACACATATTTCAATACAACAAACAAAGGAAAAAGACCACTTCAGGCAACAAAGGCAGTTCTGCAGCAGAATCAGTCAAAAGTCTGATCGATTGAACTGATGAACAGTCATGTTTGCATGCATGCAGTTTCACGTGACTAAAATCACTGTATTTATGTTTAGGTTGAATGCACATGCTTACGATTCAAAATCATTTCGAAAGAAAGGAGGATGTGATGATAGGTAGGCTATCATCTATATATATTATGAGTAGTTCACCGTCATCTGAATGTGTAGTGTAAGTTATATGTTTTGCTGTTGTAGTTCTAGCATCCAACCAACAGGCGGGGCGAGTACAAAGTCCCAGGACCTGGATGCACCATGTGGTTTTTCAGAAGGTGTGAGGAGTTGATAGCAGTCACAAATTAGAGTAACTCTGTAGTATCTTTGTATAAGCTAGTGCTAGAGATTTATTTCCAACTGTATTCATCTTGGACATTTTAGTTATTCGTTAGTGTTGTGTTCGTAATAAAAAACTTGGTAAAACAAAGTCTAATGTTCTTTGTTCACACGGCAATATCGAGATTCCCCAGCAACCCAATCAAAAATCATTACAATGGGGTATTTTATCTTTCACCACAAGACGCAACAATTCCCTAAAATCTAGAACAGTACAGTGATCAATATTCCACACGGACACAGAGAAGGCCAGCAAACACTCACACAACTGGTTCAGATCATCAACCACTGCAACCGCTGCAGTTGACATCTCCTCTCCCATGGAAAATGAAAGGACAAAAGAATACCAATTAGAGAGGAGGATCCTAGGGTAACAAGTTAAAGCCATGGGCACATGGCACACAGGACAACAAAGACAGAGCTACACAACATACGGGAACCATTATGCGGCAAAGTACAACCCATTGAGACCTAACTCAGCATCCCAAGACCTCTGAGCAATGAAAGAATACTCCAGAAAAAAGAGAAACAACAGGATACCACCATCGGTCCAAGACGTGACTTGGCAGTGCACACTCTCGTACACAGCAGCCAGTAAGCCAAGGATTCGTACACTATGCCAAGACTCGCAACACAACAGACCTCACTCCTCTTCAGCCACACGGCGGCCCCATCATCACAGGAAAACTTAAATAATTTTCCACCAAAGAAACCCCACTAACAAGGAGAAGAAGAATCATCAAAGCACTCGTTAACTGGATATCTCGGAGTGGGACACAACCCACCTCCTCCAAACAAGATAAGGGAATGCCTCTGGACTTAAACATAACAAATCAGAACCTGTATCAGCACCACATCCATTAAGATAAAGAAAGGCAACCCCAGAGAGAGAGGAACACCAGGATTAGCCAATAGATGCCAGATATGGTTTGGCAACATACACTTCCTCAGAAAGAATTCCAGGAGGGCGCAATGGTAGCACTGCAGTCTCACAGCGCCGAGGTCCCAGATTGGATCCCGGCTCTGGGTCACTGTCCGTGTGGAGTTTGCACATTCTTCGCCCCCCAACCCAAAGATATGCAAGGTAGGCGGATTGAACACGCAAAATCGCTCTTTAATTGTAAAAATTGGGTCCTCTAAATTTATATTTTAAAAAAAAAGAATTCCAGGAGCAGAACAACATAAGAAACAGGATACTTCAACCCCCACCCCCCCCCCCCCCCCCCCCCACCCCCACCCAAATCCCCGGCCAGGGTGGCCCAAGCCTCAAGAAGAAGGATAGTTTGGGAGTCCCTACATAAGACCACTTGAAGGAGGGTGACTTACTCCTCCTTGCAGCTGAAACTCCAATCAAAATAAAGACTCCAACAACACTGAAGCAAAGCATTCAGACTCGCACACAGGCCCTGGAGCCAACAGGACACTACAACCCCAGGGGAATCAGATCTCACGAAGGCGAATAGCCCAGATGCCCCAAGGGAGAGCCTCTGTGCTCATATATGATACACCTTTGTCCAGGCAAAAGGCAAGAACACAAAATCAGGAGTATAATCACAAGGGAACAAAGTTCAGTTTATTGATAAACCGCGGGATAATATAATCATTCACGGAGCTTGGAAAGGTCACAGCCATGACAGAATCATCGAACAACAACTAGGACACATTCAGAGATTCACCAAAGCCCTTGCACATTTGCCATGTCCTCGTCCCAAACTCCTGGTAAAGAGAACCCTCGGCCCCAGCGGGTAGCAAAGACCTGTCATGTCCGACTGTCTCTAACCTTTCTCGATGAATATCGTGGTACAAGGCGGTGTAGGAAAGGTAATCAGAATCCTCGACCGACCCCAGGCCTCGAAGACTGAATACACTATGCTTCATCGAATGCAAAACGCCCAGCCTTCGAAACAAGATCGTGAAAGCATGGCAGCCAGTTCTCACACTCGGCCAGAAATTCAAACACAGCTCCCCTCGGGAGACTGGGCGCACAGATACTTCTTCTCTGACCCTATCTCCTTGAATCAACCACGATGTTCTACAAAGCGTGCAGCAGTATTTCTAAGGATGAAGGTGAGTCCCCACTGAGGAAATAGCCCTACAACTGACAGGATTCTCTTCTCCATAAAAACAAATTACTGCGGATGCTGGAATCTGAAACCAAAGAGAAAATGCTGGAAAACCTCAGCAGGTCTGGTAGCATCTATGGGAGCGAAAAGAGCTCATGTTTCGAGTCCAGATGACTCAAGGGTCATCTGGACTCAAAACGTTAGTTCTTTTGTCTCCCTACAGATGCTGCCAGACCTGCTGAGATTTTCCAGGATTCTCTTCTCTGCTTCATCCATTTTCTTTAGGATATCATAACCTGTGCTAGGGAGCGAGACTGTCGTCCACAACTTCACTCACAACGGCAGCTATCATTACAATGCAAATGGCATTGCCAAAGCATGGGCCCATTCATTAGTGAAACTGCCACTGCGAACTCGGCCCCAGCCTGGCCACCTCCAACCACCTCAATGAAACAAGAATTTTCTTGATTTAACTTGACTCTCAATCACCAAAATTTAGCCAGGGTCTTCCAGGGACTAAGCACAGATTATACACATCAGGATCAAATAATTATGCGCTGTGCATCAGGATAAAAAAAAGGATTAAAAGATGTGTAGCGCCAGAGCTCACAAAAACACAGCTGCTCCAACACTTACATCACATGACCCCCCCTTCCGCCAGATAAACAGATTTCTAATCAGTAAGGGAATTAAGGGTTATGTGAATAAGGCAGGAAAGTGGAGTTGAGGATATCAGAACTGTCATGATCTTAATGAATGGCTCAGCACATTCAATGGGCTGAATGACCTACTTCTGCTCTCATGTTTCCTGGTCTTATGCATTCACTGGAGGAGGAGGCTCCACAAATATCCCCATCCTCATTGATAGAGGAGCCCTGCATATCAGTGCAAAAAGACAAGGCTGAAGCATTTACAATAATCACCTCCAGAGTCACCTCCAGAGGTCCCCAGCATCACAGATGCCAGTCTTTAGCCAATTCGATTCACCCCATGCTGGCAAGAAGGCATTGGATACTGCAAAGGCTACGGGCCTTGACAATATTCCGGCAATAGTACTGAAGACTTGTGCCCCTGAGTTTGCTGCACCCCTAGCCAAGCTGTTCCAGTACAGCTACAACAATGGCATCTCCCGGCAATGTGGAAAATTGTCCTATACACAAAAAGCATGACAAATCCAACCCAGCCAATTATCACCTGATCGGTCTACTCTCAATCATCAGTAAAATGATGGGAGGGTTGATCAACAGTGCTATCAAGTTGCACTTGCTCGGCAAGACAAAATTCGACATTGAATCATCATAGGAGATATTGGGACAGATGGCTAAAAGCTTGGTCAACGAGACAGGTTTTAAGAAGTGTAGATGTTCATGGAGGAAATTCCAGAATTTAGGGCCTATAGGCAGCTGAAGGCATAGTTGCCAATGGTGGACCAATTAAAATCAGGGAGGCCAGTATTGGAGGAATACAGAGATCTCAGAGGGTTCAGGGGTGGAGGAGGTTACAGAGTTAGGTAAGATAAAGACCATGGAGCATCTTGAGCACCCTTTATTTTAATCACTCCACCACTGACATTGTGCCTTCAGCTGAAAAAAACCTTAGGGCATGATCAAACGGCCTCGTCACTTCCGACTTGTTGATGCGACGAGGCTGTTAAATCTTGAGATTTGGAACACTTGGAACGCCTCACGAAATCAAACGAGATCTCATGAGACATTGTGATCTGGATCTTGCCCTCACAGGGCGAGATCCAGATTTACATATTTAAGTGAGCCATTGGGCTAATTTTGATGCCCGATTCTCCGGGGAACGAACGCCTGTGCCTGGGAGACCTCATTGTGGCGCTGTTTAGCACTCATCCACACAAACGTGGACCAGGTACAACAACACCTGGGGGGGGGGGGGGGGGGTCTCCCAGGCCATCGGAGGGCCGCGTGGTCAGGCTCTGGGCAGGGTGGTACCCTGGCACCCCCACTGCCACCTCGGCACTGCCACCTGGGCATCCCGCCAGTGTCACGCTTGCACTGACAGGGTGCTTGAATGGCATTGCCAGGCTTACAGGGGCACTACCAGGGTACCAGGCTGACAATGGGAGGGTGCCCAGGTGCCAGGGATTGGGTTGGGTGTGCCTCATCCTTTAGAGGTGAGGTGTGGGGAGGCAGGGCTCGACGCCACCTAAGAGGCACGTTGGGGTGCTGTGAGGATCTGGAGGACGTGGTGGGGGGTCCGAGGGGTGTTGAGATATCGGGGCGGCATTTAAAAATGATGTTCCAATCTCTTCCTGCACTGAGCTCAGTAAGTGAGGTAAGTCCTGTTTGATAGCAGAGGCATTCTTGGTGCTGTGGTGCCAAGAACCAGCCCGCTTTACACACCCAAAACGGGACTCGGCTTTTTGGGCATTAAATCGCTGGAATTCACTCTCAAAAGCACTCCACCTCGCTACCTTTCTTTCCTTCTTCAAGGTGCCGTTTAAAATCTACCTTTTTAACCCAGCATTTGGTCATCTTCCCAACCAGCCTATTACATGCCTGAGTGCCAAATGTTGTCTGATAACGTTCCTGTGAATCTCCAGAGGGCTTGAGAGAGGTGATGGTGAGATAGAGCTGAATGGTGTCAGTCAACTTGTGAAACCTGATGAGTTTTTGGATTATCTTGCTGAAGAAAAGAAAGCTGATTTTTCACCCAAAACGGAAACAATGGGCGGTATTCTCCGCTCCCGGGACTAAGTGCCTGCGCCACCGTGAACGCCGTTGCCGTTCACAATGGCGTGAACAGGTCCCGGGCACGACCTATTCTGGGGGCTAGCAAGGAGCTGGAGTGGTTCACGCCACTCTCGTGTCCCTACACAGTGGCAAATGGGTGCCGCACCAATCTGCACATGTGCAGTTGTGGCAGCTCATTCCTGCGCATGCACGGGAAACGTCATACACGCGCTGGCCCTCACCAACATGGCGCCGGTGTTCTGGGGCCGGCCGCAGAAGGAGGTAGGGCCGGGGGGGGGGGGGGGGGGGAAACCCCCCACCCCCACGGGCCACCCCCACCCCACCCCCCAGCATTTCCACACAGTTCCCACCGGCAGCGACCAGTTTCGGAGTGAACGCTCGCCATTTGCGGTGATTCTCCGAGCGGCCGGCGCGATTCGCGCGGCGCTGGTTTCGGGGGGGTGGGAGAATCGTGTGCGGGGGTCGGGGCGGCGTGGCGCGATTTCCCGGCGTGGGGGGGGGGGGGGGAATACCGGCCACAGACTCCGAATTAAAGGCGAAAGTCAATTCCACAGTATCTTTCGAAAGGAACTTGGGTATATGCCTGCAAAGGTGTAAAATAGTTGCAGGACAGTGGGAAAAGAGCAGGTTAGTGGGATTAATTGGATTGCTCTTCCAAAGAGATGGTACACGATGGGCCGCATTCTACAGTGTATGCTGTAAAATTTTGTGAATATGAAACAAATGAGAAATTCTCACAGTTGGGGCATCATTCCAACCTGTTACAGTGTTGCTTCCTCATAATTCACAGTGGGCTATTAAAGTTTCAAGTATTCATTTTAGCAAAAGAATTGTTCAGTTTCATGCCGCTTTCATGAATTAAGAGTGAATCTAAAAGTGATCTCGGCGCATTGGGGTTTGTTTCTTTGTTGCTCGAAGAGTGCAATCCAAACGCTACCAGTCGCCCTCTGCTCAATTGGCAGCAGGGCAATGATTCTGGTGCTGTAGGTGGCGCTGGCATTTCTTTCTCACAGCAGACGAGTTCAATACAATGCCAACTTTTGTGGTGCTTCACATTTCTAACCATCCCTATCCTCTTTGGGTTGTTTGCAACGGCGTTAACAGAGGGGACAATGACAACAGCGGTGACAAAACAAACCCGCAAAAACAATACATACTTTTAATGGGCTCTCCAACTGAGAGATGTCATAGAATCATAGAATGTACAGTCCAGAAGGAGGCCTTGTCATAAATAAAGGACTGTATTCTCTGATTCTGAGGCTATGTCCCCATGCCGGCGGGGAAAGGGTGGCGTATTACGACGGGAAATTCAGTAAAATGGCCACCGATCCTCCATTTGGCTGGGGGCTAGCAGCAAGGTAGTGCAGAGCACCCAGCTATAGCTGCCAACATGGCCCGGAGAATTGCCGGATCCATGGCCGCGCATGTGCATGGCGGCGGCCTGCAGCGGCTCGGCCCGGGCATCTCACGGACCCGGCCTGTAAAATAGTGCCCCCATTTTGGCTGGCTCACGTGCCCCGGACCACCACCCAACAGTGCCTCCGGCCCCTGACAAAGTCCTTCCGCCTGCGGATCGGCCCTCCACCGAATGCTGGATTGAGTCCTCAGCCTCTATGCCGAGTTCCCGACGAATGATAGCACATGCGACTGACGCCTTCGGGAACTCGGCCGGCCAGGGGCAGAGCATCAGAGGGTGGGCCTTAGGCAAAGTCTTGACGCCCTCGGTATAGCACGGCGTACTCGCAGGGGGGGGGGGGGGGGGGGGGGGGGGCACCACGAAAGTGGCGCCGCCCCCGATTTGGTTCGGGGCGGGTATTCTCTGGCCGATCGGCAAGTGCGGTTTTGGTGTCGGCAACTGGAGAATTCTGCTCAAACTGTCTGCGATAAGGAGATGTTAGAGATGACCAAAAGCTTGTGTTTCCAAGCAGGGTCTTGAAAGAAAAGGGGAGGTGAAGAAGCGGGCGGATTTAGAGAGGAATTTTCAGTGAGGGGTGCCTAATAAGCTAAAGTCAAGACCACCAATGGTTAGGCAAAAAGATAAAGGCTGGTATTTTCCATCTCCCCCCGCAGCGTGTCTTTCAGCTGTGGAGGCAGGTTGCTGGCGGGATTTCCCAGTCCCACCAAGATTGATGGCTTTTTGTATGGTTTACCCGCCCCGCCACTGGAGAACCCGCCCCAAAGTCTCTCGGGTGATTAAGATGTCCGAGTCAAGGCAGAGTTTGGGAGTTTCTGGTGTGGGTTACAGAGATAGGGAAGGGCAAGGTCAAGGAGGATTCAAAAAAAGGCAAAGAGTTTAAAATTTGAAGCGTGGCCGGAAATCACTTTTAAGATTGCACCTGTGTGGTCTATTGCTGCTTTGAGACATGGTAAAGAGTAAATAATTGCACATAATCTTGTGGCATTGCATAAATGGCATGGTGCCACATCGGTGCCTTTTGTTGTCAAGCCACTTGATTCAGTTCAAAGGCAATTATAGAAAAGGACTATCAGCGATATGATTGCTCGCTCCTTTTAAACTTGAAAGTTGCTGTTTGTGTAAGATGGGACCATCAGTCGTATGATTGTGATTATGAAATGCATTTCCACATTCAGGCAGTGGTTTTCTTTTCCTGAGGGAGGCTATCAGCATTTCAGCTACACCCCACCTGCCAAATGCAGCTCGCCCCCATTTATGTTCCTTCCTGAAATCATCCTTTGTCGCATGCCCTTTAAAAGTGAAGCTGCCAACTCGTAAAACCCACAAAGGTGGGGGTTTCTACAATTCACAGAGCAAGGCCTCTGAGGCAGTTTATATTTCTAACTGCAACAGGTGGCTCGAACAATTTAAGCGCATCTCTTCTGTAAAAATGTCTTCCTTTGAAGAAGAAAACTACCTCTGCAGTAATCACTGAATTTTGTGTGGGGAATGATCTGGTGCTAATTCCTTTTCAGACCAGATATTTAACCTAAAGCCCACTAATAGACAAAAGGATTAACTTTGAAAGAAACAATTGTAACGAGGTTATCACCTTTCTATTAAAACAAGAGGAAGTTGTTATCATTGTTTGACTTAAAAAAAAGGTTAAAGTGAACAGTAGCTGTGTTTTTTTAAATTTCAGACTTTTAGCCAATAAGTCATCAGCTTGCACTAATGCTTCCAATCATGTCTAGTGATTTTGTTTTTAGGTTGTGCTGCCGACACCCTATATTTCTCCATCTCCTATCTCATTTGTCTCCCAGCAACAAGCTCAGATCTCAGGCCTCCCAGCCTGTGTTAGTCGTCAACCAGTCACAAGGAGCAGAATTTAATTCCCTCCCACCAGGAGCAGGTTGGGGGGGGGGGGGGGGGGGGTAGGGTTGACATGGAGAGTCAAACACATTCCCAACTCTCCCCCGATTAATTCTGGGGGGCCTGGGGGGTGGGGGGGGGGGGCCTTAACCCCCCCCCCCCCCACAACCATTGGTAAGGTGGCTTCCCAATTGGGTAAATCTCCAAGAATACCAATTCTGTTAAATGTCTCTCAGGCACGGTCAGAATTTAATAGAATAGGGAAAACAAATGACCATTCCATTGAGGAACTCATGATGGATTTTAACGAATTGTATCAAACATCAATGAAATTCAGTTTGGGAATTGCTGGATCAGTACCGATTGTAAGTTATTGAATCCAGTCTCATACAGATAAGTACAAACTGGTATTCAGTTCACAGAGATCGACACCCTGTTGGATTTGATTTGTGTGGTCTTAAAATAATTCCTGGTGAAACAACCATTTCCTTCAATCTTCATGGAACAAACATGATATTGTACTGTGACACAAGCAATAGAAGACTCAAATGATTGGCATATTTTGAAGTAGTCCAAATACCAGACAGTCAATGTAACAGGAGGGTTACAGACAGGCAGAATGAGGATGAAACCTTTAGCAGATAATAATAGAAGAATGAATCCCAGAAATGCCTAAAAAACAGTTAAAAGGTGCTTTGGGCGCGCCTTGAAATATCAGGCAGTGATTGCCTAAAACAAAGAGGCAGGATCCTCGATATGACAAATGACAAAGGGCATTCTGAAGAAGAGGATGTTCACAAGAAGTTTTACTTGTGTGATGAACGCATTAACCTTTGTCTCCTTTAGTTGTACAATTTTAGAGAGCGCTTGTACTTTAACAGTTTGTGCAACAAATTTGTTAAAATGTTACTTTGATTCACTAAGTAATGAGGATCAAAATAAAGTTATGGGATATAAAATGGTACTTGCTTCAGATTTGGTGAAGACAAACATTAACGTCATGAAAGAGGGTCATTATTGCACATCAAATAGCTGGAGTAAGCCAATTTATAAGTACAGATGTAGTCTCTCGTGAAATACCTGTGCTGCTGAGTAAATCTTTTATGAAAAAATCACATGGAGCATGATAAGACAATTACTTTTGAAAAATCAGTGGGGGAATCTACAGTTTATCCAGTCAGGATATGATAGGATCCCTTAACAAAACCTGATGTCTAACACTTCCAAGAAACAAACATTAATGGCATCAAGTAACAAGAATAAGAGAGGGGGGGAAACAAACTGTCTTAAAATTATATAGACAAATTGTTTACCCTACTTTGCAATAGTTAAAACTCCTGTCTAAAGATACAGATGTGGTTGATTAGGGGTATACAAGACTCATGGAAGAGATTAGTGAGAATTGAGATACTTGTAAAATTAATGAAGGACACTGCCACTGGCATATGATAACAAGTTGTCATGGATCTGAAAGAATGGGACAAGGACAGAAATCTTTTCTTCCACCATTTTATACACTTAGAGGCCAGATTCGCTTTTACTACACCCATGCAGAGTAAGGACAAGAGGGTTAATTTAGACAAAATTATGAATATATGATAAGAACTATACTTGGGGACACCAGCAAAGTTTGCAACTGATAATGGAGATGATCTTGCTAATGACAAGTTCAGAATGATGTATACTAATATGAGTAAAATGGTTATGAATACAGAAGCAAAGTTATTTTAGCAATAGTCTCTCAAAAGGAATCATGCTATGATCAATCAAAGGTTGCAAAAAAGATGCAGTTTGTCAACTGGACTGTAAAGTGACAACTTCCCTGGCTTTGGTATGCCATGCAAAGACTTTCCAACAAATGGTTTGAAGATATATGGTGAGATTCTCTGGCCTCTGCATGCCATGTTTCTCAGCAGAGGGAGGTGGCCTGCCATTAGCTGGTGGGAGGATCTTCTGGTCTTGCTGCTGCAAATAGGATTTTCCATTTAATCCTTACCACTCCACCAGGAAACGTGGAGCATGGGTGCGACAGTGGTGGGACTGGAAGATCCAGCCGGCATGAACAGCCAGAATTTGCACTTTCTCCCTGAGACGGCGAGGGCTTCCTCTGGGTGTTCCGGTTTCCTCCCACAGTCCAAAGATGTGCGGTTTTGGTGGATTAGCCATGATAAAATTGCCTCTTAGTGTCCAGGGATGTGCAGGTTAGATGGGGTTACAGTGCTATGGGGATAGAGAAGGGGAATGGGATAGGGCGCTGTTTCAGAGGGTCGTGCGGACTCAATTGGTGAATGGCCTCTCTATGTTCTATAATCCTTGTCAATAGGTTTATGGTCAAAATCCTCCATTGCATCATGTTCTTTGTGATAGTTCTCCTGCTCTGGATGATAATACAATTAATTCTACTTTTTCTGCATATTTGAACACTTTTATTGAGGCAGAAGTCTCAGTGAAAATTTGGAGAACACTAAGGTATTGTATTGTGAGGTAATCCAAGAAGAGTGAATTTCAGGCTATTTGGTATCCGATAAAAGAGAGGGTCATAGAGAACAGAAAAACTCTGGTAACGTAATAAGTCATGATGGCAAGACAGTTCTTACCAAAGATGGAAAAAAACTGTTAAAGCTCCTTCCTCATGATTGATCATAATTAATTACAAAGTATTAGATGCTGAGTAGCTGACATGAGACACCTTGTATCTCAAATGTCCATGTGTTTGTGATGAGAGTCCTGAGGAATAAAATGTGGCAGATCGAGATCTGGATATAATAATAATAATAATCTTTATTAGTGTCACAAATAGGATTACATTAACACTGCAGCAAAGTTACTGTGAAAATCTCCTAGTCACCACACTCTGTTCGGGTGCACAGAGTGAGAATTCAGAATGTCCAATTCACCGAACAAGCACGTCTTTCAGGACCTGTGGAAGGAAACCGGAGCGCCCGGAGGAAACTCACACAGACACAGGGTGAACGTGCAGACTCCGCACAGTCAGTGACCCAAGCCGGGAATTGAACCCGGGTCCCTAGCGCTGTGAAGCAACAGAGCTAACCTCTGTGCTACCGTGCCACCCATAACATTAGTGATCATGATACACATGACAGAGTAGAACATCCACAGGACAATTATACAGACTGGGTATTGGGGCGACATATTCCAGGGGGGTCTGCTGAATGGAAGGATGTATCAGTTGTGGCATATGCAGTGTGTATAAATATAGTAAGTATAAATTTGGTTGGATGTTCAAGATGATGGCCGAGAAGTGAGGTCCATAGACTGGTAGAATAGAGTGAAAGAGTGGAGAGTAAGAAAGTTCAGTGCAAGCAAAGGCAGTGACTCTGGAAGTGACTCTTACATCAGAAAACAATCATTAACTGGAGAAAGAATCTGTGATAATGCATGAAGGAGATCTCTTCGTGGTAGTCATGACAGACATAAAGATTAGACAGGGAAATAAAGGCCACAGAGTAGTTATGTAGCAGGACTAGAAGTAGAAGTTCTCATGGTTGGGAATCTTCAGGATAAAAGAGTCAAAACAAAGCAAGCTAGATAGTTAGACAGAATTTGGAGTTTATTCTGAGGTGTCAGATAAGGAGCAACCAGCTTTGTCATATACATGGATTTGTAATGAAAATGTCCTTACCGATTAGACTTAAAGACTAAAGTCAGTCTAGTACCAGGGGTTTTGAAGGATGACTGAGGGGTCTATCTCACAGTTGGAAAACTCATCTCAAGAATCTTCTTAGCTCTTTTGGCCACATATTCATCAGAGTGTAAATCTCCAGACTTAAAAGCCACATTTCTACAGAGGGATACTTTTAGATTGAAGCATTTCTGAAACTGCCCAAAGAGGCAACACATGCTGAAGGAAAACTATGGAAAGTAAACAAATGCATTTATGGCTGATTGATGCTTAAATGGTGTGGCATATTTTTTGTGAGATCTATTCTGCTCCAAATAGGTTGGCTTCAACTAAAAGTACAGAATGTTTTAGCGGCATCATAAAGGGAAACGTTCTGGCATCATCATGATGCACATTGATGATTCCTAATGGATGGGACTGTGAAATTTGAAAATGTATTATTAACAAGGTTACAGTAGAATTTAAAATTTGGAATCAAACTTGCAGGTATTTCAAATATATTGAGTTAGATATTAACAATGTAGGTGCAGTGTAACTCAAAATCAACAATTCTGTTGAAAGAGAGTTACTTCCATCACAGTTAATCATGCTAGGTCTTGTTTTCTGAAGAAGCCACAGTACATTTCCTCATATGCCAGATACCACTGGTGCCTCGTCATTCTCAATGTATAACTCTGAACAGCCAGTGGCTCATGTCACACTTAGGCCCAATCCTGTTCTTGTCTGGTGCAAGTGCAGCAACAATAATGACAACTTGCATTTATATAATCTACTCAATGTTATAGAATGTCCCAAGTTGCTTCACCGGAGCTTTGTTGGAGAAACTTGAACACCAACTCAAGGAAGCAGACAACAGACCAGGTGACCAAACACCTGGTTGGAGATAAGTGCTCAGCAGTGCTGTAAAAGAGGACAGAGGGGGAGAGATATTAACAGGATTGGTGAAGAAATTTTAGAACATATTTTTAAATAGCTGGAGGCACAGCGATTGATGATGAAAGCGGGAGATGCACAAATACCAGAGATGTGGGAACACAGAGTTTACAGGGACTTCCAGGGCTGGAAGATGTGTCAGAGGTAGAGAGGGATGAGGCCATGGAGCGATGTGAACACCAGTATAACAATTTTAAAATTGAGATGTTTGTTGACTGGGAGCCATACATGCAAATTTCCAGCAGGAGTCACTGGATAGCAATCAGGAATAGGGAATTCTATCTGATATCCTCCCCTTCTCCTGGTCTTGGGATACTGAGATCAATTGTAGAATCTCTAGAGCCTCAATATCACAGTTAAATAGTAAAAACTGAAGATCAACTGCTGCTCACTTATAAATAACCCGCAGTAAAAGCATTAATCATCTTGTTAAAAGCTTATTACCTCCAGAAAACACATATAATATCCAATCAGCAAAAAAACCTGTGGGAAAGGTATTTGAAGAGTTTGAGAGTGAGTGAGTGAGTGAGTGAGACAGAGAGAGAGAGATCGCGCATAAGCCATAGTTTAGGATTGACATCCTTGTAGATTTAACTCCAACATTATAGTTTTTGAATGGGTAAAAATTACTAAAATGCAAACTAGACTCCATGGCTCCAATGTATGCTGGAGGTGGTGAAGGTGCAGGTGAAACCAAAAATGATTGTAAAACGTGACAAGGCAGGGATGCAGATGTCCTGCTCAATCCTTGTCAAGGACCTCCTTAGCATTTTCCTTATCTTTTTCCCCATCTGACAGCCAGCTAAACGACAGCCTAGCTGGCGGCCTGTAAAATGAAAATACATCAGGAAGTCATAGCCGCCACCCTGAGCATAGTTTACCCCCACCCCTGGCAATCAGGAAGTGGGGAGGTCGTTTAACAGATAGGGTGATAGAGGGGCGATGATTAACAAGGGTAGCTGTTAGTAATCAGGGGAGAGAGGAATGATCAGGAGCAGCGGAAGGAAAGAGGCCACAATATTAGAATAGAGTATAGAACAGTACAGCGCAGAACAGGCCCTTCGGCCCTCGATGTTGTGCCGAGCAATGATCACCCTACTCAAACCCACGTATCCACCCTATACCCGTAACCCAACAACTCCCCCCCTTAACCTTACTATTACGACACTACGGGCAATTTAGCATGGCCAATCCACCTAACCCGCACATCTCTGGACTGTGGGAGGAAACCGGAGCACCCGGAGGAAACCCACGCACACACGGGGAGGACGTGCAGACTCCACACAGACAGTGACCCAGCCGGGAATCGAACCTGGGACCCTGGATCTGTGAAGCACTGATGCTAACCACCATGCTACCATGCTACCATGAATATGCCAGATACCACTGGTATTAGAGGCAGGTCTTTGGATTGGAAGGGCAGATAGAGAGCTATGGTTGAAAGGTGGCAGAAGAGGAGCCATACTTGCCAAGAGCAAGTGTTGCCGATTGGTTGGAAGGAGAGAGCGATGCGATCGGAAAGGGAAAGAGCGCATGGCTGGAGGAGAAGGGAGAGGCGGGGTCAGAAAGTGGTAGAGCGAGACATGGTCAAAAAGAATGGAGACAGAGAGGGGAGCGATCAGATCGAGGAAGAGAGTGAGAGGCATGGTCAGAAAGGATGAGGTGAGATGGGCAAAATGGAAGGAGGAGGACTGAGGATGATCGGAACATAGGGAAGAGTGTAACCGTTCAGTAGGGGAGAGGCCAAATCTTTCTTTAGGGATGGCTTCACAGAGGCTGGGGGTGGGGAAGCATTCCTGCTCCTCTTGAGCCACAGGTGAATGCTGAGAATGGTTCTGACTATGAGTCAGTGGTAGCTACTGCCCTCCTTTTGCAGCTGGGATCTCAAACCTCTGGGAAACCCATACAACTGCAGTGAATTTTAATCAAGTTCCCAAATGCATTGTGGGAGACTGCTCTGATATGTGAATTAAGTGTCCCATATCTCCACTTGGGAAACCTCAACATCTACTGTCATTAAAAAAGGGCAGCATGGTAGCACAGTGGGTAGCACTGATGCTTCACAGCTCCAGGGTCCCATGTTCGATTCCCAGCTTGGGTCACTGTCTGTGCGGAGTCTGCACGTTCCCCCTGTGTCTGCGTGGGTTTCCTTTGGGTGCTCCGGTTTCCTCCCACAAGTCCCGAAAGATGTGCTGTTAGGTAATTTGGGCATTCTGAATTTTCCCTCTGTGTACACGAACAGGCGCCGGAACATGGCGAGTAGGGGCTTTTCACAATAACTTCATTGCAATGTTAATGTAAGACTACTTGTGACTACAAAGATTTATTATAAAAGGTGCTGGGGCATGTGCAGTTGATTGTGGACACATTGCCCATATTTAAATCTTTAACCTCCACCATTCTGGCCTTACCCTTACCATCCTTGAGGAATCAATTTCAAGGTTTTAAATTCAGTTCAGTTTTCTATAAAAACAATTCTTTCCCTGAAACAAGTCTGTTCACTTATTTCATGATGAATAATCATTAATTATCAAAATATTTCAGCAATAGCAGAGAATCCAGAACTCATGCCGATAAATATTATTGATGCCCCCATTAATGCACAGTACAGTGGTACAGTGGTTAGCACTGCTGCCTCACAGCATCAGGGATCCTGGTTCAATTCTAACCTTGGGTGACAGTCTGTGTATAGTTTGTACATTCTCTTCGTGTCTGCATGGGTTTCCTCCGGGTGCTCCGAGTTTCCCTCCCATCGTCCAAAGATGTGCAGGTTAGGTGGATTGGCCATGACTAATTGCCCCTTAGTGTTCAAAAAAGTGAGGCGGGGTTATTGGATTAGGGGAATAGGGTGGGGACATGGGCCCAGGTAGGGTGCTCTTTCAGATGGTCGGTTCAGACCTGATGGGCTGAATGGCCTCCTTCTGCATTGTCGTGATTCTATGATTTTATTCTATGATTCTAATCCCACCCCTGCTCCCATTACATTCTATCCCTTCCCCTTCATAATTAGCAAGAGTTTAGGAACCTCGTTATAAACACTGTCAACACGATGAGAAGTGTCAACTGTTAAAAACAAAAGTGATGGATTTAAATAGTTTGTAGGGGGAGTTAGGCTGTATGCTTTTCAGCGCCTAAGTATTAATTTTCATCCCAAAGGATTGTCACTCCTGATGACCAGCATGGCAACTCTGACCCACGTAAAGCTCTGAAAATGTACAAGGGGAAAAACCTCCCCCCACCCCCCCTCAAACAAAACACAACTAACATTTCACGGCAGCCGAGGTAAAGCCCTTCAAAGAAATAAACTGCATCGATATTTATTTTTTCTCAAAAGGCCATTTGTTGCAGGGTCTTGGAAGAAGCCAAGCCCTGGACTGACTGCGCAGACGAAAGTCGGCCAGGTTTTGCCAAGTGCTGCTATAGCGGCGGTGGCCTCTGGCAGCGTGCGTGCTGGCGGCTCACGCCACGGGTATATAAGTAGCGCGGGAGCTCTCTTCTGTCTGTCTCCTGAACTCTGGAGCAGCGTTTAAAGGAACTTCAGCTGAGAAACGCGCCCCTCCGCTTCAACATCGCCGTACAATGGAACCCAAATGCCCAGCTCTCTGCCCGACCTATGCAGACTCAGACTGCAGCGACAACTCCGTTAAGGTAACAAGGAATAAGGCAAAGGTCGATTTTAAAATCTTGCAGGGGGAAAAGGCAATCGCACCTTTTTTTTTAGAAAAAACAAAAAAAATTCTGATGTGTTCAGTTGCAACTATTCCAGAACCACTTTCATTGTTGGGCAAGTTATTTTTTTTTGACGGTGGTAGGCATTGCCAAGTAAATAAGTGTACAACCGTACGCTTATATATTATTTAAATGACTTGTTTGCACTTCTCGTTTCATTCACAAAAGTATATTTTTTTACACTTTTTGCACAGAAAAAACGGCTGGGCGAAAAAGTTATGCATACAACATTCAGCTGGCTCCTTCGACTATTGTTCCCCCCTTCCCTACACACACACGTTAGCAGCAGCTTTCAAAAGTGTTTCAGTCCTTCGTTTACAAAGAAAAAACAAGGTTTTGTGTGCGTGAAGTGCATTGGGAATAATGCTAATCCCGGGACTGAGAACGGAGAAGTAATTTGATGCCCTTATTTCTTGTTTTGCACCATGTTTGCTGTTTGTAGCCTGGGCTAGGATGAATTTTCCAGCGTGTTCCACTGGGTAGCGTTAGTATTCTGCTTGTGTGCCGCTAGACTGCCTGGTTTGACTTTACTGTAATATTATTTAAACCCGAGGAAGCAGATTTCTGATGCATCATCATAATCACATCCAGTTAAAATAGTTTAGCCTTGAGACTTAAAAAAAAACTTTCAAAATAATGAAAACAACATAAGTGTGTTTTTATGGAATCCTATTTTTTTTGCCAAGAAAATCGGTCTTTATGGATTAAGGAAGAAACAACCTTACAGTTCTGTGAATGACACACACTGCTCAAGCGTGTGTTTCTGTTTGATGCGTGGAGCTGTTGAGACATAGTGGGATTTTATGCAAAATTTAGAAAGAAAAATCTGAAAGAACAAATACAATTAGTGAGGGGCTTATTTATGTTTTCAACCAGGTTTGAAATAATGAGTGAAAAGCTTTAAGGACACTGACGTATATTTTTCTAAGGATTTTAAGCATTAAATAGTATACGCAAATGACGCGTGTGTAAAAACTGTATTTGTTGGAGCCTATCCTTAAGCTGCATTCCAACCAAGGAACAGAGAGTGTTTCTCTTTTCTCTTTCTGTATCAACTTGTTACACTCAATGCATTAACTTAACACATATTTGTAATATTCTGCCTAAGTTCAGAAAAAAAAAGTTTTCTGTTTTAGCAATTTATGTTACTCCAGACAAGCTTCTTTTGAGGAAAAAATATTCAAGAAAAGGCCATGGAAATTGAATCTCGCAGATTTATTTTGAATTTAAGCAATTTACAGCCCAGAATCTGTAGCTTGTTGCTCACGCAATTATTAATACAAACTTCTAAACTGCACCCCCCCCCCCCCACCCCGCCCCCTCACACCCTCCAGTACACACACACACAACAAAACAATTATTGCTATGGAGTTTTGTACTGTAGAATATCTCCAGTGTAAGGTGGCTGCATTATTCAACACCATGGGCTGGGTACCGTGGACAGTGCCCCAGATTGCATTTTTGTGCTTTGTAACCGTGCTTCAAAATCAGTTTATTTGCTGATCAACAGAATTGACTTAGACTGTCAGTGGTAGCCCATGCACTGGAGACCTTACAGCAGCTGATGGGAGCTTAAAAAAATGACACAATTTCAAGAGTTAACTTCAACCTGTTCTGAACAGATAACATGCGTTTCTGAACTGGAAAATATCTATTGCAATCAGTTTTCATTCTCTCATAGTGTAGCAGACTTAATTGATGTTATCAAAGCTTGCAGACAACACACTAATGTTGGCTGTGCTCGATACTGGACTGCATATTTCCTATTCTGCTCATGTTACAAGGATAATATCTGAACTCTGAGTCAGTGTAAGGACATTACTTTTTAATACTGTTTGAGCCAGCACTGATCATGACCATTTTACAAATCAAAGTTATGCATTGAGATTTTTAGTTGAAGCAAATGGGGATTTGCACTTTTTAGCACAAAGCATTTGCCATCCTGAATGCTATTAATAAGATTCGATAAGAGGCATAGTGTAGTCTTGTCAAAATAATGTAACATGTGATAAAGGTGGTTTGGGGAAGTTATGATACAGGACCTCAAGTCTATTGTGAATCAGCAATTTTGCTGATTAACTTTTCTTTTTCCTTCCTAGGCCAGAAAAAAGTCCCCATGCAGGCAACTGCTATTCATTTCCATCGCTTTCATAATGTACTTTATAGATGGAGTGACTGCAGCTGAAACTCTATGTGGTGGTGAGCTGGTGGACACTCTACAGTTTGTCTGCGGTGAAAGAGGATTTTACTTCAGTAAGTTAACTCACCTTTGTCCTGAAAAATCAGGGAATTAAATAAATGTCTTGATATGTGAAGACTTGCTAAGTCTGATTGTTTATTTCTCAAGATTTTATCTGTTCTTGCTGCCCTTTTGTGTTTTTTGATTACTTTTTACATGTTAGGGGAGGAGCCCACTAATTTCATTCTCCATTCCAGTGCCCATGGCTCCAATTACTATTCCAAAGTATTGTGGGATTTTTTAATCTTGAGGGTCCACTTCAAGACCAGACATGTGCAATTTTTATTTTAGGTTTCTCCTAAACTTACATCCTTAAACCTGAAGCCATTCTGCCCCTTGACCATGTGACTGTGTCATTTGATAATGACTTCCTTAAATACAATGCACTCTTCAGTGAATTTTTGGCATATGCATGAATGTTTACGGTTCTGCAAAACCAACTGAACCAGTATGTGAATTGGTGCGAAGTTCAGGATCATGTTGGAGCCTTTAAAGATTCCTTTGAGCTCCAATCGGCCATTGGAAATTTCAAAACTGTGATTGATAGATTTTTGTGAGGTAAGTTTTCTGATAAAAGGCAGGTCAATGGGAGTTGAGATACTGAACACCCATGACCTAAAGTAATGGCAGAAAGTTTTGAGGGGGCTGAATGGCCTAGTTCTTGTTCTCAAAAATAAACCCCAGCCTGGATTCTATACAATCCTGCTGATTGAAAGGGTTTACAGAACCATAGGTGCCATTTCCGTTTACTTTAAACAGCTTCTGCTATCAAGTAAGGATTTTCAAATGGTTTTATAAATTCTTATTGACAGATAAAGCATTTCTTTCTTTAAGTTACGGATATGAGAAGAGACTGTGGCACTTACTAGATGTAGAGAAACTGTGATTTCTAATTTTCAGAATCACAATCCTTCAGAGGTGCTGTCAGTGAAAGTTAATGTGCCTTTAAGCAAACCTGTAAATGAATGTAAAAACTCCTACATACCACCAAAAATATTATTCCCAGTTATCTAGGCTGCTGTATTAAAAAAAATTATTGCCGTACTTCACTTGAACAACAGACCTTTTATGAATTATCTTTCTTTATCCATAGAATCCCTATAGTGCAGAAGGAGACCATTCAGCCCATCTGCACCAACCCTCCAAAAGAGTACTCTATCTAGACCCACTCTTCCACCCTATCGCCATAACCCCGCGCATTGGGTTTGGCCAATCCACCTAATCTGTACATCTTTGGGCATTAGGGGACAATTTAGCATGGCCAATCCACCTAACCTGCTCATCTTTGGACTGTGGGAGGAAACCGGAGCACCCAGAGGAAACCCACGCAAACAAGGGGAGACCATGCGAACTCCACACAGACAGCCACCCAAGACTGGAATCGAGCTCAGATGCCTGGTGCTGTGAGGCAGCAGTGATAACCATTGTGCCGCCTTTAGCTTTAGTCAATAACAAAAATATACCTTAATTTGTAGTTCTTCAACTAGGAACAAAAAACTTCAAATACATCATTACTCTTTGAAACCAACCATGAGGAAATTTTAAACAAAGTATGATATTTCCTACAAACATCTGACAGGCTTTGTGCACAACAAATATATTAAAATGTTTATTTTTGTTGACTACAGACCTTATTTTAAGGGAGAAAAGGGACAATTAACAGGCAGGTGGCTACTGTCATAAACTTGGGTTTTGGAACAACTCATTTCCATGCCTGTAGTTGTGCTGAATAAGCACATTTTCTCACGTGTTCTCTCTCTCTCTCTCTGACAAGGACACAAAGCTAAACCATTCTGCTGATAGTCACAATGGAGTGCTTGTTTATTTCCACATTCTTCTGATTAAAGTAATTCTGCTGCAACATTCCATCTTTCATTTAAAGACATTTTTAATGATCGAGGCTTTTGGAACTATACTCTGCAGAAGAAAGGAACGGGTTGCAGGGTCAGGGAAGAGTAGAGGAATAAATAATTTATTTTGCTTTTGCATGTGACAGTTTTAGTCCAGAGTCCCCAATCATTGCATTTGGTCTTCAGCACTTGCCTGTACAAACAAATTGGCCAATTGGCCTCATTTTAAGACAAATGTGATCCAGCCAGATTTTAACAAATTCCCCAATTTGCAGGACTTTGGTTACCGATGATAGCGTAGTTATGTCTTGTGTCAACATGCCTTTATTCTTGTTTATCTTGCTGATCATCTGGAGATCTTCACAAGTGAAGGAACATACAGTTTAGATGAAAATAACAATGTGAAGAGGGGCTTTCTTTTTAAGAGAAAGATAAAGCCTTTGCACGGAAATGTGGCTCTTTCATAACAATGGAGCTTAAGTGTTTTTCTGCGAGCACCAACAGCAGAAAGTGATGCTATCTGCACCAACCTGAGGAAGAGGAATGCAGTCATCAGTGAGATTCCCAAAAGGATAATCACTGTCTGCAGTTCCTAAGCTACTGCAAAGGTTAACATGAGCACGGGGTTCATAGCGAGGGTTCATAAAAGGTGATTGCCCATTACCTAAACCAAAGTTATCTTTTACTCTGATCCAACAGTTAATGCCATATAGTTCATTGGACCTCTCTGTTTCATTACATGCCTTTTTTGCTGTGTTTGCAAGGTCAAGTGGCCTCTTTTTTTTGGCAAGTTCCATAAATTTGTTCTTGTTCTTTAGCGTCAATGTTAACCGGAAGTTTCCTGGAATTCTCAATGCTGAAGTGTGAAAACGAATGAAAATGTACTGTTCTCTTTCAGGTAGAGCGACTGGACGATCTAATAACCGGAGACAGAACAGAGGAATAGTAGAAGAATGTTGCTTTCGCAGTTGTGATTTGAGCCTTCTCGAACTCTACTGTGCAAAACCTGTCAAGAAAGAGCGTGATCTCTCTGAAACACCCTTTAACCTTTTACCATCAGCAAATAAGGTATGTGGTTGTTTCTTTGCTGCTTTCATCAGCAATATGATTTTTTTTTTAATGAAGGCCATTTCCTCTCTACAATTTTTTTACCTCCATGAAGGTTTTATGGCAGGTTCGTTCATAAACTGGTTGCATACTCTTGCTGTCTGCTCTCAAATAGGAAGTAAAAATGGTTCCTGTCATTCTCCACCTCATTCCTAAACATAAAGATTTATTAACATTAAAAAAAAATTCTGGTTTCACCTACTCGGGTACTTGCTATCAGCGACAGCCAGCACAGTTCATTACAGACTCCGATATGTCTGCGCAAATATTCTGCTTGAGTTAATTTTCTTCCCTCTCTATTACTTTGGCAATTGTACAGCATACCATAATTATCCCTTATTGCCAATTATAACCTGAAATAAGACCATCAGTGAAACATTACCTAAAAAAAATAATGTTTATTAATCACAATTAACTGCTTTTCTTTTTTAATTTTTCCAATTAAGGGGTAATTTAGCGTGGCCAATCCACTTTCCCTGCACATCTTTTGGGTTGTGGGGGTGAGACCCACGCAAACACGGGTGAATGTGCAAGCTCCACATGGACAATGATCCGGGACTGGGATCGAACCCAGGTTCTCGGTGCCATGAGGCAGCAGTGCTAACCACTGTGACACTCACTGTGCCCCCGAACTACTTTTCTTTTACAAAATCTGAAATTTATGTGACTGTGGCTGACAACAAAAGTTGAGCTGAGCTTAATGATCTTTACTTTTTACTCTTAGTATCTTTATGTAGTGCTACTAATGCTATATGGGTTCATGATATCCTTCATAGACTCATACAGTGCGGAAGGAGACACAGTGAGTGCCGGTTCTTTGGAAGTGCTGTTAGTCCTCTGCTCTTTCCCATAGCCCTGTAAATCATGACATTTTAAGTTTACCTCCAATTCACTTTTGAAAATTATTATTGGACCTGATTCCAACATCCTTTCAAGAAGTGCATTCCAGATTTAACAATACGCTATGTTTAAAAAAAAAGTCATTAATTATCTGAAATCTATGTTCTCTGATTACCAATACTTTTGCAACTAGAAGCAGTTTCTCCTTATTTATTCCATCAACACCCATCATAACATTGAACACATAAATCAGCCATTCTAAGTAGTTAAGAACTCACATTCTTTCATTGTGTACATAACATTTTCACCAAAATTCATTCCACTAAATCCAGTTGTGAACTATACATTTCTTGGAAGAATTTTGTAGTATAAGATAGATTAAGTAACTTGGTTTCCCCTTGAAAGTATTACAATTTTATTTTCAACATCCGTGCTACTAATTTAAGCCTTGCCTTCTATCTTTTGTCACCATTAAGAGGATCCAAGACAGAGATTGTTTTATTTAAAATAAAGAATCTTTATACTGATGTTCCCCAGAATGGGATCACAATCTGCTACCTGCTTCCCAGAACACAGTGGCAGAGTGGTTTAAACTGCTGCCTCACAGCACCAAGGACCTGGGTTCAATTCTGGTTTTGGGTGATTGTCTGAATGGAGTTTGCATCTTCTCCACCAGTGGTGTCTGCATGGGTTTCCCCTGGGTGTTCCAGTTTCCTCTCACAGTCCAACGATGTGCAGGTTGGATGGATTGGCTATGCTAAATTGTTCCTTAGTGTCCAAAGATGTGCAATTTAACTGGGGTTTCAAGGATATGGCCAGCGAGTGGGCCTAGGTTGAGTGCTTTTTCGGAGGGTCAGTGCAGACTCGATGAGCCGAATGGTCTCTTTCTGCATTGTAACAATTCTATATGGAAGTTATTATCAGTGGCATGGCTGTCTTTTCGATCTCGCTCAGAACAAGTTCATGGCTTTTGATTCAATACCAACAAGACAGGTCATTTGACCCAGCAAGCCACTCTTACTTTATCTACCCATTTTTTCATGTACATGTTGTTGTACCTCTTTGATAATACAGAGACCAGAGGCCTCTGGTCTCTATATTCTCACAAGAGGTCCTCCAATGTTCATTCATGCTGTGGGGGCACCATAGGCAGGGCCAGTAATTATTGCTAGTGCCTAAATGTCCTTATGAAGGGGGCCTTAAACCATTGCAGTCACTGTGGGGAAGATGCACTCATAGCGCTATTAGGTAGGGAATGCCAAGGCCGGCACAGTGGTTAGCACTGCTGCCTACTGCACTGAGGACCCGGGTTCAAATTCTGGCCCTGGGCACTGTCTGTGTGGAGTTTGCACATTCTCCCCATGTCTGCGTGGGTTTCACCCCCACAACTCAAAAGTTGTGCAGGGTAGGTGGATTGGCCGTGCTAAATTCCCCCTTAATTGGAAAAAAATAATTGGTACTCTAAATTTAAAACAAAAGGTAGGGAATTCAGGAAATGTAATCCAATAACAGTGAAGGAAGAGCGATATAGTTCCAAGACTGTATGGTGTGTAACTTGGAGGGCAACCTGGTGGGGTACCCCATGTAATTGTTGCTTGTGAGGCGCTGTCAAAGAAACTGACAAATTGCCACAGTGTTTCTTGTAGACGGTACACACTGCTAACACTGTACATTGGTGGTGGAGGGAGTGAAAGTTTAAGATCTTAGAGGGGGGTATTCATTCAAGTAAGCTGCAATGGTTTGAATGGTTTCAATCTTCTTGAGTGTTGTTGGAGCTGCTTATCCAGGCTTGTGGAGAGTGTTCCATCACACTTCTGACTTGTACGTTGTGGATGGTGGAAAGGCTTTTTGGGGAGTCAGGAGGTGGATCTACTTGCCACAGAACACCTAGCCTCTGGCTTGCTAGAGATTAGCCACAGTATTTATGAGGCTGGTTCAGAAGTTTCTGATCAGTGGTGAACCGCAGGATGTTTTTGGTGGAGGATGCGGTGATAGAAATAATTTCAACCTCACATTCATGCTTTCTCGCTATCTCCAACCATTCCGCTTGTTTCGCAAACTTTTACATCATTGACAAATAAGACTTGAGACCATCATGAATGAATGAAAAGAAGAATATCCCACAGGCTTTCTATTTTTTTATCTGACGGCTTCGTAAGGACAAAACTCCTTAGGCTCTTATCAGCTTGCAACCTTACTTTATATGAGGTCAGAAAAGGAATTGGAACAATTGGACCATCATCTGAACGTTGACCAAGCCCCCCAATGCAACTGTTAACTTCTAGTAATTAGTTCTTTTTGGATCTTTCAAATATATATCTCTGGATGGTTTAAAAATACCAGAATGGTCAGAAAGGAAAAATAAAATGCCTCCAATCCCATATAATACCACCTTTACCAGTTAAAGTGCATTTTATGCTGTGATTCTTATTTTCTGTTTGTTCAGGGACCAGCAGTACTACATTAGCCAACAATGGGAATATGGTAGTTGTCAGTTATCTGAGCTTTCTGAACATCAAATAGTCTTTTGATGCTGTTACAAAATGTGCTGGCAATGTTGTTAATGCTATTTGTTTTCAATTACAGGAAAGCTTTCGGAAACCTATAGCTGCCAAGTATTCCAAAAGTGAGTTCTGGCAAAAGAGGTCTGCCCAACGCCTGCGAAGAGGCATTCCTTCAAGTTTCACAGCCCAAAGGCTCAGGAGGCAAGCTGAGGAAGTCCAGACCTTACAGTATGTCAAAACGCACAAGCCACTTCTGACTCTCCCTGTCAAGCCACCCCTCCAGGTCCAAGCGCCATCAAAGAAATAATTCAGTCAAGAATGGTGAAGAACATTTTGCACATTTCCTGAGATACAAGATGGGGATTATAGCTTTGTACACAACGTCATTTCTGTGGCATTCCAACTGAAATTTTCTCCACCTCCCCCTACCCGACCTCTTCCCTGCATCCCCACCCGCGCCCATTTCCTTACTCTTCCATTAGCCAACAAAGAAGTGCAATGATACTCAAGTGGCCTGGTACAAGTGATACCTGGTGGGCAAAAGAAGTCATGGTGTCTGAGGTGTTTGGGCCAAAGTGGTCATGCCGCAGACTACAATTTATTTCACATACAAATGTCATGCGATGCATTCCAGATGTGTCCTCGCTTGTCCCGCACCTGTACAAGAAGGGATATCAACACTTTGTGGAATACCTAGTGTCATCCAGATCCTGCACCTTTTTTTTAAAACAAGATGAGATTAGGTGAACCTGTGAGGGACTAAAGACAGTGGTGTGTGCAGTCTCGCATTGCCACAGATTGCGTCAAAATTTTTAAATTATTATTTTTCTTTCAACGGCACTATTTCTGATGAACGATAAGTGTGGCCACAAACACACTTGTATTACGGTGCTAACTTGCTTTAAAAGAAGCAAAAGAGCTGACTTGAAGAATTGGGATTTGATAAATGCACGAATATCAAACAGAGCTTGAAATGAACTTTTCCGTTTTAGGAAACGTGGCTTTTAAAAAAAAATTAGCTTGGTTTTGGCGGTGCAAGATAGGCAAGGAGAAGACAAAAGGCACAAAAAAAGAGACAAAATCAAAGGGAAACAGCAGTGTTGTAATGATTTTTTTCCTATGTTTTTCAACTAACTTTATTTCTTATTCATAGTAGTTACTTGCTTTGCTTTGAAAACATACTTGAACTCATATACTTACTGTCCAGGGTCAGATCCTTTTTGGAATTAGTCTGAGCTATATCTTGCAGTGTTGAGCCGCCAAGCTATTAAAAGTAATGGCACTGCGTAAAGGCATTATTTATTTTATGTAAAATATATATGAAAATTGGTCCAAATAATGTACTTAACACTGATGAGCAACTACAAAGACAGATACTATTTTGTCTAATTTTGTACTAGTAAAGCTTTCGTAGATGCTTTGTACCAAAAAATGAAAAGAATTTTTTTTTTCTCTCTCTCTCTCTTCTCTCTCTCAATATGAGTGTTATTTGGTATTGGAAGCCTCTGTGAGGTACCTTGATTCAGCCAGAGAACCTCAGGCCTTTTTTTGGAAACTGTGTACCCATGCTCACTGCTGTCGGCCATGGTATAATCAAGTGCAATTACTTGGTTACAGCTCATAAGAACATAAGAACTAGGAGCAGATGTAGACCGTCGGGCCCTTCGAGCCTGCTCCGCCATTCCAGAAGATCATGGCTGATCTTTTCGTGGTCTCAGAACCACTTACCCGCATTCTCGCCATATCCCGTAATTACTTTATTTTTCAAAAAAACATCTACCCTATCTTTAAATATATTCAATGAAGTAGCGTCTACTACTCCTTTCGGTAGGGAATTCCATACTTTAACCACCCTCTGAGTGAAGAAGTTCCTTCTTGATTCAGTCCTAAATCTGCTCCCCCTAATCTTGAGGCTATGCCCTCTTGTCCTACTTTCACCTACCAGTGGAAACATCCTTTCTACTTCTATCTTATCCATTCCCTTCAAAATTTTATATGTTTCTATTAGATCCCCCCTCAACCTTCTGAATTCCAGTGAATATAATCCCAATCTACTCAGCCTCTCCTCATACGATAACCCCCTCAACTCCAGAATCAACCTAGTGAACCTCCTCTGCACCCCCTCTAGTGCTAGCACATCCTTTCTCAAGTGTGGAGACCAAAACTGCACACAGTACTCCAGGCGTGGCCTCACCAGTACCTTGTACAACTGCAATATTACCTCTCTACTTTTAAACTCAGTCCCCTTCGCAATGAAAGACAAAATTCCATTTGCCTTCCTAATTACTTGTTGCACCTGCAGACCAACCTTCTGTGACTCATGCACAAGTACACCCAGGTCCCTCTGCATAGCAGCATGCTGCAGCTTTTTACCATTTAAGTAATAATCTGTTCTATTGTTACTCCTACCAAAATGCATGACTTCACACTTATTGACATTATACTCCATCTGCCAGACCTTTCCCCACTCACTCAATGTGTCAATGTTCCTCTGTAAGGTTTTACAGTCCTCAGTACACTTTGCTCTGCCACACACCTTTGTGTCATCTGCAAACTTGGATACCTTACACGTAGTTCCCAACTCCAAATCGTCTATATAAATTGTAAATAATTGTGGTCCCAACACCTGAGGCACACCACTCATCACTGATTGCCAGCCAGAATAGCACTCATTTATTCCCACTCTTTGTTTCCTGTTAGACAACCAATCCTCTATCCATGCTAGTACTCTACCCTTAACACCATGTATCCTTATCTTATGCAGCAGCCTCTTGTGCGGTACCTTGTCAAAGGCCTTTTGGAAATCTAGGTACACCACATCCACTGGGTCCCCTTTGTCTACCTTGCTCGAAATGTCTTCATAGAATTCCAAGAGATTCGTCAAGCATGACCTGCCCTTCATGAATCCATGCTGCGTCCGTCCAATGGGACAATTTCTATCGAGGTACCCTCCTATCTCTTTCTTGATAATAGACTCAAGCATCTTCTCCACGACAGAGGTTAAGCTAACCGGTCTATAATTCCCCATCTTTTGTCTACTTCCCTTTTTAAACAGTGGCGTCACATTTGCTGTTTTCCAATCCTCTGGGACTGCCCCAGTGTTCAGCGAATTTTGGAAAATTACCGCCAGTGCATCTGCTATTACTCCAGCCATCTCTTTCAGTATCCTGGGATGCATTCCAACAGGGCCAGGAGACTTATCTATCCTGAGCTCCATTAGCTTGCCCAACACTTGCTCTTTCGTGATAGTAATGGTTTCCAGGTCCTCACCTACCTTCTTCTCTCGGTCAATTGCTGGCATGTTATTAGTGTCCTCCACTGTGAAGACCGATACAAAATATTTGTTCAATGCCTCCGTCATTTCATCATATCCCATAACTAAATGACCACTCTCATCCTCTAACGGACCAATGTTTACTTTAGCCACTCTTTTTAGTTTTATATAATTATAAAAACTTTTGCTATCTGTCCTTATATTCTGTGCCAGTTTTTTTCGTGTTCTATCTTACTTTTCTTTATGGCTCTTTTCGTGGCTTTCTGCTGACCTTTAAAGTTTTCCCAATCTTCTAGTTTCCTGCTGATCTTGGCCACTTTGTAAGCCTTCTCTTTCAATTTGACAGCCTCATGTATCTCCTTAGACATCCATGGTAGATTACCTCTTTTTTTACAATTCTTCCTTCTCACTGGAATATACTTTTGTTGAGCACTATGAAAGATTTCTTTGAAAGTACTCCACTGCTCCTCAACTGTCCTACCATAAAATATTTGTTTCCAGTCTACTTTAGCGAGGTTCTTCCTCATTCTATAGTAGTCTCCTTTGTTTAAGCATAGGACTCTGGTATTGGATTCTATCATCACGCTCTCCATCTGTATACTAAATTCAACCATGCTGTGATCACTCCTCCCAAGAGGATCCCTAATGATGAGGTCATTCATTATTCCTGCCTCATTACACAGGACCAGATCTAGGATAGCTTGCTCTCTCGTCGGTTCCATTACATATTGTTCCAGAAAACTATCCCGGATACATTCAACGAACTCCTCGTCAAGGCTTACCTGACCGAGCTGATTTGACCAATCTATATGCAGATTAAAATCTCCCATGATAACTGCTGTACCCTTTTCACAGGCATTAGTTATCTCTTCATTTACTGCCCGTCCCAGCGTGATGCTATTATTTGGTGACCTATAGACTACGCCTATCAGTGTCTTTTTCTTCTTAGAATTTCTAATTTCTACCCAAATGGATTCAACCTCATTCTCCATAGAACCTATATCATCCCTCAATGCCACCCTGACGTCGTCCTTGATTATTCGTGCTACTCCACCTCCCTTACATACCTGTCTATCCCTCCGAAACATCTGGTACCCCTGGATATTTAACTCCCCGTCGTGACCATCCTGCAACCATGTCTCCGTAATGGCTATCAAGTCATTCATTTGCGATGATTTGAGCTGTTAATTCATCAACTTTGTTCCGAATGCTACGAGCATTCAGGTAAAGTGCCTTAATGCTGACTTTCTTATTATTAGAGAAATTGGACATCATGAGATGTCCTAAGTTATCCTTCCTTTTTGCTTCATTCCTAGTCTGCCTTGAACATAAACCCACCTGCACACATGCTAACCGGCTGCTTATCCTTCCATTTAACTCCCTACTCTCTGTCACTTTCCCCTTCCCTTCCCCCCCGACTCAGAAGTTTAAAGTCCTGCTGACCACCCTATTTATCCTTTTCGCTAGAACACTGGTTCCAAATCGGTTCAGGTGGAGACCGTCCCAACGGTACAGATCCCTCCCGGTTCCAAAACTGGTGCCAATGCCCCATGAAATGGAATCCCTCTTTCCCACACCAATCCCTTAGCCACGTGTTTACTTCCCTAACTTTCTTATCCCTATGCCAATTAGCACGTGGCTCGGGCAGTAATCCGGAGATTATGACCCTGTTCTTCAATTTCCTTCCTAGTGCTTGATAATCCCCAAACAGGTCCTCCACCTTAGCCTTGCCTATGTTGTTAGTCCCGACATGGACCACAACAACTGGATCCTCCCCCTCTCGCTCCAGTATCCTTTCAAGCCGGTCGGAGATGTCCCGCACCCTGGCACCGGGCAGGCAACACACCATGCGGGACTCCCTATCCGGCTTGCAAAGGATACTATCTGTCCCTCTAATTATAGAATCCCCTATAACAACTACTTGTCTTTTTGCTCCCCCTCTTGAATGGCCTTTTGCCCCATGGTGCCATGGTCAGCTGGCTCATCCTGTCCACAGCCCTTTTCCTCATCCGCACAGGGAGCAAGAATCTCATACCTGTTGGACAAGAATCTCATACCTGTTGGACAAGGTCAAGGGCTGAGGCTCCTGCACTCCTGAACTCCGAATCCCCCTACCTGCCTCACTTACAATCACACCCTGTTTTTCCTGAACACTTACTGAATTTGAATTATTTAATCTATCGGGTGTGACTGCCTCCTGAAGCAAAACGTCCAGGTAACTCTCCCCTCCCGGATGTGCCGCAGAGTTTGAAGCTCAGACTCCAGATCATCAATTCTGATCCGGAGTTCTTCCAGCAACCAACACTTGCTGCAGATGTGGTCACTGCCGTTCACAATGGGATCAGCCAGCTTCCACATTATACAGCTACAACACATCACCTGTCCAGCCATCTCTACTTATTTAATTAACGTTTACAAATTTATGTTAAATCATTTCTAGTACTTCTCTGCTAAATAAAAAGCTTAATTCATCTCCACGTTTTGTTAACATTTTATGTTTCCTATCGGTTTTGTGATTCACTTCTGATTTGAGTGACTTCACATTATATTCACCATTGCTTCATCAAAAATGGAAAGCTTCAGTTTTTTTTATTAAAAGAAAATAAGGTCCAAATGACATCACTTACGTAGTACTCGTTTGTCAAATGTTTGCATCATCCAGTATGAAGGGAAACACCCACAATCGCATTAGTTAAATAAAGCTTTTTACTTTAAAAAAAAATGTTTTAGCAGATACAGTTAAGGTGTACTCTCCTGTTAACTAATATAATGTCATATATTTAACATGTGCACTCAATCAACATTAGACTCTAGAGAAAGATGAGATTCATGATCATTGTACTTTTGTTTTTAAAATCAATAAAAGCAATTTATTACAATACACTTTTGTGTTCTCACTTACCATAACCTCAACTCTAAACAGTGATGCAAACAATTTCTCGACCTCAAGGGACTGCAAAATGATTTTAGGACTTGATGTGGAGTGTGAAATGAAAAATGAAAATCGCTTATTGTCACGAGTAGGCTTCAATGAAGTTACTGTGAAAAGCCCCTAGTCGCCACATTCCGGCACCTGTTCAGGGAGGCTGGCACGGCACTGCTGGCCGGCCTTGGTCTGCTTTAAAAGCCGGAAATTTAGCCCAGTGTGCTAAACCAGTGTGCTAAACCAGCCCCTGCCTCCAATAGTTCTGTTGTTAAAACCATAATAAGATTGCGATAGAACATGCTTCCCATGATAATGTACAAATCAAAGGATCCTCCGTTTTATAATGAGTAAATAGCTCTGCCCATAACCAGTCAATTAGAAAATCATAATTAGATTGTCTGCGAGAACAAAGCAACAGCATCATGTTGCACTTCAGACAGTGCAGAGGGAGATTGGCAAGAAATGGCAAATCAGTGAAGTAGCCCATCGTTGGGGGTTGGTTAGCTCAGTTGGCTGGACAGCTGGTTTGTGATGCAGAGAAACATCAGCAGCAGAGTTTCAATTCCTGTACAGGCTGAGGTTATCCTTGAAGGCCCCACGTTCTCAACCTTGCTGCTTGCCTGAGGTGTGGTGTCCCTCAGGTTAAATCACCAGTCAGCTTGCAAAGGGGAGAGCAGCCTATGATCCTCAGGGACCATGGCAACTTTCATGTTTTAAGACTTAACAGTCGTAACAAACAACTCAATAATAATCTTTTTGTCACAAGTAGGCTTACATGAACACTGCAATGAAGTTACTGTGAAAAGCCCCTAGTCGCCACATTCCAGCACCTATTCGGGTTCACAGGGGAGAATTCAGCATGTCCAATTCACCTAACCTGCACGTCTTTGGACTGTGGGAGGAAACCGGAGCATCCAGAGGAAACCCACGCATACACAGGGAGAGCATGCAGACTCTACACAGACAGTGACCCAAGTCGGGAATCGAACCTGGGATCCTGGAGCTGTGAAGCAACAGTGCGACCCACTGTGCTACCATATTTGAGAGTGTGTTGGCAGATTACAATGAAAGCACAAAACTAAATTATGTTCTGAAAGCTATGCCATGGTTTGAATGACTTAAATCAGAAACTTTGTTCAGTTTGTTGAAAAGAAATATGAGTGTGAAGTATTTTTTTTATAAATTTGGAGTACCTAATTCATTTTTTCCAATTAAGGGGCAATTTAGCCCAGCAAATCAACCTAGCCTGCACATCTTGAGATTGTGGGGGCAAACCCCACACAAACACAGGGAGAATGTGCAAACTCCCAGAGCCAGGATTGAACTTGGGACCTCAGCACCATGAGTGAGCAGAACTAAACCCCTGCGCCACCATGCTTCCCTACTGTGAAGTACTTGGTGGAATGACATCAAGAGCTGTTTTGGGGAAGTAAGCTGCAATTGCTCAGGGCAGCTTTCAAATCTGAGATTTTTCGCTGCATTGAGAAGAGTAAACGATCATTTTGATGATTCCAATACAAAATATGTTAATGGTGATTTTGCCTCCTGATATCTACACATGCCATGTAAGCTGCTGAGGTTCAGCTATGAATAGTCTTGCCATTCACACTGGTTGGGCTGTTCTCTTCCTGTTCGCATAAACATCCCTTGAATTGCCATCAGTGAATGCTTAAGGTCATCTGTCGACAGTGCAGGGGATTAGTGGAAAGGGCTCTGACAGAGCTGCAAGAAACCTTTGTCCTCTGCAACCATACGGCTTTTAGAAGGGAAAAGTCATTGGTAAGAACATAGTCTTCACTTGCTCTGCTCCTAGTATAATTCTGTTGCTTAAAAAGGACCAGACTGTTTATTTTCTGTTTGTTTAATGATATCGGCCTTGTTACCAGTTGAAATAGATCTTGGGAATGGATATCAGTGGAAAATATATGCTTCCCATCATCAACCTTAAAGAAACACTTTCACTGCGACTAAATGTTTTGCCAAACAAAAATTCTTACAGGCAGCGGCAACTTTTTAAAAGACCAACTAGTTGGTCCTTCATAACTGTTTATAGTTTACAGCTGTTATATTATTGGACAATATGAATGGAATGAGATCAACAGCAGAAATGTTCTAAATTTTTATGTAGGAAGTTGCACAGAACGTATGAAGAAAATTGCAGCAGTTTTTTGTAGCCGTTGTTATTTCTGATGTGGTAAGTGGACGAGAAGACCAATCAAAACCATAATGTTTATCTGTCTGTTCACCTATCCTAAGTCATGGCCGGTCCAAAATGGAGTTCAGACAAACTCGAGGCGAAAATAACTGCTGAAGCTGCACAGAATTGAGTGTCTGGTGAGGGGTTTATGCATATCGTCAAAAGGTATATTGGCTAATGTACTGGGAAGGTTTTGAACTGTTGTCAGTGGAAATAAGATCTTAAAAAGGTCATTACAAAATTGTGCAGCATTACAATAACTTGAATTTCTATAATGTTCTTAACATAATAAAATGTCCCAAGAGACTTCACAGGGGGCTATTCAGACTAAAATGTGCTGCTGAGCCAAAGAATGAGATATTAGAATAGGTGGCCAAACGCTTGATCGAAAGTAACAAGAGTCTTAAAAGAAGCGAGGTAGCAAGATGAAAAAGTTTGTGAAGGGAATTTCAGAGCTTAAGGCCTAGATAAGTGGTAGGCGATACACCAGAGGTCAGAGTTGGAAGAATGCAGAGTTCTTGGACTGTTGTAGGATTGGAGAGTGTACAAGATTGGCAGGGGTGAGGCCATGGTCGGGTTTCAACACTTGGATAAGAATTTTAAGATAGATACATTGGTGGACACGCTTTGCAAAAGTGGATACAGATGAACATTCAAATGTTTTCATCTGAATTTATCTTCCAAGATATATATTTGCTCTGACCAGCAACAAGACTATTAGAATTTCTTCCTTGTTATCCAACCATCTTTATTTACAAAAGCACTATTTACCAAAATTGTTAATGGCCAAAAGAATGTTGCAGTTAATTTTATTTTTAAATTTTTTAAATTTTTAAATAATTAAAAATTATTTTTTTCCAATTAAGCGGCTATTTTATCATGGCCAATCCACCTCGCCTGCACATCTTTTAGGTTATGGGGGTGAGACCCACGCAGACACGGGGAGAATGCCCAAACCCCACATGGACAGTGACCCAGGGCCAGGATTCAAAACTGGTTCCTCGGCACTATGGGGCAGCAGTGCTAACCACTGTGCCAACGTGCCAACCCTAAGATTCAAAATATATGACTGTAGATACTTTCACATGTTATAGAGAGCTGTGTGCATAGTAGACTTCACTTTCATTCACAATACATCTGTTGATTATGTCAACATATATAACATTTATATATGTGAATTATAATCAAAAGATTATTCGGTGACCAAAAACCTGACTTATCAGAACAACATTTCAGATGCTGGGAGGAGTGAAGGGGTTGCAGGAAAAAAGGTTCAATATGCTCCAAATGAGCTAGGTCTACATTCTCCATTCTCTTTGACAGAAGATTGGGAGCATTTGCATTGGTGGGATTCTCGTTTCAAAGACAAAGAATTGGATTCTTCTGTCCCGCCCGCAGCAAGAATGCCATGGGCGAGACGCGGACAGTGGAGAAGTCCATTGACCTCGGGCAGGTATCTCCGGTGGCCAGGCGGAAGTGGCCGTAGAATCCCGTCCTATGTGTCGACGCCGGGACTAAACCGTGGGTGTTCTATGGTCCCAAGGGAAACGCTGGTCCCGGAGCCATTCAGGAAATGCAAGTGGGCCAGCATCGGGGCCATGCAGAACTAGTGCAATTCCAACGCACGCCAGCATGTGATTCGCAAGGGGCGGGGTTGGTACTCAAGAGCCTGACAAGCTGCAGCTACATATAAGCATTCCACTCCCCACACACCCTCATTCCAGCCATGAAGATGCCGCCCCTAAGAGCGGCACCGAAGTTCGCCAATGCAGAGCTGGAGACACTACTGGATGCCGTGGAGGACAGGTGGGGCACCCTGTTCCCCGGGGTCAAGGGGCCCTGGATGCAGGTGGCAGAGGCCATGAGTGCCCCAGGCCCCACCGCCCGGACTGGGCAGCAGTGAAGGAAGAAGCTGCACGGCCTCAGGGAGGCCCGGGTGAGTTACCAGCTCCATGCCCCCAGCCCCACCTCTGTCCCAACTCCCCACTCCATGCGCCCAAACCAGGTGGACCAGTAGGCAGCGTTGGGTGAGGATGGGGAGCCCCCCAGGCCAGCCAGGCTGAGTCACCACCACCAGCATGTCACTGGCACCAACTCTCGTCCCACACTCCCCATCCATCACCCCCCCCCCCTCCCCTCCCCCCCCCACCCACACAACCCCCCTGTGGCCCACAGCAGGTAGATCGTCGGGAGGCAGCACTGGGTGAGGATGGGAAATGCCCCCAGGCCAGCCAGGCTGAGTCATTACCACCACCCTGGCACCAAGCCCCATGCCAAATACTCGTAGCCACCCTGCCCCCAACCTCCGAGAGAGTGATTGAACCCCACCCACTGTCAGTTGGCTTGCAACCCACCCTGCACCACATGCCAACACCCATATCACCCGCCATGGCCGGGTGCCCTCCACACACAAGCCAATGGCTGTGGACTCCCAGTGCTGCCCATGACGAGTATCTCACACTGTGAATTATCTGCCCCCTAGGAATGGCAACCCACGTCTACAGGGAGAGAAAGAAGACCAAAGGGGGCTCGCCCAGGTCTGCGCCCTGTCAACATCGCGAAGCAGAGGGCGTTGGACTTGGTTAGCGTGGTTGGAGAGCGGACAGTCACCAAGGCGGACATCAGCATCGGACATGAAAGTGAGCCCCCAACGAATTGTGATGTCCCTATAGCACATGTGGTACCTCTCATTCCCACACCACACCTACCAACGATCTAACCATATATCTTGTCTATTGTTTTGCAGGATCCCCTGGCAACAAAGCGGGTCCTGATGGTGACTCGCGTCCCCCATCTCAATCCCCACAACACCCCAGGAACATGTCCGGGGATGACAGGTGTTTTTCGTCACTGCTGTCACGGCACACTCCACCATCCCAGAGACTCACCTCTGTTGGCCATTATAGTGAAGAGGCTCCTGGTGCATTATCTGGTGCGCACCGCACACATTCAGTGGTACATCAGGTGGAGGTAGGTGCCCTCGAGCGGCGGACGGTCGGAGTGCCACAGGGAGAAGCTGCTGTCCAGACACATCTTGCGCTTTTGGAAAAGGCAGACCCCTCAATGTGGGAGATGCAGTGCAGATCCAGCGACTACAGGAGAGAGTGTCAGCAGCCATCCAGCACCTATGGGGACAGTTGGAGAAATCCAACCACCTGCAGGGGCAGGAGGTGGTGCCCACAATGCGTGTCACCCAGGTCAACACCGCACGGGTGGCGCCCACGTTGGAGGCCTTGGGTGCGAGGATATCAAGATGTCTAACGCCTGGGGCACTCTGTGCAGGTGTGTGGCCAAGGCACAGGACAAAACGGCTATGTCACACCTAGCCATGTACCAAGGTCACATGGACTTTACATCGATGATCCAGAGCATGGCCCAGTCACTGATGTGTTGGGTAAGCTGGGTCTATGTGGACTGCGTTTGATGCAGTGTAGAGAGAGAGACAGGCTTCCAACACTTGATGAGATGCAACATGATTTTATTTAACATCTGACTATATTACTTGCTTAACTGTGGGTTGACACTATGCTGACTTGACTGGAGACCTGAGGCTAGCCTGACCAGACTAACTGACTACCACGTGGTGTTTGCCCTGGCTGCTGCTCACAAATTCTGCCTGTCTCAGAGACTGGATCCCAAGAGAGCAGGAAAACTGTTGCCCTCTGGCTTTATTATGGTCATGTCCTGTCTGGTGATTGGCTGCTGTGTTCTTTGTGCTCACTGGTCATCCTGTGTATCAATCACTGCCTGTCTACACTCCATTATATACAGAGATGTATATTATGACATCTCCCCCCTTTTTTTATCTTTAAAAGTATGCGTTCAGGTAATAAATATTGAGGTGCGTGAAGTTGTGTCTAGGTACTTGACTATAGACAGAATATGCTAACTTATATACATAGGAAGGTGTCGCTGGTGCAGATAGTGGGCAGATAAAGCATTAAAAAATGATATGTATAAAATGATGAGATAACAAGGTTATGCAACAGTCAGTCTATAAATTTAGTCTCTGTGGCGGGCGACGAATTCTGATTGATCACTGCAAGGGTGGGTCAGGGGCCGCCTGCACCTGGACGGGCAGGACTGCCTCCAATGCGGTGGTCGCAGAGGTCGGCAGGATAGCTGGTAGATCGGCGGCCTCATGGCAGGGCGCGTCCGGAGGAAGCAGTGTGCGAGGTGGGACATCACGGTTGGATGGCGGGCGTGGAAGTCTGCGCAGTGCCCACCTGTTGTGCCGGAGGAAAAAGCCATCATCCATGCGAACGAGGAAAGATCTCGGGGCCACTTGCTTGACCACCACAGCTGTGGCGGACCAGCCACCGTCAGGCAGCTGTACACGAACTCGATCAGCTGGGACCAGCTCGGGGAGATCTGTGGCATCGGCGTTGTATGCTGATTTATATTGGGCCCGAGACTGCTGCATCTTCTGTATGACCGGGAAGTTGACAAGGTCTGGAATGTGGGTAGCTGGAACCGTCGTTCGCAGTGTGCTGTTCATGAGAAGCTGCACTGGAGACAGCCCAGTAGACAGAGGGGTCGCTCTGTATGCCAACAGCGCCAGGTTGAAATCGGAGCCTGAGTCTGCAGCCTTACATAATAATCTTTTGACAATGTGGACCCCTTTTTCGGCCTTCCCATTTGACTAGGGGTAGTGGGGGCTGGATGTAACGTGCCGAAAGTTGTATAGCCGGGCAAAATCTGGCCACTGCTGGCTGAAAAAACAGGGGCGGTTGTCTCTCATCACAGTGAGTGGTATCCCATGTCTGGCAAAAGTTTCCTTGCATGCCTTGATCACTGCTGCCGATGTGAGGTCAGACAGTCTGACCACTTCGGGGTAATTGGAAAAGTAGTATACCAGGAGGACATGGTCACGCCCCTTGACATGGAACAGGTCAACACCGACTTTGGACCATGGGGAGGTCACCATCTCGTGTTGCTGTAGAGTTTCTTTAGGCTGAGCCGGCTGAAATTCTTGACATGTAGGCAATTGAGGACTATGTTGGCGACACCCTGGCTGATGCCCAGCCAGTAGACTGCCTCTCGAGCGCGGTAATGACATTTCTCGACCCCCAGGTGACCCTCGTGGATTTGGCCGAGCACCATATCTCGCATGCTCTGCGGGATCACAATTCTGTCAAGCTTCATGAGGATGCCGTCTACCACCGTCAGATCGTCCTTGAAAAGCGCGTGAAATGGCCACTCTCATCAAGACTCAGGCCCTGCATTTGTGTGATGGCCTGCACCCATTCTGCTTCATGGGGGTTTAGCTTTGCCGTTTCTGCCGCCCTGATATGGGAGTACCGGTTGTTAGAATGCTTGTGGAGAACACACGTTTTGATGGCGATGGTGAGGGTGAGCTGCTTGACTTTCAGGAGCTGCTGGCGAAGTGAATCGGAGTGGACCCCGAAAACGATCTGATCCCGGATCATGGAGTCAGTTGTCGAGTCATAGTTACATCACTGCGCGAGGATGCGGAGATCGGTCAAAAAGGACGGAAAAGGTTCATCCTTACCCTGAAGCCTCTGCTGGAAAATGTACCATTCAAAGCTCTCACTCATCTCAATGTTGCAGTGGCTGTCGAACTTCAGCAGCACTGTCTTAGATTTCGTCTTGTCTTCGCCTTCAGCGAATGTAAGGGAGTTGTAGATGTGGATAGCGTGGTTACCGTCTGTAGAATGGAACAGTACGATATTCCTGGCATCAGATGCGGCCTCGAGGTCGGTGGCTTCAAGATAGAGTTGGAACTTCTGTTTGAAAATCTTCCAGTTTGCACCGAGGTGGCCGGCGATGTGGAGCTGCGGAGGAGGTCGGACGCCGTCCATGTTACCGAATGGCTGATTGCTGGTCAACGCAAATTACCTCAAGGTTAGTCTGTCAATTTTCAACATCCAGACCTGGTACCATGATGTGTTGGGTAAGCTGGGTCTATGTGGACTGTGTTTGATGCAGTGTAGAGAGAGACAGACTTCCAACACTTGATGAGATGCAACACAATTTTATTTAACATCTAGCTATATTACATGCTTAACTATGAATTAACACTATGCTGACCTGACTGGAGACCTGAGGCTAGCCTGACCAGACTAACTGACTACAACATTTTGTTTGCACTGGCTGCTGCTCACAAGCTCTGACTGTCTCTGAGGCTGGACACCAAGAGAGCGGGAAAACTGGTGCCCTCTGGGCTTTATAGTGGTCGTGTCCTGTCTGGTGATTGGCTGCTGTGTTCTGTGTGCTCACTGGTCATCCTGTGTGTCAATCACTGCCTGTCTGCACTTCATCATATACATGGATGTATATTATGACAGTCACAGCAGGTCATGGCTGCGGGCATCGAGGGCATTGCCTGGCACTGGCTGACCTGAGCCAGTCCCAGAGGGACCTGACACAGTCCCAGAGGGGCGTGGCCCAGTTCCTGTGCTCCATGGCAATGAGCATGGAAGCCCTGGTCGGGACATGAGCAGGCCTCCAGGACTGACAGCACCAGGTGGCAGGGGAGTCCCCGGAGAATTCCGACCTTGTCCCCATTTCACGGAGTAGCCCAGGGGTCATCAAGCACCCCGAGGGAGGAGGAGCTGATGGGGCCTGTGCTGGTGCCTCCCCAATGGGAGATTCTGGAACACTGTAGCAACTCTGGACCAGCCCCCCCCCCCTCCCCCCCCCCTCGCCCCCCCCCCCCCCCCCCCCCCCCCCACCTGTCCCAGGCACTTCTGATGAGCAGAACAGAGTGGCACCACACCAGCCGTGACACCTGGAAAACCGCCGGGCCCATCCGGGCACAGTCATTCCAGACGGCAGTCGCCAAAGGAGATCCAGGTCGCAGAGTGAGATGCGCAGCAGGCCGTGTCTACTTCTGTTGTACCACCTGGGGGAGCGTTAAGGCATGTAAGGTTAGAACGTTAGACAACAGTGAAGTTGGCAAGGGTGAAGCACATAGGTTAGTGATAAGGTCCAGGGTACAATACTTGTATATATCACAATAAACACCTATTCACTGACATTCTGAACTGCCTGAGTCCTCTGCCTGAAGCGTGCAAAGGATGCACTGGACTGGGTGTTGGTGGTGTGCCAGGTGGGGAAGTGGGAGGCCAATGGTGTGGGCAGGGGTGATAGAGGTCAACAATGGCCAGGGATCCCAGGGCAGTCAGAGTGTTTGCCTCGGAGTCAACAGGAGCTAGGGCTAGATATGTGGAGGTGCCACGTGGCAGCATCTACCTGGTGAGGGACCCATCGCTGCTCCGATACCCAACCCCGCACCCCCCTCACCCCCAGACCCTGTCCCCACCCCTGCCAACCCAGGGGTTCGATGGGACAGTGAGATGGAATGGCCAGCACACATTCAGGGATCACCCAGGCGGTAGAAAGTGCTGCCGAGGGCAGGAGTCAGACCTCGTCAAACGATGTGGAGCACCAGAACTCATTGCACGGCGGGTCATCATCATCGTCCATCCATGGACCAGACCCACTGATACTGCCAACCCAGGGCCAGCAGGTGGGATAGCACAGAGGAGGTTGCAGTTGCAGAGGGAGGGGGGCACTGGAATCCAGGGAAGGGGGAACATGGGAGGCAGTGGTTGGCTGTGGGGGGGCAGGGGTTGTGAGAGGGTCGACAGGACATTCGAGCTGCCGGTGGCCAGGCCCCCTACTTAGTGAACCTTGAGGCGATTAGATTGTCCCATGTGGAGTGGCGCAGGCATGCACGTCATGCGGCCTCCTGTGACTGCCCGGGCCCCATATCCTACCCATCCTGGCCCTCCTATCCGTCCTCCTCGTCAGATGAAGCCTAGTGTTCGTCCTCTTCCTACAGCATGTCACCCCTCTGCTGCGCGATGTCGTGGAGGATGCAGCAGGCCACCATGATTTTGGAGACCCTCCTAAGGTTCTACTGGAGGGTCCCTTCAGAGCCATATAGGTACCTGAACAGCATCTTCAGCACGCCAATGCACCACTTGATCACAGTCCTGGTCGCCTCATGGGCGTCATTAGCACAGTTCTTCACGTCGGTCTGGGGCCTCCAGATAGGCATCATCAGCCACATCCATAGCGAATAGCCACTGTAGCCCAGGAGCCAACCTCTCACCTGGGGTGCGCCTGGAAGGTGTCAGCAACAGTCAAGTCTGCCAGGATGAAGGCGTTGTGCACGCTGTCTGGGTATCGTGCAGCTCTTGCTCACACACCAACTGCAGACTGAGGGAGTGGAATCCCTTTCAATTTGTGAAGGCCGTAGTCTCATGCATCGGTATTTGTTGGGGGACATGTGTCCCATCGATCACCCCCTGGACCTGGGGCATCCCGATGATGGTGGCAAATCTTGGCAACCTGGTGGGCTCGGGCCACATGAAGGTTGATATATTATTCCACCCGAGCACACAAGGTCTCCGTAACGGTGGAATGCATTTGTGCTCTTAGGTCTGGGAGATCCCAGACAGGTCCCCACTCGGCGCCTGGAAGAACCCAATGGTACGCTCTGCTGCCCCTTACCTGTGCACTCTTGTGGGGTCTACTGTGGAGGTCCTCTTTGGATGGACCATGGTGAGAGAGGAGATAAGAGTCACCCTCATGAGCCACAAGTGAACAGCGCAGAATGTCACCAGCCGTGGGTGTCCCCCCACCCAGGCCACTCCCCTGCGAGCCAATAGACCACAGCCGACCCATCAATGAGATAGGCATGGTCCAGTGCAGCCCTTGACCCATCCGGTGTTGACACATTCCAGTGCACTCATCTGACGCATTGACCCACTGCAGAGACAGCAGGGGGGCCACGACCGGTGGACGCATGCACCCTGGCCGTCAGCACCCTTCCTGACACATTCAGAGGACTGGCATCCCGCCAGTGACACCATCAGCTAGCCCACGTGCAGGACCACAGGCTGTCACCAAGTCCTACTTGCCCAGTGTGGTCCTGCCCCCATCTATCCTGCCTTCAGACACGTAGGCACAACCAGTGCACCACAAAAGGAGCCACAGCACACCGCAGTTACCAACAGGTGCCCACCCCCCTGGCCAAGCCCCAACCATGGGCCCCGCCCACACACATGTCCCGCATGGTGCTGGTCGGTGGTGCACAATCTGGTTCCATTCTGCTGATGCAGTAACACATGGTCCATCCAAAGAGGAGACCCCACAAGAGTACGCAGAGCGTACCATTGGAATGTGTAGCACCATCCACTGGTACCCTTGCTGGCAGGAATGGGTGGCGTAGTTACTTGCCCTGAATATTTTTGCTACAGGGTCCTTCCAGGTGCCAAGTGGGGGCCTGTCTGGGATCTCCCAGGGTCATAGTGGCCAATCAATGGGGTATGCAGCCAGATGACTGCCTTCCAGGCCATGGCAATTGCTGTCCGTGTCCAGCCACCCTGATCCCGGGGAACACTCTGACCCCTCGGCCCATTTCCTGGTCGCCTCCACCCGCTATTCTGCCGGCCCTGGCAGACACACACCCAGCCAGTGATACAGCTGGCAGTCCACACATGCACCTTTGGAAACATGGCTTACCTCCTCTCTCACCCTCATGAGCCACAAGTGAACCGCGCCGTTGTTAAATCCAACTGGTGGAGGCGGAGCATCGTGTCGTGGGAGGCTGGAGACTACCGGGTCGGACCCATTAGTGATATGCTAATGACTGTTACTGCATGATTTGCATGTCCACGCTGGCGCACGGTGCGAAACGTATTCACGCCGCTGTTGAGGCCCTGGAGCATTGCATTCCGTTCAGCGTCTGACGCCGACCTCGATCTTTGGTGGACATCCGAATCTCCGCCTAATCGATTTTCGCGATTCGAGCATCGCTGGATGGAGAAGCCGGCCCCATAAATATGTTCATATTTTAATTCTAATAAAGGCCTGTGTACAACATTGCTTGCCCCAATACTGTTCTTTCCTACTGTTTACACAAATATTCTACTCACTGCTTGTACCTATTTTCAACTGGTGTGAAAACAATTGAAGTGTCCAAATGTTGGACAATTTACACCTTGAGCAGCAATGTTTGTGTTTAGCAGAAGACAGAGAGTGCAGAATGTAGACAATCCTTGCAGTATGATATTCAATTCCATTGGAATAGGTCCACCACATAGGACCCAACTATATGGATTAACAGCAGAATTCAAAGGTTAACCATGGAGCTGGTTACACAGTTCATAGAATCATAGAATTGTACAGTGCAGAAGGAGACTATTTGGCCCATTGAGGCTGCACCAGCCCTTGGAAAGAGTACCCCACTTAAGCCCACACCTCCAACCTATCCCTGGAACCACACCTAACCTTTTTGGACACAAAGGGCAATTTAGCACAGCCAATCCACCTAACCTGCACATCTTTGGACTGTGGGAGGAAACTGGAGCACCTGGAGGAAACCCACGCAGACACAGTGAGAAAGTGCAAACTCCACACAGATAGTGACTCAAGCAGGGAATCGAACCTGGGACCCTGGAGCTGTGGAGCAACTGTGCTAACCACTATGCTACCATGCTGCCCCAAACATAGAGGATGTATCCGCCCTATGTCTGGGAGGATGGGGCATGGATTAGTGGTCAGCCTGCATCGCGGAACAAAGATCCAGAGGCTACATACTGGTTGTGGTGAGGGTATTTTAATATTTCTCGTACAAGTGTATAGCACTGCCCCATTCTGATGGTGCCGGCCCACTATCTCCAGCCTCCCCCCATTCCCCCACAAACCATCAAAGTCCCCTCCCCCACTCCCTTCCCCCCCCCTACCCACACTCCCCTCCTTACCCCTCACCTACCACCCCACTCCCCCAGCACCTCTCAGTGATCCTTGACGTGCTTGACCCTCCTAGCTCCACCACTACGACTAGGTGTTTCTCCAGGATCCAAATCTAAAGTGGAGTCAGCCAGCTGCCTACCTCATCCCATGGCTTCAATGTCCCTGGCGAGTGTCCTCTGGGGGCCATGGGGCCGGAGGACATCAGCGCATTTGACGGCAGCACATGCGCAGCGTGCCCTGGGGTTCACCTCAGATTGAAGGGGCAGCTTGATTGACCCCCGGCTGCCCCTGCATCATCTGGCTCTGCCACCGTGGCGTTAACGCCCTCGGTGAAGCTCCTCAGTGATTGGGCCACACTCTGCAGCGCCTCGGCAATACCCACCTGCGACTGGGACAAGCTCTGCAGAGCCTCAGACCATGACATGTCCCTCAGCATCTAATCAAGGTCAGCCTGGTACTGGGTCACCTCCTCCAGCGAGTTGGTCAGTCCACCAAAATGCTCAGCCGTGGCCATCACCAACTGCGCCACGACTTGGACACCTGCACCAATGCTGCTGATGTCGTGCACCAGGATTTCCACTGTGGTTGCCACCTCAGCAGTGCTGGCCTCAGTACCGTGCATTGCCGGTGACATCCCCTGGGACTCCTCCAATCGGCTATGGACCTGCTAGAGTGTTGCTTACATCTCTCTCTGAATGTCCCGGCTGCACTCTAACGTCTCCATCAGCTCCAGGGCAGCCCGGTTCAGAGGCTCAGCATCAGGCTGGGTCCCAGCTGGGACCTGGGATCCAGCAGCCCTCTGACTGCTGTCTTTCCAGGTCGGTACTCCCACCGCCTGATGTGCATCAGCGACTATGTGATGCTCACCAGAATGTGACCCAGAGGCCTGACCACTAACATTGCCCTCCAAGGTACATGCCTCTACGCACGCGGAGAGTGGCGATGACAGCTGTGATGCATCAATTGTGGCATCCTCAGAGCTCTCCTCTGAGGTGGTCTCATGGCAGGCAGGGGAGGGGGCCACCTTGGATGGACCAGTGCTGCCAGCTGGAGGGCCTGCGGGAGAATGAACACATGGTCAGTGGGAAGGATTCATCAGTCTATATGGCATTAACAAATCTCGTTTGACAATTTCTCGCCTCTGCGCAGGCCTCCGCAATGGTGACTGCTCTCTCCTTGGCCACACCCGTAATCTCCAGGGCCCATTCCTCGAAGGTCGTGAGGATTCTTATTGTTCAGCACCCCTTCGCCAGTCTAGGCCCTCTCCCGGCAATTGTGGGGCAGCATCTCCTGCGGAGACAGAGAGGGCATCGTTAGCCACAGTGCGGTTCACATTGGTGGGGTTGTGAAGGGAGGGCTGGTGGGGTGATCGGAGGGTTGGGGGTTGAAAGGAGGTGATGAAGGGATAGTTGGGGGGCGGGGGCAAATGTAGAGTTGAAGGGGGAGCTGGTCGTGTGAGGGCGGGAAGGTTTCGGTGTAGAGGGAGGTGATGTTAACTCACGCGTGCAGCCCGGTGTAGGTTGTTGACCTTCTTGCGGCACTGAAGGCAAGTCCTCCTGGTCACACTTCCTGAGCTAACAGCCGCTTCCAGTTCATTCCAGGCGGCACTGGATGCCCTGTGGCTCACCCTCCGGACCCTTGAGGGAACAGGACATTCCTCCTGGCCTCGACCACCTATCGGATCCTCCCCACGTCTGCGTCTCCAAACCTTGGGGCCGGATGTTTTGGCAGCATGGCTGTGAGCTGAGTGGGGTTGGCTGAGCAAGTGCTGTTTAAGTACTTCTCGACTTTGTTAGCAGGGGGCTTGCGAGTGCAGTCCCTGCGAATCAGCTGGCGAGACTTCCTTTGCGGCGTGAAGCCCATAGAGCCTCGTTAAGTAGACCAATTAATGTTGTGTTGTGCTGTGTGCTTTGCTGGGAGCTCGCAGCAGTTCCTGCTCGCTACCACATTGAGAAATCTTTCCGGAGAATCGCGCCCAATGCAACAATTGTGAGGGACATTTCTGCATATATAATCTGGACCAAACAAATTGGCAAGAGTGGTTTAGAAGATGTGTTTGTGGAATGTTTTTGTGTCAGTTTTCCTGACCAATGTGTTGTGGAACCAACTAGGGATCAAATTATTTTAGATCTAGTATTGTCCAATGAGGCACCATTAATTTGTAAAAGATCAGCTGGTAACTATTGATAGTAGCATAATTAAATTGTATGTTAAGTTTAAAAGTGACATAGTCCTATCACCATCAAGAATAAACAAAGATTATTACATAGGTGTGAGGGGAGAATGGGTAAAGATACTAAAAAATATGGTGGTAAATGAAAAGTAGGAAATATATAAAGAAATAATTAAAAATGTTGAACAAAAATATATTCCATTGTGAAACAAAAATTCAGGAAAGATCCACCTGCGGCTCACTCAGGATGTAAAGAATAGTATTAGATTAAAAGGCTTATGATGTTGCAAAGAATAGGAGCAAGTCTGAGGAATGAGAGCAATGAAAAGGCCAACAAAGGAGCAACAAAAAGTTGATAGAGTGTAATTTATACAATTCCTATCCGGCTGCATTACAGCATTGGCAACTGCTCGGCCCAAGATCGCAATAAACTGCAGAGTATGGTGAACTCAGCCCAACACATCACACAAGCTTGCCATCCTCCCATTGATTCTGTCTACACCTCCCGCTGCCTCAGAAAGGCAGACAGCATTTTCAGACACCACTCCCACCCAGGCTTTGCCCTCCTACAGACCCTTAGATCAGGCAGAAGATACAGAAGTCTGAAGACCTGCACATCCAGACATAGGGTCAGCTTCTTCCCCACAGCTACCAGTGTAGCCACCGAAGTTGGCCATTCCCTCAATACAAAATGGAGGAACGCAAAGCTTGCAGGTTAAAATGGACAATGTTTGCAGCACAAGCAGGCTGCACCAAGCCAATGTGTATTCTGTCTGCTAAGAGAGCAGACAGCACCGAAACGAACATTCCGCATACTAATGAGGCAATCTCCCGGATAGTTAACATAGTAATGGAACGATCCCAGGGACAATGGACACAAAATAGGGAAGTGATTGCAACAGTGTATGGGAAACCAGACACCCCGGCACCAGCGGGGTTCGAAAACAAAGCACCTGAAGGCCCGCCCAGCAACCGAGGGACAGACTCAGTATTGGGGGGATTCAAACAAATCGATTGGGAAGAGACCCAATCGATTCCCAGCAGGTAAAGGGATCCACCCAAAAGGGCGCGAAGCCCTAGGACCTATAAAAGACAGGTCCCAAACTTAGTTCGTTCTTCTTGACCAGCCCTCCTCTCTGGACCATCCCCTCGACCAGCCTTTACCGAAGAAGACCTTGACCGAGAGAGAGGAGAGGTTTGGGACAGCAGCCGCCAGCAAATAAGTGTCTCACAATGATCGCTACCAGAGATAGACACTCCTGACCCCTTTTTAACCCGTACCAACCTGAAGTCTGTGGACCAGTGCAGAGCAAGAGGCCTTGTCCCCTGATCCGGCAGTTCCCTTTAAGATAAGTATTGGTTTATTTAGTGGTAGGAATAGTTTAATCACCTTAGCGTGTGCATGGGTAGTATTATAATTGTATTATAATAAACTCATTTGTTTGAACTTACTAATTGGTGTATGGTTTTATTGCTTTGAACTTGACCTTGAAACTTGTGGCGGTATCTTAAACGATACCTGGCGACTCCAGAGCTAAGTAACGAAACAGAGCCAAATTGAGTGTTAAGCACACTCACCCAGAACGAGCAACACCAGACTCCTCAATGACTCTCCCTTGGACTGGTCTGTTACCTGTAAGAACACTGGCCGGGATTCTCCGCCGGCATGATTCTCTGTTATGCCGGCACCGGAGGTTTCCCAACGGCGTGGGAAACCCCATTGACCGGCCTGCGTAACGGAGAATCCCGCCGGCTGGTCGGGGCAGAAATGTGGTGCGGTGGGCGGAGAATCCCACCCATTATTCACGATGCCCTATGCTGCTCTTGTTTGGCCCTTGTTTCGCACTATAAACCAATCACTATTTGTTGATGTACCATTGTCAATATACTCTGTCGATTATTCTTTTGTCTACTGTGTACATACTGTGTACATTCCCTTGGCCGCAGAAAAATACTTTTCACTGTACTTTGGTACATGTGACAATAAATATCAATCAAGTAAACTTTGGGCTCTTATACGTAATGACAAAGAAAAAATATTTTAGGGAATGGGGAAATGACAGAGACATGTGTCTGTCTTCACAGTAGTAAAATCAAGTTGCACACCAGAAATACTGGCAACCTATGTTATAAAAGAGTAAGGAAATTTGGGGAATTTATATTAGCAGAGAAAACGTACTGGAGAAACTTAAAGGACTGAAATATGACAAGTCATCAGCGCCTGACAGCCTACATCCACGGTAGCATTGTGGATAGCACAATCGCTTCACAGCTCCAGGGTCCCAGGTTCGATTCCGGCTTGGGTCAATGTCTGTGCGAAGTCTGCACATCCTCCCCGTGTGTGACACAGACCCAGTGTCCCCCAGTGTGACACAGACACAGTGCGTGGGTTTCCTCCGGGTGCTCCGGTTTCCTCCCACAGTCCAAAGATGTGCGGGTTAGGTGGATTGGCCATGATAAATTGCCCTTAGTGTTGGGTGGGGTTACTGAGTTATGGGGATAGGTGGAGGTGTTGACCTTGGGTAGGGTGCTCTTTCCAAGAGCCGGTGCAGGCTCGATAGGCCGAATGGCCTCCTTCTGCACTGTAAATTCTATGTAATCTATGTAATCCTAGTGTTCTAAATGATATAGCTGCAGAAGTAGTGGATACTCTTGCTATGATGTTCTAAATTTTGTTCAATTCTGGATCAGTGACAGTAGATTGAAAGTTAGCAACATAATACTGCTTTTCTAGAAAGGAGGATGAGAGAAAGAAGCGCCAGTTACCTGATATCAGTCATCGGGAATGTGCTGGAATCTATTGTTGAGGAAGTTGTAACAATACACTTCGAAAATTATTCTATTACAGACAAAGTCAACACCGTTTTACAAAAGGGAAATAATATTTGGCAAATAGATTGAGGTATTTTTGAAGATGCAACTACTAATGTAGATAAAAGGGAAGCAGCAGATGTAGTATACCTTGATTTACAAATGCCATTCAAAAAGGTGTTACACAAAAGGTTAATATACAAGATAAATGTTCATGGATTTCGGGAATAAAGGGCGGGATTCTCTATCGGTCAATGCCAAAATCGGGAACGGCGATTGGGCGAAGAATTGGTCTTGACGCCAAAATTATGGCCGTCACCAGGTTCATGCCAAATTGCAATTCAACGGCACCTCAACACGCCATTACTGCGTTCCACTCCATATGTACAGTAAACACTGTTTGCATATCATTAGCGGCCCACCCAAGGGCAACGCCAACAATAACTCCTACAGGGAGGGTGCCGAACAGGGGCTGCGGAGTGTACCACTGGCATGGACAGTGAATGGTACCCCTGGCAGCAGGGGGGGGCACCAGGGTCCGGGATCCCCACAGTGCTGGGCACCAATGGGGCCAGGAATGTGGGAATGCAGCAGGATGGGAAGGAGGGCGACATATGGTGGCAGGGTCCACAGTGCCAGCAGTGGCCACTGTGTAGCCCACTGGACCTGGTTGGACATGGGGGTGCACACCATGCCAACATGTCTGACTTTCACCGCCTGCAGACAATGGATATTGGAATACAACCAGCAATACCGGCCTTCCTGCTGGTCGTCGCAGCCCTGGGGGATGCACTGAGGCTGTACGAGCTGGGACTGCTCGAGGAGAAGGAAGATGCAGCAACGGAGCGTGCCCCAGCGGAACAGGAGGCAGTCGGTGAGAATGGAGAACTGGCAGCTCAACAGGCCAAGGGGTAGGAGGTGCAAAGGAGGCGCCACATCAGGCCTCGTGTGTACCGGAAGCACCTGTCATTTGAGGACCTGCTAGACCAGACATTCTGTCGAAGCCTCCAGCTGAGCAGGGGAACATTTCTGTCAGATTCATAGTGCAGCTGGCACCATGGGGGAATGAGCGAGGACACCCGCTCCCGGTGGCCATCAAGGTGACGGTCATGCTGAACTTTAAGACATGAGATCCTTTCAAGTGTCGAGTGGAGACCTGTCCGGAATCTCACAGAGCTCGGTATACAGATGTATCTGCGCCGTCACGGAGGCCCTATATGTCCAGTCGGCAGATACATCCATTTCAATGTGAACGGAGCCCAGCAGGAGGTCAGGGCAGCAGGGTTCATCACTGCCATCACCAAGATGCCCCGAGTAATCAACGGGATGCATGTCCCCTCGCTCTTCACAAACCGAAAGAGGTTCCATTCAATGAACATCAGCTGCTGCGAACCACACACATCTGCACCCGATACTCGGACAGTGTGCATGTCGCCTTCATCCTGGCACTTTTGATGGTTCCCGGCCTCTTCAAGGTGCATCCCCGGCTCGGGGGTTGGCTCCTGGCGACAGAGGTCACTCGCTGTGGTTGTGGCCGATGACACCTCCGACACGTGTGTAGGGTCGTGGGTGGGGGACACCAGAATGGTCTGTGCCATCAACAGCAGCTCCTGGAAGACACAAGGCAAGATGCATGATTGCATTGCAGGCCGGGGGGGGGGGGGGGGGGGGGCAGTGGAGGTGGTGGGGGGTGCGGGGGGAGGGTGGCGTGTGGGAGGGGTCTGGGAGGCTGGGAGGTAGTGTGGGGGTGATGTGGGGGTGGTGACACACGTGCCATGGGGAACCACAACTCAGCAGGTTTCACTTTCTTGCCCTATTCTCGGACCCACCAAGCACGTCCAATGCCCTCTGTTCTGCTGAAATGGAAGGTTACAGGCCCAGCGGTTCACCCCCCAATCTTCTCCCCCTCTCAGCCAAATTGTGCGCAGCCTTCTCCTGGGGTGGCGAACAGAAAAAGCACAGTGTTACATAGCCCGACACATGCAACCCAGGGGTTGGGTAGCTGATGATCTCAGTGGGGCCAGGGCAACCGCCATAGGGCGGCTGGTATGGTTGCCGGCATGTGGTGCAGGGTGGCTGTTCGGCGGCGCTCTTGGTTGCTAAAGTAGGATGGGTTATGGGTGTGTAGGATGGGGGTTAGTGCTGGGGGCACAATGCTGCTTACTCACCCTGAGGAGGTGGTGCAGTTTTTTACGGCATTGCAGGCTGGTCCGGACGGTATTACCCACAGCGCTGACGACCTCAGGCACCTGCGTCCAGGCTCGGCAAATGGCGGCAGCTGGCAGCCTCCTAACAACCTCGGGGTACAAGGTCGCCCACCTCTCCTCCACAACATCCAGCTGTGTCTCCAGTTCTGCATCGGTAAATCTTGAAACCGCGTGTCCTTCTGCCACCTTGTTGGCTGGGATGGTGTGTGTGGTGAGTGCAGTGTGTATATGTGGCTGCAGCTTGTCAGCCTCCTGAGCGTCAATCCCGAACCTGGCAAATCCCGCTCTGTTTCTCATTGGAATCGATTGTGTACCACGTGGCACCGGTGCTAGCCCCTTAAAGGCCGTTGAATCGGTACAGGTGTGGCACCAGTTTTGCTGTCATAGAACCCCACTAATCCTGCGCCAGCATCCACACAAAATCCCAGGAACAGAGCATCTGAACTTGTTTTGAAGTTTGGTTAATGGACAAGAAGCAAAGAGTAGGCATAAATGGGCATTTTCAAGTTGGCACGCTATGATGAGTGGAGTGTTGCAAGTATCAGTGCAGGGCCTCAGCTATTTGCAATCCATAATAATGACTTAGACAAGGAGGCAGAGTAATGTTTGTTGACAATACAAAGCTAGGTAGAAAAATAACCTTGAGGAGGACACAAAGTGGCTGCATATAGATATAGGCAGGTTAAATGAGTTTTGTTGTGTATTCAATTTCTCGGTGAGGTTCCTCAGAAGATATATACTGTTCTAAAATTATCTGCCTGAGACTGTAGTTTGCCAAAACAATTATTCTTTATTTACAGCTATACATATTGGGACTTCAGCACAAGGTTGGAACTTCTGCATCCTCCAGATCTCAAACATGTGGGGCTGAATTTCACGCTCGCCTGCAGGCATGTTTTTTAGGCAGGGCAGCGTAAAACTGAAGGAATGGGATTTCCATTGAAATCCCGTGTGCCCTGATCTTACAGAAATGTTACGCTGGAGTTGGTAAGGTCACAGACGGGATGCCCACCCTTGCTCCATTTTAGGCCCTCATGTGGGTAATTATTGGTTACTTAAGGACCTATTCCCACCCAACTTCAATTGTTAGGCTGACAAGAGGATTTACCTGGTATAGGGGATACCCAAAAATGAACAGGCTTAGATCTCAGGCTGGAAGGGAGGGCCACCTCCACCTGAAGCCCCATTCTGACTTTATAAACCACCCTCCCCTTTAAGGCCCTCTGTTCGCTGGACATCCCTCCCTCCATGGCCTCTTCCTCGACAGCCCGATCACCCAATTTGTGCCCACCAGCCCTTCCCTACCCTCCCCGCCTTGCAACCCTTCAAACCTACCTTGCTGTCCGGACCTGGGACTTCGACTCAGGCATCTTTCTGAAGTTCCTCCTCTGTCCACTGCAGTTCATGTCACTGCTAGGACTAGAGAGCTGCTGGCCAATGAGATTGGCCGACAGCACTCTAAGGGGGTACCTCCTCCTGAGTAAGCAGAAGATCCGCCTTCAGCTAATTGACGCTTATTCAAGTGTGAAATGGATGCAGAAGTTGGAAGGGATCTTCTCCCCACCAACACTTCGGGAAGGGAAACCCAGCCATCTGAATAATTCAGGTCATGGTGTTATAACATCATTACTGCATTATTCAGGTGTTAATCCTTTACTTGCCTCAGACTTCACAGGGTTAGTTTCTGAGGAACCTTGAATTTGTTCCTATCCCTTTCTAAGGTCGAGGTAAAACGGCCTTTCCCTTCATTCAGTGTGAGTGTCCTTCTCCTGGGTGGCTGTAGAACTTTATCTTGTTTCATCTTTTTTACCTTCCTCTGAGTAGTCTGCCTAAGTTGCTACTGACTTGCTTCCCAAGGATATCAAGGCGCTGCAGTTTCTCCTTGCAGTTCCCTGGCTCATCTCAATCCTGTATGATCACTATTGGTCTCATATCCACACCCTCTCCCTGGGCTTCAGCACTGACACTTCTTGTGCCTGGTACCTGAAGTTAAAGTTATGAATCTATTTGATTCTCTGTTCTTCCTCATGCTGTTTTTACCGCCCGTGGTCATTCAAGGTAATAATAGGTTTTAGTTTCTGTTGCAAAGCTGGAAGTTGTGTTCTCAATCTCCTTCCTATTAACAACTCTGATGGTGAGAAACTATTTTGTAGTGGAGTGGTCCAGTAATTCGGAAGAACCAAATTAAGATCTTCATTCCTCTTCATCAAGTTTTGATGGCTGCTGTGGGAATTGGAGGATCTGAGTAGCCATCTTCGCTCCTGGGCAATGAGCCTGGGGGCACTGGGGTTGCTGTGGCGGGCAGCCGTGGTTGCGGTGGCCTGCCATCGGTGGGGGGGGGGGGTCACCCCTGGCCTGGGGACAGGGGGTGGTGGGTGTCTCTGCGTCCACGGGTCCGCCATGCCACCTCCTATAATGGGGGAAAGGGGGAGGCATGTGGCGCAGTGGTTAGCACTGGGACTGCGGCGCTGTGGACCCGGGGTCGAGTCCCGGCCCTGAGTCACTGTCCGTTTGGAGTTTGCACATTCTCTCCATGTCTGCGGGGGTTTCATCCCCACAACCCAAAGATGTGCAGGTTAGGTGGATTGGTCACGGTAAATTGCCACTTAATTGGAAAAAGAAAATAATTGGGTACTCCAAATTTTTTTTTTTTTAAATCCGCAACTCCAATTACCGTGGGGGCCTCTGGCTGCGCGGCTGAAGATTATAACCAATAGGGACCTCAAGTGGATTTCTGGCGGTGGGCATGTCATGTAACATGTAGGAGTTACTGCCTGAATCTGAATCACACTGTGATGCCTGGACACTGTACTTGAACACTGCAGGAAGAAACACCACAGATGCAGCAGCCAACATGCGAACACCCAGGGACTGGGCCCCAGCACTGGAGTAATTTCCACAACCAGAGGATGGGTGTGTGCACAGGGGAGGGGACCAGTGCCTGTTCCAGGTAACATTACGTGTGGGTGTCTAGGATACAGGGTCTGGGGTTCAGTGACCAGGGGCCCGCGCTGTGGCCCGCGGTGCGTAGGTAGGGCATATTTGATGACACAGGATGTGGAGGTGCGGAGCAATAGAAGAATGGAGAGTGCCAGAGTGGAACACACTGCTGGTTGTCAGTCTCACACCCTCTCCCAATTCCTTACAGATATTACACAGGAAATCTTGGACACTGTGGAGGCTGCCCTTGAGGTGCTGCTGGCAGGCCAGGCGGCCAGACACTGGAGAAGGCGTTGACAGCAATGTCGACAGAGGCTCGAGGCAACAGCTCATGTTCAGGGCCGTGCCCCACACCCTGAGGACCTGGCTGCCCATTACTCCAGGGACGGTCCAAGGTGTACAGGCGTCGCTGGTCTTTCGAACACGTGATGTGGAGTTGGGTCCAGCTACTGTGTCAGGTTGTGGCGGGCACAGCAGACCAAAGGGAGACCCTATGGGTGGGCTGCGGGGGGGTGGGGGGGGGGGGCATGTACTGTAGTGCACCACCAGACTGGAACCGCATTTTGAGGGGTCCGATGCAGCGTGTGCCGCAGGAGGATCAGGCTCAACAAGGGCATGGTGCGGCACCTATGCCATGTCCTTACGGACTTGGCACCATGTGGAGGAGGAGGATATCTGCTCCCAGTGGCAGTCAACATCAGCACAGCCCTGAACCTTTCTGTCTCAGGATCATTCCAGGACTCGAGCGGGAATTTGTGCGGCATCTCACAAGCTACAGCCCACAAGTGCATCCTTGAGGCCACAGATGTCCTATTTGCCTGGGCAGCAAACTATATAAACTTTGCCATGGACCAAGCCCAACAATATGCCCGGGCAGCAGGATTCTCCGCCATCGACGGGATGCCCCAGGACCAGGGGGTAATAGCTGGCATGCTTGTATCCTTGCATGCACCAGACCTTCAAGGAGTGCCCCACAACAATAGGAAAGGATTCCACTCCTTGAACATCCAGCTCGTGTGCAACCACTACATGAAGATCATGCATGTGTGCGCAGAGTTCCCAGGGAGTGTGCACGACAGCTAGATCCTGGAGCAGTCAGAGATCCCCGGCCTCTTCAAGGTCCACCCCAGGATGGCTGGTTGACTCTTGGGGCATTAGGGATGTCCGCTGAGGATCTGGCTAATGATGCCAGTATGGAGGCCGGGGTTCCGATACAGAGACCCGGTACAACGAGGCCCAAGAGGCCATCCGGGCTATCATTGAGCATTGCATCGGACTCCTCAAAGTACGGTTCCAGTCTGGTGGTGCACTGCAGTGCCCGCCACCCCCCCCCACCCCCCCAACCCCCGCCCGCCCACCCATCGGGTCTTCCTCTGGTCTGCTGTGCCCTCCACAACCTGACACAGTAACTGGGCCTAACTGCGCGCTACCTGAATCTCATGGTAGCGAAAGCTCGCCCCCGCCAACCAAAGCGCCATTTCCGCCAATCTCCTTTCCTGACCCCGTCCATTAATTGAGAATACCTTGGGCTGAATTCTCCGTTTTGGAGACTAAGTCCAAACACTGGCGTGAAAACGATGGTCTTTTCTGTTACAGGGGTTTTCTGTTATTGGGATCGCTGATATGGAGGATCTCTGATATGGTTGTTCGCCGCGCCTGCTGCAGGTTGTTGCTGTGCGCATTCACAGCCAGGGACCCGGTCATTCTCCGGCCGTTTTCGGTGCAGGCGCCGGAAGTTTCACCCGGCGCCGCTGTTAACCCCTCATCGGTCCCAGAATCAGTAAAGGATCAGCGCTGATTTTGCGTCATAAAATGCCCACAAATTCTCCATTCGAGCCGGCAGTTAGCTGCTGAAACAGCGAACCCAGTCCATAGTCTCCCAATCCAATCAAGCCGAAGATTATATTTAAAATACCCAGGAGGGGATTCTCCATCCCGCCACACCAGATTTCTGGTGCGGCGCCCCCCTGGGATTTTCCGTCTCATTAGTTGGCCAGTGGGGTTTCCCATTGTGGGCAGCCCCACGCTGTCGGGAAATCCGCAGGCTGCCGGCAAAATGGAGAATCCCAACCATGGAGAATTCAGCCATCGAGGTCCTTGGTTGGGCCTAATAAACTGCAGTCATCAGGTTGGTAACTTTCACACAAGTACTAGGGGCTGGATTCTCTATTTGGGAGACTAAGTCCTTTTTGCCGGCATGAAAACGGTGGTGTTTTACGCCAGGAAAACAGGCACTAAACGGCCACCGATTTGCCGTTTTGCTGGACGCTGCCATATGCATGCGCGGCCATGGACCCGGAAATGCTCAGGGTTGTATTGGCAGCTAGAGCTGGGAGCTCTATTCTGCCTCCCTGTTAGCCCCCAGCAAAATGGCAAATCGGTGGCCGTTTAGCACCAGTTTTAATAAATGAATTTCAGTGAACTCTTGCTAAGTGGATGTACTTGTTGATCTTTTGGAGTGAAAATTAGAAATAAGATTGATGATCATCTTGATTATGCCACATTCAGGCTCCAATTCAGTGGATAGGATTTGTGTCTACTTGTAACTGGGTCAAGACTTTTAAATTGATCCACTTAAATCCTTAAAAACCATCAAAGAAAGGACGTTACATCCAATATATCTATGCAAGAGTTCACAGCTGAAGCACAATGTAAACTGTTGTTGTAGCAGTATATTCACACTGTCAGATGTAAGATCCATCCTGAAACACAAGACTCCACTTTTTTCTTTTGATATGTAGATTGTTTTTCTGATTTAAAATAAAATAAATAATATTTTTATTATCATAAGTAGACTTACATTAGCACTGCAAAGAAGTTGCTGCGAAAAGCCCCTAGTCGCCACATTCATCTCAAGTTTATTAGTGCCGTCAACAATAAAGTAGAAGATTATGACTTCAAACACTGTTCAGGAACAAAGCACATGATCTCGCTCAGAAGTCAGCAATCTTAATAACTTAATGTTAATCTTCATATCTTTTTAAAAAATCAGGTAAAAAATGTAATATATTAAGAACCACAACCCAGCAGCCAATCTTTTAATTTTTTTTCCAATTAATTACCTACCCTGCACATCTTTGGGTTGTGGGGTGTGAGACCCATGCAGACATGGGGAGAATGTGCAAACTCCACACAGTGACCTGGGACTGAGATCAAACCCAACTCCACAGCACCATGAGGCAGCAGTATGCTGCACCGGGATGCCAGTAACAGTGAGACAGGGCAGCACGGTGACGCAGTGAGTTAGCCCTGCTGCCTCACGGCTCCGAGGTCCCAGGTTCGATCCTGGCTCTGGGTCACTGTCCGTGTGGAGTTTGCACATTCTCCCTGTGTTTGCATGGGTTTCGCCCCCACAACACAAAGATGTGCAGGGTATGTGGATTGCCCATGCTAAAACTGCATCTTAATTGGAAAAAGTGAATCGGGTACTCAAAATTTATTTTTAAAACATTTCAACAATAACCTGTTTCCAAAACTCTGCTGCTTTTCCATTTTGCTTAACATAATACCACTTGAAAATCTAAGGCCCGTGGTGGTGCACACCATGAAGGCCCACAGTGCAGGGCACAATTAAAATTGAATGGAACAGGAAAGGGAAGGTAATACATTAAAATGTGTGAACCTATTGCTCTTCTTTAATTATGCTATGGAGCTGGGGCCTCAATTTCACACCTTAATTGAAGGAATGCACCTCTAAAAATGCAGCAATCCCTCGATTCTTGAGTGAATGTTAGGCTAGATCTGGGCGTCTGCAACCAATGGTTCTGGAGCCCTATTGTTGAAATATTTTGGGGGTTCTGGATCAGTGGGATGCCATAGTAATTTCATTGGAAAACAGAAAAATAAGCGAATACCAATTACTATGAGGACATGCTCCATGAACATTTCTGTTCCACTGTTTGCAATTTCTATTTTTAGTTGAAGAGTAAAATATAAACTGAGGAGTAAGATTTGCATGGATTGTACAAGGCAAGAGGATGAAATTAAGGACTTCTTTTTTCAAAAGCTATTATATATGTTAAAGCAAATTCAGAACAATGATATAAGGATGTAAAGTGGTGAAATATGAAGGCAGGTTGCGCAGATGGCTTTCTCTTGCGTAGAAAACTACAGTGTACTCCAATTGGGATGACTAAATTGGGACGATTAAAAAACTGTGAAGGTTTCTCCTCTGGTGGAAAGTGAAGAACAAGGGACGAATGTAAAAGGCAAAGGGCAATAAATGATATGGAATCACAGTGAGTAACTGAAGTTAAGAACAGGCTCGAGGGGCTGAATAAGTGGCCCTGTGCTTACGATCCTTTGTGTGGCTAATCTGATGCAACTTTAATCATTGAATAAAACTGCAACAACACAAAGTTGCTCTCAACTATTATAGGGATTTTGTAGGTAAATTCAGCAATTCCTCTTAGACTGAAAAAAAGTCTGGGAAATCATTGTCACACTGGTGCACAGACTAAAGTTCTCAGGATAGGGTGCAAGCAAAATACAAATGGTGCTGTGTATTCTGTTGACTGGCTGTCTCAGACAATCAACCTTCACCTTGAAAAGCACTTACACTTCCTCAGTGATCAAGAGCACAGAACCCTCCAACACATCTGGCGCTGTCCATATTTGCGTCACCACATTGTTCATCGATTCTTGGCTCACTGTTTTCTTTCTGCACGTTTAACATTTTTGTAGTTGTAAGATGATTTTAAAATGGCTATAGCCTCAAAGCTTCTCAGGAGTTATTTTTTAATCAAATTATTTTTGTTTCACTGATTTGATGACAGCAACCAGCTACAAAGGGCTATACTCAGCAAAACTCAACAGATGCGCTTTTCAGAGAAGCTTCCCCTCCATTGTATTTATTCCTGCCACTTGTTAATGTCTTTTGTGTCGAACAAATGTTTCAATCTACAAAATTTTGAGAAAATAGAATCTTAAAATAAAACATTAGGTAGACTATTGCATCATGACTATCCTGATTTAATTTTTTTAAACGCAGGAATAATTGTGGATTAAATTGTAGTTCACTAATAGGCCGGTATTAATGGCTGTTCTTGTACGGTGTCAATGACAGTGTGATGTTGTAGTGACTGGCTAAGTGGCATTTATGAGGTTAGAGTAACTGGATAAATGGCAATGTGAGTAAATGGCAGTGTGACATTACAATCATTGTGTCAGCAGTAATGTGAGATTAAACTGTTGCAGCCAATGGCATTGACAGATTACAGTGGCTGTTTTCTTGTTGGAAAACCAAGGTGAAGGGCCAAGAAAAACCTCGTTCTGAACAGGGCCAACGTTTAAAGAGGAAGGAATTTATTTCCCGGCATTTTCTACTGTCAGCAAAAAAAAAGAATCAGTTGCCTGCGTAAAGTGAGGATAATTTCTGGTAAAAGAGAAGATAAATCAGAACCACTCCACAATTATACATAAAGAAATGCGCCCCTTCTGAGCCCCAAAACCAACACCTAACGTCTGATGAGTAGCCCAGTTCTATGCAGGGAATGTGAAATCCCTACAGACCTCTCCGCCTTTCTCTCTCTTAAGACTCCTTGAAACCTGCCTCCTGGTGCAAGATTTTGGTTACCTTTTCTAATATCTCCTCATGTGGCTTAAGCTGCCAAACTGTACTTTGTAATCACTCCTTTGAAGTGCATTCGAATGTTTTACTACTTTAAAGGCACTACATAAATTCAAGGTTGCTGTTGCAGTTACAAAACTCTACCAATTATCTTTTCTTCACTAAGGACATTTTCCTGTTATCGACACCCCCTATCTTCTGTTCTTGAGCTAGTTTACAATCCACCATCACAGGTTGCCAAGAATTCCATGAGCTTTATCGCCTTGTGATGGCCATCTTTATTTAAGAGAAAGATCTAGGCAAATGTTTAAGGTTGTCTTTTGCAGCTGTAGAAACTGTTTGCTGAGCTATCTCACTGCTCTGGCTAATGTCAAGGCTTACAAATGTGAAAAATGACACAAGACAAGGGGCTCAGAGGGGCCCAAACTAGCAAAGATTGGGTGGAAAGGTAATGGCGCCTGCCTGCTCCTACCCACTCTTGTGTGTATTTTGCTCAAGGTGGAGGAAGCTCGGATGACCCACTTGCCCATGAGCTAATTGAGCCCTTACATTGCCAATTAGTGGGCACTTAAAGCCTCCTTCCAATGCCAATTTTTTGCAATAGGGAAGACCCAAGTCAAGTGTCAATGCTACCCAGTAACAGTTAATGGCCTCATGGCTGGGTCACGGAGGTGTGCCTTCTGTTTGGGCACCCAGTGCCCATCAGAAGGCCCCCTAAGGTCACCATCCTGCAATTTCCTGAGCACTTCACCTCCCCCCATCCCCTCACCCTGTTCACCCCAGTCCCCATCCCTCTCTCCAGGGTCTACCTGTCTGGTTCTGGTGAGACCCTGGACTCACATTGTTCTGGGTTCTAGGCTCCTCACCTTCAGGGGATCTGTTGTAGTGCCCATATTAACCACCACTCCCAATGGTGATGCTGATACATGGGACTTCCAGCCAAATGTATCAGAAGTGGGACTTCCTCTTGGCTGGGGTGGAATGCCAGCCTCAGAACCATTAAAGGCCTGACTGTTGTTAAATGGCCGCAGAGTGAGCTGGCCAAGTGCAGGGAGACTAACCCCCATCTCCCACAGAAAATGTAGCCCTTTGTGTCAGTTATACTCTGTTGGTAGTACTCCAGCCTCAGAGTCACAAAGTTTTGGGTTCAAGTCCCCTGCCAAGACTTGTGTGTAAAAGCAAGACTGGCTTCTTAGGCATTGACACTGCCAACAGCGATGAGGAGTTTGAATTTTTTCTTCTTGTTTGCCACCCAGGGAACACATGAGCAAAACAAAATAAATACTTGCATTTATATACTGATTTTCACAACCACCAGACATCTCAAGGTGCTTTACAGCCAATGATGTACTGAGGGGTTGCTGCATTGTTGCTCGTGCCGTTTTTTGACTGTGACTTTAAACTGAAGTGCCATTTGCCTGATCGGCTGCATGTAAAAGATCCTGTCGCACAATTTTGAAGACGCGAAAGGGAGCTTTCCCGAGCATCCTGGACAATATTTAACTCTCAATTAACATCAGAAAAATAAATTATGTGATCATTATCACATAACAGCTGGTGGGAGTTTGCTATGTGTAACATAAAATTGACTTTTATGTTTTCTGCCTTACAACAGTGACAGTATGACAAAAAGCATTTCATTGGCTGCAGGGCTTGAGTTATCTGTTGGTTGTGAAAAGCACTATATAAACGCAAGTCTTTCTTTTCTTTTTGCTCATCTGCTCTCTGGGTGGCAAACAAAAAGCAAAGTCTCAAATCCCTCCTCACTGTTGGGTTGTATTACAATCAAAATGCAGAATAAACAGATCCCATCTCTTGTGGAACTCATCAATCACCCCCCTCAAAGCATCTTAACCTTCTCAAAATACAAAAACTCAATCAGGTCCCCAAGCCTCACAGAGGCACAGGCCGGAAAAGCTGACCTCCACCCCAACAGGAGCCGCCTGTGAGCAATGAGTGAGGTAAAGGCTAAAACATCTGCCCCTGCTCCCGTCTGCAGCTCTGGCAGGTCTGACACCCCAAACATGGCCCAGGGAATGGGCTCCAAGTCTTCATGCAGGATCACCGACATGGTGCTGAAAATGACCTCCAAAATATCTCCAACTTTGGGCTGGACCAGTACATATGCACATGGTTGGCCGGGTCCCTCCCACACCACCCTCAGGTAACCCCTGCCCCACAAACAGACTGCTCATCCTCGACCTCATCAGGTGTGCCCTGTGCACCACCTTCAACTGTATTTGTCCCAGCCTCGCACACAAGGTTGCAGCATTCACCCTCTGCAATACCTTACACCACAATTGCAAAGGTGTACAGGTTAGGTGAATTAGCCACGCTAAATTGCACCTGAGGGTGGGTTTGCAGGAATAGGACGGGGACTGGCCCTGGTTAGAGAGGTCTTTCAAAGGGTCGGTGTTGACTCGATGGACCGAATGGCCTCCTTCTGCACTGTAGGGATTCTATGATTCTCCTCCTCCAGGTCCAGCCCCAGCTCCTTCTCCCACTTGGCCTTAACATCCTCCAACACCCGTGTTATGCTCCTCATGCTCAATGTGGGAGTTCAGGGACGCGGCCGATGCCCCTGACTCTTTCATGTGCGGGAAGTGTGTCCAGCTGCAGCTCCTGTTAGAGTGCAACAGGCTCTGGAGCTGCGGATGGACTTACTTTGGAGCATCCACGATTCTGAGGAGGTCGTGGACAGCACGTTCAGTGAATTGGTCACACCGCAGATTAGGATTGGTGAGGGAGACAGGGAATGGGTGACCAAAAGGCAGAGCAAGTGCAGAAAGGCAGTACAGGTGTCCCCTGCGGTCATCTCCCTCCAAAACAGGTTTGGATACTGTTGGGGGAGATGACTCACCAGGGGAAGGCAGTAGTAGCCAGGCTCATGGCACCGTGGCTGGCTCTGCTTCACAGAAGGGCGGGAAAAACACTGGCAGGGCTATAGTCATAGGGGGTTCAATTGTAAGGGGAGTAGACAGGTGTTTCTGTGGTCGAAAACGAGACTCCCGAATGGTATGTTGCCTCCCGGGTGCTCGGGTCAGGGATGTCTGATCGGCTGCAGGACATCATGAAGGGGGAGGGTGAACAGCCAGTTGTCGTGGTGCATATAGGCACCAACAATATAGGTAAAAAACGGGATGAGGTCCTACAATCAGAATTTAGGGAGTTAGGAGATAAGTTAAAAAGTAGGACCTCAAAGGTAGTAATCTCCGGATTGCTACCAGTGCCACGAGACAGTCAGAGTAGAAATGCAAGAATAGTCAGAATGAATACGTGGCTTGAGAAATGGTGCAGGAGGGAGGGGTTCAGATGTTTGGGACAATGGAACCGGTTCTGAGGGCGGTGGGACCATTACAAATCAGATATCTACACCTGGGCAGGACTGGAACCAATGTCTGAGGGGGTGCTTTTGCTAACACTGTTGGCGAGGTTTTAAACTAATGTGGCAGGGGGATGGGAACCAGATTAGGAAGTTAGAGGTCAGCAAAGAGGCAGCAACTAAAGCCAGTAAGGTACTAGATAATCAACTCAATGTGACAAAGGGAAGAGTAGACAGGAAAGAGATGATGAATGCAAAGGGACAGGTAGTCTGAGGTGCATTTGTTTTAATGCAAGGAGTGTATCAGGCAAGGCAGAGAATTTAGGGCTTGGATTAGTACCTGGGAATATGATGTTATTGGTATTACTGAGACTTGGCTGAGGGAAGGGCAAGGCTGGCAACTAAATATCCCAGAGTATAGATGCTTCAGAAGGGATAGAGAGGGAGGTAAAAGGGGTGGAGGAGTTGCATTACTGGTCAGTGATATTACAGCTGTAATTAAGGAGGGCACGATGGAGGATTCGAGTACTGAGGCAATATGGGTAGAGCTAAGAAATAGGAAGGGTGCAGTAATATTGTTGGGACTTTACTACAGGCCTCCCAAAAGCGAGCGTGAAGTAGAAGTACAAATATGTAGACAGATTATAGAAAAATGTAGGAGCAATAGGGTGGTTGTGATGGGAGATTTTAACTTCCCCAATATTGAATAGGACTCATATAGTGTTGGAGGCGTAGATGGAGCAGGATTTGTAAGGAGCATCCAGGAGGGTTTTTTAGAGCAGTATGTGAATAGTCCAACTCGGGAAGGGGCCATACTGGACCTGGTATTGGGGAATGATCCCGGCCAGGTGGTTGAAGTTTCAGTCGGTGATTACTTTGGGAATAGCGATCACAATTCCGTAAGTTTTAGAATACTTATGGACAAAGACAAGAGTGGTCCTAAAGGAAGAGTGCTGAATTGGGGAAAGGTCAAGTATAACAAAATTCGGCAGGAGCTAGGGAATGTGGATTGGGTAAATCCACATTTGAAATGTGGGAATCTTTTAAGGAAAGGTTGATTAGAGTGCAGGACAGACATGACCCTGTGAAAATGAGGGATAGAAATGGCAAGATTAGGGAACCATGGATGATGGGTGGAATTGTGAGACTAGTGATGTGACCATCAATTCACTAGAGACACGATTGGAGGTAAACCGAGGTTTTAATAGTCTTACAACTGAACCTGCCTGTGACCAGAGGAACTGAGAGCAGGCTTACAGCTGCAGCACTTTATACTTTTGGTAGTGGGAGGGACCATGGGCGGAGCCAAGGATGGAGCCCTGTACAAGCTCCTCATCTCCCCCTATGGGCAGAGCCGCGCAACGGCTCACATACAGAGCCCACAAGGACATAATATAATGCAATGCATACAGTGTGAATTACAATACAGTATAACTCACCACAACTAGCTAAGATGAAAAAGGAAGCATACATAAGATCGAGGTGATCTTACGTGCAATAAAGAGGGCTAAAAGGGGTCATGAAATATCTTTGGCTAACAGGGCTAAGGAAAATCCCAAAGCCTTTTATTTGTATATAAGGAGCAAGAGGGTAACTAGAGAAAGGATTGGCCCACTCAAAGACAAAAGAGGGAATTTATGCGTGGAGTCAGAGGAAATAGGTGAGATTTTTAATGAGTACTTTGCATCGGTATTCACCAAGGAGAGGGACATGACGGATGTTGAGGCTAGGGATGGATGTTTAAATACTCTAGGTCAAGTCGGCACTACGTCCTCCCCCTCCTCTGAGCGGCCGCACTCCTGGGGTTAGACTTCCAGAGTAACCTCCAGAGCCTAACTTTTAAATTCGGCAGCCTTATACCTCCCCTCACTGTCTGCAGCCTCGCGACCCTCAAGGTCGATCACCCGTCCTTGTTTGCAAACCTCACCCCGGACTGCAAACCCGTTGCCACCAGGAGCAGACGATACAGTGCCCAGGCCTGGGTCTTCATCAGGTCTGAGGTCCACCGGCTTATGAAGGAAGGGGTCATCGAGGCTACTAACAGCCCCTGGCGAGTACAAGTTCTGGTGGTAAAGACCGGGGAGAAGAATAGGATGCTCATAGACTACAGTCAGACCATCAACAGGTTTACGCAGCTGGACGCATACCCTCTCCCCCCGTATATCCGACCTGGTCAACAGAATCGCACAGTACAAGAACTTCTCCACAATAGGCCTGAAGTCGGCCTACCACCAGCTCCCCATCCGCGCGAATGACCGAAGGTACACTGCTTTCGAGGCGGACGGGTGGCTCTACCACTTTTTAAGGGTTCCCTTCGGTGTCACAAATGGGGTCTCGGTCTTCCAACGAGAGATGGACCGAATGGTCGACCGATACGGTTTATGGGCAACCTTCCCGTATCTTGATAATGTCACCATCTGCGGCCACGATCAGCAGCACCACGACACCAATCTCCGTAAATTCCTCCAAACCGCAAAACTCCTGAATTTGACATATAACAAAGAAAAATGCGTGTTCAGCACCGACCGCCTAGCCATCCTCGGCTATGTAGTGCGAAATGGAGTGATAGGCCCCGACCCGGACGCATGCGCCCCCTGATGGAGTCCCCCTCACCCACTGCTCCAAAGCCCTGAAGCGCTTCCTCGGGTTTTGTTCTTATTACGTTCAGTGGGTCCCCAATGTTGCTCATTCTGGGTGAGTGTGCTCTACACCCACTTGGCTCTGTTTTATTCCTTAGCTCTAGAGTCACCAGGTATCTTTTATGATACCACCACGAGGTTCAAGTTCAAGGTCAGATCAATGACTCAATACACCAATTAGTAAGGTTCAAAACAAGCCACGTTTATTAATACACAGTTATTCGTTACTCATGCATATAATACTAAAAGACTAAACTATTCCTACCACTAACAGGCCAATACTTATCTGGATAAGGGAACCCGCCGGATCAGGGAACAATGGCCTCTTGTTCTGTACTGGATCTGCAGGCTTCCAGCTGGTATGGACTAAGGGGTCAGGAGTGTCTATCTCGTAGAGTGCGTTGTATGACACTTACTTGGTGGTGCAGCAATTGGCCAGGCCTCTCCTCCTTATGGTCAAGTTCGTCGAGAGCTGCTGAGATGTTATGCTGAGGGGGTCGGCTAAGAGAGGGAGCTAAACTTGGGACCTGTCTTTTATGGGTCCCAGGGGCTTTGCGCCCTTTTGGGCGGACCCCGATCTGACTTTCAATCGATTGGATCTCATACCAATCAATTGGTATGAATCCCCCAATACTGAGGCTGTTCCTCGATCGCGGGGCGATTCTTCCTGGCTTGTTTGTCTCCTTTGTTTCAGATTCCCGTTGGCGCCGGGAAGTCTGACCTGCTATAGAATGTCCCAAATGTAGCTAATCGTTGTATCCATTGGTCCTGGGGATCGCTTCATTAATATGCAAACTGCTGGTTTCGGTGCTGTCTGCTTTCTTTGCAGGCAGAATACACAGGAACTTCTGCAAACTGCTTGCTTCTCTAGGATTGTCCAATTTTCCCTGCTGTCTTTGTGTTTCTCCATTTTGTGTGGGGAAGTGGCCAACTCAGCTGGCTACACTCCCTCCTTGTGATCCTAACGCGAAGCGTGAAGGATCACACAACTACGTTCTCTTCATTCCCCGACCTCAGCGGGTTCCATGGCCTCTACACTGTCCTCAACTATGCAGCAAATGTTTTACCTAACAATCTCTCATTGGCGCTATGTCATAAGGGGACATGCATTACAAAACAACAAACTGGAACCTCTAACTGTTTGTAGTAAACTACACTCACTCAAAACATACAAGCATACTAACTTCCTAACAGTATAAAACATTTCAATTTCTCTGACTTGGCAGTCAAGCTCAGAGTTAAACAATCTTACAGAAACACATTACTTTGTTTACAAGTGAACGACAAATGAAAAAGTTCTTTATTGTATTTCGAGGGGTTCAGGGGCCTGGTGGAAACCGAAGATAGGGGATCTAATCCTATATACCGGGGTACGAGAGCGGTAGGCTCTCCTTCGCCATTTCCTCATCCGAAGGGTCTGCACTATGATGCAGATTATTGCTAACGCAAAAAGTGATTCAACTACATAGGACAAGGAGTACCAAGTCATAAATGTGGTACACCAGGTCGGGTTACTGCTACTTGTTACTGGGCTCTGAGTGTTCTGTGGAAGTGAAACATTAACGGCTGGTGGAGTGGGGGTAAGGGGGTTCGCGATCGCGCGCAAATATATACATGTAATGAAGAAAAATACAGTCACCGCTGTCATTTTTCCTTCTCTTCCTTCTGTTCTGTTCTCTTCTCTTGCTTTGATCCCTCCTTGGAGCATCCGAAAATCTATGGGATCAAGCATACTGTCTGTTAGTATTCTGCTTAATATCTCGACTTTAGCATGTCTGTCCTCTTGTGCCAAGTTTCCCTTTATGATTGGTCACTCTCTGTGACGCCCTCATTTTTTTTTTCACAACGAATTTAGGACCAGACATACTCTTAACTACCGTACCGCTGCTAGCCGTCTCGCAGGATTCGCGATTTACCATCCCAATGTTCCTGGCTGTAAATAGCATGGGGAGTTGGCAACCAAAGGGTTACCCGAAATAAAACAAACAAAATCAAACTTTTAGAACCAAGACTTTCGAAATGAGTTGCGTATGGGCCGCGACGGGTAAGATTTGGATGGGATCCCCAGGTAGGGCGTGCTGTGCTCTACCCGAGCTTAGCTGAGCAGAGGGAGGGTCCTCAGACAGGGTGGGTATCATTGCCGTTACTCCACTGCCTGAGTGACCTGGCAAGAACGGGTAAGACTGTATTGATCGTGGGGGTTGCTGTCATGGTTCTACCTTTGAGCCAGAAGAGTAATTATGAAAAATGGCTCTGGCAAGTTCCCAGAGGTATCTGTTGATAAGACTACTGTCGAATTAGAAGAGCAGTTCTGATTTGGGGTCGAGCAAGCTCTCAGCTGTCTCAGCTGACCAGCAAGCCTGGCAAGTTCTTAGAGATATCGGCAGACAAATTGAGCGTGTGGCCGCCGAGCTGCTGTTCCTGAAAAAGAAACCATACAAATACAAACAAACAAACATTAAACACAAAACTTGCAGGTTCCATCAGAAAAGGACACCGTTTCTCTCTCAAGCGGTTCCTCTTTTTACATCATCTGGACACCTCAATCGTCATCTTCTGCGAACAGGGTCGCAAAGGGATTCTGGTTTTGGGAGTCAGACTCATTGTCATCCTCTTCTCCCGGATGCCATACTTTTGAGTGAATAATGGCTGCTAAGGCTGCATGGTGTGATCGGGGGTCTATCTCGTCATTCCGGACGAGTCTGAACGAATTATCGCGGTGCCAAAAAGTCGTGTCCAAATTCGTGTGTGCAAAATCGGGGTCGTCATTGCGGGACGGGGGTTCTGGGTCTGGGGCCTTTATGTATTTGATCTCAAAGGGATCACTCGGGTCGGGTTCGTAGTCGCTGTGTGTGGGGTCTGTTGTATCGGGGCAGTAGCGAGGAGTGCTGTGGCTGTCGTCAGAGTCACAGTCGCTGTCTCTGCTGTAGGCGTGTTGGGGCGGAGTCTAAAGTCAAAGGGCGGAGTCGAGGTCGAGTCGGTGGAGGTGCTGGTCTGTGAGGGGGAGGGTGGAAATGTCTTGTGTGGGCGGGGCGGGGTTTGCTGCGTCAAGCATGACGTGGTGCGTGTGGTTAGACTGCGAGCCATAGGCCTTTAGCTGGTTTTTGCGGAACCACGCAGTCTTTCCGTTGGGGTACTTGATCTTGTATACCGAGGGGCTCACTTTGACCACAATGGAATATGGACCTGAATACTTTGGTGACAGAAATGTGCTGGGATTGTAGACAGACAGCATCACCTGCTGTCCTACCTGAAACTCAGTCGCATGTACTGTCCGGTCAAAACAGGCCTTGCTCTGTTTCTTTTACGTTCCTAATTGTACCGCCGCTGCTAATTGAGCCGATTTTACATTTTCTACCAATTGTTTGACTGCGGTCTCGTGGGTGAGGGCCGTCACTTCGGGGCTGGTCAAGTCAAGTCCTAAAAGGAATTCCGAACCTTTCATGGGGCGTCCGGTCATGAGCGTGTGTGGGGTGAAACCTGTTGAAGTCGAAACAGTGTTTCTCAAAAACATAAGCGCGAATGGGAGTACTGAATCCCAAGTCGTGTTGTTCTCTTGGACCATTTTCCTAAGGGTAGATTTTAGAGTCCGATTCATGCACTCCCTGATACCACTCGACTGGGGGTGGTATGCGATGTGGAATTTTTCTGAAATGCCAAATATAGTGAGGACGTTCCTCATGACCCGTCCTGTAAAATGGGATCCTTGGTCCGATTCGATACTTCTGGGGAGTCCCCATCTTGTAAAGATGTGGTGTGTCAAAATCTTTGCCGTTGTCTTCGCTGTATTGGTTCTAGCTGGGAATGCTTCTACCCATTTAGTGAATGTGTCAATCACTACCAAAACATATTTATAGCCATTCCTACACGGGGGCAATGGTCCTATAAAGTCGATCTGGAGGTTAGTCCAAGGGCCATTAACGGGGCGAGTGTGACTAAGCTGTGTTTTCTTTGAATATCTCTCTGGGTTATTCTGTGCACAGATAAGGCAATTCTCAATGTAATGCTTTACATCTTCTTTTAAATTTGGCCACCAACAGAGCTGTCTCAGGTGGGCTGTGTTGGGGTCTATTCCTTGGTGTCCATAACTGTCATGGAACAAGCAAATCAATCGATTCCTGTCCTTTTCAGGAACCACATAAAGGTTATCTTTGAGAACCACACCATCACGTGTGGTCAGGGCGTGTTTAAACTTGTCGTACGGGGCTGCAAACTTTCCTTTCAAAATCTCCCTGAGATTGCTGTCCTGTTTTTGGGCCTGTGCTAAATCCTCAATGTTGGTCTGTGAGACCTGAACTGAACTCACAGGGGCGCCTTCGGGGGGAATCCAAAAATGACCGTGCCTGGAACCTGCTTTTGCCAATGCGTCGGCTTTCACATTTCCAGGGGGGGATGAACGGTGATGACTTCTAACCTTAATTATGCCAAAAATCCTATCCTTTGCTTTCTCTAGAATATGGCGGAGCAATGGGGCTGATGGAAGGGGCTTCCCATCTGCGGAAACAAATCCTTTTGTCTTCCACAGGGGTAAGAAATCTGTTAAACTGTTGGAGACGTAAAGGCTATCTGAATAGATGCCTGCCGGGCTGGGGAACGAATCTGGGTGTTCAACAATGTATGCTACGGCCACGAGCTCTGCTGCCTGCGCACCTAAGTGACCTGGTAATTTCAATGCGATCTCCTCTAGTGCGCATCCCTGCGCGTCCTCAAAGTAGATGCCACATCCTGTAATGTGCTCACCATTTAAAACAGTGGATGAACCATCCACATAAATCCTCAAGGGTGCACACGTGTCTGTGTGCTGGGGGCTTTGGGTTGAACTTCCTATCTTCTTGGGGAGCGTCTTTGCAATGAAGGGTCCTCTATTGTGAAGTGGGGATATGATCTCACATTCATGGGGTTTTCCTGGGCACTGGAGGTTATCTGCTAAAAAGGTGTGTGTCTTTGCCCGTTTCACAGTGATGTCCCATCCCTGCAAAAGAAGGGTCCATCTAGCTGCTCTGATTTGACTAACTGAACCGTCCTTCAGTCGTCCGTCCAATAGAAGCTGTGTGGGGGTGTGTTCGGTTAGAATCATGATGGAGTTCAGTCCGATAATGTACGAAAAGTACTGTACTGCCCAGAATACTGCGAGCAGGTGCCTCTCGTAGGCTGAAAATCCTTGCTCCACTGGGTCCAAAAGTCTGGAGGCATAAGCCACCGGTCTTAGCTGCTCGTGCCGTTCCTGAAGGAGCACAGCTGAGAGGGTCAGATCTGTGCTTGCTACCTCAATTGCATAGGGGGAAAGTGGGTCTGGAACTTGGAGTGCGGGGGCTGCGATAAGGGCTCTTTTTAAATCGTCCACAGCATCCATATGCTGCGGAAGCCATTCCCAAGGGGTTCCTTTCTTGAGGAGGTCTGAAAGGGGGGCTGCCTTTGTCGAGAAACCGTCAATATGGTTCCGACAGTACCCAACCAGTCCTAAAAACAACCGGAGGGCTGAAACATTTTGGGGAAGGGGCAATTTGACGATCAAGTCAATCCTTTTGTACTCGATCTCGCATTTGCCGTGTGTGATGATCGTACCCAAATACATCACTTTACTCTCCAATATTTGGGCCTTTCTGGGGTTCACTTTACAGCCAATTGTTTGTAGTAGTTGCAGGAGTTCAGGCAGAAGCGTGATGTGCTCTGCCTTGGTGTCTGTCTGCAGTAATAGGTCGTCCACATACTGTACCAGACATTCGGGGCGGGAGAATTTAGACAAACCATTTGCCAGCTGGCGGTGGAAAATGGAGGGGGAGTTGTGGAATCCTTGTGGAAGGCATGTCCATGTGTACTGCAGTCCTTTAAATGTGAAGGCAAATTTGTCCTGGCACGCCTTTCCAAATGGAATGGACCAGAAGCCGTTGCTGATGTCCAAAACCGTAAAGTACTTTGAGTTAAGTCACTGCTTGAGCATGGTCTTGGGACTTGTGGCTACCGTGGGGGCTACTGTGGGGGTGACTTTATTGAGTTCCCGATAATCGATGGTCAGTCGCTATGATTCATCGGGCTTCCTCACTGGCCAAATCGGGCCATTATTAGTTGAGGCTACTGATCGAAGTACGCCCTGTTCTAATAAGCTGTCTATTACCGTGGAGATTTCTCCCTCTGCCTCCTGGGGAAATCCATATTGCCGTTGGGGTCTAGGTCAGGTCCTGTAATTTGAACCGATCCAGACATTCTGCCGCAGTCGTGCCTGTGACTGGCAAATGCTGATCTGTTGTTTTTCAAAACTGCCCTAACCTGCTTGTCTGTGGTGAGCGTGGTTGGATCAAAACAATACTCTCCGACTGTGCTAATTCTGTTTGCATACTCACCTACTGTGAGCGTTGCGGGGCTCTTTCTGATCTTGCCATTCGCCAGACACGCTGATTGACTGGGTCGAATGACAGGCTGTGTGCATTCATAAAATCTATGCCTAGTATGTGTTCTGCTGTGTGGGGCTAAAACAACGGGGTGTCTGGTGGTGATATTCCCTATCTGAATGGGTACAGGGGCTGTAATGTGTCCCTGCTGTGAGTGGCCTGTAAAGCCACTGAGTGTGATTGTGGCTGTAGTGGGCCACGTGTCCGTCTGATGCATAGTGGAGGAATTTATGGTCGTGCGGGACCCTCCTGTGTCCCAGAGTAATTCTATGGGCTGTCCCCGTACCTTTGCTGTGACTACCGGTCATCCGGATCTGTCCCAGAGGGTGTCACAGACCCAAGTGGGGGAGCCCGAACACCGTCAGTTCGTTCCATTCACATTTGTCTGTCCTGACCGAGTCCCTATACTATGAATGGGCTTTGCTCTATTTCTGTTCAGAGTCCCCGTCTGTTGGCTTCTCTGTGATTTCTGCGGGGAGTTGCACACTCTTGCAAAATGTCCTAACTGACCACAGTTAAAACATTCCTGTGGCTTCTGCGGGTGGTTGTTCTTTCCTTCATTCACCCAGGCGGGGTTTTGGTGTGCTCTGACTGCCTGAATATCAGCCTCTGCCTACTGATCTTCGGGTTTCCTAGCTGTGGGCTTACTCTGGACAGATTGCTCCCAAGCACGGGACAACCTTTTTAGTACCCATTTCTCATTGTGAGTGTCTTCTGATGGGTCATAATTCGCACACGCTTTCTGTCCTGCCTCTGTGGCATGGGAGATAAGGGTGCGGGTCCATTTAGCCATGTTGTCTGGGGTTAGATGGGCTTGATCTAAGTTCCCAAACACTGCCGTGAAATGTATCCACAGCCTTCCTGCAAATGCTGTGGGGTACTCGGTTTTCTTTTGCCTACACTTGTTTAGGCCTTCTACGGGGTCACCTCTGTTATATCCTATCGCATCGAGGATCGCTGTGTGCATCTCTTCTAGGGTGCCTCCTCCAACGTTCTGTGGGTCTGGAAGGGCTGCTACCACTGAGGGGTCTAGACTTAAGACGGTGAGCTTCACCTGCTCACGCCCGTCCAGGCCGTACATGGTCGCCTGTTGCTCTACTCTTGCGAAGAATTGGTTGGGGTCTGCGGTGGGGAGGAACAGTGTGATTTTGTCGCACGCGTCCCGTAATTGGGTCATGGTTAAGGGGGTGGTATAAGTGAAATCTGGTGCGCCATCTGCAGATGCTTTGCGTTGGGTGGTGACTGGGTTCATGGGTGCTGGTGCTATCTGCTCTGTGGGGGGTTGGGGTGCTTTCCTCTTCTGCAGTTTCTCTTGTGCACATGTTCCCTGAACATATCTCTGCACTGTCTCATTTAATTCCTGCCAATCTGGGCCGTTTTCTTCATCTAATTGTGTCCCAAAGGTACTTTGGAACCTATTCTGTACAGAAAGCAGAGACTGCAGTTCCGCAATCTGCTTCCGGCATTTAGCGTGGTCCACTGAGATTTGCCTTTGCTCAGTGGTGGCAGCATGGAGTGCTCTTAAAGCTGCCTTCAGGTCGCTGCATTGCTTCTGCAATGCCTCTACCTACTTCTCGGATTCTTCTCTTATCAAGACTATGTGCTGCATATCCTGATAGGCCTTTTCATACTGTGTTTGGGAGCTGCTTACATGCGCCAGACAAGACTGGTGTGCTCTCTTGGCATCATCCACCTCTACATCTTTTGCTGCAAGCCTCCGTCTTAACTCTGCATTCTCTCTTTTGATGTCACTGACATCCACTTTACTCATCCTGTTTCTCTCCTCTAAATCTGCGCGGAGTGTCCTAACGACCTCCTCTGTGCCTCGCAATTGTGCCAAACAGGACACGATTGCCATCGGCTTACGTGCTTTACCTAAACTCTTTTTTGTATCTCACACAGGTTCTCCCACCAAGTATGTCCTATACTCCCGGGACCTGTTTCATCATTCGAACAGAATTCGCTCCAAAGCTGCCATCCTTTCCCTTTGAGGTATTTTCTGATCTCCAGTTCCCAAACGGGACACTGTCCTACTCTGCTGCTGCTGCTGATTGCTGCAACCACGAATTATTCAGGGTTCATGAGGCGTTCCATTGCCTGCATGGCCATCTTTCCTATCTGTGCTCTCTTTAAATTTAGCTCAGGCGGTGTTATAGACACGGGTACAGCGTTTGCTATTTTCCGGAATATAAACTCCCGACAATATTTTGCAACAAAATCTATCAGGTTTACCTTATAACCCTGTTAGTTACGCATGCAAAAACACACTTCCGAATTACGAGGATTGGTCTGAACTACTTGAACTCTTGTGATTGTCACTGTTCCCAATTGGATATCTAATTCAAATTGCTGGGTTCTCTCGGAGTGGGGGTGCCACTTCTAGTCGAGTCCCGGCAGAGTCGCCACTAAATGTTGCTCATTCTGGGTGAGTGTGCTCTACACCCACTTGGCTCTGTTTTATTCCTTAGCTCTAGAGTCGCCAGGTATCTTTTATGATACCACCACTTGGTTCAAGTTCAAGTTCAGATCAATGACTCAATTCACCAATTAGTAAGGTTCAAAACAAGACGCGTTCATTAATACATATATTATTCACTACTCATGCATATAATACTAAAAGACTAAACTATTCCTACCACTAACAGGCCAATACTTATCTGGATAAGGGAACCCGCCAAATCAGGGAACAATGGCCTCTTGTTCTGTACTGGATCTGCAGGCTTCCAGCTGGTATGGACTAAGGGGTCAGGAGTGTCTATCTCGTAGAGTGCATTGTATGACACTTACTTGGTGGTGCAGCAATTGGCCAGGCCTCTTTTCCTTACAGTCAAGTTCGTCGAGAGCTGCTGAGATGTTATGCTGAGGGGGCCGGCTAAGAGAGGGAGCTAAACTTGGGACCTGTCTTTTATAGGTCCCAGGGGCTTCGCGCCCTTTTGGGTGGACCCTGAGCTGACTTTCAATCGATTGAATCTCATACAAATCGATTGGTATGACTCCCCCAATACTGAGGCTGTTCCTCGATTGCAGGGCGGTTCTTCCTGGCTTGTTTGTCTCCTTTGTTTCAGACTCCCGTTGGCGCCGGGAAGTCTGACCTGCTATAGAATGTCCCAAATGTAGCTAATCGTTGTATCCATTGTTCCCGGGGATTGCTTCATTAATATGCAAACTGTTGGTTTCGGTGCTGTCTGCTTTCTTTGCAGGCAGAATACACAGGAACTTCTGCAAACTGCTTGCTTCTCTAGGATTGTCCAATTTTCCCTGCTGTCTTTGTATTTCTCCATTTTGTGTGGGGAAGTGGCCAACTCAGGTGGCTACACTAACTATGCCGACAAAGCCCGTCATCTCATCCAAACAACCACTTTCCCCCTGTCGGAGTATCGGCAGGCATTCAGCCGCATCAAAGTGGATATCGCAAAGGCCACGATGCGCGCCATCGACGAGTCCCTCCCCTTCCAGGTCGAGAGCGACGCATCTGACGTAGCTCTGGCAGCTACCCTCAACCAAGCGGGCAGACCCGTGGTCTTCTTCTCCCGCACCCTCCATGCTTCCGAAATCCGCCACTCCTCGGTCGAGAAGGAAGCACAGGCCATAGTAGAAGCTGTGCGACATTGGAGGCATTACCTGGCCAGCAGGAGGTTTACCCTCCTCACAGACCAACGGTCGGTGGCCTTCATGTTTGACAATGCACAGCGGGGCAAGATTAAAAACGACAAGATCTTGCGGTGGAGGATCGAGCTATCCACCTCCAACTATGACATCTTGTATCGTCCTGGGAAGCTAAACGAGCCTCCCGATGCCCTGTCCCGTGGCACCTGTGCCAACGCACAAGTGGACTGCCTCCGGGTCCTCCACGAGGACCTCTGCCACCCGGGGGTCACCCGCTTCTTCCATTTTGTGAAGACCCGCAAACTGCCCTACTCCATTGAGGAGGTCAGGACAGTCATCAGAAACTGCCATATCTGCGCAGAGTGCAAGCCGCACTTCTACCGCCCTGAAAAATCACATCTGATAAAGGCTTCCCGTCCCTTTGAACGCCTCAGCATGGACTTCAAAGGTCCCCTCCCCTCTACCAACTGCAACACGTACTTCCTCAACGTGATTGATGAGTACTCCCGTTTCCCGTTCGCCATCCCCGCCTCCTTCATGAGTGATGAACTGCGTCAATTCCTGCTCAGCAAGGGCATTGCCTCAAGCATGACGACCAGTTATAACCCCTGGGGTAACGGACAGGTCGAGAGGGAGAAAGGTACGGTCTGGAAAACCGTCCTACTGGCCCAGAAATTTCCCAGTCTCCCGCTGGCAGGAAGTCCTCCCAGATGCCCTCCACTCCATCTGGTTGGTACTCTGCACTTCTACAAATCAAACTCCTCACGAATGCCTTTTTGTCTTCCCCAGGAAGTCTTCCTCAGGGACCTTGCTCCCGACCTGGCTGGAAGCCCCCGGGCCCATCCTGCTCTGGAAACACGTGCGGGCGCACAAATCGGCCCCATTGGTCGAGAGGGTCCAGCTGCTCCACGCTAACCCACAATATGCGTATGTGGAGTGTCCTGACGGCCGACAAGACACGGTTTCTCTACAGGACATGGCGCCCGCCGGATCCCTGCCATCGCCCTCGTCACCAGCCCCACCCACCCCCCCCACAGGCTATGGCGGGACCCCCCAACCACAACTGCTCCCTGCAGGCGCTCCGCCCCTGGCCCACCAACACCCTCACCTGCGCCGCCTGGAGGACTAGACACCCCCCCCCCCCCCCCCCCCCCCCCCAACAGCCCAATGAGGCTGGGTATAAGAACCCGTGTGTTTCCCAGCAGCCAACCTTCTTTCAAGTTGCTGGGGAAACATCTTGTTGACTGAAGCCTTCAATTCGGACCACTCCTTAGTTTCAGTAGTTATTGATGCTGCATCGGGGGCACGGTAGCACAGTGGTTAGCACAGTTGCTTCACAGCTCCAGGGTCCCAGGTTCGATTCCCGGCTGGGTCACTGTCTGTGCGGAGTCTGCACGTTCACCCTGTGTCTGCGTGGGTTTCCTCCGGGTGCTCCGGTTTCCTCCCACAATCCAAAGATGCGCAGGTTAGGTGGATTGGCCATGCTAAATTGCCCTCAGTGTCCATAAAAGGTTCAGTGGGGTTACTGGGTTACGGGTTACAGGGATAGGGTGCAGGTGTGGGCTTGGTAGGGTGTTCTTTCCAAGGGCCGGTGCAGACTCGATGGACCAAAATGGCCTTCTTCTGCACTGTCCAGGACCTCACAGAGCTCAGTGACAGGTGCATCTGCACCATCATGGAGGCCCTAACTGGGCAGTCAGCACATTACATCCACTTCAATGGAGACCGAACCCACCAGGATGCCCAGGCAGTGGTGTTCACCTGTCCAGGGGCTGATCGATGGGTTGCATACTCATAGAACCATTGAATTTACAGTGCAGAAGGAGGTCATTTGGCCTATCGATTTTACATCAGCCTTGGAAAGAGCACCCCACTTAAGCACAGGCTACCACCCTATCCCTGTAACCTCGTAACCCAACCTAACTAAGGGGCAATTTTAGCATGGCCAATCCACCTAACCTGCACATCTTTGGGCTGTGGGAGGAAACTGGAGCACCCAGAGGAAATCCACCCAGACACCGGGAGAAAGTGCAAACTCCACACAGTCAAGCAAGGCCGGAATTGAACACGAGTTCCTGGAGCTGTGATGCAGCTGTGAGGCAGCTGTAAGGCAGCTGTGCTGACGACTGTGCAACCGTGCTGCCCTACGAGTACCTTCAGATGAATGTCCGATCTTCACAAACTGGAAGGGTTTTTCATAGTTTTCATAGAATTTACAGTGCAGAAGGAGGCCATTCGGCCCATCGAGTCTGCACGGCTGTTTTTTTTTTGAAAGAGCACCCTACCCAAGTCCACACCTCCCCCCTATCCCCATAACCCAGTAACCCCACCCAACACTAAGGGTAATTTTGGACACTAAGTGCAATTTAGCATGGCGAATCCACCTAACCTGCCCATCTTTGGACTGTAGGAGGAAACCGGAGCACCTGGAGGAAACCCACGCACACACGGGGAGGATGTGCAGACTCTGCACAGACTCAAGCCGGGAATCGAACCTGGGACCCTGGAGCTGTGAAGCAATTGTGCTAACCAGCATGCTAAGGTGCTGCCCACTTGATGAACATGCAGCTGGTGTGTCACATGCACGTCTGAACCCGATACCTGGGCAGTGTGCACAACGTCTTCATCCTGGCAACTTAGAACATAGAACATAGAACACTACAGCGCAGTACGGGCCCTTCGGCCCTCGATGTTGCGCCGACCTGTGAAACCATCCGAAGCCTATCTGACCTATACTATTCCATTTTCATCCATATGTCTATCCAGTGACCACTTAAATGCCCTTAAAGTTGGCGAGTCTACTACTGTTGCAGGCAGGGCGTTCCACACCCCTACTACTCTCTGAGTAAAGAAACTGCCTCTGATATCTGTCCTATATCTATCACCCCTCAATTTAAAGCTATGTCCCCTCGTGTTGGTCATCACCATCCGAGGAAAAAGACTCTCACTGTCCACCCTATCTAACCCTCTGACTATCTTATATGTCTCTATTAAGTCACCTCTCAGCCTTCTCCTCTCTAACGAAAACAACCTCAATTCCCTGAGCCTTTCCTCGTAAGACCTTCCCTCCATACCAGGCAACATCCTAGTAAATCTCCTCTGAACCCTTTCCAAAGCTTCCACATCCTTCCTATAATGTGGTGACCAGAACTGCACGCAGTACTCCAGGTGCAGCCGCACCAGAGTTATGTACAGCTGCAGCATGACCTTGTGATTCCGAAACTCAATCCCCCTGCTTATAAAGGCTAGCACACCATATGCCTTCTTAACAGGCCTATTAACCTGGGTGGCAACTTTCAGGGATTTATGTACCTGGATGCCGAGATCTCTCTGTTCATCTACACTACAAAGAATCTTGCCATTAGCCCAGTACTCTGCATTCCTGTTACTCCTTCCAAAGTGAACCACCTCACACTTTTCCGCATTAAACTCCATCTGCCACCTCTCAGCCCAGCTCTGCAGCTTATCTATGTCCCTCTGTATCCTATAACATCCTTCAGCACTATCCACAACTCCACCGACCTTCGTGTCATCTGCAAATTTACTAACCCATCCTTCTGCACCCTCTTCCAGGTCATTTATAAAAATGACAAACAGCAGTGGCCCCAAAACAGATCCTTGTGGTACACCACTAGTAACTGAACTCCAGGATGAACATTTGCCATCAACCACCACCCTCTGTCTTCTTTCAGCTAGCCAATTACTGATCCAAACCGCTAAATCACCTTCAATTCCATACTTCCTTATTTTCTGCAATAGCCCACCATGGGGAACCTTATCAAACGCCTTACTGAAATCCATATACACCACATCAACAGCTTTACCCTGATCCACCTGTTTGGTCACCTTCTCAAAAAACTCAATAAGGTTTGTGAGGCATGACCTACCCTTCACAAAACTGCGTTGACTATCGCTAATCAACTTGTTCTTTTCAAGATGATTATAAACCCTATCTCTTATAACCTTTTCCAACATTTTACCCACAAACAAAGTAAGGCTCACAGGTCTATAATTACCAGGGTTGTCTCTACTCCCCTTCTTGAACAAGGGGACAACATTTGCTATCCTCCAGTCTTCCGGCACTATTCCTGTCGACAAAGACGACATAAAGATCAAGGACAAAGGCTCTGCAATCTCCTCCCTGGCTTCCAGAGAATCCTAGGATAAATCCCATCTGGCCCAGGGGACTTATCTATTTTGACATTTTCCAAAATTGCTAACATCTCCTCCTTTTGAACCTCAATTCCATCTAGCCTGGTCGACTGAACCTGAGTGTTCTCCTCGACAACATTGTCTTTCTCCAGTGTAAACACTGACGAAAAATATCCATTTAACGCTTCCCCTATCTCCTCTGATTCCACACACAACTTTCCACTACTATCCTTGATTGGCCCTAATCTTACTCTAGTCATTCTTTTGTTCCTGATATACCTATAGAAAGCCTTAGGGTTTTCCTTGATCCTATCCGCCAACGACTTTTCGTGTCCTCTCCTCGCTCTTCTTAACTCTCCCTTTAGGTCCTTCCTGGCTAACTTGTAACTCTCAAGTGCCCTAACTGAGCCTTCATGTCTCATCCTAACATAAGCCTTCTTCTTCCTCTTGACAAGTGCTTCAACTTCCTTAGTAAACCACGGTTCCCTTGCTCGACAACTTCCTCCCTGCCTGACAGGTACATACTTATCAAGGACACGCAGTAGCTGTTCCTTGAAAAAGCTCCACATTTCGATTGTACCCATCCCCTGCAGTTTCCTTCCCCATCCTATACATCCTAAATCTTGCCGAATAGCATCATAATTGCCTTTCCCCCAGCTATAATTCTTGCCTTGCGGTATATACCTATCCCTGCCCATTGCTAAAGTAAACATAATCGAGTTGTGATCACTATCACCAAAGTGCTCACCTACATCTAAATCTAACACCTGGCCGGGTTCATTACCCAGTACCAAATCCAATGTGGCCTCGCCCCTTGTTGGCCTGTCTACATACTGTGTCAGAAAACCCTCCTGCACACACTGCACAAAACTGACCCATCTATAGTACTCGAACTATAGTATTTCCAGTCAATATTTGGAAAGGTAAAGTCCCCCATAACAACTACCCTGTTACTCTCGCTCCTGTCGAGAATCATCTTTGCAATCCTTTCCTCTTCATCTCTGGAACTATTCGGAGGTCTATAGACAACTCCCAACAGGGTGACCTCTCCTCTACTGTTCCTAACCTCGGTCCATACTACCTCAGTAGACGAGTCCTCAAGCGTCCTTTCTACTGCCGTAATACTTTCCTTGATTAACAATGCCCCCCCCCCCCCTCTTTTACCATCTTCTCTGTTCTTACAGAAACATCTAAATCCTGGAACCTGCAACAACCATTCCTGTCCCTGCTCTACCCATGTCTCCGAAATCGCCACAACATCGAGATCCCAGGTACCAACCCATGCTGCAAGCTCACCCACCTTATTCCGGATGCTCCTGGCGTTGAAGTAGACACACTTCAAACCAGCGTCCTGCTTGCCGGTGCCCTCTTTCGAACTTTTAACCCTATCCCTGACCTCACTACTCTCAACATCCTGTACACTAGGACTACAATTTAGGTTCCCATCCCCCTGCTGAATTAGTTTAAACCCCCCCCCCCCCGAAGAGCACTAGCAAATCTCCCCCCCCAGGATATTGGTACCCCTCTGGTTCAGGTGAAGACCATCCTGTTTGTAGAAGTCCCACCTACCCCAGAATGAGCCCCAATTATCCAGGAAACCAAAATCCTCCCTCCTGCACCATCCCTGTAGCAACGTGTTCAACTCCTCTCTCTCCTTATTTTTCACTTCACTAGCACGTGGCACGGGTAACAACCCAGAGATAACAACTCTGTTTGTTCTAGCTCTCAGCTTCCACCCTAGCTCCCTGAATTTCTGTCTCAAATCCCCATCTCTCTTCCTACCTATGTCGTTGGTACCTATGTGGACCACGACTTGGGGCTGCTCCCCCTCACCCTTAAGGATCCCAAAAACACGATCAGAGACATCACGAACACTGGCACCTGGGAGGCAACACACCAACCGTGAGTCTCTTTCGTTCCCACAGAACCTCCTGTCTGTTCCTCTAACTATGGAGTCCCCAATGACAAGTGCTCTGTTCCTCTTCTCCCTTCCCTTCTGAGCAACAGGGACAGAATCTGTGCCAGAGACCTGTGCCCTATTGCTTACCCCTGGTAAGTCGTCCCCCGCAACAGTATCCAAAACGGTATACTTGTTATAGAGGGGAACGACCATAGGTGATCCCTGCACTGCCTGCCGGTTCCTTCTCTCTCCCCTGACGGTAACCCATCTACATTCTTCTTTTACCTGAGGTGTGACTACCTCCCTATAACTCCTCTCAATAACCTCCTCCGCCTCCCGAATGATCCGAAGTTCATCCAGCTCCAGCTCCAGGTCCCTAACGCGGCTCTCGAGGAGCTGGAGTTGGGTGCACTTCCCGCAGATGTAGTCAGAAGGGACACGAGAGGTGACCCTTTCCTCCCACATTCTGCAGGAGAAACATTCAACTGCCCTAGCCTCCATTCCCACTGAACTAACTTCCCAACTACTGAAAAATAAAAATAAAAAACTTATTAGTTTAGCAATCCAATGGACAGAACTTTTTTTTTGGTTAGAGGAGGAGAATGGGTGGGAGACACTACGTAAGTAGTGTTTCGGGTAAAGCTGTCACTCGAGAACAGCCCCTTCACAAACCACCTTCAACTTACGCTGACCGCACTGCACGTATGCAAATCTCCATGGAACAGCCAATCAGAAGCTCTGCTCTGCTGCCCCCTGCTGGATGCTTGACTTCCGTCGAACTCCTCGGGTCACTGATGCAGGTACACCTTCAACTTACGCTGACCGCACTGCACATATGCAAATCTCCACAGAACAGCCAATCAGAAGCTCTGCTCTGCTGCCCCCTGCTCGATGCTTGACTTCCGTCGAACTCCTCGGGTCACTGATGCAGGTACACCTTCAACTTACGCTGACCGCACTGCACGTATGCAAATCCCCACGGAACAGCCAATCAGAAGCTCTGCTCTGCTGCCCCCTGCTCGATGCTTGACTTCTGTCGAACTCCTCGGGTCACTGATGCAGGTACACCTTCAACTTACGCTGACTGCACTGCACGTATGCAAATCCCCACGGAACAGCCAATCAGAAGCTCTGCTCTGCTGCCCCCTGCTGGATGCGCACCCCCAGCTAGCAGGTTAGCTCCTGGGCGACAGGGGCTACTCACCGTGGTCATGGCTGATGATGCCTATCTGGCGACCCGCTACAACGATGCGATACAACATTGTGGTATCTTCCACAAAGTCGGGGAGCAGAGTGGTGATGTGCTGGAGGAGGAAGATCTAAGTCAGTCCTCATCCGACAAGGAGGACGTGAATGAGGGTGAGGATGGGCAGGACAAGGGGGCCGTGTGAGGAATGGGAGGTCACACAACGTGTGCGCCGGGGGAAACCCGCATGGAACGCTCTGATCGCCACCAGTTCACCGACTAAGCGGGAGGAGCTGGTCCAGGGCATGGGCACCGCATCCCACAACCAGCCACTCCCAATGCCCCCCCCCCAACCCCCACTAAGCCCCCCCCCCCCCCCCCCCCACAGCACCCTTCAAGATACATACCTGCTCGCACTATGGGGTGTGGGCGCTGGGTTGGTAGTAACTGCAGGTCTGGCCCTTGGGATAGAGGATGATGACAACCTGCTTTGTGATGAGCTCTGGTGCTCCGCATCATTTGATAATGTATGACTCCTGCCCATGGAAGTGCTTCCCATCCTGCACCTGGGTGATCCATGCATGCGAGCTGGCCATTCCTTTACAAGGTCCTATTGATTACCTGGGGTGGTGGATGTGGGGACGGTGGGGATGGAGGCAGGGGTGGGACACCGGAACGGTGAGCGCTGGTTGAACCGCGATCCCTCGACAAAGCCCAAGCCCAACGCCCACACATTCCCGCTGTGTCCCTCTTTCCCCACGTCCCCTCTGTGGCCAGCCCGGACAGCCCACCTATCACACCCTTCTGACAGAGCACCAAGGCAGGTTGCAACATTGTGCAAAAGTGTTTAACGTGAAAATATATATACAGATTTGTGCCCTAGTCCCTATCGCTAAAGTGAGGCTGCATGTGTGCCAACTTGACTGATGGCTACTTTTCTGGTCTTACGGGCCTTAACACTAAGCCTAGGTGGACCCCCAGATGGTACATCAGGAGTGCTGTGCTGTGCTTCCCGCCCTGTGGCCTAGGAACCCGCAGCCGCCTTCTGGGGCGATGGGCCTGGATGAGCCTGGCGCAGGCGTGGTGCCATCCTGTTCTGCACGCTGCCCACCAGATGCGCCAGGGACAGGAGTGGGTGTGTCTAAGGTGCCGCAGAGGCATCACGCTGAGTATATTGACAAATGGTACATCAACAAATAGTGATTGGTTACAGTGCGGGATAAGGACCATACAAGAGCAGCAAAGGGCGTGGTGAATAGTGTTTTTACAGGGAACAGATCAGTCCAAGGGAGAGTTGTTGAGGAGTCCAGTAGCTGTGGGAAAGAAAGTGGAATTCTCTGATAATGGGGCTATGTTTCCACGCCTGTGAGAAACCGGGCGCGAATCACTCTGGACTTTCTCCATTTTGAAGGGGCCCCGGAGTAATCCTCGCAACTCTGGTGGCCCTTCGCAACATGGCGGACCTACATAGCGGGCCAGCCCCGACAATAAAGGCCTTCAGAGATCGCGCGCGCTCGCCAATCGGTGACCCCCGATGGCAAGCCGAGCCATCCTGGAGGATCCCCCCCCCGGTGACTGATCCCCCCCCCCCCCCCAACCAGGGTAGCTGCGGATTTTGTCCACAACTGCCACTCTGAGCTTCCGCCGGGTGGAATCATGAATGAACCACGCCGGCAGGAACTCGGCCAGTTGTTAGCAGAGAATCACCATGTGGGCTTCTTTCAGTGGCCCCTGACTGGCGGCGATTCCCGGCCAAGTGTTGAAGCCGGCATCAAAACCGTTGCGAGCGATGTCGTCGTCAATGGGCCTCCAGGCCCAGTCATTCTCCCCTTCCTTGGGGGCTAGCACAGCACCGGAGTGCTGTGCGCTGCTACGGCGCCGAAAGCCACCCTATACAGCCGGTGCGGGCCCGCGCATGCGTGCCACGGCTGAGTGCCGGAACTCTCAAGGGTGCGGACGGTTGGAGGGCAGGCTGACCCCAGGAACTAGCTGCTGTCCAGACCAGGTTTCAGGTGTCCGGGCCGGGATTCTCCGAGCTTCTGCGCCCTAATCGCGCTCGGCACTGTTTGAGTGTTCCCATCATCTCCTTCCCATGCACTCAAAATGTTTGGCAAACTGTCTTTCAAACTCCACCGATATCACTGTAATGGGAGCAGCTGTAATGGGTGCAGCTGTAATGGGTGCAGCTGTAATGGGTGCAGCTGTAATGGGTGTAGCTGTAATGGGTGCAGTCCCACCCAGCGAGCTTGCTCCCTTTCATCCCACAGCACTCCTCACCGAGCACAAGCTCTCAGGCGGACTGGCGCTTGTTCCTGTTCATCCCATATTCTTCTGTTGGGCTTTTGACACCCTCTAATTACCCCAACCTTACTGGAGACCGTTCATGTAAAATTTAACCCCAAAACTGGGTGGTAAGGGCCAAAAAACGTAATCTCTTGCGGAAGTCACCCAACGTGTAACCTCCACTTACATGTCACCACTGGAAGTCATCATGGAAGTATTGAAACAAACAGAAACAACCTTTGATAATGCGAGGGTGGCACAGTGGCACAGTGGTAAGCACTGCTGCATACGGCGCTGAGGGCCCGGTTCAATCCTGGCACGGGTCACTGCCTGCACGGCGTTTGCACATTCTCCCTGTGTCTGCGTGGGTTTCAATGCTGAACTATGCACAATTGTATTTGGCCCAAAATTGAACATTAAATTGTAACTTTTGAATACTTAAGATCTCAAGTTAGGCAAGTAGTAAAAACATTATTCAGTTAATAATGTTCAAAATACGATTACAAAATACAGCACGATTGGAGACAGAAACAAAGTTAATGTTTCAGGTCATCAGAGCTGGAAAAAGTTCAGGATGTAATGGGTTTTAGACAATAGTGAGACAGGGAGGGCAGGAAAGAATATAAGGGAAAGTCTGTGACATGATTAAATGACAAAAGTGTTCATGGGGTAAGACAAAAGAGAAGAGTAATGGTGCAAGCAAATAAAAAAAAGATGGGCCTAGGGGAGGTGCGAATAACCATTACCAATAGCTACTGTCTAGAAAATTTGGGGACAATGGTCAGGATCTGAAATTGTTAAACGAAATGTCAGAGGCTTTGGATTTACATTGAATTTCATTGAAAGAATGATTCATTAGAGAAGTGATTCAGTTAGGACAGAGTTGAAGTAGAGAGGACTGGGAGTACGGACTCATGTTTGCAAACCTAACCTAGGTGCTGCACAAAGCAGTCACCCAATCTGCGATGATCGCCCCGCTGTGGAGGATGGCACATGGTGATCAACAAATACCGTATGCTAAATTGAAAGTACAAGGAAGTTGCTGTTTCACCTCATATTGCGAAGAATGATGGCACATTCCTGCCTTATGCCCCTTTTCAATTCCCAGCGCACTTTCGTCTTGCGATCTGACATGGGCTAGCTGCTGACAGACATAGCTATACACCTCTTGCTTTCACCCCACAGTTCTTCCCTCACTTTTCCGTCTGATGTTCTACTTTGAGACTCTTAATAATTGCTACATTTCCAGCCATAGCATCCCAATGAAGAAGAGAACGAACACTGCTGAAGAGATCTTGTCACTTTATTTGTACTGGCAACCGTGTGCTCAGATATTGACACTGCACACAATTGGAGGCTCGTGCAGTGTTGGGATCAGCACTTGATGAATCATCTGGAACATTAGCAGGCAGCAACCTGATAGGGTGAAAGGATGGCTCTTTTGCCATCTCATTGGTTCTGCTGCAGAGGATTCAGGTGAGGATCTCGATGGGCAGCGTACAGAATACAGATGGGCATGTGGAACAAGATATTGGCTTCATTACCTGGCCTGCCAGACAGTCTCCAGTCACTATCAAGGAGCATAGAGAAATCTTCCTCCAAGTTAATAAAGAGAATTGCGGTCTTTCCACAGCCTTAACGCCATCCCACTGTAATCCTGTGGACACAGACAGTGTTGTTCCAGCTCGCATACCAGTTGCAGTTGTTGTGTGCATTGCCCTGTGGGAATACTGTGAATTCTGGAGTTCCAGGAACACTTCGGAGCACTTCCAGATATTTATAATGGCAGGAGTTATTCAAAATGACTTTAGCTACAGGTTGGGTGTGTTGCACGTTTTACTATGGGCGTAAAACGCGTTTATTGGAGTGTATTAACACGCCTCCGAGTTCGACGTGTGCTTAACACTGCTAGGCTCTGTTCTATGTAATTATTTAGCTCTGGAGTCGCCAGTTGCCGTATAGGCAACGTCACAAGTATTCCAAGGTCAAGTTCAAAGTAATAAAGACGATACACCGATTAGTAAAGTTCAAACGATCAATATTTATTATACAGTTAATAATAAATACTCATGCACACACTAAGAGACTAAGCTACAACTAAACATAAGCAAACAGAATACTTATCTAACAGGAACAGGCAAGGTCAGAGAACGAGGCCTTCGTCCTGGTTTTGTCTGCAGCCTTCAGCAAGCGTTCTGGCACTTGGGAGTCTAGTGGGCTTGGATCGCGTAGCGAGCGTTGAACTTACGGTTTCGGCGGCTGGTGCTCAACGGCTGGAGTCAGGATGCGCGATGTCAGTCGGAGCCGGAGCACGGGTTTAACAGACCGGACAACACGAGGTCCCTATCTTTTATAGGGGTTCCGTTGTCCTTCCCTCTTCTCGGGCGGGCTCTACCTATTGGATCAATTTCTTATCGATACTGGATTAATTCCCCAATGCGAGGGGGTCTCCGTGATGGAGGGGGCGTTTCTTATGTCCTTTTGTTCGGAGGTTTCTGGTGCCTCGATGTCTGGGTCTTGATTGGAATGTGTCCATTCAGAACCAAATGTATCTATTGTGTGGGTGTTCAAGTCTGATGGCCTCATTAGCATGCAAAGCGTTTTGCCATTTGCACCTAGCTAAGGTCTTTTCACCTGAGCCCAAACTGGTTTCTGCTGCTGCAGAATGCAAACTGCTCTTTGCAGACTGCTGTTCTGGCTGAACTGTCTGTTTCCCAGCAGCCTTCCATTTTAGTTTGGCTCAGTGTCCATTTTGCGTGGCCAGCATGGCTACATTCCCTCCTTGTGATCCTCACAATCATACTATTGTGAAGGATCACCTATGTACTTTGCCTCCTTGTGTTCTGACCTCTTGCCAGTTCCTGTTCTACTCTGTTCTAAACTATGGGAAGAAGAGAAAAAAAAATTTTAACTAACATCTCTACTTGGCCCTATGTCAAAAGGGACATGCATTACTACAATTGGGAACCTCTACCTATCACTATTAACCTTAACCTTAACTTAAACATTTAATCACTCTAAAATCTTAACCATTCACACCACAACATCACACTTCCCAACTCGGCAGTCGAGTATGGAACAATATAATACATGGCTGAATTTTATTTACAGAGTGTTGTAATCGGTGAGGGGTTGAGGGGTTTGGTGGAATCCGAAGATGGGGGATTGCACTCTATAGATGGGTGAGGTGCTGGAACGAGAGGCTCTCCTCTTCCATTTCCTCAACCTGAGGGTCTGCACTAGGATGATGAGGATCGCGATCACCAACAGTGATTCGATTATGTAGGACATGGAGTACCACGTCATGAATTTAGTACACCAGGTCTGAACCTCGCTGATCAGAGCTGAGCACTGGGGGTTTGTTGTACTAACATTTACGGTGGGGGTTGTGGGGGAAACGTGTCTTGTTTCCACACATATACATATGACATTAAACAGTAATAAGTGGGCTTCCATCATTTTGCTGTTCTTCTTCTTTCTCTTCCTTCTTCCTCCGGTATTGACAATCCTGGCTTCGACCTCTGTCTCGTCCTTTGAAACCTTTGGGATCAAGCACAGTATCTGTCAATACACAGTTTAAGACCTTTACTTGTTAGTGCATCTGTCTTTCAAATCCCAATTGACCCTTAAAAATGACTGGCTAAGTCACACCCTGTGACTCCCCTCATTTTTTTTTCAAAAAGCGAATTTAAAGACCAGCATACACCTAACAATCCTTCCTTCTGCGAGCCGTCTCGCAGGCTTTGCTGATTTACCATCCGAATGTTCCCGGATGTAAATAGCATGTGGGATGGTGGCCGAAGGGCTACCTAACCTAAAATGAAAACAAACTTGGAAATAAACATCCGAATGAGTTGCGTATGGGCCGCGACGGGTATGAGTTGGATGGAATCCCCGGGTAGGGCGTGCTGTGCCATACCCGAGCTTGGCTGACCAAGGGTTGGTTCTCAGACAGGGCGGGTCCTCAGTGCCGTTTGTCCACTGCCTGAGTAACCTGGAAAGAAACGGGTACGAATGTGTTTACCATGACTTGCAGCCTCTATTTCGCCGAATAGAGGGGCACCTAAAAAAAAAACCAAGGGAGCCAAGATGCTCCAACTGAGGACATGAGCTGGTCTTCAGATATTTTAGACGATACGGTGAGCTGCTCACCAGGCTGTCACAAGTGTTACAACTTTGGAAAAGATCTCCAATCAAACCGAAGTTCTCAAAAGTATCTGCGGACAAGCTAACGTGTATGTGAGGTGGTCACAATCTTTTCAGCTGAAAAGAAGATGTCCATCCTCCAGCTGAAACATTTACATTCCTGAAAACAAACAAACATAAAACGAAGACAAACATACGTGCAGGTTCCATCAGAAAGGACATCGTTTCCCTCAAACGATTCCTATCTTACATCATCTGGACACCTCACTTTGAATCTGCCTCTGTGAACAGGGTCACAAAGGGGTTGCCGTGTCGGGAGTCAGACACCGTGTCGTCCTGCTCTCCCGGATCCCACACCCTTGTGTGGATCAGGCATGAAACTTTGGAGTTGTGTGACCGGGGGTCACTTTCATCATTGCGGACAAGTCTGTAGGAATTGTCCCTGTGCCATTGTGTAGCGTCGAGTGTGTTGTCGGGGTAGTCGGGGTCGGGTGGTGGTTCCGGATATTTGAGGTAGGTGACTTCCATGGGGTCACTGGAGTCGGGGTCGTAGTTGGTGCAGTGTGGGCTGTATGGCTGTGTGGTGTCGCTGTCTTCAGAGTCAGTGTCAGTCCTACTGTCTCTGCTGTGGCAGCTTGTGGGCGTGTCGGGGCGTGGTCTGTAGTGGTCTGTGGGCGGAGTCGTGGGCGAGTCCGTGGATGAACTGGTCTGTGAGGGGGATGGTGGAAAAGTGTCTCTGGTGGGCGGGGTGAAGTGTTCTGCTGCATCCAGCAGGACATGGTGAGCATGGTTGGCCTGTGTTCCATATGCCTTTAACTGGTTTATATGGAACCACGCGGTCTTCCCATTAGGATATTTGATCCTGTAAACGGAGGGGCTAATTTTGTCCGAAATTGAGTAGGGACCGGAATATTTTGGAGCCAAAAAACTGCTGGGGTTATAAACAGATAACATTACCTGTTGCCCAACCTGGAATTCTGTGGTGTGTACGGTCTTATTGAAACAGGCAGTCCGTTGCTGTCGGCGTTTCCCTAGCTGGACTGCGGCTGCGAGCTGTGCAGACCTCACAGTCTCAACTAGATCTTTAACTGCCTTTTCATGTGTGAGGGCCGTCACTTCGGGGCTTGTCATGTCCAGTCCTAAAAGGAATTCTGTACCTTTCATAGGGCGTCCGGTCATGAGTGTGTGTGGTGTGTATCCTGTCGATGTGGAGACAGTGTTCCTTATGAACATAAGTGCAAATGGGAGCACTGAATCCCATGTGGAATTGTTCTCTTGAACCATTTTCCTGAGGGTAGTTTTTAGGGTCCGATTCATGCGCTCCACAATCCCGCTGGACTGTGGATGATACGCAATGTGGAAGTTTTGTTTGATTCCGAATATTGTCAGGACGTTCCTCATGACCCGTCCTGTAAAGTGAGATCCCTGGTCCGAATCGATACTTCGGGGTAAACCCCATCTCGTGAAGATGTGGTGGGTCAGGATCTTTGCAGCTGTCTTAGCTGTGTTTGTTCGCGAGGGAAATGCCTCTACCCATTTGGTAAAGGTATCTATCACCACCAGAACGTATTTATAGCCATTCCTGCAAGGGGGCAATGGACCTATAAAGTCGATCTGGAGGTTTGTCCAAGGGCCGTTAACTGGGCGAGTATGCCGAAGTTGTGCTTTCTTAGAATACCGCTCCGGGTTATTCTGAGCACAAATCAGGCAATTCTCTATGTAGTGCGTAACATCATTCCTGAGATCAGGCCACCAACAGAGTTGCCTGAGGTGCCTCGTTGTTGCATCAATTCCCTGATGCCCGTGTCCGTCATGGAACAAGGCAATCATCTGATTCCTGTCCTGCTGTGGGACCACATAAAGTTGGTCCTTAATGATCACACCCTCATGTGTGGTCAGTGCGTGTTTAAAGTGCTCGTAAGCAGGCACAAAGTTTCCCTTGAAAACCTCCCTGAGGTCTCCGTCCTGTTGCTGTGCTGCCACGAGATCTTTAATATCAGTCTGTGAGACTTGGACTGCGCTCACAGGGGCGCTAGCTGGTGCGCTAGCTGGGGGGGTCCATAAGTGTCCTCTCCTGGAACCTGCCTTAGCCAATGCGTCGGCTTTTACATTCCCAGGGGGTGATGACCTATGGTGGCTTCTTACTTTTATTATGCCGAAGGTCCTGTCCTTCGCTTTCTCTAGGATATGCTGGAGTAAGGGGGCTGATGGAAGGGGTTTTCCGTCTGCGGAGACAAAACCTCGTGTCCTCCACAGGGGCAGAAAATCGGTTAAACTGTTACAGACATATAAGCTGTCCGAATATATGTCTGCTGGGCTGGGGAAAGAATCGGGGTGGTCCACTATGTACGCTATGGCTGCTAGCTCTGCTGCCTGCGCGCCTAAGTGACCTGGTAACTTAAGAGCTATCTCTTCGAGAGCGCGCCCCTGCGCGTCCTCTACATAGATGCCGCATCCTGTGATACGCTCACCATTTAAAACTGTGGAGGAACCGTCTACATAAATCCTCAAGGGTCCACACGTGTCTGTGGGCTGGGGGCTTTGTTTCGGGTTCCCTATCTTCCTGGGGGGTGTTTTTGCTAAAAAGGGTCCTGTGTTATGCAGGGGAGCTACAATTTCACAGTCATGGGGCTGTCCGGAGTATTGGAGGTTGTCTGCTAAGTATGTGTGTGTGCGTGTCCGTTTCACTGTAATGTCCCGTCCTTGTAAAAGTAGGGTCCACCTAGCTGCCCTAATCTGGCTAACTGAACCGTCCTTCAGTCGACCGTCTAGTAGTAGCTGTGTGGGTGTATGTTCGGTTAGAATGGTGATGGGGTTGAGTCCGGTGATGTATGAGAAATACTGCACTGCCCAGAAGACAGCAAGGAGGTGCCTCTCACAGGCTGAAAATCCTTGCTCTACCGGGTCTAACAGTCGGGAGGCATAAGCCACTGGTCTTAGCTGCTCGTGCCGTTCCTGAAGCAACACGGCCGAGAGGGTTAGATCTGTGCTAGCTACCTCGATTGCGTACGGTGAAAGTTGGTCGGGGACTAGCAGCGCGGGTGCTGCACTAAGGGCTCGTTTCAACTCTTCCACAGCGCCTGTATGCTGCGGAAGCCATTCCCAGGGGGCTCCTTTCTTAAGGAGGTCTGAAAGTGGGGCGGCTTTTGTCGCGAATCCGTCGATGTGGTTCCGACAATAGCCAACCAGTCCTAAAAACGACGGGAGGGCTGATACATTCTGGGGAAGGGGCAATTTGACGATCGAATCAATTCTTTTGAATTCGATCTCGCGTTTGCCGTGCGTGATGACTGATCCCAAATACATCACTTTACTTTCCAATATTTGGGCCTTTTTCGGGTTAACTTTACAGCCAATTTCAGTTAAGAGTTCCAGGAGTTCGGCCAGAAGCGAAATGTGCTCTGCCTTTGTGTCTGTCTGCAGTAGTAGGTCGTCTACATACTGTACCAGACATTCGGGTCGGGAAAATTTTTCTAATCCACTTGCCAGCTGTCGGTGGAAAATGGAGGGTGAATTGTGGAATCCCTGTGGGAGGCATGTCCACGTGTACTGCTGTGTTTTAAAAGTGAATGCGAATTTGTATTGGCACGCTTTTGCCAATGGTATTGACCAGAATCCATTACTGATGTCCAATACCGTGAAGTACTTGGCGTTGAGACCCTGCTTGAGCATGGTCTCGGGACTAGTAGCTACCGTTGGGGCTACTGCGGGGGTTACTTTGTTGAGTTCCCGATAATCGATGGTCAGACGCCATGATCCATCGGGCTTCCTCACTGGCCAAATAGGGGCATTGTTGGTGGAGGCTACCGTTCTCAGTACACCTTGGTCCAACAAGCTGCCTATAACTTTCTCTATTTCCACCTCTGCTTCAAGGGGAAATCTATACTGCTTTTGCGGTCGGGGGTCCTGTCCGGTAACATGAACTTGTCCAGTCATTCTGCCACAGTCATGACGGTGACTTGCAAATGCTGTCCTGTGTTTGTTTAGTAGGGCCTTAATTTGTCGGTCGGTGTGGAGTGTAGTCAGGTCGAATGAGTACTCTCCCACTGCGCTAATCCGATTAGCGTAGTCTCCTACTGTGAGGGTGGCTGGGGCTCTGTCTGATCTCGCCATTCGCCAGACACACTGGTTCACTGGGTCGAACGACAAGCTATGAGCGTTCATAAAATCTATCCCCAGGATGTGCTCTGCTGTCCGGGGAAGATTTACTAAAACTACGGGGTGTCTTGTGGAAATGTTCCCTAGCTGGATCGCTACGGGTGCTGTGATATGTCCCTGCTGCGAGTGTCCGGTGAACCCGCTAAGTGTGATGGTGGAGGTGGTCGGCCACGTGTCTGCGTGTGCCGTGGTTGTGGAGTTAATGGTGGTGCGGGATCCTCCTGTGTCCCACAGTAACTCTATGGGCTTCCCTTTGACTTTTGCCGTGACTACGGGCCTCCCTGATGAGTCCCATAGTGTGTCACAGACCCAAGTGGGGGAGCCCGAACACCGTCAGTTCGTCTCGTCCACATTGGTGGGTCCTGACTGTACTACTACATTGTGGATGGGTTTTGCTTTGTTGCGGTTCAGAGTGCCTGTCTGCTGGCCTCTCTGAGATCGCTGGGGTGCATTACACTCTTTTGCCCAATGCCCTAACTGTCCACAGTTATAGCATTCCTGTCCTTTCTGTTGTGGGCTGCTCTTGCCTTCATTTACCCATGCGGGCTTCTGGTGCTCTCTGACTGCTTGGATATCTGCAGCAGCCTGAGCCTCTTCTGGGGATCTAACTTTTCCTTTTGCCTGAAGCGATTGCTCCCAAGCGCGGGACAATCTTTTCAGGACCCATTTTTCGTTATGGGCCTCTTCTGAGGGGTCGTAATTATTGCAAGCGCTCTGTCCTGCTTCTGTTGCGTGTGAGATAATTGTGCGCGTCCACTTAACCATGTTTTCGCGGGTTAAATGCGCTCTTTCTAGCTGTCCGAAAACTGCGCTGAAATGAATCCACAGCCTTCCTGCGAATGCTGTGGGGTGTTCGGATCTCTTCTGCCTGCACTTATTCAATCCTTCTACGGGGTCACCTCTATTGTACCCGATGGCATCTAAAATGGCAGTGTGCATCTCCTCTAGGCTGCCTCCTGCCACGTTCTGTGGGTCGGGGAGGGCTGCCACTACACTCTGGTCTAAGCTCAACACGGTGAGCTTAACCTGCTCTCTCTCATCCAGGCCGTACATGGTAGCCTGCTGTTTTACTTTAGCGAAGAACTGGTGGGGGTCTGCGGTGGGGAGGAACGGAGTGATCTTTTCACAAGCGTCCCTTAGCTGGGTTACTGTTAAAGGGGTGGTGTAAGTTATGTCTGGGGCGCCTTCTGATTCGGTTTTCCTCTGTGTGGTTACGGGATTCATGGGTGCGGTTATGATCTGAGCTGTGGGGGGTTGGGGTGCCTGTCGTTTCTGCTGAGCTGCTGGCGCACATGTTCCCTGAACATAACGCTGCGCTGTCTCGCTTAATTCCTGCCAATCTGGGGCATTTTCCCCATCTAACTGAGCTCCAAAGGTGCTTTGGAAGCCATTCTGCACCGAAAGCAGAGATTGCAGTTCCGCAATCTGTTTCCTGCATTTCGCGTGGTCAACTGTGCTTTGTCTTTGTTCGGTCGTTGCAGCGTGGAGTGCTCTCAAAGCTGCTTTGAGATCGGAACATTGCCTCTGCAATGCCTCCACCTGCTTTTCCGATTCCTGTCTTATCAGAACGGCACGTTGCACGTCCTGATAGGCTTTCTCATACTGGGTCTGGGAACTGTTCAGATGAGCTAGACAAGACTGGTGAGCCCTCTTGGCATCATCCACCTCTCTACCCTTCTCTGCCAACTTCCCTTTAAGATCCAGGTTTTCTTTCTCGATGTCCCTGACATCGACCTTACTCATTCGGTTCCTTTCCTCTAAATCTGCCCGGAGCGTCCTGATGACCTCCTCTGCGCCTCGCAACTGTGCCAAGCAGGACACAATCGCCATCGGCTTGCGTGCTTTCCCTAAACTCTTTTTGTGTATTTGAGAGAGGTTCTCCCACCAAGTATGACCTATACTTCCGGGACCTGTCTCCTCATTTGCACAAAACTCTTTCCAAAGGGGCCATCCCTTTCCCTGCAGATATTTGCGGAGTTCCAGCTCCCACGTGGGACACTGGCCTACTCTGCTACTGCTGCTGGTCGCTGCGACCACAAACTTTGCTGGATCCATCAGACGTTCCATTGCCTGCATGGCCATTTCCTCTGACTCTCTTTTTATAATTTGGAACAGGGGGTTGCTGGGGTGGTGTTTCGTAAAAAGGGTACGGCTTACGCTATTTTCCGATCACAAAACTACCGAAAGTTTGTCGCAACAAAAAGCTTTCAGTTTTACCTTACAGCCCTGTTAGTACGCATGCACTAAAACACACTTCCGAATTTCGCTTATTATTTTGAACACCTTGAATACTTGTGATCTCTTTATTTCTCTGCAATTTGGAGTTCCAATTCAAATTTCAGGGTCCTGGACACTGTGGTGTTTCCACTTACAACAGGATCCCGGCGGATGTCGCCACTAAATGTTGCACGTTTTACTATGGGCGTAAAACGCGTTTATTGGAGTGTATTAACACGCCTCCGAGTTCGACGTGTGCTTAACACTGCTAGGCTCTGTTCTATGTAATTATTTAGCTCTGGAGTCGCCAGTTGCCGTATAGGCAACGTCACAAGTATTCCAAGGTCAAGTTCAAAGTAATAAAGACGATACACCGATTAGTAAAGTTCAAACGATCAATATTTATTATACAGTTAATAATAAATACTCATGCACACACTAAGAGACTAAGCTACAACTAAACATAAGCAAACAGAATACTTATCTAACAGGAACAGGCAAGGTCAGAGAACGAGGCCTTCGTCCTGGTTTTGTCTGCAGCCTTCAGCAAGCGTTCTGGCACTTGGGAGTCTAGTGGGCTTGGATCGCGTAGCGAGCGTTGAACTTACGGTTTCGGCGGCTGGTGCTCAACGGCTGGAGTCAGGATGCGCGATGTCAGTCGGAGCCGGAGCACGGGTTTAACAGACCGGACAACACGAGGTCCCTATCTTTTATAGGGGTTCCGTTGTCCTTCCCTCTTCTCGGGCGGGCTCTACCTATTGGATCAATTTCTTATCGATACTGGATTAATTCCCCAATGCGAGGGGGTCTCCGTGATGGAGGGGGCGTTTCTTATGTCCTTTTGTTCGGAGGTTTCTGGTGCCTCGATGTCTGGGTCTTGATTGGAATGTGTCCATTCAGAACCAAATGTATCTATTGTGTGGGTGTTCAAGTCTGATGGCCTCATTAGCATGCAAAGCGTTTTGCCATTTGCACCTAGCTAAGGTCTTTTCACCTGAGCCCAAACTGGTTTCTGCTGCTGCAGAATGCAAACTGCTCTTTGCAGACTGCTGTTCTGGCTGAACTGTCTGTTTCCCAGCAGCCTTCCATTTTAGTTTGGCTCAGTGTCCATTTTGCGTGGCCAGCATGGCTACAGGTGTTTGGCCCTTTGTGGCACGATTCCACAGTGGTTAGCACTGTTGTTTCACAGAGCCAGAGACCCGGGTTCGATTTCCGGCTTGGATTACTGTCTGTGTGGAGTCTCCACGTTCTCCCTGTGTCTGCGTGGGGTTTCCTTCCGGTGCTCCGGTTTCCTGCAGAAGTCCTGAAAGATGTGCTTGTTCGGTGAATTGGATATTCTGAATTCTCCCTCAGTGTACCTGAACAGGCGCCAGGGTGAGGCGGCTAGGGGTTTGTCACTGTAACTTAATTGTAGTGTTAATGTAAGCCTACTTGTGACACTAATAAAGATTATGTTATTATTAAGTAAGATTAGTGCCAGGCCTCTCTTGCACCTTAATGCTTGTTGTTCCCAGAATCACACGTAAATTCATGGCCTGGACCTGAGTGGTCCAAATTAGTATCCTGGCATTGTATTAGTCAGTCAGAGGTGTGATGTCAAGAATAATGCTCCTTCACAGACTTCTGGTGTACGCTGGAGATGTACTTCTCCAAAGGGAATATCATACAGGCTATGCCAGAAGTGGCTGGTGGCACAATGTGGCCCCACCAAAATGGCACTCAGTCTTGGTAGCACTGCCTTCCGAGGCATTGCACCAGAGACTAAATTTATGCCCAGTTTCTTTTAAGTTTTAAGTTTCAAATAAGAAATAATTTACATGAAGAGAAATAAACTGCATTCATATCATTTAGGTGCAGTATCAGCGGCCGGATTCTCCGTTCTTGAAACTAAGTGTAGATGCTGGGGCAGGATTCGTGGAGTTCTACAACAGCAAAACTGGTGCCACACCTGGACCGATTCAGAGACCGTAGAGGGTCTATCTTCGGCGCCGCACGGAACACGATCGATTCCAATGGAGAACAGTGCCAGATACGTCGGGTGGGAATCGACACTCGAGAAGCTGACATGCTGCAGCCACAAATTAGTACTCCACTTCCCACACATACTCATCACAGCCAACAAAATGGCACTGGTTGCGCTGCAGCGCACCCATCCCGTTTATGGGTCGGCTGGGGCCAGAGGGTACCGAGGAGGGGTGGTTTAGGGGGCACCCATATGACCTATGGTGCTAGGTTCACAGTGGGCAGTGACGTGTAAAGCCGTACAGTTGCCAAGCAATCTGCGGCAATGGTGTTTGTTGCCCATCCATCCCAACCGCACGGTTCACCTCCTAGCTCCCCCCGTTACTCCAACCCAGCCCTGAAAGAAGCCCTCTAGCCAGCGGCACAACTGTCAGCAAACTATGGTAATGTTGGACACTTTCCGTACCCCCTCTCTCCCCCTGATAAGCCTGTTTCACGATTTTCGAAAGCACAATTGAACGTCGCCATTGGGAACTTCCCCCCCCCGGTGGAGATGGCGAATCACAGAGGGCCTGGAGAATATTGAGTCAGGCCCGCTAATGATATGCCAACGGGGTTTACGGTACGCGCAGAGTGGAACACATTGACGTTACTATCGAGGCACCGGAGAATTGTGATTCAACATGAACCCGGCGCCTGCCACGATTTTGGCATCAAAACCGATTCTCTGCCCAATCCCGTTTTGCAATTCTGCCATCGGCTGATGGAGAATCCCGCCCCAGGTCTTTTGCACCATTCCCTTTGGACTATCAGTCTCTGCGGGATTGACAAACATTTACTTTGCAAATGTAAACGTGGTCAGAGGGATAAAAGCTCCATTTCAATCTCTTTTGCACAAATTTGGAAAATGACTCACAATCCAGAGTTTAAACAGTTACAAGTTAGAAAACAAAAAGAAAAACCCGCAATTTTGGACATAACTGGACTAGTCACTCTGTATTCTCAAAATTAGACAAATTATTCACGACAATTTGTTTATTCTGCATTAAAATGAGATACAAGTTAGATCTCATTTGAAAGTAGCTTTTGCTGTTGGGTTGGAATTATGACCTTGTGGCTGAACGGCCACCTAAGATGACGCCCTACATAGGATGCTGGGAGAATTGGTCAAGTTTAAGGACAAGCAGGCTGCAGTTTAAATAAACATTGATGATCAAGCTGCAGCCTAGACATTGCAATGCGCAGGAAAAAGACCATCTCCAGGCTATCCTAGGAACAATAGAACTATCCTGTCAATCACACTTGTTTACCAGACACAGCGGCATCTAAACTCCTTATTTGGAAAGGCCTACCTGTCCCCAAAACTTGCAGGCATGGCCACGGAGTGCCCACCCCAAAATGGATGTGGCAGCCCCTGATTGGACTTGATCGATCAGGGTGATCGAGCCCTGATCAATTGATTAATAATGTCCCAGAGACTACCCAGAAGGGCACGAAATTCAAGCAGGTGAAAAGGTGCTGCACCTCCTAAGAAGCTCTCTTTACAACAGCAACGGTACAACAGTGACCGTCACCAGCCAACACAAGGAGAGCCATCGCCCTACCAACAGAAGGAAGACCAGAGCCAGGGACAAACCAGACCAAGACCGTACATTGAGGACTACAGGATTCAGACAGATAAAGGCCAATATCTGTCTGGCACTTGCTAGTCACTCTGAAGTTATGATGTGAAGATGCCGGCGTTGGACTGGGGTGGTGATGTACCGTCAATTACCACGAGACAAAGGGCCGGCGGGCCTCAGCTGTCAGGGGAAAAACTGTGGACTTAATGAGTGGGCGGGCCTTGTCCGCATAATTAGGGACCCACTGGGCGTAATAGGAGAAAAACCCCAGGCATCGTTTCAGGGCCTTGGGGCAGTGGGGGAGAAGGAGTTCCAGGAAGGGGTGCATGTAGTCGGGGTCGGGCCATAGAACTCCATTTTCCACTACATAGCCAAGGATGGCTAAGCGGTTGTTACGGAACACACATTTCTCCTTATTGTACGTGAGGTTAAGGAGTTTGCCGGTATGGAGGAATTTTTGGAGGTTTGCGTCGTGGTCCTGCTGATCATGGCCACAGATGGTGACGTTATCTAGGTACGGGAAGGTGGCCTGCAGTCTGTACCGATCAACCATTCGGTCCATCTCTCGCTGGAAGACCGAGACCCCATTAGTGACGCCGAAGGGAAACCTAAGGAAGGGATAGAGGCTGCCATCTGCTTCGAACGCAGTGTATTGGTGGTCCTCTGGGCGGCTGGGGAGCTGGTGTTAGGCGGACTTCAAGTCTACTGTGGAAAAGACTCGGTACTGCGCAATCTGATTGACCATGTCAGATATGCGTGGGAGGGGGTACGATTCGAGCTACGTGTACCGATTGATGGTCTAACTGTAGTCAATGACCATCCTGTTCTTCTCCCCAGTCTTCACTACCACTACTTGGGCTCTCCAGGGGCTGTTGCTGGCCTCAATTACCCTCTCCAGCAGAAGCCGTTGGACCTCCAACCTGATGAAGGTCCTGTCCTGAGCACTGTACTGTCTGCTCCTAGTGGCGACGGGTTTGCAGTCCTGGGTGAAGTTCGCAAACAGAGAAGGTGGATCGACCTTAAAGGTCGTGAGGCCGCAGACGGTGAGGGTCCGCAGGGGTCCGCCGAATTTTAAAGTCAGGCTTTGGAGATGGCTCTGAAAATCCAGGCCGAGCAAGAGGGCAGCGCAGAGATGCGGGAGGACATAGAGCCGGAAGTTGCTGAACTCTACGCCCTGGACAGTGAGGGTCACAATACAGTACCTTCAGATTTCAACGGAATGGGATCCGGAGGCCAGGGAGATTTTCTGGGTGATGGGGTGCCAGGAGGGAGCAGCGCCTTACCATAGTGGGGTGGATGAAACTCTCTGTGCCCCCGGAGTCAAAGAGGCAGGTCACCTTGTGCCCGTTGATCTTCACCGTTGTCGTAGCGGTCGCGAGGTTGCGGGGCCGAGACTGATCCAGGGTGATGGAGGCGAGCTGCGGAAGATGCTGGGAGGTCACGGGCTGGTCAGCGGTGGCGGAGGTAGCGGTAGGCGATGAACAGTCAGACGAGGAGAGGTCCTGAGGCGCGGTCCAAAATGGCGCCGAAGATGGTGGCGCCCAAGGCGGGTGGCATCAAAGATAGCGGCGCCCACGGGCCACACGTGGCTTGCGGAGGGGAAGGTGGTGGCTCCCCTGGGTTGCACGTGGGGGGTGTAGAAATGCCAGGCTTGGAAACAGCGGTGACCGACCGGGCCTGGCAAATGCAAACAAAGTACGCTTTCTCCCCACACCCCTTGCAGGTTGCGCTCCATGCTGGGCCGCGCTGCCTGGGGTGTTTGTCCACAGAAATAACACTTTGGCCCCCAGAGTTGGCTGGCTGCCGCGCAGTGCAGGCTTGCGGTGAGCTTGAGTTGGTAGCTGGTGGGGCCCATGATGCCCACGAGGGTGCCATGCGGTTGGGTGCGTAGGACTGCACGTTACGGGAGGCCACTTCTAATGAATTAGCGAGCTGCAAGATCGAGCGTACCCCCTTCAAAAAGCCGCTGGCGGATTTACGTAGACTTAATGCCTGTGACATAAGCATCTCTAATTAAAAGTTCAGTGTGTTGGACAGCGCATTGAAACTGCCTGGGAGTCACAGTTCCTACCGAGGAATGGTAGGGCCTGCAAGAAATCGTCCAGAGTCTCCCCGGGGAATTGCTGTCTCGTGGCCAGTTGGTGCGTGGCGTACAGTTGATTCACCAGTTTACCAGAGAGACCGGCAGTCAGAGTGAGAGAGGGAGAGACAGACAGTGAGTTAACAGAGACTGGCAGTCAGAAAGAGAGAGAGATAGAGAGAGAGAGTGCGTTAACAGAGAGATTGGCAGTCAGATAGGGAGAGAGAGAGAGAGAGGGACAGAGTGTCCCTTCAGGAGCATCATCATTTTGGAGTAGGTGGGCGCATCCTGGATGAGGGGAATGTCCCTTCAGGAGCATCATCATTTTGGAGTAGGTGGGCGCATCCTGGATGAGGGGAAAAATGTCAGGGCTCACTCGTGAGTAGAGGACTTGGAGCTCCTGCGAGTCCAAGGGTTCTTCAGAGACTGCTCTGAGGTAGCCTTCAAAGCAGGCTAGCCAGTGGTCAAAGGTGGACATGGCGTTGGTTGCTTGAGGGTTCAGCTGCAGGCGATCAGGCTTGATGAGGAGATCCATCTTTTAAAATCTTGTTCAATAAATTGATGTACCGTCAATTACCACGAGACGAGAATGTTGGAACATTCGAGGCTTTATTGAACAAGATGTTGTGCCTCCTGTAGCTGGAACCAGAATGGCTGCAGCACAGGAGAGCACACACATTTATATGCCGTCTGCTGGGTGGAGCCAGCATGCGGGGACTTACCGTTGTACCAGTAATATACACACAATATACCACTGCACTATAATACACACAATATACCACTAGTGGTGAGTACCACAGGTGTGCACAGTAAGAAGTCTTGCAACACCAAGTTAAGTTCAGCAGGTTTGTTTGGAATGACTAGCTTTCGGAGCACATCTCCATCAGGTGAGTGAAGGACTTCAGCACTCACCTGATGAAGGAGATGCCCTCAGAAAGCTAGTGACTCCAAACAAACCTGTTGGACTTTAACTTGGTGTTGTAAGACTTCTTACTTTGAGGTTAAGTTAAGGTCTCGTATGAATTTGTAGTGCTCTATAGAATAACTTATGTTGATGGTGTGATTTAGTTATAACATTACATGATTGTGAATAAATACTGTTTGATTTAAACAACTAGACTTGCAGTCATTTGTCCACCACATACGGGTTAAAGACACACTGTGGTAGCAACAACCTGTTTGTGGATCTTTTAATAATTTCTTATTTGAGGAGGTTACATTGCGCTCAATCCCCAGTCTACTCAATGACCAAACATACTTTCTCACAGAGCTCATCTCAAACTCGAACCGTGTGACTCATTGTCACTGTAAATTCAAACAGGTTTTGAATCAGGAAGGAACTGAAGTGCAGAATGTGTCCCTGTTACCAACAGTTAGTGGTAAATCTGTGTGCTGTTATCACATTTAACACTTTTCAGGAGTGTCAAAAGCTCACAAGGCTGAGAATTTAAACAAGTCTGCATTAATAAATTAAAAAGTAAGGTTTTAAGATTTGATTATCGGAAATATACCTGTGAATAATCCACACCACTAAAGTGTCCGATATTGTGGATAATATTGTCTTGAAAGGGGCTGCTGGTATATGCACCAGAATATGTTCAAGGGTTCTTTTATTTACAGTCACACGTTCAATCCTATAATGTTGCATATGCAACTGGATATCCAGTTGCAAGTCTCCTCCTATAACTAATTATTTTCTCAGAATACAAGACCACACAGCTCTTCATCTCCATCAGTTTTCATTTCCTTTAACAATCTATCAAACTTTAAAACATAAGTTTGACATCAACTAACCACAACTTCCTAATTGACCTCATCTGAGCTGCTACTCTTTCAACCTTGGTAGTGTCCTGCACTTTGAGAATTGGCCTTTCACCCAGTTGCTCAATATGATAGCAAGATAATTACAGATAAGGAAGGTCATTATAATTTGTTCATCCAGAGAGTTCCTATTGAACCCTCCCCCATTGTAGCTTCCAGCTGCTGATTAAAAGATTCATTCATACTCTGTTGGAGTTGTTGGTATTCAAAAATTAATAAACTTCTTGAAGAACTTATATGATCAACACCCCTTTTCCACACTTATGAGGATCATGCATCAATCCCCAATAGCAAAATCCATATTTTCTATTCGTTTGTCATGAATGTTCTGGGGGTGACTAATCGTGAGATTTTATACTGTTTCCAAAATGCATCTTTCGTGTGAGTTTGTGAGAGGAAAGGAAGAACTCAGAATATTGGTCCTATCTGGGCCCACAATTGTTCACAATTTACATAGATGATTTGGAGTTGGGGACCAAGGGCAATGTGTCCAAGTTTGCAGATGACACTAAGATGAGTGGTAAAGCGAAAAGTGCAGAGGATACTGGAAGTCTGCAGAGGGATTTGGATAGGTTAAGTGAATGGGCTAGGGTCTGGCAGATGGAATACAATGTTGACAAATGTGAGGTTATCCATTTTGGTAGGAATAACAGCAAACGGGATTATTATTTAAACGATAAAATATTAAAGCATGCCACTGTGCAGAGACACCTGGGTGTGCTAGTGAATGAGTCACAGAAAGTTGGTTTACAGGTGCAACAGGTGATTAAGAAGGCAAATGGAATTTTGTCCTTCATTGCTAGAGGGATGGAGTTTAAGACTAGGGAGGTTATGTTGCAATTGTATAAGGTGTTAGTGAGGCCACACCTGGAGTATTGTGTTCAGTTTTGGTCTCCTTACTTGAGAAAGGACATACTGGCACTGGAGTGTGTGCAGAGGAGATTCACTAGGTTAATCCCAGAGCTGAAGGGGTTGGATTATGAGGAGAGGTTGAGTAGACTGGGACTGTACTTGTTGGAATTTAGAAGGATGAGGGGGGATCTTATAGAAACATTTAAAATTATGAAGGGAATAGATAGGATAGATGCGGGCAGGTTGTTTCCACTGGCAGCTGAAAGCAGAACTAGGGGACATAGCCTCAAACGTAGATTTAGGACTGAGTTTAGGAGGAACTTCTTCACCCAAAGGGTTGTGAATCTATGGAATTCCTTGGCCAGTGAAGCAGTTGAGGCTCCTTCATTACCTGTCTTTAAGGTAAAGATAGATAGTTTTTTGAAGAATAAAGGGATTAAGGGTTATGGTGTTCGGGCCGGAAAGTGGAGCTGAGTCCACAAAAGATCAGCCATGATCTCATTGAATGGCGGAGCAGGCTCGAGGGGCCAGATGGCCTACTCCTGCTCCTAGTTCTTATGTTCTTATAACATATGAACATTTGTAGCATTGTTATGTGTAGTTCTTGTGTTTATGTGTAGTTCCAGTACAGTGGGCTAAACAGCTGGCTTGTAATACAGAACAAGACTAGCAGCGCGGGTTCAATTCCTATACCGGCCTCCCCGAACAGACACTGGAATGTGGCGACTAGGGGCTTTTCACAGTAACTTCATTGGAGCCTACTTGTGACAATGTGATTATTATTATTTTTACAGTATCCTGGAATGTTGCTATTGAAATAAAATTGGATTAATATACAACAAAGAAATAAATGTTATTCATGCTAGCCAGTTATGTATATGATTAGCCATACTTGTTGGCATGGAAGAAGGCAGTTTGATCATAGGAATATTCTCAGATTGTTGAGCAGATAATCAATCCTGGGGCTGCAGCAATTCTCTTTATTTAAAGTGACTTCAATTTATGAATAGATGGGTACATATTGCAGGTAGAACAAATTAGGAGCAAGTTTAACTCACGTAGAATCCTTGTGACCCGTACAAAACTTCTACCTAGTGGATTTTTAACAGGAAGGCAAATTAGAAGATTCAAACTGGAATGCTTGCTGGCACTTGTGGAATCCGACTTCAATATGTGTCACAACCCTCGGTTGAAACAACTAGAGGTGAGATAGAGAGGGAGAGGGAGAGAGAGAAAGAGAGATGTAGGGTGAGAGAGAGATAAAGATAAATGTATCAATATATTTCCAAGTAACTGCAGAAGATGCTACACCTGCCCTCTTATCTTCTGCCTTATCATTATCCAAAGCCTCAAACACCCCTTCAAGTTGAAGCAGCGATATACTTGTACCTCATTCAATTTAGCCTGCTGCAGTGATGGGCAACCTAGGCTAGTGAATGGACCGCATGTGTGGCCCCTTCATCTCAGTGGCCTTTAAGATTGAAAAAGGGCATGTTCACTAACCGAATGCACCCTGAGCTGAAGGTTGCCCATACTGGTCCTGTATTTTCTGCTCATGATTCTGTCTGTTCTACTGTGGGGAGATGAACGGAGAATAGGCACCATTTGTGGAACATTGTTGCTCACTCCACAAACATGACACTAAGCTGCTAGTTACCTTTTATTTTAATTCCATAAGACTGTGACCTCTCTATCCTCAACCTCTTACACTTTTCCAAAGAAGATCAATTGAAGTTTGAAAAAAATCCCCTCCATCTTTCAATGTGGCAATTTATAATCTTCGGGCTTTGGGAATGGAACTAGCTGAATTGGGCTTGCAGTGAGCTGGCATGGATATAGTGTTTTGAATGGCCTTCTTCTGTGCTGTAACCAGATTGTGATTCTATAATATTGAGTTCAACAATTTCAGATCATAACCACTCTTCTGGACAACAGCTGTTTGTAATGGTTCTGTTACTGTCATGTATAGTTCCTTTGTACCCATCTTCTGCTTATTTACTTATTACATTACCCCATCCCATTTTTCTTACACCATCATCACTAATCTCTTCTGCCCTCTATCCTCACATGGACATTTCTTTTTGTTTTTGCCTTCTCATCATGTTTTTTCTGCTTTATACTTTATACTTGTTTACTGATTGTTAAATCTCTAACCTCTTCTCGTTCTTATGAAAAGTTGTTAACCTGAAACACTAACTCTCTCTTCACAGATGCTGCCAGATCTGCTGAATATATTGAGCATTCCATGTTTTTATTTCAGATTTCCAACATTTGCAGCATTTTGCTTTTGTTATAAGTGCTATTTTATAGACAGGCAGAATGGGAGGAAGAGAGGTCCTATCTGACAGCATTGTAAGATATCTAGAAGAAACAAATAATAAGAAAATACAATTCAGTCCAACAAAATTGTTGGTCTTAGTTCTGTGTATTTTAGATTATTGTATTTTAGGGCTGGAGCTTTAAATTTAGGGTCAATGAAGGGGGTCATGTGATCTGTTCTGAAGTCTGACTGACAGTAAGTCTAGGTAGTTTGATTGTCAGAAACAAAAATAATGATTCACTGAGAAGTAGGTGCAAGGTGTTTCAGAGACAATGGCAGCAGTCTCTGAGTGTACATTAAGTAGACTCTGTGGCTCCTAAAGTTAAAGAAAGTTATTGACAGTTTGTGCTGTAAACTGTTAATTTATTTCTAAGTAGATAGGGAGGTGAGATCAAGGATAGATGATTACTATTTCTACCTAGATACAAGGTTAATGTGTTACAGGTTGTCATAGGGAAGAAGGCAGAGAAAGCCATTTTTACAATCAGGTTACAGGCTTCCCTACGAATCAATGAATATCATGGTAGTTCTCCGTGGTCAGCAGAGGGAAAAGGTTGCTTGACTTTGTGAGCTATCATAGCTGGATGCTGGAAGGCGGTCTCTAGTCGATGAGGCATAAATGTAATTGTCATGTGAGAGTACCTTTAAGAAATGGATGTTTATCGGTGATGTCAGACTGTGGTTGGAGCTGGGCTGTCTGTCAGCTTTTTACTTTCATTTTAGGCTGTTTGCTGCAGGGTGTGTTTTAGTTTTGTTTTTCAGAGCTGGATAGTTGCAGTCACAGCCAGAAGGGGTACTGGTCTCTCTCTCTGCAATCTAAATAATGTAAATTGATCCTTTGGTGATTTAAGACTAATATCTGCTCTCAGTAGTGACTTTAACCTGATGTGCTTCTGTTAAAAGTTATTTTTTAAGTCTTATGGATGTTAAAAGGACAGCTAAAGGATTACTTAGTGTTGTATTCTTTGGGGGTTGTATTTGAATTAATGGTTGCTAAAATGTTCACTGTATGTTTTAAAAGGTTAACTTGAGTTCATAGAATAAATATTGTTTTGCTTTAAAAAATACTTTTCCAGTTCTGCTGTGCCAAACCTGCAGAGTGGGCCGTGTGCTCCCCATACCACAATCTATTAAAAGTTGTGGGTCAGGTGAACTCCATGATACGCTTTGTGGTTCTCTAAACCTTGGCCCATAACATAATCATCGAAGGATTCTGGGAGATTCGTTATAGCATGACCAGGGGGAGAAGAATCATTGGATCAGCATTTACTGCTGGTGATGGGTTTAAGAAATTCTGAAAAAATATGTAAAGGGCATCTGGAGAATATCATTCAAAATTACTTCTCAAGACAACGGGATAGGGAAACCCTTTGGAAGCTGGGACTATTGAAAAGGACTGAAATTTCATGAGAATACATTGGGTCATAACTATAAAAGGAGAATGTTCTTTGTTGTATTTTAAAGTATAAGTTGCCGAAAAAAAAGATTTGTTTAGTTAATAATGCATTTAGTTATTTGTTACAGGAAAACTAGACCAGCCATATAAATAATGTGGCTCCAAGAACAAGAGTAACCCATCTCCTGACTCTCCAATGCCTGTTCAATATCTACAAGGCACATGTCAGGAGTATGATGGGATAGTCTCCACTTAATTGATGGATGCAGCACCAGCGACACTCAAAAAGCTCAGCAGCATCCAGGACAAAGCATCCAGCTTGATTGGCATCCCATCTACCATATTAAACAGTCACTTCCTCCACCACCGATGTACAGTGGCAGCAGGATATACTATATATATGATACAATACTTACAAAGGCTCCTTCAACAAGACCTTCCAAATCTTTACCTTTACCACCTAGGACAAGGACTGCAGATGCCTGAAAACATCACCCTCTGTAAGTTCCCCTCTAAGCCGCATAACATCCTGACTTGGAACATGATGTTGTCACTGGGTCAAAATCCTGGAACTCCCTCCCTAACAGCACTGTGGGTGTACCTACACAACATGGATTGCAGCGGTTAAAGAAGGTTGCTCACCACCAGCCTCTCAAGAGAAAACAGGGATGGGTAATAAATGCTGGCTGAGCTGATGACGCACACATCCTCTGCAAGTATAAATAAAAAAATAAATTAAAAAAAGATTAAAAATTTTGCTGCATCATTCTTTCAACCATTAATTTGAAAATTCAAACATTATTAGTCTGTATGAAGATTACATCAACATTGGGGGCTCCATGTTGAGACGAGCAAGCTGGGATTTCTAATGTTTAAACAAACAAGGTTTTACAATTACTTTTGCCGTGTTTAATGAAAAGTTTAAAATGGCTATGTCTACGAGTGAAGCTTTTCTTGAATGAGAGAATTTCTCTTTCAGTCAGTGGTGTCATGAGGAGCAGCATCCGGCATCTTCTTTTAGCAGCCCGGACAGTTGCCACTCCCCATGACAAGCCCCGTGGGACATAGTTCCCAGCTGGGACCTGTCAGAGAGATTAGGTCCCACCCTTCTCAGCTCCAGCACAAATCCATAGAATGGCACTGAAAACCCATTTAAGCCAAAAATAATTTCAAAGTGCCATTGTATGGCACATTAGCACCAGCAGGAACCACTTTGGTTTTATCGCTGGCAGGAGCACTTAGTCATAGATCGGGTGGATGATGGCCGTAGTCACTTTTGGGGAGAATTCCGCCCATAGTTTTGATGACTCTGACTTGAAGCAACATTTTGTCATGTTTGCTAGTGATGGCACGAGTATTATGCTGGGCACCAAATCAGAGGTGCGATTTACCAGCCACATCGCGCCCGACAAGATTTAACAGAACCTCGCAAGACATGACGATCTGGATCTCAGCCTCACTGGATGTGATCCAGATTTGCACATTTAAATGATCCACTAAACTAATTTAAATATACGTTCACGGGATTCCCCTGATGCCAGAACCTAATGACCCCATCTGGGAGACCTCGCCAGGGCACCCTTTTGGTACTGATTTCCAGAAACATGGACCAATTGTAAGGGCACCTGGGACAGTCTCTCAGTCCATTAGAGACCCCCAGTTGATCGGGAACAGACCAGGGTGGCACCTTGGAACTCCCTCTGGCACTGGCACCCAGGCTGCTGGCAATGCCAAGGTGCAAGATTGGCATTGCCAAATATCGGGCCCAAGGGACCTTAACTAAGCGGAGGGGGGCATGAGGGTGCAGGACACTCCCAGGACCTCCCTGAGGTTAGGAAGCATGTGTTCGAAATTGGGAATGGAAAGGGGGCAGGGCTAAGATTGGGGCGGCCAGACAAATTTGCATCCTGATCTGCAAGGAGTCTTTCCTGCTGGTCGCCCAGAACCAGACATAGAAATTTCCATTGAATCACACCCCAGGTGTGCTTCACAGAATTATGGAGCAGGTATTATTATTTGGCATTTCCTGAACCATAGATTAGAACCTGCAATAGGTGATCCAGTGACAAGATGTTTGAGTTAACAATTTCCAATCCATTATGGACAAATTATACTTTGTCCAACAGAACACCACTCAATCAGAGACAACTGGCAGAATTCACTGTTGAATCAGAGCAACAAATTTTCAAAGTAGGCCACATTTTAAACACCAGATTGGTAGCAAGTTCATTTTAAACAGCATCGGCTGCTTGATATAAATATGAAGCATCAAGCATTCACTTTGAATTGGCAATGAAAGAGGAAACAAGGGGTGTAATTCAGTGACCGCATTGTACCCGGTGTGGATCTGGTTGCAATGAGTGAATCTCGCGAAAGCCCCAATTGGCTCCACACCGTACGCCGGGCCGATTGTGAGTCACCCAACTCGCTCCATATGGTGAAATCTGGCTTTCTCCCTCACTGGACCAGATCCATGTCTGCATATTTAAATGATTCATTAAGCTCATATAAATACCCGGACACTGTATGCACCCAGCGCCTGGGAGTCAATGGCCATGCCCCTAAGCTCTTGCCAGGGTGCCTTTTAGCACTAGTTTCTCCAAACGTGGACCAGGCATAACATCATCTTGGGGGTCTCGCAGGCTGTTAGAGACATGCAGGTGGTCAGGGACAGGCCAATGGGGTACCCTGGCACTTCACCTTACACCCGGACACCTTGGCACTGCCAGCCTGGCACTGCCTGGGTACCTTGGTGGCACTGCCAGGGTGCCAGGGGCACCAATAGGGTGCCAGGCTGGTAGTGCCTGGGCTTAGGCCTGGGCCAAGGGGGGCCTTACCTATTGAATTGGTTATGAGGGGTGTTTCCGGAGGATTCCAGCAACCTCAACAACGTCGAGTGTTAAAGGAGCTGAGCTCGTCAGCAGGAAATCAACTAACAAAAAGCTGACCGAAGCCCAGAAAACAGCAAAATGGTGGTGAATAGCAGGATCATCTCAGTGCTGCAGCCGCCAAGAAACAACCTGCTAAACGTTCCCGAAAGTGGACGTTAACCGTTGTCCTGTGAATCACGCCCAAGGTCTGCGCCTGACAAGAAAACCAATGAGGGTCTGTAAAAGAGAATTTCCTCAATAGCTTCTCTTGGAATTGGCTCTGATGTAGGACACATTACATGCACAATGCAGTACAACAAAAACTCTTGAGGCCAAAGCTGTAATCGTCAAGTAAAGTTTGGAACGATCTTGTTAGGGAGCAACAATAAGATGTTCAGCATCAACTTTCTGCCGTTTCTTACTCGTCTCATCAACAATTGATATTTGTAACTATGTTATTGAAAAGGCTCTCCTGCATTCTCTGCAACACAATACAGTTATGCATCACTGATCGACCAATTACGTGTTTATGACAAGGCTTTAGGCCAGCTGAAATGCCACCAGGGTTAGGAAGAACCGGCAACAGCTTTTCTCTGCAAGTGGTTGAAATCTACATCTACATCTGTAATCAATGCATTCAGAGATTATGAGGAATAAGCTGAGCAACACTTTCCCAAGAATTTTGACCATTACTAAATTGCAGTCAAGTGATTCCAAGCAACACTGCAGAATGTGAGCAAGGTTTTGAACTTAATTATAACACCAACTCGTTGAAGAATTCTCATAAACCGGGTACCAGCATTTGTGTTTGTCAGACTACATGGACTCTTCCTCCTGATGCATTGGGATCCAACTCTAAAGGCGCAATTGAACGGCCTCATCGTGACCGCCTTGGGGACACGACAAGGCCATTAAATCTCACGAGAGACCTCTCATGAGATTTGTGACACTTGGAAAACCTTGCAAGATCTAACGAGATCTCATGAGACTTCGCTATCTGGATCTCGCCATTACTGGGAGAGATCCAGATTAATATATTTAAGTGCTCATTTAAATATGTCGGTGCCCGATTCTCCCAAGGCCCAGGATCAAAGGCCGACGCCTGGGAGACTTGCCATGCCGTCGTTTAATGCTGATCCACACAAATGTGCTACCCTGACACTATCTCTGCCACATGGGCACCTTGGCACTGCCAACCTTGACAGTGTCACCCAGGCACCCTGGCAGTGCCAAGGTACCTGGGTGCCAGGTTGGCACAGCCAGGGATTGGGCCTGGGGGTGACGGTGAGGGGGGAACTCAAGGACCCCCTAAGAGGTAAGTTGGGGCAATGGGGGAGTCCGGAGGCCGTGGTGGGGTGTCCGAGTGGACGTCAAGAGAAGTGAGGGAAGTGTGGCCTCAGTTTGGAGTTCCCAACCGAGACCAGAGAAAACGACAGAGTCCCATTAGATAGCAGGGTCGTAGCACCAAGAAAGACCCCGCTATACACGCCCAAAACAGGACTTTGTTTGTTGCACGTTAAATTGTGTCCTCAATGTCACAAACTGACTGTGATAACACTCGTCAGCCGAGGACTTGTGGACAAGACAATTTAGCCTCTCCCTGTGGCGCAAGTGTGGATCCAGGTCCATTGTGGAAATTATTGTGAAGCGTTGGTTGCAGAAAATCAAGAAGCATTGTGGTATCAAATATTTGAAAGTTTATGGTAATAAGGCCTCTGTCGATCATAATGTGCAGGAAAATCTATTGATGAGTTCGCTAAGTTAGTTTCAGAAAAAATTTATAATGCTGACAAAATTAGTCTGTTCTGGCGATATACCCCAAGAACAATGCCAGCAACGTCTGAGAGAATGCACCAAATAGGTGTGAAGGATGCTAAGAATAGGTTGACTGTCCTTGGTTATGCCAATGAGGATGGCACATAAAATGTAGATTGGCTGTAATTAGGAAGAGAAAAAAATGCCCCAGGACCTTGGAGGGTATCCAGATATTATCTGCTCACTATTATGGAAATAAGAGAGCCTGGGTAACCAGAGACATGTTTTCTGATTGGTTTCACAACTGCTTTGTACCGGAGGCACATGTGCATTGTCAGGTAGCTAGACTTGAAAAAAACTGTAAAATCATGTTGCTCCTGAACAATTGTTAAGTGCATCCCAGTGCCGAACTCTTGGTGAAGAACAATGGGCTGGATTCTCCAATTTTGCGGCTAAGTGCCGATGCTGGCATGGAAACAGTGCCGTTTTACGATGCCAAGCTCGGCACTGGGCCCTCACTGATTCTTGAGCCACACCTGGTAAATCTCCCGGCTCCTGCACCAAAAATGGGCGGAGAATGGCCGGGTCCTTGGCCGCGCATGTGCACAGCGATGCCCTGAGCGGTCGCGCTGTAAAACGTGGTGCTCGGCTGCGTGCGGACCTGACCTGCCCCCCTACCCCACTCTTGCCACCCCCAGGCCACCCCCCACCAGTCCCCCCAGCCCCCGCCGAAGCCCTGCCTGCCAATAGAACGCACCCCCCCCCCAACTGTGGCAGTGCTGGACACAATCAACAGCCGCCACGAGATGTTGACGAAAACTCAGAGCACACGTGTCCCGCGCCGTCAGGAAGTTTGCCCATCGGGGGCGGGGACATCGGGGGAGGGCATTCAAGTGACGTCCTGAGGCGGTCCCAACAGTGTGTGGCATACTGGCATACTCCCTGATGACGCTGTTTTGGAGAGTGAGGAGCATCCAAAAATAGGAACCGCCCCCGATTTTGGGGTCAAAAGGGATTCTGCGCCCGATCACCGATTATGATACCGCCATTGGGCAATGGAGAATCCCGCCCAATGTTTTCGCTGTTGACAGGTAAGTGAAAAAGCAGTGATTTTCCACTTTTTCTGCCAGGTCTACTCTTCAGCTTGCAGACAGTGGTGGCTGATGGAGGGCTCTCTGATTCAGGCAAGGGTTCCTGATGAGGGGGTTCTCTGGTATGCGAGGGTCTCGGATATGGGGGTTTTTAGATTTGGGGGGTCACTGATATGGGAGTCTCTGATATGGGGGGTCACTGATATGGGTGTTTCTGATGGGGGGTTTGATAGGGTGTTATAGGGTTCTCTGATGGGGGCCTCTGATTGGGGCGTCTGATGAGGGTCTCTGATCAGTCAGTCTGATGGGAGTCCCTGATGGGGGTTTCTGGGGATGTGCAATGGGGGGGCTCTCTGATGGAGAAGTCTGATTGTGGGGGTCTGATGAGGGTGTTGGGAGCAGGGGGGGGCAGGATTTGCATTGTGTGGGGGAGGGGGGCCTCCGATTGCAGACCTGGGGAGAAAATGAAAACTCCACACAGACAGTCACCCAGGGCTGGAATCGAACCTGGGACCTTGGAGCTGCAAGGCAGCAGTGCTAACCACTATGCCATCGTACTGTCCATTATGATTTAAAATCATAATATACCATAATGTACCATTTTTATGAAGACTCAAATGATTAATACGTAGGAAAACAACATAATAATAGATTAGAAATGATATGGCAACACCTTTTCTTAGAGCTTCTGCACATCAAAAATTCCCATTGAACACCTGCTTTGAATGTCTTGCAACAATTAACAAGGGTGAATTTAAAAACAGTGACTGAAAAGTTAGATTTGAAAGTAGAGGACTACAAAATCACAAATTGTGAAGGTATTGCTGAGGTATTGGCTCAACAACCTTGAGGAAGAAAAGCCAAACCCAGATCCAACACAGGTTGAGTTAGCTAAGATTCAATTGCAGCTGGGAGAACTCCTGGCTTTGATTTTGCCTGATGCCTAAATTCAGTGGGGAAGGAATTGAAATGTATTTTGTCTAATTTGAGAAAAGTGCAATAAGGATACAGTGGCTCCAAGAAATTTGGACAATCCTATCACAAAGTGCTTTGGTCGGAAAGTATTGGAGGTTTATTCAACCTTTTCAGGTGCACTGTCAGCATGTTATGACACAGTTGAAACTGTTATGTTCAATGCGTATGAACTTATTTCAGAAGCTTATAAATAAAAAATTAGAAAGCTGACGGAAAGACAAAAATCAGATGATGGGCAATTTTCTGGAGAAAAATAGATGGTATTTGATCAATAGTGTAGGTCAATGAAAGTGGAGCAAGGCTTTGCAAACCTTTGCGAGATTGTTACAGGAAGAATTTAAAAACTCTTTAGGAATCAGTTACGACCTACAAGATCGTAAGGTTTCTAAAATAAGGGTATCTGCAGTTTTAGCTGATGGTCGTGAGCTATCCCATAAACAGATAGGAGGCAGCAAACCTTGTCTGAAAACCCACAGAAAAGCTGGAGAGATAAATGAGATGATAATGAACAGGAACATTAATGACCATGAAGAGGACGATGTTGATCTCAACTCCAGAGAATTCACAAATAGCGATGCATTGATACAGCATATTGATGGAAATTGTTTACCTATTCCATTGTGTAGAATGAATCTAAACTGTCAATGGTTCCGCTGTTGTCGGAGTGATGTCAGAATCGTTTATCAATCATGCTGATTTCATATTAGGGAATGACCTTGCAGGCAATACGATGTTGTCATCTCTTGGGATGAGAGTCTACTGAACTAGGCAATATGCTCAAAGGATCAAGGGCTATTTGTAATCCTACTGTACAGAGCATTGTTTCAACGAAATATATGTCCAGAGAATTAAAGGCTCAGTTTTCTGAGAGTAAAGAACCCTTGAAACATCTAACAGGCAGAAAAGATGTGGAGATGCCGGCGTTGGACTAGGGTGAGCACAGTCAGAAGTCTTACAACACCAGGTTAAAATCCAACAGTTTTATTTCAAATCACTAGCTTTCGGAGCACTGCTCCTTCCTCAGGTGAATCCTTGAGGAAGGAGCAAAGAGTTAAAGGCAAATGTAAATTAACTGAATCTGTCTGCTTTGAACTTGCCATAGATACTAATCCACAGGTGTCAAAACAGCAGCAGTCCTCCAGGCTGATGGACAACAAAAGAAGCAAAGAGACTGGTCTGCTGATGCAGTGGTATTACACGGCTGCATTAAAGTTTTGGAATGGGAGGTGAAACTCCAAAATGAAGATGCTGTGGCTCTTGCTTGGAAAACATTGGACCAAACCCATACTGAATGGGAAGGCAAAAACAACAGGAACAGTGTAGAAAACTGGCAGTCAATTAAAAAGAACATCAACATTTTTTGGTCCGAACATAAACATAATCTCAACAATATTCTTAAAGCAATAAAGGGAAGCATATGATGAATTAGATTGTTGCCGAGCAAAAAGGTGTTTTTTAAATGGAAGCATTGAAAAACCTGCAGCCCTGAAAGAAAATGGAGATCAAGCACTAAAACTTGGGAGAAGTGGTTCACAGACTGATTCTGAAGGAAAGCAAAAGGAAATATTGAATCCAGAGGTTACGAAATATTATGAAATGAAATTTCTTCTGTGCCTACAATTTATACCTGGCAGTGATCAAAAGCCAGGTAGACTATCAGAGGCCAGGAATATGTTTGTGACAATGATCCCAACTGTGCCACTTTTAAACCAGGGGCATGGAAATAAAATCGACTTTAATCAGCACAAGTAAGAAGCTACCAGCAACAAAAATGTGAGCAAGATAAGGGCTCATGGAGTTGGAGAAGATTAGCATGGATTGGTTAACATATAAGAAGCAAAGGGCAGCATGGTGGCGCAGTGGTTAGCACTGGGACTGCAGCACTGAGGATCCAGGTTCGAATTCCGGCCCTGGGTCACTGTCTGTGTGGAGTTTGCACATTCTCCCCGTGTTTGCATGGGTTTCAACCCAACAACCCAAAAGGATGTACAGGTTAGGTGGATTAGCCATGCTAAATTGCCCCTTAATTGGAAAAAAAATAATTGGTATACTCTAAATGCATTAAAAAAAAACAAGAAGCAAAGAGCAGGCATAAATGGACATTCTCAGATTGGTCGGCTGTGACTAATGGAGTGTCGCAAGGATTGTCTTTGGAAAATATTTTTATTGGAATTTTTACTGTCAAATTATCAAAACTTTGCAGAACAATATGAAAACAACACTAATGACCAAAACAATAACAACACCAATACAAGTATTATAATTTTCCACCACATCGGTGACAGTAGTCCCAGTACTATCATTTCCTTAAATTAGTGTGTATCATATATTTTTTTGAATTTTCTTATTGGGATTTTTAACATTTAGTAATAAGAATTATACACAACTTCACATTCGTATTTACAAATACTGCCAAAAATCTTTATATTGTTTACAATTACATCCATTTTGGTGTTGGGGGGGGGGGGGGGGGGGATCCTTTTACACCCCTTGACTTCTCGGGAGAGGTTAGGATGGCCCACCTTCCTAGTTTGGCATGTGTGGGAGGGATGCATGTCCCGGCCTACGAACGGCCTTCTTTCCCGATTCTCCTCTGCTATACGCAAGCTCCTTTTCATCCTGGCGGTGCTCCCTGCCCCTCCTTCCTATCCATCCGAACCCCCCTCTCGTCCTATCTGCTCCCCCCCACAACCAGTTAGTTGCTGGTTGTGCACAGGTCTGTAACGAGATTTGTGAATTTCTTCCACTTCTCATGGAATCTTCCCTTGGACCCCCTTATCGAGAGTTTTATCTTTTCTACTTTCAGGAACTTGGCCAGATCTGAGAGCCACTCCAAGGTCCTGAATGGCGCTGCCTGATGTGTTGGGCGGGTTGGTTTGACGTTGACTGCAACTGGACGCAGGGAAGCTAGAAACAAACGTCTGACACCGGAGTTGATCCAACACGGTTTTATTTAAACTATGAATGGCTGTACATGTTCAGCTGTGGGTTGACACTCTACTAATCCTACTGGCGACCTCTTACTGGCTCGACCAGACTTACTAGCTACCACATGGTAATAATGTCCACTGATTTGTGCACTCTGAGTGTCTCAATATCTGGGTCTCGAAAAGAGCGGGAGTCTTAATGCCCTGTGAGCTTTATAGTGGTGGTGTCCTGTCTGGTGATTGGATGTTCTGTGTTGTGTGTTCATTGGTCATCCTATGTGTCAATCACTGCCTGTCTGCATCTCATTATATACATTATATTTTTTAAATAAGTTATGAAACGTGAAGGTATATACATGCCTGACTATGTACAAACGGTGAATTAACGAACATATGTACATGGGAAGGTGTCTATCGTGCAGGTACAGAGCAAACTGAATGAAATTTACAAAAGTAAAGTCTACAGATTCAGTCTTTGAGGCGGGCCCCGAATTCTGGTTGATCGCCGCAGAGGTGGAGCAGGAGACGCCGGCACTTGGAGAGACGGGATTACTGGCATTGCGGCGGTGTTGTGGACAGGCGTGATCGATGGCAGATCGGTGTCCTCGTGCCAGGAAACATCCGGAGGAGGCACAATAGCAGCCGGAGCAAGGCGGCTAGGCGGTGGGCAGGGAACTCTCCGCAGCGCCCTCCTGTTGCGCCGGAGAATGGAGCCATCAGCCAATTGAACAATGAAAGACCTTGGGGCGGCCTTCCTGATACCAACAGCTGCGGCCGACCCACCTCCCTCAGGCAACTGGTCGCGAACAACATCTGCGGGAACCAGTGCAGGCAGTTCCATGGCATTAGCATCATACACGATCTTCTGCTGGTCCCTGGACCGATGCACCTTTTGCAGCACCATGAGACAGTCAAGGTCTGGAATGTGAATGACTGGAACAGTCGTCCTCAGGTTGCGGTTCATGAGCATCTGCGCCGGAGACAAACCAGTCGACAGAGGGGCCGCCCTGTAGGCCAGCAGCACCAAGTTGAAATCGGATCCTGAGTCTGCAGCCTTGCACAACAACCGCTTAACAATATGGACCCCTTTTTCGGCCTTCCCGTTTGATTGCGGGTAATGGGGACCGGAAGTGATGTGTCTGAAATTGTAGGATCGTGCAAAATCAGACCACTCCTGGCTGCAAAAACACAGACCGTTGTCACTCATTACTGTGAGTGGTATCCCGTGTCTGGCAAACGTCTGCTTTGAGGAATGACAATCCTGTCAAGTTTAAGAAGGACTCCCTCAATGACCGTTAACTCGTCCTTAACGTTAAAGAACTGGGGACACTGCCCCTTTTGCCAGCCCTGGGCGAGGTTTTGCATCATGCGCTGCAGTGGAGGATCCGTGGCAGTTTCTTCACGTTGGACCACACGTTTATCAGTGGCTGGTAAGTTGCTGGCACACAACTGCGCCTGTGCCTCTATGTGGCAGATGAAGTCGCCCTGTTCACACGGCGTGGTGATGGATCGGGATCGGGCATCTGCGATGATCAGCTCCTTACCCGGTGTGTAGACGAGTTCAAAGTCATAACAGCGGAGACAAAGAAGAATGCGCTGTAGCCGAGGCGTCATGTCATTTAGATCCTTCTGGATTATGTGGACTAAAAGCCTGTGGTCTGTTTCCACCATGAACTTCGGCAGGCCATATACGTAGTCATGAAACTTGACTATTCCTGTCAGGAGACCCAAGCACTCCTTCTCAATCTGGGCATACCATTGCTCGGTCGGCGTCATGGCCCTGGAGGCATATGCCACTGGAGTCAAGGACGAGGAGTCGTCTCGCTGGAGGAGCACCGCCCCAATGCTGTCCTGGTTGGTGTAAGTAGATATCTTGGTGTCCCTGGTTGGGTCAAAGAACACCAGTACTGGGGCTGTGGTGAGCTTCACCTTAGCTCGACCACTCCTTTTCATGTGCGGGTAGCCACTGGAACACTGTTGATTTCTTTACGAGATGCCGGAGGGCTGTAGTGTGGGCTGCCAAATTGGGGATGAATTTCCCCAGAAAATTCACCATCCTGAGGAAGAGGAGGACGCCTTTTTGTCCTCCAGGGTCTTCATGGCGTTGATCGCCAACACCTTGTCGGCATCAGGTTGCACCCCGTGTTGTGAAATATGGTCACCCAGGAACTTGATAGCGGATTGACCAAACGAGCATTTGGCCCTGTTGAGCTGGAGGCCATTTTCGTGAATCCGCTGAACGACCTGTCGGAGGTGGGCAATGTGATCCTCGGCGTTGTGGACCAGATGACCACGTCGTCCACATATACTCGCACCCCTTCAATGCCCTCCATCATTTGCTCCATGATGCGATGAAATACTTTGGAAGCTTATATGATACCGAAGGGCATGCGGTTGTAGCAATTGTGGCCGAACGGGGTGTTGAACATGTACAGCTTCCGACTGGACGCGTCCAGCTGTATTTGCGAGAAACCCCGGGAGGCGTCCAGCTGGGTGAGAAATCTGGTATGAGCCATCTCACTGGTCAGCTCTTCACTCTTCAGGATCGGGTAGTGCTCCTGCTTGATATTGCAGTTCAGATCTTTGGGATCAATGCAAATGCGTAGTTCACCAGAGGGTTTTTTGATGCATACCATGGAGCTAACCCAGTCTGTTGGTTCCGTGACCCTTGAGATGATGCCCTGGTCTTGGAGGTCTTGCAGCTGCTTTTTTAGGCGATCCTTGAGAGGAGCCGGCACCCGGCGTGGTGCATGGATCACTGGGGTGGCGTCCGGCTTCAGCAGAATTTTGTAGCGATATGGGAGGGTGCCCATTCCATCAAACACGTTGTAGTATTACGTGAGGATGTCGTCTATCTCGGCCTGGAGATTCACGATGGTCGAGGTAGTCGCCAGTGTCGAGGACATGGTGTGGACTCGCTGGACCAGATTCAGGAGCTTGCCGGCGCGAGCACTGAGCAGGGACACCCTGTCAGGCCGAACGATCTTGAATTGTAAGGTTGCCTTGAATTCCTTGTGAGATACCCTTAGCCGAGATGATCCACTGGCAGCTATGGCATTGCCATTGTAGTCGAGGAGTTGGCATGCTGGTGATAGATGCTGTCGAGATCTGACTGCGATATGAGGTTCGCAGATGCGCCGGTGTCCAGTTTAAATCGGATGCAAGCCTGTTTGACTGTCAGGATAGCGCACCACTCATCGTCGGGATCCACACTGGGGAGCGAAAGGCGAGTTGCCGGTGCAGTGGGGACCAGCTAGCGTTTGGTTATGATGCCCACCCGATCTGGAGATCCAAAGCAATCAGCATCGGGATCCGTTGGGTTGTCGGCATCAGTATCCTGCATGACTTGGTGTACCGAACGGATACTGCTGCGCCATATCTCGGACCGCTGGCTGATAATTGGTGGAGCGGTCCTGCAGCAGGCCGCTTAATGGCCAGGCTTCCCACACTGTGTGCATCGCCGTCCCTTGGCTGGACATTGCCACTTTAAAAGGGCGGAGCCACAATTCGGACACGTCATAACCCTGATGTCAGCGCGTTCCATGCGCCAACGCGCATGCGCAGTGCGGTCGGCCGACGTACGCACCTGCACATTAGGGCTGTCGGCCTTGTCGTCCACCGGCTGTGGCACGCGTGCGTCGGGACCCGGGAAAAGCGTGCAAAATGGCCACTCTCCTCGATGCTCAGGCCTTGCATTTTTTCAATGGCCTGCACCCGTTCTGCCTCGTGGGAGGCCAGTTTTGCATTTTCCGCCGCCCTGATGTAGGAGTAACGAATCTTGGCATGCTCATGGACCACGCACGTCCCAATAGCAACAGAGAGAGTTAGCTGTTTTATTTTAAGGACCTGCTGCCGAAGGGAATCGGAGTGGACCCCGAAAACGATCTGATCCCGGATCATGGAATCAGCTGCTGAGCTGTAATTACATGACTGCGCCAGGACGCGGAGCTGGGTCAGGAAGGACTGAAAAGGTTCAGCCTTACCCTGAAGTCTCTGTTGGAAGATATACCGTACCGTTCAAAGCTCTCATTATCCTCAATGTCGCAGTGGCTGTCGAATTTCAGCAGGACCGTTTTAAACTTCGTCTTGTCTTCGCCATCGGCAAACATAAGCGAGTTGTAGATATGGATGGCATGATCCCCTGCAAATGTTACCCCACTATTTGACAAGGGAGAAAACAGAGATCTACGGACCTGTTAGTTTGACATCAGTAGCAGGGAAAATGTTGGACGTTATTAAAAGGAATATGATAACTGGACACATTCTACCATCAGAGGAAGACGCGATGGGTGAATTGCAGGAGAGGCCGAAAAAGGGCCTCACGCCAGGCATCAAACCTTGTGCGATACACCCAAATCGCGGCGGCCACCATGATCTGGATCATGCCCTCGCCATTAGGCTCATTTAAACAGTGCATCCGGCTTAATGCTGTATTCTCTTGACGCTCAGAGGCCACTGGCCATACCGGTGAAGCCTCAACTGGGTGC